>NC_084797.1:163680309-164880309 GCF_963169125.1 Humulus lupulus | reverse complement strand
GCAATAATATTGTCTCGTGGACTAGGTGGATTTTAACCACTAAACCATGTAAAATTTTGTGTGTACGAAAGGGTTCTTATAAGTTCATTAGGGGTTGCAAATAAGCACTAATACTATTATAAGATTTCTAAATCTACCATTGGCGAAAAACCACGTAAACACTATCCAACGCTTTGAGTACTCAAGCCACGATCTTTCAGAGTGTTCTCTACACCTCAATATGTGTGTGGGCACATAGAGAACATGGGTTTCTAGTTTAGGAATCACAAGTATTTCTCAACACATGAGAACTTGGATTATGGTTTGAGAAAGGTTAGAATAAAGAAGAAGAAGATAATCTTTTTGTCTGACAAAAATTCTGAAAACCATTCTCTTGTGTCTCTCTGATTCTCTATATTTCTTCTTTTTATTTTATATCATATATATATAAAGATTATTCTATTACCTTATTATACCTAATAATAATAGTAATATTATAGTAATATCATAATGATGATAGGAATTGATTTCGGTAAGTATCTAACTTATCAAATTTGAATATATCTATTTTTAAATTATTATTTAATTAAATAAATAAAATAAAAACTATATAGATACAATAAATCTTCCACAAAATAAGGTATTTATCTTTTTACGACAAAGATGACAACCATATTTCAAAATTTAAACTTTAAATTCAAAATTCAAATTAATGATCATCATTATCGTCATCTTTAAAATTCAATAAATCAAAAATTATTTTTGACTTACCAATTTTATTTTCTCTAACTCAAATAAAATAATTAATTTAAAAAATTAATTGATTTATTTATATATATGAATTTCAAAATTATATATATTTAAATTAATAAACATATTTTTGAAAAATTTAATAATTAATTCCAAATTAATTTGTTATTCTCCATTATCATATAATTGTATATTTGACTCGAAGAACAAAATTCTTCTTAAATTTCCAAATTACAATTTTACATTTGTATCAACTCTTACATTGATATGGTGTTGATAGAGCTATCCTAGGAACCTATGAACCTATAATATCAAGCTCCAATAATTATAAGATTATTAATCAAGGCTCTTTGATTAAATAATAATATTTATTAATCTCATGATTAATCCACTATAGATATGAGATTGAAATCTTGATAATTATAAACATATATTTACAGAGTACTTTATTAAAGAATAAAATGTCCATTGATATAATCATTACATACAATGTTAATCTTCTATTAATGGTTCACAAATAAAAGGGAATAAAATTGTTGTACCCTTTTAGCAATACCTTGTTCCGAGAGTACCATTGACTTTACTAGTGAAGGTTGTGCCACAACAAGTTTGTGATGTGAGCGCTCATAACATTTTCAGTTCTGAAAATCAACCCAATAGGGATCCATTATTCAATCTATAAGAAGGTATAGATTCCATATATGTTAAACTATGTCCCCATCCATATACATCACTGAGTCCCCAAAATAATTTTTCTTAGCTTGATCATTCTGACAAACCTTAACTCATGAATCAGAGGATCAGATGACATATATAGGAGTTCATAGCAACCTCCTGATTAAGATCATCATGTATATGATCATCGTTTGATGTGTTTGATTAATACTATGAAGCAATGTTTAAACAAGTATTAACAAATCACATCCAGTCCAGTTCTATATATCACTATATATAAAGTACCTTCACTAAAGTGTCCTACTATACTAGTGACCCAGATCTAGGTCTTTTCTATTCATAATACTAGCGAAATGTACTAGAAGTAATTAATCTAAAGATTCCATAAATTTATTTTATTGCGAACTATTTTAAATTTATTATCTTAATCTCGATCCTCTCATAACAATATGAGATTAAGACCACATAGATAAACTTTAGAATTTTATGATATTTACTTAATATGATCAACATAATATCGGACATAGTCTATATATATATCAATTATTTATTTCATTTAAAATATTTGTCAACTATAATTGCTTTAAGGGCACTATTCCCAAGAATAATTATGGGCAATTGGTTAATTGTGAATTAATTAATTATTTAACTATATAATTTTTATTATGAAAAGCATTTTGTTAAAATGAATATTAATCATGTTTCGATTAATATATAGATAGTTTAATTATTATCTTATTATAAGATATTTATTTATTTAAAATTGATACTTTAAGATAAAGTTAATTTTGAATTAACTGATATTTATTTTTGGATAACTATATTATCTTTAATATTAGTTAAACAAACAAATGAGAAAATCATGGATAGCCAAATAGTTGCACACGCCACTCACTGTGTTGTACAGTGAGTGGTGCCACTTTCAGTTATATCCTATCCTTGAGATTTGAATTTTGAATTTCAAATTACATTGTTAATTTTATTAAATTTAATTATCCCTTTTAAATATGATTTAAATTAAATAATTAAAATAGATGCAACTGATTAGTTTTATTTAAATAAAATAAAGGTTTATTAAATTAGTTAATTATCTTTATAAACCTGAAAAAAATCAACACTTTTCAAATGTTTAAGAAGTTCTTAATTTTGACTCTCAGACTCTCTCTAAGAAAAGAAACTATAGAATTTCCAAAACCTGAAATTCTAGAAATTTCTATAGTCTCTCTTCTTAATCCTCTTTTGATCTCATGTGTTGAGTACATCTAGAGAGTCTAAATCAACCTTTGAATCCGACGTGCCCACACACGTCTTTGTGTGTTGAAGATTGGCTTGGAATGCTAAGGTGTGAGCTTTCAAAAATGATAGGAAAATCGTTGATTTATACGAAAAATTCAGGGGCATTTGATAGGCTACTAGAGGTAATCTCTTATCTATTTATGTGTCACTTAATATATCTATATATGTATGATCATGGCTAGTATTAATAAATTTTTTGAAAGATCCTATTACACTGCGTATTCTTATTTTTTTCATTTAATACAAACAGGTGCATGTTCCCCGGGTCGCCTTTGTCCTACACTATCAAGGGTAAGGATGTTACAAGGAAGATTTATAGAAATAATGACTAAATTGTAAAGGAATTAATTTTCCAGAGCAAGGAAATAATTATGTGATAATTATTGGAAATTGATTAATTGTGAATTAATTAATTAATTAACTATGTAGTTTTTATTTTGAAATTTTTTATGTTAAAATAAATAGTAATCATGTTCAGATTAATATTTGGAAGAGTTTAATTATTATCTTATTATAAGATATTTATAATAATATATTTATTTATTTAATACTGATATCTTTAAGATAAAGTTAATTTTGAATTAACCAATATTTATTTTGGGATAAATATATTATCTTAAATATTAATTAATCAAACAAATGAGAAAATCAGGGATAGCCACATAGTGGCTTACGCCACTCACTGTGTCACACAATGAATGGCGCCACATGTGGAAATGTCCAATCCCTAGGATTTGAATTTTGAATTAATTAATTTAATTATTCTTTTTCAATATGATGTATATTAAATAATTAAAATATGTTATAACTAATCAATTTTATTTAATTAAAATAAAAAATAATTTAATTATTTAATTATCTTTATAAACTTGAAAAGAAGCGATACTGTTTAAGAAGTTTTGTGACGCAGTTTTTATCAGACTCTCTATAAGAAAAGAAAATATAGAATTTCCAAACCTGAAATTCTAGAAGATTCTATAGCCTCTCTCTTCACAAACTTCTCTAGATCTCATGTGTTGAGTACATCTAGAGAGCTTAAAATCAACCTCTGAATCCTACGTGCGCACACACGTCCTTGTGTGTTAAAGGATCGACTTTGAAGGCTAAGGTGTGGGCTTTCATAAGGATAGGAAGATCGTTGATTTTACAAAAAGACTCAAGGATACTTAATAGGCTACGAGAGGTTATCTCTAATCTATATATGTATGATCCTGGCTGGTATTAATAATTTTTTAAAATCCATTTTCTACACAATTTTGCTGCGTATTTATATTTTTCCTTATTTAATACCAACACAGACCAGGAGCAAACTAGTTTCCAAATAGATAAGGGCTTCTACTGCTACAAGGTGATGTCATTTGGCCAGAAGAATGCAGGAGCCACTTATCAAAGACTAGTGAATAAGATGTTATAGAACCAGCTTGGCCAAAACATGGAGGTGTAAGTGGACGACATGTTGGTCAAGTCAAAAACATCCCTGGAGCATGTAAAAGAATTTTCAGAAGCCTTCTCAGTCCTCCGCGGGTTCAAGATAAAGTTGAATCCACAAAAAACGCACATTTGGGGTAGCCTAGGATTTATTGTGAGTGTCGAGGAATAGCAGCAAATTCTGAGAAGATCAGAGCACTGATAGAGATGTCGTCCCCCAGGAAGCACAAAGATGTGCAAAGCTTGACTGGTCGAATAGCGGATCTCGGCTGCTTCGTATCAAAGGCCCCTGATAAGTGCATCCTCTTCTTCAACAACCTCTGAGGAGGTCAGCGGTTTGAGTGGACAAAAAAATGTGAGCAAGCCTTCCAACAGCTTAAGGTGCACATGGCACATGGAAAAAAATGTGGAGAGAGAACCATTGCTCATCTACCTGGCCATTATAGAGCATGCCATCAGTGCAGCACTGATACAAGAGGAGGGCCACACTCAATATCCAGTCTACTATATCAGCAAGCAACTCCTCGGAGCGGAATCTAGATATTTGTTTATAGAAAAGCTAACTTTTTGTTTGATGATAGCTTCATGGAAGCTTAGGCTCTATATCCAGGCACATCCCATCAAAGTGCTCACCAACCAACCTCTAAGGCAAGTCCTCCAGAATCCAGTGTCCTTTGGAAGATTCCATAAATGGGCAGTCGAACTTATCCAATACAACATATCGTACCACCTGAGGACCGACATCTACAGTGATTCTCAGCTGGTGGTGAACCAAGTCCACACAGAGTACCAAGCCTAAGGAACCAAGATGGATGCCTACCTAGCCAAAGCTCAAGAAATGCTACACAACTTCAAGAAATTCACTATTCGACATGTTCAATGGGAACAGAACTCCAACGCCAATGCTCCAGCCAAGCTAGCCGCTACTAAGGATGTGGAGATGCTCAATGTGTTCCAAATTGATTACTTGGCATCTCCAAGCATCGTAGAGCCCGAGGAAGTGGAAATAGTCCAGCCTCAAGACAGTTGGATGGCATCGATAATGAAATATCTTGTCTCTGGAGAACTACCACATGATAAAAAAGTGGCTCGGAAGCTACTCTACCAAGCTCCTCGATACGTGATCCTGGATAGCAAATTATATAGGTGAGGATACTCACTGCCACTACTTTTGTGTGTGTCTAAACAGGAAGCAAACCTTATTCCGAGAAGTTCATGAAGGCTTTTGTGGAGACCAAGCTAGAGGGCAAAACCTTGCCAAAAATATTCTACGACAAGGATATTTTGGCCCACAGTGAACAGTGATTCACTCAATTATGCCAAGAGATGCTGTAACGTCCCAAATTTCCTAAAAAGGCTTAGGACCTTGATTAGGGGGCTAGGATGGAAAATTATGGAATTATGTGATTATATGATATTTATGTGCATCATTATGTGATTATGTGAGTTATATTATAATATGACTTGATATGCATGTTTAGGTGTATTAAATATGCATGTGGGCCCATTTCTGTCGAATTGGGCAATTTTCATAATTTGGTCTGTTTTTGGTATATTTGGCATATATGTGATATATGTATGGGACCACATTATTATGTGAGTATGTTTGGGTTACTCGGCATGAGACGATCCTAGGGAGCAAGCTAATGGGAAAGTCACAACGGGATTCATACTTGACTCGAATGAGTCAATGGGTATTTTGGGTATTTAGCACATTACCGCGATATTGGGTCACTGGAATAAATATTTGAGGATAAATTGGGAGTTAGTGAGATTAGGAGGGAATTCTGGGAATTTTGACTATATTACCCTAGGGGCATTTTCGGGACCCCGAGCATTAGGATTTGCTTGAGGTTACTTAATCTTGAAGTAACCTGTTAGAATTATAAAAGAACATTCATAACGTTCTCTCTCTCTCTCTCTCTCTCTCTCTCTCTCTCCTGTTCCCTTTTTTACACCAATTGCATTTTCGAAAGAAACTCGAGTTTTAGGACTCGGATTCAAGCAAGGATCGAGGCATAGCAATTCTAGGAAAGATTAGAAGCTTATTAGCCAGAGGATTTAGTTGGGAAATGACTCCATCAGAGGTAATCCAAGTTTTAATTTTTCAAGTTTTTAAGCTTTGATTGGATTTTATGTTTTGATGAGTTTTGGATGGTTTGAGACTTGGGTTTTAATGGTTTTGGATAATTGGGATGTTTCAGAACTTAGTTTTTGGGATTTGGATATGTTTGGATAGGTTAATGGAAGGTTTTTAAATGAAGAAAATGAGGAAAAATGGCTGGGTTGAGGTTGGGCCGCGACCCTGTTCTTGGGCACCGCAACCCAGGCTTGACGAAGATGATGAAACTGTGTGATGGGCAGATAGGGCCGCGGTGCAAGGTAGGTGTGCCGTGGGGTGAGGTGCAGGCAGAGGGGTGGTCTGGCTTCTGTCTGAAGGCGGGCCGCGGCTCAGGTTTGGGGGGCCACATCGCTTAAGGGCATTTTTTCCCAGATTTAGTTTTTAGTCGTGGGAACTTAACTCTAAGGGCTCGGGATCGATCCTACTACCCAATTGGGTAGCATTCGACGTCCTGGAGGCTAGGACTTGGTCCGGAAGTATTTATTTACTCATTTTTATTGTGTTTTATATTATGATTGTGACTAGGTTATCGCTAGGGGCTTGGAAACAGGATCGTGCTTAAGGGTTGTTTATTGGTAACTTGTGCTTGGACCAAAGGTAAGAAAACTGCAGGCAGTATGTGATGCATGCGATACATGTGATTATGGCATGGCATGAATATTGAATATGGAATTGATCAGAGCTTGAGTCTCTGTAAATGTGCATGATCATAATTATGCTGGTGAATGTTGAGTAAGCATGTTGAATGCCTTATATTTGGATATTTGACATATGATATATGCCTGGATGCATTGCTTACTTGTGAGTGGCACTGACTCATTAGTCAAAAATGACATTGGTGTTAGTACTGATCGTGAAGTCTTGACTTATCAGTCATGATTGGTAATAGTATTGAGCGATGGTCGTATGGAATTGACCTACGAGTCAAGAGCGGCATTAGCGTATTGAACGCATAGCCAAAATTATTAGATCTAATCAACATGAGCATTATATGGTTGACCGACCCTAAGGTCGAAGAAAACTAAAGTGCTTGTCTAGTCTAAAGGCTAGCTACTTAGAGTCAGGGCCAAAAGGCCCAAGTGACTGAAATGTCACTTGGCTTAGGGTGTAGAGCCCTAGAGAGTGACTCATTAGTCACCTACCCAGAGATAAACTCATTAGTCATCTATTCATGGCGCAGATCCCGAGAGATAGACTCATTTGTCATCTCCAGAGATAGACTCATTAGTCATCTATTCAGGGAGCAGATCCCCAGAGATAGACTCATTAGTCATCTATGCAGGGCGTAGAACCCCATAATCATTTATTTGGACTTGCGTGCATGCATGAATAATTTAATTAATTTTAAATTGTTTGAATTTCATAATATAATTATCTTATTTTATTTTTGTTAGAAAAAAAAAATCTTTTAGTTTGTTAAAATCTTATCTTAAGTTTAAATAATTATCTGAATTTGATTCTTTTAATTATTTAAATTCAACTAAATAAAAAGATGAAAAATGGTTATTTAATTAAAAGTTACATTTAATCAAATAAATTAATTAGAAAATTAGTTTCTAATTAATTATTTGGGCCTAATAACTTCCAAAGAACTATAAAATTGGCCAATATGAGAAGAGAATCATTCTTGGAGTCTTGCAAACAACTAAAGGTCATTTTATTATTTTAATTTCTATTTTTTCAAAGGGTTGTAAATTTAGAAACACCCAATAGTACTTGGTTCATCATTTATTGTTTATTTATTGTATTTATTTAAATAAATATTAATTAATGTTTGATTGATAACATTATCATGCATTAGTCAATTACATGTCATTCATGAAACCCCACATAGTTTTTTTATCAATCATGCATTTTTTAGAAACAAGATTATCTAGGATTGTCCTAAGTGTTTCTATGAATTGTTTTGGATAAATCAATTGCATGTAAACTGCTAAGTATTAAAATTAAAACTTAGTAAATCACACCATAATAACTGCAATATTTTTTAGGCCTTTAAGAAAGCCAACTTTTATTTAAAAAGTGTTTTAATAAAGTGAGATGGATGTAATAGGTAATTATCTAGATCAAATTAATAGTAGAAACAAGCTCTATTATAATTAAATGTATTTTGTAATTAATTACATTCATAGGGTTATTTATATGCTAGTAATTAATTTAGAATTAATTGACTAGTTATAAAAAACACATTTATTCTAAGATAGGAAGTGGGACAAGGTGAAAATCTCAATGTGACTTATGGTCTCTATTATTAGTACAACACCGTGAAATATGAATAGGGCCTCGAGGCAGCTTTGTTTCCGTCTCCCTAAAGAAGATTTCTAGACCTATTAATACCAAGGTTGGCTTCTTACGAAGATAGGAAAGAGTGATGTATTTAGGCTTGACCGACCCTAAGGCGACACTCTCTAAGTCAAGTCATAAATTATGAAATAATGGGTTACACTTACAAAGATGCAATTAAGCTTTTGTGTTGGATAATTGTATCTTGACTAAACTAGAAGTACTTTATTTTAAAAAGAGAAAATAAGAGTTATTTTAAGTTTATAATAAATATAAGATTGTCTTATAACCTATCTGAATTTGACTTGACTAGCCCTAAGGCGGCACTTTATTTGTTGGGTAGTTTTTTCTTGGAATAGTAAATGCTAAGTTTATGTGTTTTAATTGTTGCATTCATGCATCATATTTACTTTCCAAATAATTGATATTCTTTCAAATAGTAATATTATTGTATTTTATTTCTTTCAGTAATATCGAATGGTGGCAATCCAATTATTGCTTTACTTTCACTTGAAAAACTTAATGGTGATAATTTTATAAGATGGAAATTGAATATGAATTTCATGTTAATCTATAAGAACCATAAATATTTCTTGACTGAGGAACGTTCTAAAGAGCCTGCCGCCAATGCCTTAAAGAATATTTTGGACAAATATGATGCATGAATTCAATCCAATAATAAGGTTAAGCGTTACATAATTGTGAGCATGAATGATGTTCTGAGAACAAAGCATGAACCTATGGAAAGTGCTTTTGAGATAATGGAATATCTGCAAGCCATGTTTGGGCATGAATCTAATCAAATAAGACATGAGTCTACTAGAACCTACATGACTACTAAGATGAAGAAGGGTGTTTTGTGTGTGAACATGTCTAGAGCATGATCAACGTGATGCATGAAGCAGAAATGTAATGCCTCGATTTCCTTAGACGTTATTTAGGGAGTTCGTTTTGAATAATAAACAAATAAATACTTTAAGACACTAAAAGAAAATATTTATTTAAAATTTAAATAGACAATGAGATCTCATTATTTAAAAATAAAAAATGTTGGACGCTAGGTTTAATAACAAAAATATAAAGAAAATAACGGTTCAAGTTTGAAAATTAAAAACATGACATTTATTTCTAAAAACATAAAATAATTGGAGCCCAGCCTCTAACATGTTCTGTCCATGCCTCGAGCCCGCACCACTCACTGCTTTGCTTTGCCTTTACTTGCACACAGAGTACCCGTGAGCTAATGCCCAGTAAGAAGAGCTATGTAGACATACTCCCCAAACCAGAAAACATAAACTTTCAACTAAACATAAATAAACATAATAATCATCGTGCGATATATAAACACAATATCACACTAACATAATGTGTGTTATACCCACACACATAAATACTAACAAGTCATGTAGATCGGACATAAAATGTAATTTTCCATGCCTGCATTGTACGGACACTCGACACTTCCACGGTGGCACCTAGTCTAGCCTACACAGTACTCACACTCGGTCGTTCCCTCAAGACATCGTTGCCCTGCCTGCGCTATACTCACACTCGGCAGTTCCATGGTGACATCCTATTATCCTGAGTTATACACACCCAAGATAATTCTCACAAGTTCTATACTCACACAAGCAGCTAGAATCTAGTAGCACGCATACTCTATCATCTAAGCATGTCTACTAACTAAAATCCCTAGCACTATCTTAGTCAATCTAATGCAACAATTCAGGTCACAAATATTATTACATAATTAAAAAAATAAGAAAACAAGGTTGTACGCATAACATACATCCTGTGTGCAAATGTCCACTCTTCTTACCTTAAGCAGGGCGTTGTCCGCTGACGTGTCCCAAACCACTTGCTGTGTCACCTCGACGACCGCTAGCTCCTAGATGTCTAATTACACAATGACAATTCAGAATATAGTAAAAAAAATAGGCTTTAGGGTTTTAATTATCGAAATAATTAAATATGCAATTTTAACGTGCATGACACGTAAATTAAAATCATTTTTCACAAATGTTCGCACCATAATGTCACATGCACAAACAATAATATTTCTAACGTAAAACATGAATTCATATAAATACTTTTTACGTGAAAAATTACCAAAATGCTCTTAATATCATAATTACATAAAAGACTCAATAATTTTATAAAATTTATCATGTGACAAAAAAGTTTAACCAACAACTTTGCAAAAGCATAAATAATCCGCAAAGACTTATATAAGACCTTAAAAATAATTTTTAACATTTATAAATTATTTTTTCTCAATTTTCCAAATAAAACCTAAATAATTAAAATAATTCAAAATAAATATATAATCAGCCCAAAATTCAAAATAATCATACAGAATTGTTAAAAATTCCAAAATAAACTTACAAAATTATTTTAGAATTTTCTGGAGAAAATAACTATTTTTCTTAATTAATTTAATACAAAAACAAATTAATTCAAGAAAAATACATAAATGAGTAAAAATAAAATCTAACTATACAGAACAGATTCTACACCCAACAGTAACACATAAAAATTACCTAGGGTTCAGAACAATAACATTAATATTTTTCATTATTAAAATATTCAACAAGCCAAATAAATCATGGAAATTACATAGATGATGTAAATTCGAAATTTGAATACATAGAGACTTAGAATCTCATTTTAAACATATAAAAAATTCCCAGAATGTTTAGAATACTTTAAATAATTTTCCACATTTATCTCTTTAAATCACATGTTTAAAAGAAAATAATTCAAGAAAATTATCAAATATTATCAAAGCTTAAATTTAAAAATACAGAACCATTCTAAATCATACATAGATCATTCAAACATAAACTTATATTTTTCTGAACAATAAAAATATTTTCCATTATTAATCTCTATTTAGTCTTCAATAAATCATAGTAATTCAAGGAAATATAAAAGAATTCTCAAACTTCACCAATCATCATAAAAAATTATAGAGATTCGAAAACCAAAAAATATGAGAAGAAAACCTCTAGAAATACCCAGATCGGGCGCATCGGAGTCTCGTCGAAATATTCTTCTTCTCCATCGCCGACGAGATTCTAACTCCTCATTCCGCTTGTTTTTGACGCTCCAAACCAGTTGGAAGTTGTTCCCAAAGATCTCAACACTTCAAACAACCCTTGAAGTTCAAGAAAATCGACTCATGATGGTCGGATCGTAATTGTCTTCTCCGTCGCCGGTGTACCGCCAAAAATGGTGGTCAAAATGCAAAATTTATTTTTAGAGTTTTTTGATTCGTTTCTTCATGTCCAAAATACTTCGTAGGGTCCCTCTAAGCTTTCTTAACACTTCAAACAAACTCGAAACATCTCATGTTCCCTTATATCTGAAATCATTCCAGAACACCCATTTTAATGGTGAAAAATAGTGATATTCGAAAACTAACATTATAGTCCATTTGGTTACATCCAATACCCTACTTAGATCATAGGAAATACATTCTAAACATTCAAAACCACCCAGAAATTCTGTAGAGCTCTTAAGCTCAAAATCTTTCTTTTTCTCTCTCTAGAAAATTCAAGAACATCTCTTTCTATCACTTGTGCGACTCTCCCTCTCTTCCCATGATTTTGAACTGTTCAGAGCCCCTCTAAATTCTGCTTAAACAAAAAGAAACGAAGCCTTAACCACTTGGTTGTTGTTGACCGATTCTAAGCATATGGTTAATGAATTTCTTTTATTTATTTTAAAATTAAATAAAAGAAATGGTGATCTTATTATAACTGATTTAAATTTCGAATTTAATTAGTTAATTGAATTTTAAATTATATTCTAATGTCCTCTAAATGCCCCTCAACCAAACTCAAACACGTTGACATTATGACAATTTTATAATTACATGCAATTACCATTATTTAATCCATTAAAATAAAAATGCAATATACCATATACTACAATAAAATAAACTCATATCATATTATTAATATTATTATGCTCATAATAATAATAATATTCACAACATAAATAAATAATTAAATTAATCCACGTAATTAATTACTTATTTGACATTATGCACATGTCGGGATTAAAATATCATTCCAAATTCTCAAACATAAGAAACCATGAATTTTATTGCCTTTGGAAATCATGCATATACAATTTCAAAAAATATGCAAAAAGACAAAAATTCCCTTAATGGTGAAATTACAAAATTACCCTTCCGTGAAAACGGATATTACAACTATCCCCCCCTAAAAAGAAATTTCGTCCCGAAATTTTACTCAGACAACTCGAGATACTGCTGCTGCATATCGTACTCTAATTCCCAAGTTGCCTCCTCAACAACATTGTTCCTCCACAATTCCTTCACCAAGGAAATGGTCTTATTCCTTAGGACTTTGTCTTGTCGATCGAGTATTTTCACTAGACGCTCATCGAATGGAAAAATCCTCCTGAAAACCCAAGGTCTCATAGCTAAACACATGCGATGAGTCGTGTAACGACCCAAATTACCTAATAAGGCTTCGAGCCTTGATTAGGGGGCTAGGATGGAAAATTATGAAAATTATGTGATTATGTAATATATGTATGTGTATCATTATATGATTATGTTAGTTATATTATATGACTTCATATGCATGTTTAGGTGTATTAAATATGCATGTGGCCCCATTTCTGTTTAAAAGCGCAATTATCGTAATGTGATATATGTGTGGCACCACTTCATTAGGTGGATATATTTGTGTTACTCGGCACGAGACGATCCTAGGGAGCAAGCTAGTGGGAAAATAAAAACAGGACCAATAGTTGACTCGGTGTGAGTCAAGGGGTATATTGGGTATTTAGTACATTACCGGGTTATTGAGTAATGGGGATAAATATTTGATGATAGATTTGGAGTTATTGAGATGAGGAGGGAATTCTGAGAATTTTGACTATTTGGCCCCAGAGACGTTTCTAGGTACCCCGAGCATTGGGATTTGCTTGAGGTTACTTATGCTTGAAGTAACCTGGCATAATAAATAAAAAGAGAACGTTAAGTTCTCTCTCTCTCTCCCGTTCTCTTTTGTGGCGTTCAATAGAATTTTCGAAAGAAACTCAGGTTTTAAGACTCGGATTCAACCAAGGTTAGTGTAACGACCCAACTATTTCTAAGACCTTAGATCATTAAAACTACTAGACATAGCTACTAATTTTATACATACATAAGAAATAACATAACGTTATTTAAAACCCCACAATAAATTATGTGAAAAATACAAAGTAAAATATGGTTATGCCTAACCAGGAGCGCATCATACGCTTGACCGACCTATTGGTCGTGAGAAAACTAGAGTGTCAGGTACGCTAGGCCAACTTCAAGGCTGGTTATATTGAGGATAGGCCAAGGGCCTAGAGTGACTCATTAGTCCTATATCTTAAAGCACTGAGACAGTATGATTTATTAATCATGTGTTTGGGCGCTGATCCCTAGTATGATTTCATAATCATGTATTTTGGGCATTGGACCCCGATGTGATTCATTGATGGTTATCTTGGGTTATTGGCCCATATGATGTTGTAGTCATTTATATAGATGGTAGGCATGCATAAGTAGGGTTATTACTTCTAGGTGTGCTTATTATGATTTGGTACATGTTATTAACTGCTTATGAGCATGTTTAATTTTTCTTGTTTAGTCTTGGCTCACAGGTGCTATATGTTATAGGTAAAGGGAAATAAAAGCTAGACCATCCTTGAGTTGGAGAGCTTAGGTGAGGATGTGTACATATGCAGCTGCTCGACCACCACGGCCGAGGCTTTAAAGAGGAACTAGGGTCAAACCCTATTTTTCTGCTTATCGGCAGGTTGTAACTTTTTCATTGTAATTAACCTTTTAAATGTATTTTTCAATCCCTTGTATGAAGTAAACATTTTAGTAAAACGATGGTACCTTTGACCAAAAATTTTAACCCTAAATTGTTAATCACGTTTAGTTACACGGTTATGGCCAAGTGACTCGTTTAGCAAGTTTAGCACTATTTAAAAATACACAGTGTAACGGTCCCTGAGTAGTAGGGCATTACAACTTGGTATCAAAGCCTTGACCCAGCCGGAAGTGTGGCCGACAAGGATGTTGGACCCCTAAGGGAGGGTGATTGTGATAGTCAGAATGCCTTGATCCGCTAGGGAAAGACCGGGTAAAAAGCTGTGCAATCTCACATCGCCTGGGGAAGGTCAAGTGTGATGATTCTAAGACTGTGTAGGTATGGGAATACATAGTTGAAGATGGATTAAATGGATTGATGGGTACTACCTATGTCAAGAAGATGCATATTCGTTTTGGTAGCCCATCACTTGAGAACTCCAAAGTTAAGCATGGTTGACCTGGAGTAGTCTCATGATGGGTGATGTCCTGGGAAGTTTTCCTAGTAAGCGTGCAAGTGAGGGCAAACAATGCTGGAAAGACTCGTGTTGGTTTACAGGGCCATTCGTCATTCCAGGAAGCACCCATAGTGACATGGGGCGTTACAAATGGTATCAGAGCGTGCCAAAGTTAAGGGTTCTTGAAGACAAGCTGGGCATGCACACTCGTCACTAAAGACAAGCTCCACTCAGGGTATGGTGGCTATTTATGTGGTTATGTGTTTAACTGCTTAAATATGATATAAATTCTTTACCTGCATGCCTTATTAGGAAGCGTGAGATTACGATAGGGCGTGGCCCTTGACTATTGATATGATTATGTGATTTCCTGCTCAGTGAATATATGAATGTGTTATATGCATGCTGGAGTAAAGAGCATGATATTTTGTTGGTAAGAGCAAGGTTATTGATTGATGCATGAATTTTGTGGGCATGTATTTTAGTACCACAGTGCTATGTGAATGTGGTGTGGTATTGTTTTCCATGGGAAGGCTTGTAAATGTGCTCATCATGCTCAATGGGTCAAGTTATTGACTGCAGACTAAATTAGATGTTATGTACCCAAGGCAGTTAATGGATCCTAGTGGTGTTTATATTGAGGCTGGGAATTACAGCCAGGGCCTAAGCCCTCCGCCTGCCCCTCAGAATTGGCGGCATGTGTTTACAAATATGCAATTAAGATTGCAGAGGAAAGAGGAAGAGATCAGGTGTTTAAAACAGCAGGTTCTGTCAGCGAACACATCTTCCTTTGTTATGCCAGGAGTGGAACCAGTGTTGGCTCAACCTAGGGTTGAGAATAGATGGGAATTTTTATATGAGAGATTTCAGGAATATTACCCTCAAGTTTTTTAGGGAGGCCTAGATCCATTCAGAGCTGAGCAATGGATGGGCATGATTAGTTCCATCCTCGACAGTATGAGGGTGGTGGGTCACGATAGGGTGATCTATGCTACATATGTGTTACGGGAAGATGCCCGGACGTGGTGGAAAGTGGTATCCCAGACATGAGAAACAACTACAATGAACTAGAAAGAATTTAGGCAGTTGTTTAATGAAAGATATTACTGTGATGCAGTTAAGATTGCAAAGACAAATGAATTTCTGAACGTGGTTCAGGGAAATACAACAGTAACAGAGTATGTTAACAAATTCGATGGGTTGGCTAAGTTTACTTTTGATATGGTACCCACGGATGTGGCTCAGAGAGAGCTATTTATCCAGGGATTGAATTCTAGAATAGCTCGGGGCGTTAGAATCGCCCAACGCATAAGATCTCTACCTATGTTCAGGTGTTAGGGAGGGCCTTTGTTGTTGACGGCACAGGAAATGAGATTTGGAAGGAGAGTGCCAGAGAGCGCGAAGCTTAGGCAGTGATACCTTTGTTTATTGGATCGGGCAGGGGCAAAGGCCCCAGTGATCAAAAAGGAAAATTTATCAATGTATTCGGTACCTCTATATTAGACAAAGGGTTCGTAAGTGTGCAGATAGGTCATCAAACCAAGGACAAGGATTGGAAACTATACCCAAAATGTACTTGGTTTAAGAGACGCCTTCTAGGGGAATGCCGAGCAAAGGCATGTTTCTTATGTGGGATGGTTGGGCACCTCAAGAGGGATTGCCTAGGGTTAAGGAAGGATGAACCAAAGGGGGCGGATAGCTCGACTCCAGGTTGAGTGTTCGCTCTGACGTAGTCAGAGTTAGAGACTGAAACTGAGGCTGGTTCCTCAGTGGTGGTAGGTCAGCTTCCTAGGTCAGCTTCATATTCTATTGATTGGTTATGGTGTTATGTTGTTCTTTGTTTTTTTGTATTTAGTAGAGGCACATACTTGGTATGTGGATTATGTGATTTGTTGTGATGATAATTTGGTACCTTATTGGTAATTTTAAGAGATGCGTTAGATTATTGTGGGAAAAGACTCATCAATTGATGTGATAGAATTGGTTATGACCGACTTTGATATGATCCTTGATATGGATTGGTTAGCCAAGTATGGGGCAATGATAAATTGCAAGGAAAAGATGGTAACCCTTGGGTTTTAGGGTGAGAGACCCTTGTATTTGTTGGCACTGTGCATAGACCCCATATACTTATGACATTTGTACTTAAAGCTAGAGACCTATTGTAAGAGGATGCATGTGACTCTTAGATAATGTCGTGGATACCACTTAGGTCATGCCAATGGGACCAAGATAGACTGGACTAGCCTGTGAGTTTCTGAATGTGTTTTCCAGAGGATCTGCCAGGGTTACCTCTACACAAAGAGATAGATTTATGGTTATGTTGGTGCCAGGGACGGAATTAGTGTCTAGGGCACTGTATTGAACGACTCTAGCAGAGCTGAAGGAACTAAAGGTTCAGTTACTAGATGAGACGATATTCTCTAAGTTGGATCTTTGATCTGGTTATTAATAGCTGAGGATCAGGGAGAAGGATAAATAGAAGACTGCTTTTTGTACCAGCTCTAGGTATTATGAGTTTTAATCATGTATGTTGGATATAATAATGCTCTGGTAGCACTTATGGAATAGATGAATAGGGTGTTCAAAGATTATTTGAATGGGTCTGTGATTGTCTTTATCGATAATATTGTGATATACTCTCCGTTAGAGATTAGCCAAGGCCAAGGAATGCCTGAGAGGTCAGGATTTTCCTTGGATGGGCAGGGTATTACATGCATTTTGTGGAAGAGTTCTCAAGGATTGCTATATCGTTGACAAAACTGACACACAAAAATCAGAAGTTTGCATGGTCAGATAAGTGTGAGAAAAGCTTCCAAGAATAGAAAAGGTGATTGCCTACGCATCATGTCAATTGAAAGATATGACCAGAACTAAAGTAGAGTTACTGGTGGGCCAATTGGCCAACATTATGCTTAAGTTTACTCTTTTAGAGAGGAGTAAGGAAAAACAATTGAGTAACCCTTAGATGGGAAAGATTAGAGGGGATGTCTTGGCTGGAATAGCAAAGGACTATACAGTGTCAGGCATGAGCTTGTTGAGGTATAAGGATCGGACTTTGGATTCGATGGACACTAAGATTAAATGGAAGATTATAGATGAATCTTATACTACCCCTTATTCTCTACATCTAGGAAC
The DNA here is from genome assembly GCF_963169125.1 of Humulus lupulus. Taxonomy (NCBI): domain Eukaryota; kingdom Viridiplantae; phylum Streptophyta; class Magnoliopsida; order Rosales; family Cannabaceae; genus Humulus; species Humulus lupulus. The sequence goes on along the minus strand of NC_084797.1, from coordinate 164,862,296 downwards.
CATGAAGATGTACCAGGATTTAAAAGCTTTTTATGGGTGGCCTGGGATGAAGAGGGATGTACCTGAGTACATGACAAGGTGCCTGACCTATTAGCAAGTCAAGGCAAAGTATCAGAAACCAGTAAGGCCATTACAACCTTTGTGTATCCCAAATTGGAAATGGGAGGACATCACGATGGATTTCTTGATGGGGTTGCCTGGGATAGTGGGCCATTGTGAATCAGTTTGGGTCATTATGGATCGGTATACAAGTCAACTCACTATTATCAGTGAAAATGAATAATGCAATTGACCAGTATGCAGATCTCTATGTGAGAGAGATAGTACGCCTTCTTGGGACTTTGAGGTCTATCCTGATGGATAGGGACCCTATATTTACTTCCTTGTTTTGGGGAAGGTTACAGAAGGCGATGAGTATACAACTGGAGTTTAGTACATCTTTTTATCCTCAGGCTGATAGTAAATCAGAGAGGATTATCTAGATATTAGAGAAAATGCTGAGAGCATGTGTATTGGACTTTGAAGGGTCCTAGAATGAATATTTTCCTATAATAGAGCCTTCCTATAATCATAACTACCAGTTGATTATTGGAGTGGCACCTTATGAGATGTTGTATGGTAGAAAGAATAGATCGCCCATTCACTGGGATGAGATGGGTGAGAGAAAATATATTTGGGTCCTGAGGTAGTTCACGAGACCCCTGAGGCTATGGAAAAAATTAGAGCTCAGATGCTCACTTCTCATAATAGACAAAAAAGTTATGTTAATCTGAAATGCAAGAAGGTGGAGTTCAAAGTGGGAGACTATGTCTTCCGTAGAGTCTCACCATGGAAAGGGTTGAGGAGATTTGGGAAAAAAAGTCAAGTTGATTCCTTGATTTGTAGGACTGTTTGAAATCCTGGAGAGGATCAATCAGGTGGCCTATAGATTGGCCTTATGTTTGGTATTGTCGGCCGTATACAATGTATTTCATATTTCCATGTTGAGGAAACATGTATTGGATGAGATTCATGAGTTGAGTTATGAGGATCTAGAATTGGAGGCGGAGTTATCCTGTGAGGAACAACCAGTCTAGATATGAGATAGAAATGACAAGGTTCTGAGGAACAAAGCTATACCTCTGGTTAAGGTATTATACAGAAACAGTAAGGTCAAGGGAGCGACCTGGGAACTGGAATCAGATATGTAGGATCTATATCCCGAGCTGTTCAGGTAAAATTTCGAGGAAGAAATTCTTGTAAAGAGGGGATAGTTGTAACATCCCAAATTACCTAATAAGGCTTAGGGCCTTGATTAAGGGGCCAAGATGGAAAATTATGGAAATTATGTGATATATATGTGTATCATTATATGATTATGTTAGTGGTATTATAATATGACTTGATATGCATGTTTAGGCGTATTAAATATGCATATGGCCCAATTTCATATTAGAAGGGCAATTATCGTAATTTGACCCGTTATTGGTATATTTGGCATATATGTGATATATGTGTGGGACCACATCATTATGTGGACATATTTGGGTTACTCAGCACGAGACGATCCTAGGGAGCAAGCTAGTGGGAAAGTCACAATGGGAACAATACTTGACTTGGTGTGAGTCAAGGGGTATATTGGGTATTTAGTACATTACCAGGTTATTGGGTAATGAGAATTAATATTTGAAGATATATTTGGAGTTAGTGAGATGAGGAGGGAATTCTGGGAATTTTGACAATTTGGCCCCGGGGACGTTTTTGGGTACCCCGAGCATTGGGATTTGCTTGAGGTTACTTAAGCTTGAAGTAACCTCACAGAATAAATAAAAGGAGAACGTTCAGTTCTCTCTCTCTCTCTCCCGTTCTCTTTTTTTTTTGCTTTCAATAGCATTTTTGAAGGAAACTCAAGTTTTAGGACTCAGATTCAAGCAAGGTTAGAGTCATAACAATTCTAGGGAAGATTAGAAGCTTGATAACTAGAGGATTTAGCTGGGAAACGACTTAATTGGAGGTAATCTAAGCTTTATGTTTTAAGTTGTTGAGTTTTGATTGTATTTTACGTTTTGAAGAGTTTTTTAATTGAAAGCAACTTAGGCTTAGATTGTTTTGGGCCATGGAGTTGATTGGGAACTTTGTTTTTGGGATTCGGATAGGTTTATGGAGGGTTTTTATTTGGGAAAAATGGGGAAAATGGCTGAGTTCCAGATCGAGCCGCAACCATGTTCTTGGGCTCCGCGGCTCAAGCTTAATGAAGGAAAAGGTGAAGGCTGATGGGTTGTTTGGGTCTCATTGCAGGGTGCACTGAGAGAGGGTTTTGGCCCTTGACTTGAGCAGGCCTCAGCTCAAAATAGGAAAAATGGCCAAAATGGGATTTTAGTGTTGGGAACTCAAACCTAAGGGCTCGGGATCGATCCTACAACCTGGTTTAAGAGGATTCGACGTCCCGAGGCTAGGGCTCGGTCCTAAGCCTGTTTTTACTTGTTATTGATGGGATTCTATATTATGGTTGTCACTAGGTTATCGCTATGGGTTATCGCTATGGGCTCAGAACTGGGATCGTGCTCGAGGGTCGTTCATTGGTAACATGTACTTGGACCAAAGGTAAGAAAACTGCACCCAGTTTGTGATACAAGTGATTATGGCTTGGCTCGAATTATTGAACAGGAATATGAATAGGGCATGAACACTTGAAAATGTGCATGATTATGATTATGCTTGTGATTGTTGGTTAAGCATGCTGAGTGCTTTGTATTTGGATGTCTGATATATGATATATGCTTGTTTGCTTTATCTTATTGAGAAAGGCTTGACTTATGAGTCAAGAATGGCAATAGCGCTTGTTCGACCCAATGGTCATGGAAAATGTAGCGCCAGGTATGCTAGGTCAGCTCCAAGGCTGATTATACAAAGGATAGGGTAATGGGCCCTGAGGTGAATAATTAGTCTCATATCCTAGGATTGAGCCCCAGCATTGACTTATTAGTCAAGGACAGCCTTAGCACGCTAAGTGTTGGTCGTAAATCATTGACTTATTAGTTAAGGGCAACCTTAGCATGCTGAGTGCTGATCATAGAGCATTGACTCATTAGTCAAGGATGGAAATAGCGCGCTGAGCGCAGGTCAATATGGTTATGCCTAATCAGGAGTTGATCATACGCTTGATCGACCTATTATTCGTGAGAAAACTAGAGCGCCAGGTACACTAGGCCAGCTCCTAGGCTGGTTATACAGAGGATAGGGCAAAGGGCCCAGGGTGACTCATTAGCCCCTTATCCTAGGGCACTGAGCCAGTATGATTTATTAATCATGTGTTTGGGCGTTGAGCCCCAATATGATTCCATAATCATGTATTTTGGGCATTGGATCTCGATATGATTCATTGATGATTATCTTGGGCTATTAGCCCATATGACATTGATGTCATTTATATATAGATGGTAGGCATGCATGAGTAGGGTTATTACTGCTAGGCGTGCTTATTATGATTTGGTAACATGTTATTAACTGTACCAGCTCCTTCTACCTATACCGCAATTTAAGCACCTAAAGGAGAATTTGGTGTCGCTTTTCTTGCTATATGGGTGCTATATGGTTCAGGTAAAGGGAAAAGAAAGTTGGATTATCCTTGAGTTGGAGAGCATTGGTGACGATGTGTACATATGCATCTGCTTGACCACCACGACCGAGGGTTTAAAGAGGAACTAGGGTCAAACCCTATTTTTCCGCTTAAGTCGGCAGGTTGTAACTTTTTCATTGTAATTAACTTTTTAAATGTATTTTGAGATCGCATGTATGATGTAAATATTATAGTAAGAGGATGGTACCTTTGACCAAAATTTTTAACCCTAAACTGTTAATTACATTTAGTTATAGATTATGGCCAAATGACTTGTTTTGAGAGTTTAGCACTATTTAAAATACACAGTGTAACAGTCCCTGAGTAGTACGGCGTTACAAGTCAGACACATATTTTCGAAGTTGTGACACATGAAATACATTGTGCACCCCAGACAATGATGGAGGTAAAGCTACCCTATAAGCCAAATTTTCCACTCTATCCAAAATCTCAAAAGGTCCGACATATCTAGGACTTAGCTTTCTCTTCTGCCAATCCTCTTCACCGAGATTCCTTTCCTTTGAGTCACACACAGAAATACATGATCACCAACTTTAAACTCAACATGCCTACGCATTAGGTCTGCATAAGACTTATGTTTGCTTTGAGCTGTAATCATTCTAGCCCTGATTTTCTGAATAGCCTCATTGGTGTGTTGCACTACATCTGGCCCAAGTAGTTTTCTCCCTCCCAGTTCATCCCAGTGAAATGTGGACATACACTTTCTTCCATACAACATTTCATATGGTGCTACCTTGATGGTAGATTGGTAGCTGTGTTGTATGAAAACTCAATCAGTGGCAAGTATGTATTCCAGATTGTAAATGTTGAATAATATCCTAAGAAATATTTGAATTAGTGTTCATTCTTGAAGGCTTTGTATAGCGAGGGCCGATGTGCCCACGCTAGGATGATAAGCTCAAGAGTTGAGATGCATAGACACATGCTTCCAAGTATAGGTTTTCAAGGGTTGTCATGCGAGGAACTCGCCATGTAAGGCTACCCTATGTCTCGCTATGCAAGGCTGCCTTGTACCACGGCGTGCAAGGCTCCCACGCGCACCCAAGCACCCGAACATGGGTAACCTGAGGCACCACCCTCCCTATGCGAGGTTCAAGGCTAGCCTCCCACACGCCGCGTCTACGTGAAACATCGCGCCTAGCCTCCGCGTGATCACCATAGGCCAGCCTCACTACTTCTCACATGTCCCGCGCCCATAGGCGCATGCGTTCGCACCTAGGCCAGCCTCGCTATGCGAGGCACCCTTGCTATGCGAGGGTGTAGCCTCGCTACATCTCACGTGTCCCACACCCATAGGAGCATGTGTCCACACCTAGGCCAGCCTCGCATGGTCTCTCGTGTCCCACCTACATAGACCGTTGCATCCAAATGAGGGTCTCCAAGGGTCGTCTCGCTATGTCAGACCCTCAAAGGATCCCTAGCATCTTGTTATGCGAGACCTTCGCTAGGTCTTCCATGTACACCTTGTCTCGCCACAAACACCCCGTGCTTCGCTGAAAAGGCCTTAATTCCCTTCGAGAAGTAGGTGCCACCAGCGAGGCACCCCTGCGCCTTGGTTTCTAATGACATGTAAAGTTTGGAGCCTCCTCGATATGTGTATGAGGAACACTTGGAAACACCAAACAGATAAGTCAAATAATCATTAGGCGCCAAACATGAATTGATGAGGATGACTGGGTACAAGGTATGTGCACTAATATGGGATGTACGATCATGAAGAGGACAGAGGCGTGGCCCCGTCATCCGCGTCTGATGAGTAGTGGTGGTACGAACTTGTATGGAGAGTGGAGGCACTACCTAAGCACCCCCGACCATATACCAGAGTCGACAGTACGATGTCCTGCACCACTACTTTGGCATTGTCAGGGTAGACACCACTATGTCCTAAGCCACGACCCTGACCCTATACCGGCATACGTCCTTGTCCCCTGGGACCTACTTGTATCAGTGGCCAATAGAGCCCACCTATAAATAGGTTTCGACCCCTCATGTTAAGGGGTTGGAAAAATGATTGTATGGAGAGACATTAAAGAAATATATGATCCTTGATCCATTGTAGTTTTGTATTTTCTACTGATTCAAGTTCTTTCCATCTTATTCTTAGCTATCTTTCATAACCTAATTTGAGTTTTCTGACCTTGTATCGTTGACGAGTTCTTACGGTCAACAATTTGATGCCGTCTGTGGGAAGAATAAATATCAAGCCACTGTTCTTCCATTAATTATGGCAGGAAAAAAATTCCAAGATGTTCTAAACGACTGAGAGAGCCACGAGTGGTGGAGGTCCACCTTGATGGAGATCAGCTGAAGGCCTCCATGAAGAATCCTCTTCTGCCCAGAGATGTGGAGGCCCCAAAGGAACACGAGGTTCATGAAGATGAGAGGGAGGCCTCATCCCCAACTGTCCCACCATATGAGAATCATCCGAGGTCAAAAAATGCCCCTGCAGGAGATACCGACGAGTTCCTGCCCCCAAGGCCGCCGCAGGTGCCAAACTCCGACCGGCAGGATCTGGGCCCATCGATGTGCAGACCTGACAAGCATCCCCGGGTCCATTCTGTGAGCTCGAGTTCTAGATCTCGATTCTACAAAGAGGAGATACATGAACTGTACCGCAAGAACCAAAGGCTAGAAACCACCATAGAGAACATGCAAGAGGTGTTAAATGGCCTGTTGCAATGGAAATCAAACATATCTCTCCCTAAGTGAAAAGAGAGAGGTCAAGAGGGGGCAGAAAGCACCATCCCAGAAGATGATGGAAGGACTCGACTCACCACCAGTAATACCCCCCAGACAAAGCAACACAAATGTCCTGGACCAGCGAAGCAACCCCAGAGGACAGAGCAGAAGAACAACGCTGACCCTCGTAACGACGTCGAAGTCACCTCAAGGAGAACACCCTCAAATCTATGAGAGGAACTCAATAAGAAAAGGGCTGATAAAAGGACTACACCTCCTATGGCGCCTCGGGAAGGAAAGGGAAAGGGAGATGCTAACCCGTCCACGTTGAAAGACTCCTTGAAAAAGAGGAGGCAACACCTAGACACAGAAATGAGGAGCCTACGGAGCAAGATCGTCACCGCATCTGGAGGACAAGCCATTAAGGAAGAGTTCGACCATGAAACACCCTTCATTAAGGAGATCCAAGCCATCCAGCTCCCAGCCAACTTCAAGGAGCCTCATATGACCCCGTATGAAGGAAACACAGATCCTAAGTACCATCTGGATGCATTTAACAACCTGATGAAGTTAAGGGGGATTAGTAGCGAAGCCAGGTGCCATTGCTTTGCTGTCACATTGAAAGGACCTGCGTACAAATGGTTTAAGAGACTTCTACTAGGATCCATTAAGTCTTGGCAGCAGTATTCTGATGAATTTCTCCAACAGCATCACGCCATGTGTGATTACACAATGCCGGGCACCAGCCTCGCCAACGTGAAGCAGGGAGAAAATGAGAGTCGAAAGAGCTACATCCACAGGTTTAACATGGAGGCAGCCAAAGTAGGGAGATTGACCCGCAGGGAGTTAAAAATGGCCATCAAAGTCGGAGTGTGTCCGGGAAGCAAGTTGTGGGATAATATGCTCAAAAGGGAAGTCACTGACCTAGATGAATTCTACAAAAGGGCACAAAAGTACATTTGTGTGGAGGATGGCCATGCGAACTTAAAGGTAGGAAAAAATGAATCCCATGTAAAGCCCCCAGTCAATGAAGGGTCAAATGGGACGAAGAAGAAGAGGGCGTATGAAGGGCCAAGAGATGATCAACAGAGAAGGCCCAAACATGGAAGCGACCATAGGCAAACGGCTTACACATTCTATACGAGCCTGACGGACACTAGAGAGCATATCTACCTCACAAATGAGAATTGGGTTCCCTTCAAGAGGTCCCCACCGATGAGAAAAGACCGGTCCACGAGGGACCCTAGCAAATACTGTCAGCACCACAAGGATATCGGCCAAACCACGGCAGAATATACCCATTTGAAGGAAGAGATTAAAGTGCTCATCCGCAGGGGGCACCTAGGCCGATATGTCAGAAGGGAAAAGCAGAAATCGAAGGATGAGCCAGTGATACCTCAGGCACAAGGAAGAGCCTCAGAGCTACAAGGAGAAGTGAGAACGATCTTCAAAGGTCCGGGGTTTGGGGGAGAGTCTAGGTTGGGTCGAGACAGGTACGCTAGAGAAGCCAGACAGAGTCCACCACCGTGTCTCATGAGTTTGGAGCAACGACCCCCAAAAAGCTTTAAGGGAGAAAATGACTCAATCACTTTCATGCTGGAGGATGCACGAGGGGTGCACTTTCCCTATAATGATCCTTTGGTGTTAACAGTTCAGTTGGCCAACATGCGGGTGCATCAGGTGCTCGTACACAACGGAAGTTCTGTAGATATCTTATATCGCCCTGCCTTGGAGAAGATGGGTTTGGGCGTCAGACACTTGAAACCCTGTCAATCCTCCTTATACGAATTCACAGGGGACTCGATACAACCCTTAGGGGTGATCGAATTGGTACTCACCATGGGAGAACAACCTAGATAGACCATAGTCATGGAAAATTTTGTCGTGGTAGATTGTACTTCAGCTTTCAATGCGGTATTGAGGAGACCATCCCTAAGAGAATTGAAAGTGATTACTTCAATATATCACCTCGCCATCAAGTTTCCAACTCCCGGTGGAGTAGCGAGTATGAAAGGAGAACAAAGAGAGGCAAGGGAGTGTTATAACACCTCTCTTCGCACGTCTATGAAACCGCGAGAACTGATGGCGATGATGGTACATGGGGGCGCAAACCTGTAGGAACTAGACCCCAGAATCATGGAGGAGCCAGGGGCAGAACCCGTGGAGGAGGTAGAGGAAATCGTGGTGATGGAAGAGCCACTACGAAAGTTGAAGGTGGGAAAAAGCCTTCAGAGCGACATGAAGGAGAAGTTGGTAAGGTTTTTGAAGGACAATCTGGATGTATTCACTTGGAGTCACAAAGAAATGGTGGGAATAGATCCAATATCATGTGCCACCATTTGAATATCGCCCCCAAGGTGAGGCTCGTTAGGCAGAAAAGACGAGCGCTTGACCCAGAGAGGTACACAGCCTTAAAGGAGGAGGTTGACAAGTTGAAGGCCAACGGGTTCATCCGCGAATCATTCTATCCTATATGGGTATCGAACCCGGTGCTAGTCCCAAAACCGAATGGAAAATGGAGGACTTGCGTTGCCTTCTCAAACCTCAATAAGGCTTGTCCTAAGGATAGTTTTCTGCTTCCAAGGATAGATCAGCTCATGGATGCGATGGCCGGGCATGAGTTACTAGCTTTATGGATGCTTACTCTGGATACAACCATATACCTACGGACCCAGCTGATGAAGAGCATACGTCATTTATAACGGATAAATGACTCTACTGTTATAAAGTGATGCATTTCGTATTAAAGAACGCGGGTACCACCTATCAAAGATTGGTGAACAAAATGTTCGCTAACCAGATAGGGAGGAACATGGAGGTATACGTTGACAATATGCTGGTGAAGACCCAAAATTCCGAAGAACTCAACAAAGACCTAGGTGAGATGTTTGACACATTCAGGAGGTACCGAATGAAGTTGAATCCACTCAAGTGCACTTTCGGTGTATCCTCAGGAAAGTTCTTAGGTTTCATGGTCAACTCCAGAGGCATCGAAGCTAATCCTGATAAGATAAATGCCCTAATATAAATGAGCCCACCCAAGAACAAGAAGGAGGTGCAATGTCTAACGGGACGGGTGGCAGCCCCTAATAGATTCATTTCGAGGTCTACGGACAAGTGCCTCCCCTTCTTCAACATCCTAAAAGGGATCAAAAAGTTCGCTTGGGATGAAGAATGTGAGTGTAACGACCCAAATTTTCTAATAGTTCTTAGGGCCTTGATTAGCATGCCTGGAGGGCAATAAATGAATTAATGAGTTAATATGTGAATTTATGTGAGTATGTGATAGAGATGCTTGTTTAGTTGAGTCAAATGTGCATGTGGGCCCCGTTTGGATATTAGGGGTATGTTTGTGATTTTAGGCCGTCAAGGGCGTAAATGAGATAAATATGATATGCATGTGATATATTTTTGTGTAGCACGATCCGAGACAGTCCTGGGGAGCGGTTAGCCAGAAAGTCACAACGGGGTTGAGAATCCGACTCAGGGCGAGTCGAGGGCTAATTTGGGTGTTAGATGTGTTAGTGGGTTATCGGGGTATGAAAGTAAATATTCGGAGATATATTTGAGGTTAGAATGTCTAGGAGGGAATATTGGGGAAATTTACCATTTTGCCCTCAGGGACGTTTTGGTACCCCGAGCCTTGAGGTAACCCTATAGACTTAAGTTGAATAAAACAAAACTTGGAATAGTTTAGAACACTCAGAAACCGACCCATATCCTTCCTCATCACTTGGTTTACCTTTCTCTTCATCTCCTCTCTAAGTTAAGCAAGGAAAGCTTTAGGTGCCTATCAATCAAGACTAAGGATTTCAGCTGGGGATTTAGGGGAGCTTGAAGCTTGGAGCTTAGGGAGCTGGTTCATACGTTCAATCCAACAAAGGTAAGTTCCTAATATGTTGAATTGTATCCATTTATTAGTTGGTTTTAAGGTTGAATGTTTGAGGTTGCATGTTAGCTAAGTTTGTAATTTGTTCTTGATGGCTTGGCTGAATTTGGTGCTAGACTCTGTTGGGTTTTGAAGCTAATTCTGTGTTAGTACTTTTATGGTGATAAACTGGGACTGTTAGTTTAGTTTTGGGTGAATTGGTTTGAAGAAAATGCAGGAAGGGATGAAGATTTTTGGGTTTGGAGGTGAGGGTCTGGCCCTAGGAGGGGCATGCCGCGGCCCATGTGTGCGCGCGGCCATGGGAGGCCAAGGAGTTGGATGCGCGCCGCGGCCCGTGTGTGCTTTAGTGAAGTGCTAGCCTCTGTTTTAAGGCTAGTCGCGGTGCTTGTGGGTAGGGTCGCGGCTCTTAGTGCCAGTTTCTGTAATAATGTGTGTTTAGGCTTAGGAACTCAAAGGTTAAGGTTCCGGATGGATTTTATCACCCGGATTGATAAAATCCAAGGTTCCGAAGATTAGAGTTGTGATTCAAAGTTACTTAATAGACTAGAACTTGATGGATAGATATTGTTAATGTGTTGTGACTAGGGTTTCGGCAAGGCTCAAGTTAGAGGACTGTGCTCGGGATATCGATGCTCGGAGAACTCGGAACGCAAGTAAGAAAACCCTTGTTCCCATGGAGCTTGTATGCAGGGTTGTGCCCCAATATGTTTGAATTGCAGGGCGTAGCCCTTTGGTTGAGTTTGTTAGTGTTGAGTATTTGTGTTATTATGCTATGATTTCTATTGTGAAAATGTTCGGCAAGAGCCGGGAACGGTGCAGGGGCCGAGAGCGGCAAAGGGCCAGGAACGGCGTTGGCACGTTGAGTGCAAGGCCGAGCACGGCAAGGGGCCGAGAGCAGCGTTGAGCACGTGGAGTGCGAGTTGCTAGGGCGAGACCCTAAAGGATACCTGGGATATCCTCATGGTGTGGACCGCGAACCCAGGGCCTGGTAAAGCGCCTGGGATAGCTTGGCCGTATGTGTTTAGCCTATTGATGGCCTGTTTATATGCTATGTGCTGGTTTTGCATATGTTATCTGTTTGTGGGTTTTCTTGTTGGGCTTCGGCTCACGGGTGCTCTGTGGTGCAGGTAAGGGCAAGGAGAAAGCCAACCAACCATGAGTGTAGCAAGCATGAGGCGGCGTGTACATGTTTGGCCTGCTTGGCTGCCACAGCCAGTGGATTTTGGGAGATGATTGTAATAAAACCTAGATTTTGTCGTTTAGTCGACTTGGTTGTGTTTATGTGCTGTAAATATTTCTAAACAGTATTTTGGGATCCCAGGTGTTAAAATTTTATGATTTTCAATGAAATTGAGTTATTTCTAAAATTTCTACTCTGATTATGACTTAATTACACTCTTTCTTTATAAGCCTCGATTAGCGAGTGATTGCACATTTTTAAACTCACTTAGTAACGGCTCTAAGGTAGTAGGGCGTTACAGTGAGGATGCTTTTATCAAGTTGAAGGAACACTTAGGGAAGCCACCCTTGTTGGCAAAACCTGAAAAGCGTGAAAGGCTATACTTATACTTAGCATTATCCGAGCATGCCATAAGCGCTGCCCTGGTTAAAGGAGAGAAGAAGCACTAGCAACCCGTGTACTACGTCAGTAAACGGTTAGTAGATATGGAGAACTGATACCCAAAGATAGAGAAGTTGGCATACGCATTAGTTGTGGCTTCAAGGAAGTTGAGGCCCTACTTCCATGCCCATGCAATCGAAGTACTCACTGATAGCCCTTTAAGACAGGTCTTGCATAAACCTGAAACCTCGGGGAGACTGATGAAGTGGTCGATCGAGTTGAGTCAATTCGACATCAATTATACCCCAAGGACCTCCATCAATGGACAAGTGCTTGCAGACTTCATAGTGGAGTTCACCTATTGACCAAATGAAGGAGGAGATGAAGAAGAGGGAAAGTCAGTCGTAGAAGGAGAGCAAGGAGTTCTGAAGAATGGAGCCTGCATGTGGATGGAGCATCCAACGAAGGAGGATCTGGAGCAGGAATCGTGATGACTGGACCCAAAGGACATAGGATGTACTGTTTGTGGACGTTCAATATTCCATGCCCATAAAGGGTCCAAGGCGTGTGCTAAGGTCCCTTAAAGTCCTAAATTCATGTCTGATCCACGGGACGCTCGGGCCATCGTCCTTTCGCAGCAGCCTCGCATCAACTCGTGAGGCATGAGGTCCCAGCCACATCACCACAGCCTCGCTCGGCCCACCTCGCGCATGCACCTCCTGCCTTGTTTGGCCACGCCCCAGGCGCGCATCAACGGACTCGCTCGGCCATGCCCCTGGCGCGCATCGACGGCCTCGCTCGGCCACGCCCCTGGCGCGCATCGACGGCCTCGCTCGGCCACGCCCCAGGCGCGCATCAACGGCCTCGCTTGGCCACGCCCCTGGCATGCATGACGGCCTCACTCGGCCATGCCCCAGGCGTGCATCGAAGACCTCGCTTGGCCACGCCCCAGGCGCGCATCGACCGCTTCGCTAGGCCATGCCCAGCCGCGACACATCGACGACCTCACTTGGCCACGCCCCAGGCGCGCATCGACTGCCTTGCTAGGCCATGCCCAGCCGCGAAGCATCACCTTCCTCGCTAGGCCATGCCTAGCCGCGAGACACCACCCGTCTCGCTCGACCATGCCTTGTTCATCCACCCAGGCGCAAGACACCATCCACCCCACTCGGCCACGCCATCAGATGGCCACCCGAAGGAGGCCTCGCGATGGGGCTTCGTGAGGAGCTTGGGAGAGGCCATGCGAGGGAAGCCTCATAAAGGGGCGTCGTAGGCAGCTTGGGAGAGGCCTCGCGAAGGGGCTCGTGAGGGAGGCATCTCGTCTCACACCCTTAGACATCTGGCAAGGCCACGTGCCTATCACCCATGCTGGTGGGTGGCTTCGGGGCGCTTCAGGAATCTCGTGCCGAGGACCCGAGAGTCCCCACTTCACATCACGACCATTATGTGCACCAAGTGTCCCATTCCCTATACCATGAGACACCAATGCTTAGAGGCTCCGAAGCGAGTCGAATGGAATATACTTGCACGACCTGGTACTGGGTACGGCCGTTAAGACCCTGTACGTTGAGTACGTACACCTGTACCAGTGGGGGAGTGGGACTGCTGGGATAAGAGTTATGGCCCATACGTCTACGGCCAGGAATCAGAGTGGACACCACTACCACCTGCGCCGCTATGTCTGTTACCACTCCTCTAACAGGGGTACGGACAAGTAGTGGAGACATCTTCCTGACGTCTGCCCCTATACTGGATGCATGACCACAACCTCTGAAACCACTCTCCTGACAGAGTACTTATGTACCACTTGGTCTCTTGGACCACCATGTACCCAGGGCCATTAGAACCTACTATAAAATGGACTCTACCTCCACCTGAAGGGTGGTTAGAAAATTTACTGTAGCAAGTGCTTGAGAGTGAATGAAAGATTGATTTCTCCATTGTTGTTCTGTCATTGTTCTTGAGTTATTACTTAAATTTCTACAGCTTTTTTATTGACTATCTTTACTTGATAATTTTTTCCAACTCAACTTAGTTGACGAGTTCTCACCGTCAACATTGTTCGATACTGTTTGGGTTCAAAGCCTCGAACAACGAGGCGGAATACGAAGCGCTTCTAGTAGGGTTACGGTTGGCCCAGGGGCTAAAGGTAACGCATCTACACATTTTTAGTGACTCATAGTTGGTGGTGTTCCAGGTGAAGGGTGAGTATCAGGCGAGGGGTCCTAAGATGGCTGCATACTTAGAAAGGGTAAGAGGTTATCTGGGGCAGTTGGTGGAGTATAGCATAGAGAAAATCCCGAGAGAGAGGAATACCCATGCTGATGCCCTCGCGAAGCTAGTTTCAACTAAATATAGGGATATCCTTGAATCAGTACCTGTGGAATACTTATCGAGGCCAAGCATCGTTAATTCAGACGTTCACATGGTCAGCATCCCAAAGGAGTCATGGGCCGACCCGATTATAAGTTACCTGAAGGATGGAGTTGTGCCAACAGAAAAGAGGGAGGCTTGGAGGCTGGTGTATTAGGCTTCCCGATACACCTTGTTAGACGGGATCTTATACAAGAAGGGGTTTTCTGTGCCACTCTTGCGATGTGTTGATGAGGAGGAGGCTATGAAAGTACAGTATGAAATACATGAAGGTGAGTCCGGCAACCATGCGAGTGGACCATCCCCGACTCGAAAAACCATGAGGCAAGGGTACTACTGGCGCTCCATGGAGAGAGATGCAAATGACTTCGCAAGGAAATGTGACAAATGAGGCACGCAAGCTATTCCTGAAAACCCCCGAATGAGTTAACTAGCATGACTAGCCCTTGGCCCTTTGTTATCTGGGGGATAGACCTGATTGGCACCCATCTCGCATGTAGAGGTGGAGCAAAGTACGCAGTCGTAGCCGTAGATTACTTCACCAAGTGGATTGAAGTGGAACCTCTAGTAAAAATAACAGCCAAGCATATCACCATTTTTGTCAACAAATTCATTGTCTACAGATATAGAGTGCCCTACAAAATTATTTCTGACAACGGCATCCAGTTTGAGGGGGAAACGTTTGAGGAGTATTGAAGGGAAATAGGGATAAGGAGAAGCTTCTCAGCTGTTGTACAACCACAGGCCAATGGGCAGGTGGAGGCCATTAATAAAGTCCTTAAGAGGAACTTAAAAACAAAGCTAGAGAAGATGAAAGGGGCTTGGGTTGAGGAGCTGCCTAATGTGCTTTGGGCCTACAGGACCACCCTGCGCACAACCACTGGAGAACCCCTTTCTCCTTAGCGTACGGATGTGAGGCTGTCCTCCTGATTGAGATGAAGATTAACTCCTTCAGGATACAGGCATACAAGGACCAGGTCAACCAAGTGGCAATGGCCGAAAGCTTAGAAATACTAGAAGAAAGAAGGGAAAAGGTGCAAATGAGAGTGGCGGTATACCAGCACCGGGCAGCAAGGTACTACAGCTCGAGGGTGCGAGAGAGAATGTTCAGAGTAGGAGATCTGGTATTAAGAAAAGTACTCCCCAACACGCGAGACCCAGGGGCGGGGGTACTTGGAGCGAACTGGGAAGGACCCTACCAAGTCGCTCAATACATACCATCAAACACCTATAAGCTGGCGCGCATGGATGACACTGCCATACCTCGAGCATGGAATGTGGACCACCTCAAGAAGTACTACCAGTAAGACTTCCACATCCAATTCAAAGAATGTCTATGTTTAGTTTGCTGCATGTTATGTTAACTTAGTAGATAAGAATCAAAGAGGTTACCTAGATAACCTCCCAAGTAGATGTAAACATTTCATTTATGTCATTGTAACCTACCTACTATAAATGAAATTGTTCACAACTTCGCGAGTTGTTTTTCTTCTCTATGTGAGCATCAACCAAAGTGCCTGATGGAATAAATTTCACCAAGCACTTGGGGGGCAGGACAGGATGCACGTGTATAAGAAAAAAAAAAAAACTCCTATCTCTTATATTCAAAAGGATTAGCTACCCTTATGAATATCAAGGGAATAGTGTAAAAGGATGACTTCCAACCAAAGGCTGACACCCCCGCAGGGGGTGAGGCCGTAAGGAAAGGAATCTCCCAATAATTCTAGAACGGCTAGTAAGTCGGCTAGCCAAAATAGGTCCTAAAAGAGACCCTTGAAGAAATAGTACTAAGCATAATGACGAGAAGGACGCTTCTTGCAAAAAGTAACAATCGCGCGCAAAGAATATAAAAGGACCCCAAGAACCCAATGGGTTAGCGTGTCCTTAAAAGTATAATCAAGGTGCACCAGAAAGATTATCATCATCAGATCAAGAAAGAGACATTAAATCCACAAATAGTAATAATAAGAGGGGCTTACCAAAGTTCCTTAACTTCGATAAACACAAAAAGAGAAAGGGGAAACAATACGAGAGATTACATGGCAACAACATATGTAAACCGAAGGTAGTGGAATCTACAAGTCTCCGTCTTGACCCTTCCAATCCGAAATTTTCTCAAGCGCATAATCTCCAAAGGGAGACAGGTCAACGGCAGGGCTGGTCCTCCACACGACATGTAGCGTACGCTCAACTATGTCATTCTCAGCATTTACAAGCTCGGTCTCGAGCGTAGCAATCCTCTCATTCAGGGTATGGATGATAGCCTCTAGCTTGGTGTTGGAGCGATAGGTCAATGCAGCCTGCGCTAAAGTGGCATCCCTCTGTTGAACTGCCTCGGCCACTTGCACCTCCAAGTCACGAACCTGTGCTGATAAAGCATCCTTCTCGGCCTTGAGCGTAGCAATCCTCTCGTTCAGGGTATGGATGGTAGCCTCTAGCTTGGTGTTGGAGCGAGAGGTCAATGCAGCCTGTGCCAAAGCAGCATCCCTCTATTGAACTGCCTCGACCACTTGCACCTCCAAGTCACAGACCCGTGCTGATAAAGCATCCTTCTCGGCCTCAACCATCGAAAGGTTCCCCATGGCCTCCTCAAGCTGGTGTTGAAGTCGTTGTGCGGATGAAGAGCTTGAGGCGATAAACCGGTGACCCAGGATAGAAGCTTAAGTAAGTCAAAAGAAAAAACATAGAAGAAAACCTTGGGGGCCAAGCGATGTCAAAACAAAAAAATTTATTATTATTCGAAGGTTTTAACAAGTACCTGCAACGAGGCTCGCATATAGGCGTCTTCTAGCTCGATGTCGGGGACGTCCTGCAAGGTTCCCCACTCGCCTTTGGGAAAGGTTCCCAGGTGATGGCTCATGGTTTGTCCATACCGCCTTGCCAGAGGATGATCTTCAGAGGCAGAAGCATAAGCTTGACTAGGGGAAATGTGTGCGCTGGCCGAGGCACGTTTGGACAGAGAAGGGGACCGAGAAGGTCCTAATCCATCCGCAGAGGTGCAGGGGGCAAAAGAGCACGGAGTCACCTCCTTAGGTAAAGAGGCGCCTGAAGACCCCCGCCTAGAACATCCCCTCGAGGGTAGAGGAGCCCCAACAAAAGAAGGAATGACGAAATTCCTTTTAGGCACAGAAAGGCGGCGGATAGAGGAATCGAAGGAAAACTCGTCGCCAGGCATCAATGGTGGCACCCGAGAGGTAACACCGTCGGTATGTCCGTCGTCAGCCACGTCCCTAGCCCTGACGGCTAAAGAGTGTAGACACGAGTAGTTCTCAGACACCACCGTCTCCTCAATGTCCATATGATCGCCCAAAGGGTAGACCTAGTCTGTATCGGCTACCTCGTCATAATTACCTTCATCATGGCCGTATAGCCATTGACCTGTGGATTCAAATGAGGAGGGGCATAGACCTGCGGATTCAGATGAGTCGGGGCACAGACCCGCGGATTCAAACGAGACAGAGCATAGAGAGACGGTTTGGTCAGGGGTCAGCAACTTGTACAAGTGAAGGTTGCTCTCTGTAAAAAGGGCACAGGCTTGTTTGCATTCAGCCGGCAAGGCCAGGATTTTCATCACTCGATCGTGAGCCGATGGTTTCAAGGTAGAGCCAACAATCCCTAAGAGACCTGTCGTCAAGAGAAAAGAAATAACTATAGTTAGATAAACCATAGAAGAAAAGCAGAGTAAAAAGAATTGTCGTACTTGAAGTGTTGAAGCGAGTGTGTCGGGTGAACCCACTATAAGTGAAGAAGTAGTCTATTTTCCACGAGCCCTTATTTGAAATGGAATGCCCTTTATGGGCCATGAATTTCTGGAGCTGGCAGAACCCAAGAGCATATGTATTCGCCCTAAGGGTGAAGAAGTAATGAACCTCGCTCATGGAAGGCCCTCTGGAATGCACCTATTGGTACAACATGTATAGGCTTCTAAGCACCACCCAAGAGTTGGGGGACAGTTGTAGAGGCGCCAGTTCAAAGTAGTTAATTACTTTGATGAAAAAGGGGTGAAGCAGCAGAGCCCAACCAGATCTGATTATGGAGTCGCTGAAGGCCACGAACCCTTATGGCGGCTCAAATGCGCGTTCATTATGCTTTGGGATGACGAACTTGAGATTTGATGCTAGTTGATGAGCCTTTAACATACTGGCCAGTTTAACACTGGTAAGGCTAGACCTGACCGCATCTTCAGAAGTGTCAAAGGTTCTCTTCGGCATCTCGGCTACCTGGACAGAGATAGGCAGTTTGTGAGCTATAGACTTTCTAAGGATGCTGGAAGACCCCGCACGCGTCTTATATCTACCAGCACTTTGCTTGACCCTAGGGCGTAAGACCGAGGGCAGGGGAGGAAGCGTGGATGGGATCATAGAAAGAAACTATGGTTCAACTGATTCACATGTATTGCCTTCGAAGAACGGATCCCTATAATTGGGAGTGTAACGCCCTCCTAATAAGGATTGTTACGCTGTGTAGTTTAAATAGTGCTTAACTCGCTAACCGAGTCATCTGAGTTTAAATCGTGTAATTAAAATAACTACAGGTTTAGGTACTAAAAGCTTCGATCAAATTAAACGATTTATTAAAAATGTTTAACTTCCATGCATGGTATTTCATTGTAATTAAACACGGTTGCAAACCCAAAAACAAATACAACAGCCGACCTACGCGACAAAATCAGGGTTCAATTCTAGTTCCAACTGACAACCTCGGCCGTGGCGGACGAGCAGGCTGCATATGTACACTCCACCCCTGAAGCTCTCCAACTCATGGCTGATCTAATCTTTCCTTTTCTTTACCTGCACCAACTGGCACCCGTGAGCCAAGGCTCAGCAAGAAAACATAATCATACTTACAAGCAGTACATTATCACTTCATAGATTTACAACTAACATGCCTAGTATCAATAATCCTACTAACACATGCAATTAACTTAGCTGAGTGGCTATAGAGCCACACTAGAGCCCATCTCCATCTTTCGTACAGTCGGCTCTAAAGATGGCCAAGAGGGTGTGATGTTAACATTTCTGGCGACCTTAGAAGCATTCAAGCGCATGTCTCGCTTTTGGATTGGCTTAACCTTATCGGTCAACGTATGGCATGCTACCGCCACCCTCAATTCCTGGGTCGAGCCTTTAAACTCTTGACCAATAAGCTGAGTGCATCAGCCCTTTGACTAGTAAGTCAATTCCTTCAAAGTTCAACTGGTAAGCTGAGTCCTTTAACTTTCAACTAATAAGTCGAGGGCTTGACCTTTGACTAATAAGTCAAGTCTTTGTTTTTCGACTGGTAAGTCGCATTTGTAACCTCAGATTGACGAGTCAGATCCGTAATCTTCAACTGATAAGTAGACTCTTTAAACCTTTATCTGATAAGTCGAAACCTTTTATCCTTTGACTGATAAGTCAAGTCTTTCAATCTTCGTCTGATAAGTCGAATCCTTTAACCTTTGACTGATAAGTCGAATCTGTAGAGCATGTTATAATCCTGACTATTAAGCCAGGCCGTTTATCAGATTACACAGACAAACCTTCAGCTTATAAGCTGAACATTCCCAACCAGGTACACATATTAACAACCACGGGATTACACAAGTGTGTATCGCACCCCTTTTATTTGTATGGCATCCGGGCTAGTCAAGTCCATGTCGCACTCCTCCATTTGTTTGGCATCCGAGCCAGTTAAGTGCATGTCGCACTCCCTTTCCATTTGTTTGGCTTCCGCGCCAGTCAAGTGCATGTCACACTCCCTTTCCATTTGTTTGGCATCTGAGACAGTCAAGTGCATGTCGCACTCCCAGGGTGGCCTAGCCATAGTGGCCCACACTCCACATGCATAATGCCAATCTCAGCTCATAAGTCGAGTCCTACTGATCCTCGACTCATAAGTCGAGTCTTATAAGCCTTTGACTTATAAGTCAAAGCTTTAGGACCCTCGACTCATAAGTCGAGTCTCTCAGAATCCAACGTAACCTCGACTAATAAGTCAATCCCAACTAATATCCTAACAATCCCTTGGTTTATAAACTGAGCTTTCCAGACACAACAGACAATCACATATCTCATATAACATACGTATGAACAATTACAATGCATTATAATACATTCAAATAGCAGTCATAGGCATAATCATAATTATGCGCATTCCAGTGTACTTAACCAGACATTCACAAACATAATTATAATCATGCTCATTAACAGGACCAAAGCCTTAATCATATCTATATTCAGCATTGACTAAGCTCTAATCACACATTCACACAATGGGTGTAGTTTTCTTACCATTGATCCAAATGCAAGTTACTAGCGACGCCCTTTGAGTATGATTCCAGATCTAAGCCCTTAGCGATGACCTAGTCACAACCATAATAAAGAATTCCATCAACATCGAGTGATTAAAGGCTTTCAGATCAAGTCCTAGCCTCCGAGACATCAAATTCCACCCAACACAGAAGTAGAATTGATCCCGAGCCCAAAAGGTTAAGTTCCCGACCTAAAAACACTCCTAGGGCCAAAAATCCTCTTAAGGGTCGCTACCCTAAGGACCCATGCTGCGGCCCGCCTCTAAATAAGAGGCTTGACCTCTCTGGAAAACAACACATGTACCGCGGCGTTCCCCTGAGGCGCCGCGGCCCGCCTCTGCCTCCGAGCCCTCCTGGCTGCTTTTTGCTCCATAGGGTCGCGGCACACCAAGAACAAGGCTGCGGCCTAGCCCTTCGAACCCAGATTTTTTGGGGTTTTCCTTAGCCAAACCCTACCAGAAACAACCTAATTTTACCCCAAATCTTCCAACTCAATTCCCATAATTAACACAACCCTTTCCAGCAACAAAACCCAACTAATTACCAAATTAAAACTCATCAATAATCCCAAAACCCATCCTCCCAACTATCAAACAAGCAAAACACCATAACTCTCAATGAATTAACAGAACGACATAAGAACTTCAATTTAGAACCCTTACCTCAACTGTATGACCCAAGTTTTAATCTGCTCTCAACAATTCCTTGGTTTCAAGCCTCCCTTCCAAGCCAATTCTCTATCAATTGATTTAACCCACCAAAGCTCCAAGAGGTTATGTGTAGAACGTGAGAGAGAAGGAGGAGTTGCTGAGTTTCTTTTCTTTTCCTTAAGTTTCCTAAGCCATCTAAAGGGTTCCCAGCCAACCAAGTCCTACACTTGGACAGAAATGACCAAATTGACCCTTTGCCCTTAGCCTATTCATCAAATGTTCTCAAGGGCAATTTTTTCCTTTGTCTCATACCCCGCTATTCACAATTTACGTCCTATAATTCCCGTTACCTCCAATATTCTCACATGATTACCAAATAATTTCTCATTACCCACTAGTTCCCAGTAATGTACTAAATTACTAAAATACCCCCAAGCTCACCCCGAGCCGGGCATAAAACCCTGTTGTGACTTTTCCGCTAACTTGCTCATCAGGATCGCTTCGCGTTGACTAACCCAAATATATCTACATAATAATGTGGTCTCAATCACACAAGCACATATTTGCATTTATACCTTGAACGGGTCAAATTACTAAAATATCCTTCTTATAAGAAACGGGCCACATACACATTTAATATTCCTAACATAAAAGAATGATTATATTATAATATAATTCACATAATAACATAGTTATTGCCTTTCAGCTCCCTAATCCAGGCACTAGGCCACATTAGGAAATTTGGGATGTTACAACTATCCCCTCCTTATAGGAATTTCGTCCTCGAAATTTAACGTACACAACTCGGGATACTGGTCTAGCATGGTTGATTCCGACTCCCAGGTCGCCTCCTCGACCTTGTTGTTCCTCCACAATACCTTAACTAAAGGTATGGTTTTATTCCTCAGGATCTTGTTTCTTCTGTCTAAGATCTATCTAATATCTGAACTGACTGTTCCTCATAGGAGAGATCTGTCTGGAACCCCAGCTCCTCATAACTCAACACCTGAGTCTCATCTAATACATGTTCCCTCATCCCGGAAATATAACATACCTTATATACAGCCAACTCCGCCGTAGATAATGCCAATCTATAGGCCACCTGGCCGATCCTCTCCAGGATTTCGAATGGCCCACAATATCCAGATGATCCTCTCTGATTTATCATCAGTCTGGTAAGCTATACTACACTTCAATTGTGTATCCATCGCCTTCTATATCTTTCCCCAAAAATTGGAAGTAATAATAGAGTCCCTATCTGATAGGATGAACCTCAAAGTCTCATGAAGACATACTATCTCTCTCACATAGAGATATGTATACTAGCCAACTATGTTGTTCGTCCTTACTGATAAAAGTTAGCTAAATTTGTATACTGATCCATAATGACCCCAAGCTGAATCATGCTGGCCCACTACCCTGGGCGATCCTATCATAAAACTATTGTGATACCTGTTGGAAAAAGCTTATACAGGATCTTTATTTATTTTCATGTATATCTAATATTAAACAAATTAATACGAGATAGCCTAAAACATGTTTCTAAAATTGAATTCAAGAGAAACAAATAATAGAATACTTACAGTATACGCAGCGGAATTAAAGAGTCCTTCCTTCAGTTTCTCTAACTCTTGTATCCTTTCTGTCGCAGAGTATTATCAAGAAACTGAACCGATCTTCTATTTTCTTCACAATCTTCCAATGTATCCTTAGAACCACCTAGACTAGTGTGGGCAATTCTCAACACATGAGATAGATATAGAGAGAAGAAGAGAAAATAACAGAGAGGCTTAGAAAAGGACTTGTGTTTAGAGAGAATCTAAAACTATCAGAAAATCTAACTTGTGACTTATCAAACTTATGTTTTGACTTCTCTCTAAGCACTCCTTTTATAGACTCAATTAGGCCATTTAATTTAATTAAAAAATCAATAAAATAACAGCCATTTTGAAGCCCTAGGTCGAAATTATCATGGGCTATAGGCCCGTGAAATTTCCCATTTGATTATAAGCCCATTGGACTTAAAATCAAGGCGTGTGTTATTTATAATTGATTTAATTAATTGAATAACAATTTAAATCATTTATCAAATTAATTATTTATAATTTGAACCTTGATTTAAACTTATTTATTAATTTAGATACCAATTTATCTTAATTAAGAAATCTGCCATAATTTCTCTTTTCTTCTCAAAATTACACAACTCTGTGAAACTATCCAAAATTGACCTGATCAACTTTGATAATTCTAATTGATAATTAAATCAATTAATTGAGACTATCTAGATGATTTTATCCAAGGTACAATGGGGACCATGGGCCTATGAAATCAAGCTCCAATAAGTTATCATAAATCTAACAAATAAATTTACTAACTTATTAATTCCTCGTGACTCCACTGCAGAATTGGAATTGCACTGTTGAATTCATAGAACGCTCTATAACAAATATAGATACACCATTAATTATCCATTGTTACAACCATAATTGTCACTCAATCCTCTATAGACGGTCTACAATGAGATAGGACTAAAATACCGTTTTATCCATCATTGTATTTTATCCTTAAAACACTTAGTTCCTTGTAAATGATATTTCAGTAAACTAATTTAATTACGGAAATGAGATCTCTATCATTTAACACCTTGAACCAAACTAAAAGGAAACCATCATTTCACTTCTTTATCAGAAGCTATAGATGTTCATATCTATGATTAACACTCCCACTCAATTATACTACCGAGTTCCCAGGATGTAAGTATGGGCTAGTCCGTAGGGTAAGCTGGTAACGAATAAGTCAAAGAACTCAAATAATACAATCAGTTAGAATGCTAACCACTCAGAATTGAGATTGAATTGACCTATGGTCAACTATATGATATGACTAGAATATATAATAATGGTATGTTTACTTATCTTATCAACTGTCAATATCGGTCCAGTCCGATGTAACAAATGCATCCGATCTTATCTACTTTGCTAATGTTCTGGAAAGAACATAACACTATAATGTGTAAGTAGATCATATCGTAGATTGGCAAGTCATTGTAAATCCTATGCACTGACTAATCTTAGGACTACCTTATTTTGAACATATAATCATATTTATATTCCACTGTGATTACGTCAC
Organism: Humulus lupulus; assembly: GCF_963169125.1. Classification (NCBI taxonomy): domain Eukaryota; kingdom Viridiplantae; phylum Streptophyta; class Magnoliopsida; order Rosales; family Cannabaceae; genus Humulus; species Humulus lupulus. Next base: position 164,838,104 of record NC_084797.1, on the reverse strand, counting down.
TATAAATAAGATTAGTTATATGCTCGGGATTTAATAGAAGTTTATATTAAACAAATAATCATGAAAATAAAACATGTGAGCAAAGTGATTAACCAAATCAAATAGTGATTTATATTCTTTTATTGATAATAAAATGAGATTACAAAGAATTTGGGTTTTAATTAGGGCATAAAATCCCAACAAACTCCCACTTGCACTAATTGAAACTAATGCCTTAATTCTACTAATCCCATCTCCTTGATATGCTTATGAAATGTAGCTTCTGGTAGTGTCTTTGTAAACGGATCCGCAAGATTGTCTTCAGTTACAATCTTCATAACCTTCACATCTCCCCTGGCCACATATTCTCGAATAATGTGATACTTCCTTTCTATATGCTTACTCCTCTTGTGACTTCAAGGTTCTTTTGAGTTGGCTATCGCTCTTGTATTGTCACAAAACAACACAAGCAATTTATCCATTTCTGGAATAACACCAAGATCTGAATAGAACTTCTTGAGCCAGACTATTTCCTTAGCTGCTTCTGACGCGGCTATGCACTCAGCCTCCATGGTGGAATCTGAGATTGCAGACTGCTTTACGCTTTTCCAAATCACAGCTCCATCCCCAAGAGTAAACACCATTCCAGAAGTAGACTTTCTGTCATCTACATCAGTCTAAAAATCTGAATCGGTGTAGCCTACAGGGTTCAAAACACCACCCTTGTAGACTAACATATAATCCCTAGTCCATCTCAAATACTTCAGGATATGCTTAACTGCTATCCAATGTTCTGGTCCTGGGTTTGACTGATACCTGCTCACTACTCCCCTTGCATAGCAGATATCTGGTCTAGTACACAACATGGCATACATCAGACTTCCAACTGCAGATGCGTAAGGAACTTTTCTCATTGCATCTTCCTCTTCAGGAGTCTGGGGAGACTGCTTCTTTGAAAGATGAATTCTATGGCGGGACGGTAGACGCCCTTTCTTAGAATTTTTCATTGAGAAACGTTCAAGCACTTTATCAATGTAAGCTGCTTGAGATAGAGCTAAAATTTTGTTCTTTCTATCCCTGATGATCTGGATACCTTGAACATAACTTGCTTCACCCAAATCCTTCATTTGGAATTGAGTTCTCAACCAATTCTTCACATCAAATAATTTCTTAACATTGTTTCCAATGAGTAAGATATCATCTACATAAAGAACCAGGAATACCACTATTTGATTTTCCTTCAGTTGGTAAACACAGGGCTCATCAATATTTTGTTCAAAGCCATAGGTTTTGATTATTTCATCAAACCTAAGATTCTAGGAATGAGAAGCATGCTTAAGTCCATAGATGGACCTATTCAACTTGCAAACTTTTCCTTCTTGTCCAAATACTTTAAATCCTTCTGGCTAATCCATATAAATGACTTCGTCAAGCTTTCCATTAAGAAAAGTTGTCTTGACATCCATTTGCCAGATCTCATAGTCGAGAGCGGCTGCTATGGATAGGAGGATGCGAATGGATTTGAGCATGGCTACTGGACTAAAAGTTTCCTCATAGTCCACGCCTTCTCTTTGGGTATAACCCTTTGCCACTAATCGAGTTTTATAAGTCTCGATATTTCCATCAACACCTCATTTCTTCTTGTAGATCCACTTGCACCCAATGGCCCTAAAGTCACTAGGTGCTTCCACAAGATCCCAGATGGAATTTGAGTACATAGACTCCATTTCCTGTTTCATGGCTTCGAGCCATAGTTCCTTTTCAGGGCTAGCCATTTCCTGTTTGAAAGACAATGGATCATCATCACTAGTGTCACCAACAACCATATTGGTTTCACCATCCAAACCATAGCGAACTGGGTTCCTAGAAACCCTCCCACTACGACGAGGTTTCGTGACTGTTTGCTCAGGAACAGTGGTACTTTCTTCATTTAAATCGACTTGCGTCGGTTGTACATGAAGAGTGGGAATTTCATCATCAACTCGCGTTGATGACGATGGAACATTGGTTGGAGTCAATTCTTTAACCATCTCCTCTAAAACTACTTTACTGTGAGGTTTAAAGTTCTGGACATAGTCATTTTCCAGAAAAGTAGCATTTGTAGAAGTAAACACTTTCTTTTCTGAATGATTGTAGAAAAGTCCACCCCGAGTACCTTTAGGATAGCCAACAAACATGCAAACTTCAGTTTTCAGTTCTAGCTTTCCCTCCTTTTTCCTCAGGACGTGAGCGGGACACCCCCAGATTTTATAATGGTGTAAACTAGGTTCACTACCATTCCAGCGTTCTAAAGGTGTTTTTGGGGATTGATTTTGACGGCACGACATTGAGAATGCCATTCGCGGTTTCAATTGCATGTCCCCAGAATGAAGTTGGTAGAGTTGAGTAACTAAGCATGCGTCTAACCATTTCCAATAAAGTTCTGTTTCGGCGTTCCGCTACACCATTTTGTTGCGGAGTACCTGGGGCAGTAAGTTGTGATAAAATCCCAAGTTCAGTTAAATAATCTTGGAACTGCATATCCAAATATTCTCCACTCCTATCAGATCGCAAGATCTTTAACGTTTTACCTAATTGGTTTTGAGCCATTGCTAGGAATTCCTGAAACTTTGAAAATGTTTCTGATTTCCTATGCATTAGGTAAAGACATGAGTATCTAGAGTAATCGTCAATGAAAGTGACGAAATACTCAAAACCACCCCTAGCTTGTACATTCAAAGGTCCACAAACATCTGAATGCACAAGACCAAGTGGTTCTTTGGCCCTATCACCCTTTGCAGAGAATGGACGCTTGGTCAATTTGCCTTCTAGACAAGATTCATAGGCAGGTAATTCACCTAAGGTGAGTTCCCTCAAAGGTCCGTCCTTTGTAAGTCTTTGAATCCTATCATAGCCAATGTGATCTAGTCTCAAGTGCCATAAATACGTCATATTATTGTTATCGGTCTTTTGACGTTTATTGGTCCTAGGTTTAGCTACTTTGAATAAATCATTATTAAGAGCGAGGGGTTTGTTAGGTTGCAGAATATAAAGCCCATTTTCCAAACATGCAATACACAATTGTGATCCATTGTAAGAAATAGATATATTAAAACTTGTGAAAGTCATAACAAATCGTTCTAATTGCAACATGGAAACTTAAATTAAATTTCTACTAAAATCCAGAATAAAAAATACATCTTTTAAAATTAAGTATTTATTTCCGAACTTCAGACGAGCTATTCCTCTAGCTTGGACCTTAACGAACGCTCCGTTCCCAACTCTAAGCTTTTAGTCGCCTTCATTCACTTCCTCCCACGATTCAAGAAGTTGTAAAGAGTTACAAACATGGTTGGTAGATCCAGAGTCAATAATCCAAACAGATTTATCATTCTCTAAAACACATGTTTCTAAGATAAATGAACTATAATCATTACCTTTGTCTTTTGCTACTAGAAACTTGGGACAATCTCGTTTCCAATGCCCCTTCTCTTGGCAGTGAAAACAATTATCTTTACCTTTCTTGTTTTTCTTGTTCTTCCCCTTAAGCGTCTGTGCACTTGGTTGTGCACTCGTCTTTGCAGCCTTTGCAGGCTTGGGGTTGTTTATTTGTCCACCTTTCCTCTTGTTTCCAACTTTCGAAGACGAAGCTTGGTTAGCTTCAGCCTTAGCTAGATGAGCAGCAACATCAGTAGTCTTATTTTCACCTCCTTTACTAGGTCCACCCATGACAGGTTCAATAATCTGAAGCCCGTTCATGAGCTGCGTCAGACCATAGTTGAGTTGAGCACGAACATGCAGACACGGTGCCATCCGAGAATTTACGGTGCCATCACGAGCATTGACGGTGCCATCACTAATGTGTGGACACGGTGCTCGTTTTGGGGATTCCTCAATCATGACGAATTCAAAGTTTTCACCAATCAACTCTATGTTGATATTCCGCTTCCAATTAAGGAAGTTTTCTCCAGTGAGTTTCTCCATCGAAAGTTGAGAAAGGATGGGAGTAGACACATACACTACTTAACTTAAAACTGCAAATTATCAATAAAATAGAAATCAATCACATTTGCTCAATAAAACTTCTATTCACACAAATTTCAAGAAATAGTACAACATATACAAAAATATGTAAGATATGAGAAAAAATACCAAAAACAATCATATCTCTATTTCTTTAGGTTTTTAACTAATCTATGATATCCTTGTCCCGGTTGGCGAGAGTCAAAAATACCACTAGTTAAATAGAGTTGTAAACTCATTTAATAATGGACACCATTATTAACAACCTACTATTCGATCAAAATAAGAAAACAAAATCTCTTATTTTATGAGCTAGACCCACGATTTCAATAATCATAGATTTAGTTCTAGTAGTCACCGTAGGGGTGAGTCTAGTAGAATTTGACCTATAATTATCTATCTTTCGAAATCTAACCTTGTCAAAATAACTAATGAACACCTTCCGTAGGGGGAGGAATCAAAGCGCCTCGAGGCCCCATTAAGCTATTGACTATGATAATCCAACGGTGGAGATCGAATAAAATTCTTAAAATAAGCTCATTATAAAATTAAAATTAGTATTTTTATTATTTATTTTTAGAAAATTAATGACTATGGTTTTCCAAAAAAAATTAAACAGATTAAAATTTTTAAAACCAAAGTCCTATAATTTCTTATTAATTCTAAAGTGTCACATTGAAACAAATTCAATTAATTTAGAATTAATTTGTTGCTAATCAATATTTAGGTTTAACTAATATAATGAACCTATACAATTAAGTCCAACTCAGGTAAATGGGCCTTAACAATTGGGCTTGTAAGGAGGAGGGTTGAGTCCAGTATGTCGTTCCCACTACAATGGCCCCCTATCTTCCATACAAGGTCCAAAAGACAGGAATTTAAACCTTCGTTTTATTAATTGTTATTAATTGATTAGGCCCACTATAGTCATGCAAAGCAAATGGGCCTTCAGAAGTGGAATCACCCACAAGAGAGGAATTTAAACTTTACATTTTCTAATGGGCCCAAATAAAACCTATCATTTTATGAATATTTTATTTGGCAAAATGCCATATATCTAACAAACATATGGCCCACTATATGCATCTAAGCCCAATTGCAAAAATACCACATATAGTGCAAACAGACATGTTATAATTGGATGGGCCTAATCATGTTACTATATGAGCAATTCTATGAATTTATGCAAAAATACCACAATTTATTTCATTTGCAAAAATACCACAATTAATTATCTAGAATTTATCAAAAAAATTCAAATTAATTAAATTTTTACAAAAAATAAGTCAATTTAAATGAAATTTATCAACAATTAACAATAGTTAATTTAAATTTCATTTATCAACAATCAACTTGGTTTTAGGTTAATTTGAAAAAAATATATATATTAATTTAATTTAAATAGGATTTATCAACAATTAACCAAAGTTAATTTAAATCCCATTTATTAAAAAAAATATATTTTATTAATTGGCTGAAAAAAATTGATATTTTTCAAAATTTAACTAATTTTAAATTTTAAAATCAATATCTAAACTATTTTCCAAAAATATCTTGTGTTGTTACAACTATTATCTAATATTTTAACCATTTAAAAATAATAAAATACAAATAGTTATAACAAGCCTAAAATATTTCAAATAGTTAAACAAATTCAAATATCCATAAATATATCTAACTAATAATATTAAATTTCAAATAATTTAAATATTAAAAACTATAGAATAAAAAGATATTTATATTTTCAAATAAAGATTTAATAAAAATATCAAGAATTTAAATGAAAATATCTTCAATATCTGATATCATAATTATAATATTTTAATATATTAAAATATTTAAAATTAAGTTGTTTGTCTAATTTTAAATTTGAATTTGAATCTTTGTAGAAAATATCTAATTATTTAAATCTCGACTAACAAAAATATCTTTATTTTAAAAAATTTAAATGATAAACAAAAAAGATATTTTAGGTTTTGATTATAAATAATAAATTTCCCCAAATTTAATTTTCTTTATTTTTTTAAAAAAAATCAAAATAAAAAAAAAAATTATGGATGAACAGTACCCGTATCGGGTACTGTTTACCGTGGTGTGCTCTGGCTGCTGGTGGCGCGCACGCGGGGTTGGGTGGTGGGGCCCTGGGCGCGCGCGCAGAGGGGTTCGGTGGGCGCGCTGTGCGCTGCTGCGCATGGTGTGCGCACGCGCATGGCAACCAGAACAAAATATTTCGAAAAAAAATTATGTGCAATTTTTTTCAACCAAAACCATTTTCTAATTAATTTTTAACATGTTTTACACAAAATAAATCATATATAAAAATTAATAGCATAGAAAACACAACAAGATAACCTAAAAATTGCTAAAATTCACATAAAATCAATATGTTCATAAAAACATGAAAAACCATCCAATTATTCAAACATATCAAATAATCCAATTTTAAACATGTTCATGCATGAAAATAAAGATTACCAAAGGCTCTGAGCCCAGTTGTTGGAAAAAGCTTATACAGGATCTTTATTTATTTTCATGTATATCTAATATTAAACAAATTAATACGAGATAGCCTAAAACATGTTTCTAAAATTGAATTCAAGAGAAACAAATAATAGAATACTTACAGTATACGCAGCGGAATTAAAGAGTCCTTCCTTCAGTTTCTCTAACTCTTGTATCCTTTCTGTCGCAGAGTATTATCAAGAAACTGAACCGATCTTCTATTTTCTTCACAATCTTCCAATGTATCCTTAGAACCACCTAGACTAGTGTGGGCAATTCTCAACACATGAGATAGATATAGAGAGAAGAAGAGAAAATAACAAAGAGGCTTAGAAAATGACTTGTGTTTAGAGAGAATCTAAAACTATCAGAAAATCTAACTTGTGACTTATCAAACTTATGTTTTGACTTCTCTCTAAGCACTCCTTTTATAGACTCAATTAGGCCATTTAATTTAATTAAAAAATCAATAAAATAACAGCCATTTTGAAGCCCTAGGTCGAAATTATCATGGGCTATAGGCCCGTGAAATTTCCCATTTGATTATAAGCCCATTAGACTTAAAATCAAGGCGTGTGTTATTTATAATTGATTTAATTAATTGAATAACAATTTAAATCATTTATCAAATTAATTATTTATAATTTGAACCTTGATTTAAACTTATTTATTAATTTAGATACCAATTTATCTTAATTAAGAAATCTGCCATAATTTCTCTTTTCTTCTCAAAATTACACAACTCTGTGAAACTATCCAAAATTGACCTGATCAACTTTGATAATTCTAATTGATAATTAAATCAATTAATTGAGACTATCTAGATGATTTTATCCAAGGTACAATGGGGACCATGGGCCTATGAAATCAAGCTCCAATAAGTTATCATAAATCTAACAAATAAATTTACTAACTTATTAATTCCTCGTGACTCCACTGCAGAATTGGAATTGCACTGTTGAATTCATAGAACGCTCTATAACAAATATAGATACACCATTAATTATTCATTGTTACAACCATAATTGTCACTCAATCCTCTATAGACGGTCTACAATGAGATAGGACTAAAATACCGTTTTATCCATCATTGTATTTTATCCTTAAAACACTTAGTTCCTTGTAAATGATATTTCAGTAAACTAATTTAATTACGGAAATGAGATCTCTATCATTTAACACCTTGAACCAAACTAAAAGGAAACCATCATTTCACTTCTTTATCAGAAGCTATAGATGTTCATATCTATGATTAACACTCCCACTCAATTATACTACCGAGTTCCCAGGATGTAAGTATGGGCTAGTCCGTAGGGTAAGCTGGTAACGAATAAGTCAAAGAACTCAAATAATACAATCAGTTAGAATGCTAACCACTCAGAATTGAGATTGAATTGACCTATGGTCAACTATATGATATGACTAGAATATATAATAATGGTATGTTTACTTATCTTATCAACTGTCAATATCGGTCCAGTCCGATGTAACAAATGCATCCGATCTTATCTACTTTGCTAATGTTCTGGAAAGAACATAACACTATAATGTGTAAGTAGATCATATCGTAGATTGGCAAGTCAGTGTAAATCCTAGGCACTGACTAATCTTAGGACTACCTTATTTTGAACATATAATCATATTTATATTCCACTGTGATTACGTCACTATAAATAAGATTAGTTATATGCTCGGGATTTAATAGAAGTTTATATTAAACAAATAATCAAGAAAATAAAACATGTGAGCAAAGTGATTAACCAAGTCAAATAGTGATTTATATTCTTTTATTGATAATAAAATGAGATTCCAAAGAATTTGGTTTTTAATTTGGGCATAAAATCCCAACAATACCCTCCTACCATACAGTCCTTAGCTATTCCAGCTAGAACATTCCCACCATTTTTTTTCAGTCGGGGGGTCTCTTACCCCTTTTTCCTTGATCCTTTCTAAAATAATAAACTATAGCATAATGTTTGACTAACTCGTCCACCAGTAACTCTATTCCAGCTCTGGTTGTACTCTTCAACTGATGTGATGCATAGGCAACCACCTTTTCTGTTCTTTGAAGCTGTTCTCACACTTTTCTGACCATGCACACTTCTGATTTTCGCGCGTCAGTTTATTAATGAAGTAACTATCCTTGAGAATCCTCCCACCAAAGACATGTAATATCTTGCCCTATCAAAGGAAAGACCCGGTCTTCAGGGGTTCCTTAACCCCGGACAATCTCTGACTGAGAGTATACCAAATTATCATCGATAGAGATGATCACAAATCGATTTAAAAATCCCTTGAACACTCTGTTCACCAAATCCATAAGTGTTATCGAGGCATTAGTCCACCCAAGTGACATAATCTAGAACTCATAATTCCCGTATCTGATATAAGAAGTCGCCATCTGAATAATTTCCCCCTGGTCCTTGCTAGTATTAACCAGATCAAGGATCCACCTTGGAGAACACCATCTTACCCAGTAACTGAATCTTTAATTTCCTCGACTCTACTGGAGCTCTTTAAAACGGTGCCCAGTCACTACCTCATCCCTGATACTGATTCAATAACAAACTCTATCTACCTGTGTAGAGGTAATCCTGACAAATTCTCTGGAAACACATCCAAAAATCCACCGACTAATCTAGTCCACTATGGTCCCACTTGCACGACTTGAGTGACAATCACCACACTAGCTAGGACTCTTATGCACCCTCTTTGCAACCAGTCACTAGCTCTAACTACATGTATCATAGGTATAGGGTCTATGCATAGTGCCAACAATTACAGAAGGGGTCCTCACCCTGAGACCAAAAGGTTACCATCAAGTTAGCCATAGTCAACTTCATCAATTCAACGGACAATACTCTACCATTCACTACTACTGATAATATCTTGACCCATCTCCCGATAACCACTAACTCCTTAGCAGGCAACAAGGTTCCAAACCCATTACTTAATATTCCCAGTGTGGCACCTCCTACACAGAATACACTCTAAGAAATGCTCTCCAGGTCTCACTGCCACCTTGGCAGCCTAGTAGTACGTCTTGCAGCCTCCTATCTGGTCCTATAGCTGAAGGTATACTTCTCTTTAAGTCATAATGGCCTATGGCTCCACAAAACCCACAAATGGAAGTCTCAGCCTCCTAAAATCCCTTCTAGCTGTACTCCAACGCCAGATCTCTCTTTTTTTTTTCTACGCTCTCAATTGTAAGTGTCTTCTCAATGACCTGTGTATTAATAGTTACTTCTAACATAGTAGTGACACGAGCATTCCGAGCTATATTAGACGATAGCCCCTAGAGAAACCTCCCCTACTAATCCCATTTATGGGCACCGGACCACCGGCAACCTTAGCAAGTTTGTCAAATGCAAAGCATATTCGGACACTACCATGCTACCTTGAAATAACTTGTTGAACTCTTCCACCTTCACAACTTTGACTGCGTCATTGTAATATTTCTCGTTGAACATAGCTCTAAATTCTTCCCATTCCATAATGTTTACTGTCTTGGTCTGGGATGCCACTTCCCACCTGACCCCGTGAAATCCATAATGGTGCTTATCATAACCATCCACTTATCAACCTTTAATGGGCCTAAACTACTCTAAAACTAGAGGGTGTTGCTTCCTGAACCTCCTATGCAGGGTTTTCCATCCATCTCCCCCTACCTGGGGCTGTATTACCACTAGAATTCCTGGCTGTCACACCGCTAGTACTGCGGACTATGGGTTCCCTACTGGAACCTGCAGTGTCTCAAGAGATAAATATCATCCTCCTACTTCAATGTCCTAACCCACTTAATTGCAAACAACTTATGCTAGTTCTCTGGGTTGGCATTGGGCCTTGGCCCTGGTCATTCTCTTCCCTGGCCTACATCTCTTGGCTGGTCAACTTCCAGACCTTCGAGGAAACATATTGATATCTAACCCACTCTACAGTGATCAAACCGGCCGTTAACTAAGTAATAACTATAGCTCTTGCCGCCTAATGGTTCAAAACCAAACAACCAAATAGATGCAGTGCTAATAAACACGACTACACAATATATTCAGCCAAGGTGCTAATAAGAAATTCCTTATATTTATCACCAAATAGCAACACTAATAAGCATTTATGTCATTCATAAGCAATAACAATACAAATAAGCATGTTCAAGAATTTACACATTAATAACAATGCTATTAAGCATGTTCTTTGATCTATGCCTCTATTAACAGTGCTAATAAGCATTTCATGGCCTACATACAATTAACATAGCTAATAAGCGTTTCTTTAACATTTATAATCAATCGTAGCGCTAATAAGCATTTCAATAACTTTCACATACGACAATCATGCTAATAAGCAAGTCAGTCTATATTCATGCTCAATCAGGGTGCTAATAAGCACATTCTTCCCGGTATTCATAATAGTAATAGTGCTAGTATGCACATCTCTTATCATACATACAACAGTCAAGGGCAAGGTCCTATAATATAACCCATGATTCCTAATCAAGCATGCAAACAAGATATTCATACGACAATTAGGCAGATAACATGGATTAACAAAAATAGTTACCGAACCCTGAGTCGAGCTTGTCTTCAGCGATGGGTGTACATGCCCAGCCAATCTTCAGGAATCAATAAACCTAAACCGCTTTGATGCCAAGTTGCAATGCCCTCCTAATAAGGATTGTTACACTGTGTAGTTTAAATAGTGCTTAACTCGCTAACCAAGCCATCTGAGTTTAAATCGTGTAATTAAACTAACTACAGGTTTAGGTACTAAAAACTTCGATCAAAGTAAACGATTTATTAAAAATGTTTAACTTCTATGCATGGTATTTCATTGTAATTAAAAACGGTTGCAAATCCAAAAACAAATACAACAGCTGACCCACACGGCAAAATCAGGGTTCAATTCTAGTTCCAACTGACAACCTCGGTCGTGGCGGACGAGCATGCTGCATATGTACACTCCACCTCTGAAGCTCTCCAACTCATGGCTGATCTAACCTTTCCTTTTCTTTACCTACACCAACTAGCACCCGTGAGCCAAGGCTCAGCAAGAAAACATAATCATACTTATAAGCAGTACATTATCACATCATAGATTTACAACTAACATGCCTAGTATCAATAATCCTACTAACACATGCAATTAACTTAGCTGAGTGGCTACAGAGCCACACTAGAGCCCATCTCCATCTTTCGTACAGTCGACTCTAAAGATGGCCAAGAGGGTGTGATGTTAACATTTCTGGCGACCTTAGAAGCATTCAAGTGCGTGTCTCGCTTTTGGATTGGCTTAACCCTATCGGTCAACATATGGCACGTTACCACCACCCTCAATTCCTGGGTCGAGCCTTTAAACTCTTGACCAATAAGCTGAGTGCATCAGCCCTTTGACTAGTAAGTCAATTCCTTCAAAGTTCAACTGGTAAGCTGAGTCCTTTAACTTTCAACTAATAAGTCGAGTGCTTGACCTTTGACTAATAAGTCAAGTCTTTGTTTTTCAACTGGTAAGTCGCATCTGTAACCTCAGACTGATGAGTCAGATTCATCATCTTTGACTGATAAGTCGAGTCTTTAAAGCTTCGCCTGATAATTCGAACACTTTCATCCTTTGACTGATAAGTCAAGTCTTTCAATCTTTGACTGATAAGTCGAATCCTTTAACCTTAGACTCATAAGTCAAATCTATAGAGCATGTTATAATCATGACTATTAAGCCAGGCCCTTTATCAGATAACACAGACAAACCTTCAGCTTATAAGTTGAACTTTCCCAACCAGGTACACAGATTAACAACCACAGGATTACACAAGTGTGTATCGCACTCCTTTTTATTTGTATGGCATCCGAGCCAGTCAAGTGCATGTCGCACTCCCTCTCCATTTGTTTGGCATCCGAGCCAGTTAAGTGCTTGTCGCACTCCCTTTCCATTTGTTTGGCGTCCAAGCCAGTCAAGTGCATGTCGCACTCCCTTTCCATTTGTTTGGTATCTGAGCCATTCAAGTGCATGTCGCACTCCCAGGGTGGCCCAGCCATGGTGGCCCATAGTCCACGTGCATAATGCCAATCTCAGCTCATAAGCCGAGACCTACTAATCCTCAACTCATAAGTAGAGTCTTACAAGCCTTTGACTTATAAGTCGAAGCTTTAGGACCCTCGACGCATAAGTCAAGTTTCTCAGAATCCAACGTAACCTCGACTAATAAGTCAATTCCAACTAATATCCTAACAATCCCATGGTTTATAAACCGAGCTTTCCAGACACAACAGACAATCACATATCTCATATAACATACGTATCAACAATTACAATGCATTATAATACATTCAAATAGCAGTCATAGGCATAATCATAATTATACGCATTCCAGTATACTTAACCAGACATTCACAAACATAATTATAATCATGCTCATAAACAGGGCCAAAGCCTTAATCATATCTATATGCAACATTGACTCAGCTCTAATCACACATTCACACACTGGGTGCGGTTTTCTTACCATTGATCCAAATGCAAGTTACTAGCGACGCCCTTTGAGTATGATTCCAGATCTGAGCCCTTAGCGATGGCCTAGTCACAACCATAATAAAGAATTCCATCAACATCGAGTGATTAAAGGCTTTCAGATCAAGTCCTAGCCTCCGGGACATCAAATTCCACCCAACACAGAAGTAGAATCGATCCTAAGCCCAATAGGTTAAGTTCCTGACCTAAAAACACTCCTAGGGCCAAAAATCCCCTTAAGGGCCGCGGCCCTAAGGACCCATGCCGCGGCCCACCTCTAAATCAGAGGCTCGCCCTCCTTGGAAAACCACACACGCGCCGCGGCGCTCCCCTGAGGCGTCGCGGCCCGCCTCTGCCTCTGAGCCCTCCTGGCTCCTTCTTGCTCCATAAGGCTGCGGCATACCAAGAACAAGGCCCCTGCCCAGCCCTTCGAACCCAGATTTTCTGGGTTTTTCCTTAGCCGAACCCAACCAAAAACAACCTAATTTTACCCTAAATATTCCAACTCAATTCCCATAATTAACACAACCCTTTCCAGCAACAAACCCCAATTAATTACCAGATTAAAACTCATCAATAATCCCAAAACCCATCCTCCCAACTATCAAGCAAGCAAAACACCATAACTCTCAATGAATTAACAGAACCAACATAAGCACTTCAATTTAGAACCCTTACCTCAACTGTATGACCCAAGTTTTAATCTGCTCTCAACAATTCCTTGGTTTCAAGCCTCCCTTCCAAGCCAATTCTCTATCAATTGATTTAACCCACCAAAGCTCTAAGAGGTTAAGTGTAGAACGTGAGAGAGAAGGAGGAGCTGCTGAGTTTCTTTTCTTTTGCTTAAGTTTCCTAAGTCATCTAAGGGGTTCCTAGCCAACCAAGTCCTACACTTGGATAGAAATGACCTAATGGACCCTTTGCCCTTAGCCCATTCATCAAATGTTCTCAAGGGCAATTTTGTCCTTTGTCTCATACCCCGCTATTCACAATTTACGTCCTATAATTCCCGTTACCTCTACTATTCTCACATGATTACCAAAAAATTTCCCATTACCCACTAGTTCCCAGTAATGTACTAAACTACTAAAATACCCCCAAGCTCACCTCGAGCCGGGCATAAAACCCCATTGTGACTTTTCTACTAACTTTCTCATCAGGATCGCCTTGCGTCGAGTAACCCAAATATATCCACAAAATAATGTGGTCTCAATTACACAAGCACATATTTGCATTTATACCTTGAACGGGTCAAATTACTAAAATACCCTTCTTATAAGAAACGAGCCACATACACATATTTAATATTCCTAACATGCAAGCATGATTATATTATAATATAATTCACATAATAACACAGTTATTGCCTCCCGGCCCCCTAATCCAGGCACTAAGGCACATTAGGAAATTTGGGATGTTATAGGGAGACTCGTCACTATAAAAGGAAAAAGGCTCAGGGGGCTAGTTTTCTTCTAGGCAAGCAATTTCAGAAAGGCAATCCTGAAGGGCTGATTGTAGCTGGGAAACGTATGTCACATGCCAGGGGGAGAAACCAAAGCGTTCATCCCTGGTATTAGATTCTAGCTCCTTCTCCAGGTCGCACGCTTTTTGCCCGAGGTAGAACAGTCTCTGGAGGTAGAGCATTAGCACACCCGCATGATTAGAGGGTCTGGGAACGTCGGCCTCAGAGTTGGAGGATGACAACTCAATGAATTCAACATTAGATGTACTTTCGGGACATCGCCTAGACGCCATGGACTAGCTAAGACTCGAGGGCGTATGTGCATAGGGATAACCCTATATCTATAACATGAGTATGAGGGGTATAAGAAAAGGGTCTGTGCATATGTACTTGAAAGGCTATACGAAAAGAGAATGACAACCTCTAAAGAATGAGCGCATTACAACCAGTAATTCTACCCCTGCATAATAGATATATAAAAAAAGCATATGTATCGTTTGAGGTAGGAGGCATACCTAGAGGTATATGTATGAAGCCGAAGGTGTGAAAGGATAGACTTGTGGAGGCATAAGGTCAGTCGAGCGATAAGCGAGGGCGAGACCTTAGCAGCAAGAGAATGCCTAGCGACACCGAAATGCAAGCCCGATATAAGGAGAAATAAAAAAGAAAGGAAAAATAAATAAATAAAAAAAGGGAGAAAGAAGGAGGATGAATAAACGAAATGGAGAGAAAATTACCTCAAGAATGCTTCTATGGAGGATAGAACCTTTGAGCTCTTTAAAGTGGCTTAAAGGGAATACCACTAGGCTAGGCAAGTTTTGGTGTGGAGAAATGACTTCAAGCCTTGGGGTATTTATAAGGAAAGTCAAGGCTTCCTATCCATTGGATCCAATATGCATGAATGGTGGAGATCAAGAGTATGGGCAACCTTGGGATCCATAATTGGAAATGATTGGACCTTATTCAATCTTAGGGACACACATGGATCCCCACAAAAGTTGGTTGGTTTTTTAGTTTCTTTCAACACTATAAAGAAACACACCATCTAAATCCACTTTGTGTTTTTAAAGCAACATTGGATAACGCGCCAAGGTTGAGTCTCCCAAAACTTGCCATACATATCAAACAAGAGAAGAAGAAAAATTCTACAAGCACACTTGAAAGTGCACTTATAGACTCAGCGGCAAGTGTAAATGTTGAATAATATCCTAAGAAATATTTGAAGTAGTGTTCATTCTTGAAGGCTTTTTATAGCGAGGGCCGATGTGCCCACGCTAGGATGATAAGCTCAAGAGTTGAGATGCATAGACACATGCATCCAAGTATAGGTTTTCAAGGGTTGTCATGCGAGGAACTCGCCATGTAAGGCTACCCTATGTCTCTCTATGTGAGGCTGCCTTGTGCCGCGTCGTGCGAGGCTACCACGCACACCCAAGCACCCGAACACGGGTACCCCAAGGCACCACCCTCGCTATGCGAGGTTTAAGGCTAGCCTCCCGTGTGCCGCGTCTATACAAAAGATCGCGCCTAGCCTCCGCGTGATCACCATAGGCAAGCCTCGATACTTCTCACGTGTCCCGCGCCCATAGGCGCATGTGTCCGCACCTAGGCCAGCCGCGCAACGCGAGGCACCCTCGCTATGCGAGGGTGCAGCATCGCTACATCTCATGTGTCCCGCACCCATAGGCGCATGCGTCCACACCTAGGTCAGGCTCGCATGGTCTCTCATGTCCCACCTACATAGACCGTTGCATCCAAACGAGGGTCTCCAAGGGTCATCTCACTATGTCAGACCCTCAAAGGATCCCTAGCATCTTGTTATGCGAGACCTTCACTAGGTCTCCCGTGTACACCTTGTCTCTTCACAAACACCCCGTGCTTCGCTGATGAGGCTCTAATTCCCTTCGAGAAGTAGGTGCCACCAGTGAGGCACCTCTGCACCTTGGTTTCTCATGACATGTAAAGTTTGGAGCCTCCTCGATATGTGTACGAGGAACACTTGGAAACACCAAACGGGTATGTCAAATAATCATTAGGCGCCAAACATGAATTGATGAGGACGACTGGGTACAAGGTATGTGCACTGATATGGGATGTACGATCATGAAGAGGTTAGAGGCGTGGCCCCATCATCCATGTCTGACGAGTGGTGGTGGTACGAACTTGTACGGAGAGTGGAGGCACTACCTAAGCACCCCTGACCCTATACCTGCATACGTCCTTGTCCCCTGGGACCTACTTGTATCTGGGGCCAATAGAGCCCACCTATAAATAGGTTTCGACCCCTCAGGTTAAGGGGTTGGAAAACTGATTGTATGGAGAGACATTAAAGAAATATATGATCCTTGCTCCATTGTAGTTCTGTATTTTATGTTGATTCAAGTTCTTTCTATCTTATTCTTAGCTATCTTTCACAATCTAATTTGAGTTTTCTGACCTTGTATCGTTGACGAGTTCGTATCGTCAACACAGGTGTAACACCCTACTACCTTAGAGTTGTTAGCAAGTAATTTATAATGTGCCATTAGCTCGCTAATCGAGGTTTTTGGTTGAAAGTGTGATTAAATAAAAATAAAAACTCATTTCATAACACTAATTATAAAAGATTTGTACATTCATTAAAATTTTAAAAGTTATACATTTGGGATCCCAAAATATTGTTTCAAAATGTATTACAATTCAAAAGTTAATAATACAGTCAACCTAAGCGACAAAATCAGCCATTTACAGTAAATTCCTCAAACAACCCTGGCCGTGGCAGCTAGGTAGGTCGAACATGTACACGCTGCTCCACGCTCTCAACCTCATGGTTGGTCGACATTTCCATTGCCCTTACCTGCAACATAGAGCACTCGTGAGCCAAAGCCCAGCAAGAAAACTCAACGCATAGCAAATCACAATTCAATCCAATAATATATAGCATAAACAGTCAACAGATTAAACATATAACGACCTATGCCGACCCAGGTGCTTTACTAGACCCTAGGTTCACGGTCTTCACCGAGCAGGTGGATACATCACCTTTAGAGGGTTTCGCCCTAGCGATCTGCACTCAGCGTGCTTTCGCCGTTCTTGGCCTTTGCCGTTCTCAGCCTTCGCCATTATCGGCCTTCACTGTTTTCAGCCTTCGTCATTCTCGGCCTTTTTCATTCTCAACCTTCATCCTTCATTCATAATCATGCACAACATAGCATAGAATTTACAAGGATTCACACATATTAGGGCCACGCCCTAAAACTCAAATAATAGGGCCATGGCCTTTTCTACGGGCACAAATGGTTTTCTTACGTGTGTCTCGAGCTCACAGATTAACGCAATCACGAGGACGATCCCCTAAACCCGAGCGTCGATGTAAAACCTAGTCATAATTCCATAATAAATATATATCCATTAATCCCTAACCAATTAAGAACTTCATATTAAAATACTAGCCTTCGGGACCTCAAATTCTACTAAACCGGGTAGTAGAATCCTTCCTGTGCCTTAACATTTGGGTTCCCGAGCGTAAAACTTTCAATTGGCCAACATTGTCCATTTGATTCGTGGCCCAACCCTTAAGGGCTGCTTCATACAACAAGTCAGAGAGCCTCGGGCTCTCATCAAAGGGACATGGGCCACGGCGTGCCTCAGCTTGTGCCACGGCGCCTAGGCAAAAATCCGAGGCCCCCAAACCTCTGAGTTCATGCAGGCTGCGGTGCTTGAAGAACAGGGCCACGACGCCAGCCCCAAAACCCAGAATTCCTCATGCATTTTACTAGTTAAACTTCTTGAAATTCACCAATCTCGAACCTTAAACCTAGAATTCAGTCTAGAATCCATATCCAAGCAACATAACTGATATAAGCACCCCAAGAACTTAACTAAAACTTCACTACAACCTAAGCTTAAACACTTGAGAGTTCAAAACCTTAAAATACTTAAAGTAAACCAAAGAATTCAGTAAGGACACTTGTTCAGAATCTTACCTCAGTGATAATTCCGACCTTAGACTAGATTGCCAACACCTTTAGCTTGTTTTCCCCATGTTCCTAGCTTCAATTCTTAGCCAAAACCTCAAGAATTCACCAAGGCTTCAAGCACACCAATGAGAGGGAGAAAGAGTCGTGAGAGAGAGAAGGAGACAAGGCTGGGGATTTCTGTTTTGCTTTTCCTTAGTTCTAGTACCTTGTTCAGCTTAAGCCTATCCTCAATTATATAATGTCAAAAATGCCCTTAAGTCTACCCTTAATCCTTTAATGCCACCAAGGGAAACCCTGTCATTTGCCACATCCCGTTGATTCCTCGAGTGTTCCTATTACTCCCCATTTATTCCCAACATACCCAAATGATTGCTAAATCACTACCTGTTACCTGGTAATATCGAACACACGCTATGTACCCATAATACCCCTAAGCTCACCATGAGTCGGGTATTCGACCCCGTTGTGACTATTTTGCTATTCCACTCCCTAGGTCCATCTCAGATCGCACATCACAAATATATCATCACAATCTTGTGGTATCCAGCATAACATACATATAATTCACATTTATGCCTTCAACAGGCCAAAATTACAATTATACCCCTACTAACCAAAATGGGCCCACATGCATATTTAATTCACCTAAACATTCATTTCGAATCACATAGTCATTTAATCAACGTATTAACATAATTAAATCAATTTTTTCCCTCTCGGCACGCTAATCAAGGCACTAAGCCTTATTAGAAAATTTGGGACGTTACAACTATCCCTCCTTCAGAAATTTCGTCATCAAAATTTACCTAAATAACTCGAGATATTGATCCCACATCTCAGCCTCAACCTCCCAAGTTGCCTTTTCCACTTTGTTGTTCCTCCAATGCACTTTTACTAAGGCAATGGTCTTGTTCCACAAGACTTTATCTTTCCAGTCTAGAATCTGAACTGACTTTTCCTCATAAGACAGATCTTGATCCAACTCCAGGTTCTCATAGCTCAGCACATGCGTAGAATCCAACACGTACTTCCAGAGCATGGACACATGGAATACGTTGTGAACCCTTGATAAGGATGGATGCATAGCCAATTTGTAAGCTACCTCCCCACCTGTTCCAGAATCTACAAAGGGGCCAACAAACCTTGGGCTTAACTTGCCCCTCACCTCAAATCGTTTCACCCCTCTCAAGGGAGAAACTCTGAGATATACATGATCACTGACTTGAAACTCTACACCCTTGTGTTTCAAGTATGAGTAACTCTTCTATCGACTCTAGGAGGCGAGCATCCAAGCTCTAATCTTCTTAATCACCTCATTGCTCCTCTGAACAGCCTCAAGACCAAAATACTTCCTCTCACCTGTCTCATCCCAATGGATTGGCGATCTGCACTTCCTCCCTTATAACATTTCATACGGAGCCACAATGATAGTTTCCTGATAGCTATTATTATACGAAAATCCAATCAAAGGGAGATAATTACTCCAAGATCCCCCAAAATCCAGCACACATGCTCGCAACATATCCTTCAGTATCTGAATCATCCTCTCAGACTTTCCATCCTTCTAAGGATGATAGGCAGTACTAAACCGCAACTGTTTGCCCATATCCTTCTGTGGGCTGTCCTAAAACATAAAGGTGAAGGTGGGGTCCCTATCAGATATTATCAACCTCGGAACCCCATGAAGTCACACAATTTCCTTCACATATAACTCAGCATACTGCTCCACTGTATAAGTTGTCATAACTGATAAAAAGTGGTATGATTTGGTGTATCTATCCAGAATCATCCACACCGAATCTTACTGTCCTACTATTTTCGGTAATCAAACCATGAAGTCCATGGTGATGTCCTCCCATTTCTACTCCAGAGTCCCTAAACGCTGTGATTAGTGCTCAAAAATATCATTTTATTAGTCTTAAAATTTTAAAATTAATTAAGTTTTAATTAATATTTTCATGGATTTATTGTCATATATTTTATATTTGAAAATATTAATTTTAATTTAATTTGTGTTTAATTTTCAGGAAATAAAATATATTTTGACAAAAAGAAAAAGAAAGAAGAAAGAAAGAATTAAAATTGAAAAAATCATGAAGAAAATGGCATTTTTGAAGATGGAATGGCCCAAAATTAAGCCCAAACAGCTTCTCCCCCACGCTGCCACATGGCAGCTTGCCATTCGCCCAGCCAAGCCGAAGCCAAGCCGGAGCTGCCACACGGTGCCACACCTGCCACGACTGACGCACGCCGTGCGCCGTCCAACCTGAGCCCGCCACCTGTCCCGCACATCAGCTTCTGTCTCCCACGCGCCCGACCGCTCAGCTGCCACGATCAACTATTGTCTGCCACGCGCCTGAAATACTCCATGTCGAACCAATGAAAGCTTGACACGTGGCCAACGTGTCTGCTGCACTTGTCCCACTTTGCACCTATTTTGCAACCATTTTTCCCACACTTTAGTACACGATTTTAACACATTTTGGGTCATTTTTTTTACGATAAATAAAAGACCAAATGGAGTAAAAAGTATCAGATTGTGGAATTAAATTGTGGAGAGTATAGTGAGAGAGTAAAGCATTTTTTGTTCTTATTTTTCTTTCATTTCTTTTACATTACTTTGAGTGAAAACAATGCCTATTTTAGGCTAAATTCTCTTGTGGAAAGGCTAGAGTGAAGTTCATGTTTTACATTATATTTTTAATATATTGATTCTTTATTTTGTTCTTCATTTCTATATCTTTGTTACAATTAAATTTATTTTCTACTAATTTTTATTCTAAATTTATTAGTGTCTTTTACATAAGTCTAGTCATGCTCTTCTTATGTAATTTAGGCTTTTAATATAATTTTGAATAATTGTTATATTATATGCTTTTTACTGCATTCTGTCATTGGTATTTTGTCGCTTTAAGGTATATAATATGATAAGTTTTTAAAATTAGAAGTTAGTATAATTTAATTAAAGAACATATTTTAAGGTGAGCTTTCTTATATATATTTTCCAACTATAATTAATGGTGTACAATTATAGTTGAGTATAATGAATCAATTTTATTAAAATATATATATGTTTGCATGAATGAAACTTATGCCTTATGCCTTCCATATTTTTTTTCTGATTCTAATTCCTCAATTTTGTTTGTTTAATGTTTATATTCTTTTTCAAAGTTACATTATTTCAAAGTTTATTATTTCTAATTTATTAATCTTTCTTTTTACTTGTATTTTACCTCTCTGTGGATACGACATAGCCCAATTTCTACTGCGACCGCTTAGGAGTTATTGGGCGATATCAATTTTTGGTGGCGTTGCCGGGGAGGTAATTCTACAATTAAAGGTTTGCATAGTAAATTAATTTTTTTTTTCTATTTAAAAAAAAAGTAGTATAATTTTTCTCTTTTATTTTATTTTTCCTTAGTAATTTTATTTTTATTTATTCATTATTTTTTAGTTTTTTTGGGTTTAGAATTTTATTTTCTAGATTTAGGTTTTTTCCGAAAAAAATAGCATAAAATTTTAAAAAAAAACTAAGTATTGAGAACATTTGTGTAATTTTGGAAATTAGTAAAAATCAAACTTGTTTTGTCATAGAAAAATTGGTTCTTAAATAAGGTCTATGTTAGCGTTACCCTCCAATCTTTTCTAAGAACCTCAGGGAGTTCTAGAAAAGCTCTTGGGCCTAAAGTGGTACCTTGGCAGCCTTTCCAATTGGCCTGTGAACATTTTGGTGTATACTTATTACATTATTACACACTTGCACTTATAATACTTACAAAATAAAAAAATATTTATGCCATGAAACAGAGACGCACTAGGGAGATTCGTGAGACAACAAATAGAAACTTTAGAAAACTCTCATAGTTCGTCGTTTTCTTCCATTCGTTCAAACACTCCTGATTCACTGAGACTTCCTGAACCACCCACGATGGCTCATCAAGATGAAGTCCAACCAAGAATGCTACAGGAATATTTACATCCTACGCGTACAGCCACACCTTCATGCATAATGTATCCCAACAATATGCCAAATTTTGATTTCAAACCCGGCATGATTAACCTCTTACCAACCTTCCATGGGTTGGAAAATGAGAATCCGTACGTGCATATATGAGAATTCGAAGAGGTGGTGGGTACATTCAACTACTGAGCTGATGTCACCAACATTGTGAGATTGAAATTTTTTCCTTTCTCTCTCAAAGACAAAGCAAAAAGCTAGTGGTATTCCTTAAGGCCTAGATCTATCGGAACATGGGACGAAATGACAAAAGCATTCTTTGCCAAATATTTCCCACCCCATAAGACTAGCAGCCTTACAAGGAAAATCTCAACCTTCATCCAGAAAGACCATGAAACTTTCCATCAGGTCCGGGAGAGGTTTAGAGATTTGATAAATCAATGCCCACATCATGGATACGAAAGTTGGCGTCTGATTAGCTATTTCTATGACGGTCTCACAACCGGACAAAGACAATTCGTACAAATGATGTGCAATGGTGAATTCCTTCAAAAATATCCCGATGGAGCTTTCGAGTACCTCGACGATCTTGCTGAAAAGTCCTACACATGGAATGGACCGAGTCCTATGGACAAGTCGCGATCAACTGGAATCTACCAATTAAAGGAAGATGACAATGTAAAAAGCCAAATTGAATCATTGAGACAACAATTCGAGGCTTTCAAATCTCAAGAAGGTAGAGGAATCCATATGGCTGCAAAGGTAGAGACATGGGATCCATGCTTCATATGTGGAGGGACAGAACATCAACCGCAAGAGTGCCCAACTCTTGGTGAGTTAAGAGGAGCAAATGAGGAACAATGCAATGCTTTAGGGTATTACAAGAAGCCTTATAACCCTTTCTCAAACACTTACAATCCCGGTTGGCGCAACCATCCAAATTTCAGCTGGAAGGATACAAACCAAGCATCTGGAAGCCAATGGAGGCCTGAGCAGCAACAACCACCAAAATCATACATTGCTCCTCAAAATAACATGCATTCAAGTAATTCTCTTGAGAATACTTTGCAAATGCTTGCGCAAACTCAAATAGCCTCAACTCAAGAGCTCAAATCTAGTTTCACACAAATGGTAGAGGAAATGAAAGACATGAAAATCCAAATGACAAAGCTAAACACTACTTTGGCAACTCAAGAACATGGTAGACTTCCCGCTCAACCTCTAATCCATCAAAAAGGGCAACATGTGGCACAAAGCTCCTCCTCTGCAGATACAAATTCAAAGAGGTTAATTCCATCTCTACTCGAAGTGGTCAAAGTATGGTTTCACCGTTAACTAAGACAATGAGTATGTCAATGCCCGCTCCAGATGATGATGTGCCAATAAGCATTCCAGTAAAGGCACCCTTTCCTCAAGCTTTGAAATCCACTGGAAAGGTACTAGAAAATCAAGGTGAAATCCTAGACCTTTTAACATAAGTGAAGATCAACTTGCCATTGTTGCATGTGATCAAACAAGTGTCGGCTTATGCCAAGGTTATCAAGGATTTGTGCACCGTTAAAAGAAAGAACCATGTCAAGAAAATTGCATTCTTAGCAGAACAAGCTAGCGCGGTAATTGACTGCAAGACACCACCTAAGTACAAAGATCCTGGTTGTCCCACCATCTCATGCCAAATTGGGGAGCAGGAATTTGGTCAAGCCCTTCTAGACTTAGGAGCAAGTGTAAATCTCATGCCATATTCAATGTACTTGCAATTAGGTCTAGGAGAACTCAAGCCCACATCCATGGTGCTACAACTGGCTGATCTATCAGTTAAGAAACCTCAGGGGAATAGTAGAAGACGTTCTGATTCAAATTGAAAAATTCTATTACCCTGTTGATTTTCTCATCTTGGACACTCAATCCGAAGTAAGTATAGAGTCCAAAATTCCCATCATTCTCGGTAGACATTTCCTCGCAATATCAAATGCACTCATTAACTGTAGGAATGGTCTCATGAAAATCTCTTTCGGGAACATGTCTCTAGAAGTGAATGTTTTCCACATCGGCAAACAACAACCTGACAACGATGAGTGTTTCAATCCTATATGATCGATACACTTATTTCGGAAGAGGTCAAATCAAAATACATGTCTAATCATTTTTATCACCTCTTCAAAATTTTAGAAAGTTCTGAGCCCGATGAGTTTGCAATCAACCCTGAAATCGTCAAACACTCACAGGCTAGAAGAACCATGTTTTGGAATCCAATCTTTGAGGAACTCCCTCAAGATCGAGAAACATCAAAACCATCTATTGAACAAGATCCTCAACCAAAGTTGGCACAACTTCCCAAGGGTCTTAAGCATGTTTTCTTGGGAGCTGACAACACTTTTCCTATCATAATATCCTCCAAGATCAATGCCACACAAGAGCGCCAACTCATCAATGTGTTGCAAGAACAAAGAGATGCATTAGGATGGACGATAGCTGACATCAAAGGTATTAGTCCTTTAATTTGTTCCCATCACATTCAATTGGAAGACGGGGCTATACCACATCGTGACCCTCAAAGAAGATTGAACCCAATGATGAAGGAAGTAGTTAAGACTGAAGTCTTGAAACTTCTTGATTCTGGCATAATCTATCCTGTTGCTGACAGTAAATGGGTCAGCCCAACTCAGGTTGTTCCCAAGAAATCTAGGGTAACAGTGGTACAAAATGAAAAGGGGGAACTTGTTCCTACCAAGGTCACAACTGGGTGGCGCATGTGCATTGATTATAGAAAATTAAATGCAGCCACCCGCAAAGACCATTTTCCACTTCCATTCATCGATCAAATATTGGAACGTGTGGCAGGTCATCCTTTCTATAGTTTTCTCGATGGTTATTAAGGGTATTACCAAATCAAGATTGCCTTAGAAGATCAGGATAAGACCACATTTACTTGTTCTTTTGGTACTTTTTCCTTTCGGCGCATGCCATTTGGCCTGTGCAATGCTCCAGCCACTTTCCAGCGATGCATGATGAGCATATTTAGTGATATGATCGAGAAATGTATGGAAGTATTCATGGATGATTTGACAGTCTTTGGAGATTCCTTTGAGTCAAGCCTTCTCAATTTAGAGTCTGTGCTTAAACGTTGCAAAGAAAAGGGCTTGGTACTCAACTGGGAAAAGTGTCATTTCATGGTGCCATCAGGCATAGTCTTGGGGCATGTCGTGTTGGAACGAGGAATTGAGGTTGATCAATCAAAGATTGAACTCATATCAAAGCTGCCCACCCCCAAGACTATTAAAGACATTCGATCTTTTCTTGGGCATGCAGGATTCTATAGGAGGTTCATACAAAATTTCTCGACAATTGCTCGCCCTTTGTCAAACCTCCTAGCAAAAGATGTTGTGTTCAGTTAGACACCTGAGTGTGAGGAATCTTTCCGAACGCCGTTGCAAAACTCACTTCCGCCCCTATCATTCAGCCACCAGATTGGAACTTACCGTTCAAAGTCATGTGTGATGCTATCAATTATGCTATAGGGGCCGTCTTAGGTCAAAGAAGGGAAGGGAAGCCCTTCGTTGTTTATTACGCAAGTAGAACTCTTAACAGTGCTCAAATGAACTATTCTACCACTGAAAAAGAGTTACTTGCTATAGTATTCGCATTTGACAAGTTTCGTTCCTACCTGATTGGTTCACCTATCACAGTCTTTACGGACCATTCTGCCTTAAAATACCTCATTTCCAAAAAGGACGCAAGGTGCGTTTCATTAGGTGGATCCTTCTGTTATAGGAATTTGATCTGACCATAAAAGACAAGAAAGGAGTTGAAAACGTGGTAGCGGACCACTTATCTCGTCTTGAATTTTCTGATTCCGCTAATGCCCCAGCCATTCGAGATGACTTCCCTGATGAACATCTCTTCGCAGTCACTAAGTTGCCATGGTACGCTCATATCGTTAATTACTTAGTAACTGGCGAACTTCTATCAAGGTGGACTGGCCCATATGTAGTGAAATTTGTCTTTCCCAACAGTGTTGTTGAGGTCATAGACCCAACTAATGGGAGAGAATTCAAAGTAAATGGCCAACAACTGAAACACTACATAGAGAGGGTGACCCAGCCTGAAGAAGTCACTCTCGTGGAACCAGTTTACCAAGCCTGAGTAGTGTTCCAAATTTTTTGTACATAGGTTTGTTTTCTGTTTATTTCCCTTTTGTCATTTTATTTTATTTGTTATCATTTTGTGTTTTTTAGTTTTTCATGTTTTAGAGAATCAATATTCGCTCTATCACTCGACGCTCGCTATCCAGGTGTTCTCTTTCCCTGCTCTTTTACATTTATTATCTTTTGAGACATTGAGGACACTGTCAGATTTTTGGTTGGGGGTGGTGAGCATATTCATGCAAGTTCATGTTGATTTTTTTCATACTAATATTTTCATGGTCTTTTTTTTTTTTAAATTACTTATTTATTCTTGCAAAATGTTACTTTTGAGTCAATTTTTGTTATTTGTATTACGAAGAGTTTCTCTAGAGTTACCTAATGCACATGCCAAATGTTGTGGTAAGATGGTTGTTAGCACATATTTGCTTATAAATTTTCCATGTTTAAGTAATTCATTCTTTTGTGTGTGAAGTGAGACTTGAGAAAACAACTTTTAATTTATTTTTTTTATTCTTAGAAATGGTTATAATTATTTGGACAAGGTATTGTGGTATGAATGGATGATGTTTTAGGGATAATATTTTCTATAGAGAAATCTTCTTAGAGAGCCTTTTATTATGTTGTTCATGAAAATGAAAAAAAAAAAAAAAAAAAGAAGAAAGAAAAAAATAGAAAAAAAGGAGAAAGACACAAGAGCAATATTTCTATCATTTTCAATTATGTTGTCTCTTGTGTTCAAGAAAAAAAAATGTGTGTGATATTAATTTCATGTTTTATTTTATGGCTCTTAGAATAAATGTAAAGATTGTCTATTTAATTTAAAATCCTGAAAAACTGGTTTTGTGGTACTCTTTATGGTGGTTGTCTAAATAGTTTATTTCCTATCTTCGTTTCAATAATATTTAAGAGTTTGTCCTAAATATATACCCATTTGATGAGTGCTTACTTCTTTTCCAACTCCATGAGTGAAACCCTTAAACTTTAAATATTTTCAATTACATGAGAGGTTAATGGAGTTGAGACATTTACATGGCATAATTTCGAAAGCTTTATGTGCTATGGTTTGCCGTAAGAAGGTTCAAGTTTGGTGCACACACTCACAACTCTAGATTTATTTGAATTAAATTGGATAACTCTTGTTAACTTATTACTAACATTTTGTGTTAGTACTTAAGTTGTTTTATAATTTTTGACCTGAAATATATCATGTTGACATTTATTATTTCGCTTGAATTGCTAGAGACTAGCAATAAGCTGGTTGGGGGTTGTGATTAGTGCTCAAAAATATCATTTTATTAGTCTTAAAAGTTCAAAATTAATTAAGTTTTAATTAAAATTTTCATGGATTTATTGTCATATATTTTATATTTGAAAATATTAATTTTGATTTAATTTGTGTTTAATTTTCAGGAAATAAAATATATTTTGACACAAAGAAAAAGAAAGAAGAAAGAATTAAAATTGAAGAAATCATGAAGAAAATGGAATTTTTGAAGATGGAATGGCCCAAAATTAAGCCCAAACAGCTTCTCCCCCCACGTTGCCACATGGCAGCGTGCCATTCGGCCAGCCAAGCCAGCCAAGCCGAAGCCAAGCCGAAGCTGCCACATGCTACCACAACTGCCACACCTGCCACGACTGACGCAAGCCGTGCGCCGTCCAACCCGAGCCCGCCACCTGTCCCGCACATCAGCTTCTGTCTCCCACGCGCCCGACCGCTCAGCTGCCACGATCAACTATTGTCTGCCACGCGCCTGAAATACTCCATGTCGAACCAACGAAAGCTTGACACGTGGCCAACGTGTCTGCTGCACTTGTCCCACTTTGCACCTATTTTGCAACCACTTTTCCCTCACTTTAGTACATTATTTTAACACATTTTGGGTCATTTTTTTACTATAAATAGAAGACCAAATGGAGTAAAAAGTATCAGATTGTGGAATTAAATTGTGGAGGGTATAGTGAGAGAGAAAAGCATTTTTTGTTCTTATTTTCTTTTATTTCTTTTACATTACTTTGAGTGAAAACAATGTCTATTTTAGGCTAAATTCTCTTGTAGAAAGGCTAGAGTGAAGTTCATGTTTTACATTATATTTTTAATATATTGATTCTTTATTTTGTTCTTCATTTCTATATCTTTGTTACAATTAAATTTATTTTCTTTTAATTTTTATTCTAAATTTATTAGTGTCTTTTACATAAGTCTAGTCATGCTCTTCTTATGTAATTTAGGCTTTTAATTTAATTTAGAATAATTGTTATATTATATGCTTTTTACTGCATTCTGCCATTGGTATTTTGTCGCTCTAAGGTATATAATATGATAAGTTTTTAAAATTAGAAGTTAGTATAATTTAATTAAAGAACATATTTTAAGGTGAGCTTTATTATATATATATTCCAACTATAATTAATGGTGTAGAATTATAGTTGAGTATAATGAATCAATTTTATTAAAATATACATATGTTTGCATGAACGAAACTTATGCCTTCCATATTTTCTTTCTGATTCTAATTCCTCGATTTTGTTTATTTAATGTTTATATTCTTTTTCAAAGTTACATTATTTCAAAGTTTATTATTTCTGATTGACTAATCTTTCTTTTTACTTGTATTTTACCTCTCTGTGGATACGACATAGCCCGATTACTACTGCGACTATTTAGGAGTTATTGGGCGATATCATGCTGCAGCAACCCCGCTAGCCTTTGATGTTCAGCCTTCACTTACTGACAGGTCAAACACTTGGCCACATAATTCACTACATCCCTCTTCATCCCAGGCCACCAATAAAAATTTCTCAAGTCTTGGTACATCTTTGTCGTACCTGGATGTAAGGAATATGTAGTGGTATGAGACTCATCTAAAATCTCTCACTGGATACCGAAATCCATCAGAACACAAATCCAACAATTATACCTCAGTATCCCACCTCCAAAATAGAAAAGTCCTTAGCCACCCGACTAAGACATCCTCTATGTGCTTCTTCAACCGTGGATCCTCCTTCTACGCTTACTTGATCCTCTAAAGGAGAGTGGACTAAAGAGTGATATTGGCAAGGTGACCAATTACAAATTCAATTCCTGCTCTGGTCATCTCTTCAGATAACCTCTCTGATATCTGCCTGGAACTAAATAATTTCCCTGGGCCCTTCCAACTCAATGCATCGGCCACAACATTGCCCTTCCCTAGATGGTATAGAATGTCACAGTCATAGTCCTTTACCGATTCCATCCAACGCCTCTAGTGCATATTCAAATCCTTCTAAGTAAAGAAATACTTTAGACTTTTATGGTCGGTGTATATTTCTCACTTCTCTCCATATAGATAATGCCTCTGAACCTTCAGTGCAAATAGCATCGCTGCCAATTCTAGATCGTGTGTGGGATACCTCTGCTCATACTCCTTTAATTTCTCGACGCGTAGGCTATCACCTTTACAACTTGCCTCAATACACACCCCAAACCCTGGCTCGAAGCATTGCAGTTGACTACAAACTTCTCATTGTCTGATGGCAGGCTCAATACCAGAGAGTTGATCAGTTGCCGCTTTAACTCCTTGAAATTGTTCTCGCATCTATCTATCTAGACATACTTGGTCTTCTTACGCATCAACTCAGTAAATGATGTAGCTATTCTAGAGAATCCCTCAATGAACCACCGATAGTATCCTGCTAATCCCAGGAAACTCCTAACCTCTGCTACGTTGCTCGGACTAGGCCAATCTCTCACTACCTCAATCTTGTTTGGGTCCACTAGAATCCCCTCCTTACTTACAATGTGGCCCAGAAATGTTACTTGGGGTAACCAAAACTCACATTTGTTGAATTTAGCATATAACCTATGCTCTCTCAACCTTTGTAGTACCAAGCGAAGGTGCTACTCGTGCTTTGTCTTTGATTGAGGGTACACCCGTATGTCGTCGATGAATACGATCACAAACTTATCCAAATAATCCCTGAAGACCCTATTCATCAAGTCCATAAAGGTTGCTAGGGCATTTGTTAATCCAAAGGGCATGACCAGGAATTCATAATTTTCATACCTTGTCCGGAATGGGATCTTTGGTATGTCTTCCTCTCTAATCCTTAACTGGTGATAACTGGACCGAAGGTCAATCTTGGAGAACACCATCTCCCCTTGTAGCTAGTCAAACAAGTTTTCGATCTTGAGCAGTTGGTATTTGTTCTTAATGGTAAACTTGTTCAACTCTCTATATCCAATGCACATCCTTAAGGATCCATCCTTCTTGACAAACAACACTGGAGCACCCCATGGCGAAAAACTAGGTCTGATGAATCCTAAATCCAATAAATCCTGGAACTGAATCTTCAGTTCCTTCAACTCTGCTGGAGCCATTCCATAAGGTGTCTTAGATACTGGCTCCACCCCTGGTGCCAACTCTATGACGAACTCAATCTCTCAGTGTGGTGGCAACCTTGGCATGTCTATTGGGAAAACATTAGGAAACTCACATACTAATCTGGTTTCTTCCGGTCCAACTAAAACAATCCTAGAGGTATCCAGTATGTTTTCTAGGAATCCTATGCAACCTTCTTGCATTAGGTCTCTAGCCTTCAGTGCAGAGATCATAGGTACTCGTGCCCCACCCACTGTCCCCACAAATACAAAGGGTACCTCCCCTTCCATTTCAAAGTTCACCATTCTTCGCTTGCAGTCTATCATTGCCCCATACTTTGATAACCAATCCATCCCCAGAATCGTATCAAAGTCATCCATTGCTAACTCAATCAGGTCCACAGACTACTCCCTATTGTCTATCTCTACTGGTAATGCCCTAACACATCTCCTAGAAACTGTCAGTTCCTAGCAACAAAGTCCTGAATCCCTTAGCATACATATCACAAGGTCTACAGAAATGATCTATCAATCTAGCAGACACAAACAAATGAGTAGCTCCTTATTCAATCAATGCAGTAAATGAAGAACCAGTAATAGAAATATGACCTTCCACGAGCGATGGACTAGCCTCAGCCTCAGTCTGGGTCATGGTAAATACTCTAGCTAGAGTGAGGCTGTCGCTCTTCTTCTATACTTCTTTTCTGGCTTGTGGGAAGTCCTTCATCAGGTGACTGACACTACCACAAGTGAAGCATTCTCTGATTCTACACTCTCCTTGATGTCCTCACCTGCACCAATGACACTCTGGGAAGCTCCTCCAGTTCTCTCCCTGGCCATGATGGCCACTAAAAGCACCATGTGCGTTCCTATCTAAACCAGGAGGGATAAAAGAATATGGGGCCTTTCTCTTCTGCTCATTGGGGACACTACCCCGGCGAGAACCACTGAAATGAGGCACCATCCTCTGAGCATCGCGCCTTGTGGAACCCTCACTCCATATCTGATCCTCGACCCCATCAGCAGTTGGGCCTTCTCCACTACCTGTGCAAAGGTTATAGTCCTCGGGTCTAATGTTATCCTGACATCACGGGCGATCATAATGTTTAATTCACCCACAAACCAATCCCTACATATCATATCAGTAGGCACCAAGTTCGGCGCGAACTTTGCCAACCAGTCAAACTTTAATGTGTTTTCTATAACCGTCAACTGGTTCTTAGTTAGGTTGACAAAATCATCCACCTTTGCAGCTCGAACTGCAACACTATAGTATTTCTCATTGAAGACGTCTCTAAATTCTTCCCAAGTCATAACTATCACATCCCTCCTCTAGGACACAACTTCCCACCAGATGCAAGCATCTTCTCTCAACATGTAGCTAGCACAGGCCACCCTATCATTTCCTTCCACCCTCATTAAATCCAGGATGGAAGAAATCATATTCATCCAATACTCTGCCCGCAGTGGGTTTGGACCTCCCTCAAAGGTGGGAGGGTGCTGCTTCCTGAATTTTTCACATAAAGGCTCCCACCTATTTTCCATCATAGGCTGGGCTGGCACTGGTGCCACAGCCTACAGAATCTATAACCCAATACCCCGAGGAGGGGCCTGTTTCCTTAATTCCCAAAGCTCGTCTTTCATTTGCTGAAGCCTTGCTTCAATTTCAGCAAACAACTATTGCCAATTCTATGGGGCAGGTGGAGGATCCTGACCCTGGTTGTCATTTCGTCCCTATTGTCGCGGAGTCTAATCGATCACCAAGGCATAACTGCAATATGCCTGTGATTAATGATGCCACACATCAAGCATGATAACAACATCAAAAATCCACCTCCTAGTCCTATCAGTGCAATACAAACATCAATTCACACCACATACACATAACATAAGCATATAGCAATCACGGTGGCATGCCCTAGTATCATTCATATACAAACACATTCATCATGCTCCATCTAAAATATTCAGGCAAACAGGGCAACTCAGACAAGTAGTTAAACACATAGTTCATTTAATATCAACCAACCCTAAGTCGAGCTTGTCACTGGAAGCGAGCGTACATGTTTGGTCAATCTCCAGGAACCATAAACATTGGCATGCTCTGATACCAAGTTGTAACTCCCTACTACCTTAAATTCATTACCATGTGATTTATAAATGTGCCATTAGCTCGCTAATCGAGGATTTTGGCTGAAAAGTGTGATTAGATTAAACAAAAACCTATTTGATAACATTAATTATAAAATATGTGGACATTCATTAAAATCGTAAAATTTAAACATTTGGTATCCCAAAATACTGTTTCAAAATGTATTACAATTCAAAATTTAATAATACAGTCGACCTAAGCGACACCATTTATAGTAAATTCCTCAAACAACCCTGGACGTCGAAGTCAGGTAGGTCAAACTTGTACACGCTGCTCCACGCTCTCCAACTCATGGTTGGTCGACCTTTCCCTTGCCCTTACCTACACCATAGAGCACCTGTGAGCCAAAGCCCAGCAAGAAAACTCAACGCATAACAAACGACAATTCAATCCAATAATATACAACATAAATAGTCAACAGATTAAACATATAGCGGCCTATGCCGACCCAGGTGCTTTACTAGGCCCTGGGTTTGCAGTCTTCACCGAGCGGGTGGATACAACACCCTTAGAGGGCCTCGACCTACCGGCTTGCACTCAGCGTGCTTTCCCCATTCTCGACCTTTGCTGTTCTTGGCCTTCACCATTCTCAGCCTTTGTCGTTCTCGACCTCCATCGTTCATTCATAATCATGCACAACATAGCATAGTATTTACAAGTATTCACACATATTGTGAACACAAATATTAGGGCCACGCCCTAAAACACAAATAATAGGGCCATGCCCGCTCTACAGCCACAAACAATTTTCTTGCCGGTGTCCTGAGCTCACTGATTAACGTGATCCTGAGCAGGATCCCCTAAACCTGAGCTTTGACGTAAATCTTAGCCACAATGCCATAATAAATATATATCCATCAATCCCTAACCAATTAGGAACTTTGGATTAAAATACTAGCCTTCGGGACCTCGACTTCTACCAAACCAGGTAGTAGAATTGTAACGCCCTATCTCGTTAGAGCAGTTACTATGTGGGTTAAAAATGTGTCATTAGCTCACTAACCGAGGTTTTAGGTTAAAAGTGTGACTAAATATAAATAAAACTCGTTTAATGAAATAAATTATAAAGATTTGGACAATCATTGAATTCATAAAAAGTTATACAGTTGGGATCCCAAAAATACTATTTAGAAAATGTGTTCCAACTCAGAATATAAATACGGTCGACCTAAGCGACAAAGAAACTTATTACAGTACATTTCCAAAAATAACCCTGGTCATGGCAGCCAGGTAGGCAAAACATGTACCCATCACTCCACGCCCTCCATAATCATGGTTGGTTAACCTTTCCTTTGCCCTTACCTGCACCATAGAGCAGCCGTGAGCCAAAACACAACAAGAAAACTCAATGCATAATAAATCTACAATATACAGCGAAATAGTCCACAGACTAAACACGTAGTGACCTTCGCCGACCCAGGTGCTTTACCAGGCCCTTGGTTCGCGGTCTTCACTGAGCAGGTGGATACAACACCCTTGGGGGGTCTCGCTCTAGTGGCCTGCACTCAGCGTGCTCAACGCTGATCCCGGCCCCTTGATGTACCCGTCTTCTCACCGTTCTCGGCCTTCGCCGTTCCCAACCTTCGTCGTCCCCTCATAAACATGCATAACACAACATAATAATCACATATATTCACACATATACTAAACATAAACCATAGGTCCATGCCCTGTAACACAAAGAATAGGGACATGCCCTGCTCTACGGGTACAACAGTTTCCTTACCTGTGTCCCGAGCTGAATGGTTACCGCTATCTTGAGCTTTGACCTAAACCTAGTCAAGACACATCAATAACAACAATCCATCAAGCCTTAATCCAAATAATAACTTTGGAATATTATTCTAGCCTCCAGGACCTTGAATTCTACAAACTGGGTAGTAAAATCCTTCCTGAGCCTTAACACTTGAGTTCCTGAGCTTTAAACCTAGAATTGAGTCTATATTTCCTATCCACACAACCTAGGCATCATAACAGTCCAAAAACAATTCCTTAACCTCATCAAACACTCAAAATCCAACCAAACTTTAACCTAAACCATCATATAAAAAATTACAACAAAAACTTCAAAAATTCAGTACAAAATTCTTACCTTTGTGATATCCTCAATCCTTGAGCTAATCCCAAACACAGCATGCTTTCAATCCTTCAATTCTTTAACCTAGAATCCTCAAAGTTTCCTCAAAACCTTCAAGCACCATAGAGAGGGAGAGATAACCGAGTAAGAGAGAGAGAGAGTGCTAAGAGTTCTATTTCCTTCTTTCTGTTTCTTTCTAAGCGACTCTAGAATCTCAACTGCCTATGGTCTAAGTTTATCCCCTAGCTGAAAAGTAAAAATTACCCTCAAGACTATCCTAAATCTACTAGTGTCACCGAGGGCAATCTCGTCAATTGCCACATCTAGCTAAATCCTCGAGTGTTCCTATTAATCCCCATTCTGTCCCCGATACACCTAAACAAACGTTAAATTGCTACCCGTTACCCGGTAGAAATTTATGCCTTCAACGGGCCAAAATTACAAATATGCCCCAAATAAGAAAATATGGCCCACATGCATATTTAATTCACCTAAATTTAGGATACTACAACTATCCCTCCTTCCAAAAATTCTGTCCTCAAAATTTACCTGAATAACTCGAGATATCAATCCTGCATATCAGCCTCAAGCTCCCAAATCATCTCTTCCACTTTGTTGTTCCTTCACAACACTTTCACTAAGGCAATGGTCTTGTTCCGCAAGACTTTATCTTTCCGGTCTAGAATCTGAACCGGCGTCTCCTCATAAGATAAATCTTGATCCAACTCCAAGTTCTCATAACTCAGCACATGCATAGAATTAGATACATACTTCTGGAGCGTAGACACATGAAATACATTGTGAACCACGGATAAAGCTGGAGGCATCGCCAATTTGTAGGCTACCTCTCCAACCCATTCTAGAATCTTAAAGGGGCCAACAAACCTGGGGCTCAACTTGCCCCTCACTCCAAATCGTTTCACCCTTCTCATGGGAGAAACTCTGAGAAACAATTGATCACCGACTTGAAACTCTACGCCTCTGCATCTCAAGTCTGAGTAACTCTTCTACTGGCTCTGGGAGGCAAGCATTTGAGCTCTAATATTTTCAGTCATCTCATTGGTCCATGGAACAACCTTAGGACCTAAATACCTCCTCTCACCCATCTCATCCCAATTGATGGGTGATCTACATTTCCTATTGTAAAGCATCTCATACGGAGGCACTCTGATAGTCGCCTGATAACTGGTATTGTACGAAAACTCAATCAAATGGAGATACTTACTCCAAGATCCCCCAAATTCCAGCACACAAGCTTGCAACATATCCTCCAATATCTTAATAATCCTCTCAGACTGTCCATCCGTCTGAGGATGATAGGCGGTACTAATATGTAACTATGTACCCATAGCCTTCTGCAGGCTCTCCCAAAACTTAGAGGTGAAGGTGGGGTCCCTGTCGGATACTATCGACCTCAGAACCCTATGTAGTCGCACAATTTCCTTCACGTACAATACAACATATTGCTCCAATGTATATGTTGTCCTAACAGGCAAAAAGTGGGTTGATTTGGTATACCTATCCACAATCACCCACGCCGAATCATACAGTCCCAAAGCCTTCGGTATTCCAACCACGAAGTCCATGTTGATATCCTCCCACTTCCACTCCAGAATCCATAAAGGTTGCAGTAAACCTACTAGCCTTTGATGTTCAGCCTTTACCTGCTGACAAGTCAAACACTTGGCCACATAATCCACCACATCCCTCTTCATTCCCAGCCACCAATACAAGGTTTTCAAATCTTGGTACATCTACATCGTACTCAGATGTAAGGAATAGGGAGTGGTATGGAATTCATCTAAAATCTCACTCCATATACGAAAATCCATCGAAATGCAAATCTGACCTTTGTACCTAAGTAAACCCATTTCTGAAATAGAAAATTCCTTAGTTGCTCTGGCTAAGACATCCTCTGTGTGCTCCCTCAACTGAGGATCCTCCCTCTGTGCTTCCTTGATCCTCTCAAGGAGCGTAGACTGGAGTGTGATACTGGATAGCTGACCAACTACCAAGCCAATACTTGCTCTAGTCATCTCTTCAACTAACCTATCTGATATCTGCCTTGAACATAATAACTATCCTGGGCCCTTCTGACTCAACACGTCAGCCACCACATTGGCCTTCCCAGGATTGTATAGAATGTCACAATCATAATCCTTTACCAATTTCAGCCAACACCTTTGGCGCATATTCAGATCCTTATGAGTAAAGAAGTACATCAAACTCTTATGGTCAGTGTATATTTCGCACTTCTCGCCATACAAATAATGCCTCCAAACCTTTAGTGCAAATACCATCATTGCAAATTCCTAATCGTGTGTGGGATACCTCTGCTCATACTCCTTCAGCTATCTCGAAACGTAGGCTATCACCTTTCCAGCTTGCATCAATACACACCCCAAACCCTGTTTGGAAGCATCGCAGTAGACTACAAACTTTTCATTGTCTGACGGCAGACTAAATATTGGAGCGGTGATCAGTTGCCGCTTCAACTCCTTGAAACTATTCTCACACCTGTCTGTCCACACATACTTAGTCTTCTTTATGTGTCAGTTCGGTCAACAGTGTAGCTATTCTGGAGAATCCCTTAACGAACCGCCCATAGTGCCCTGCCAATCCCAAGAAACTCCTAACTTCTGGTACACTGCTGGGCCTGGGCCAATCTCTCACTACCTCAATCTTGCTTGGGTCGACCAGAATCCCCTCCTTACTAACAATATGGCCCAGAAATGTTACTTGGGGTAACCAAAACTCACAATTGCTGAAGTTAGCATATAACTTGTGCTCTCTCAACCGCTGTAGTACCAGGCGAAGATGCTTCTCATGCTCTAACTCTGACTGATATTACACCAGTATGTCATCAATGAATACGATAACAAACTTGTCTAGATAATCCCCGAAGACCATATTCATCATGTCCATAAAGGCTGTTGAAGCATTGGTTGATCAAAATAACATGACCAAGAATTTTTAGTGTCCCTACCTCATGTGGAATGCAGTCTTTGGTATGTATTCCTCTTTAATTATTAACTGGTGGTAGCCGGACCGAAGGTCACTCATGGAGAACACTGTCTTCCCTTATAACTGGTCAAAAAAGTCATCGATCTTGGGCAGTGGGTACTTGTTCTTGATGGTCAACTTGTTCAACTCTCTGTAATCAATGCACATCCCTAAAGATCCATCCTTCTTCTTATGTCCACGAGGACGTCCTGCTAATCCAGGTCATCGACCTCAGCCGCGGAATGAAAGTTTCACAAATAGAAGTTACTGGACGGGGAGCCAGCGTGGAGGCAGGTCTGAAAGTGATCTAATGAATCATCTCAGTTTAGCACAAAGTTATCGTTTTAATCCACATCCTGACCTGCGTGATCATTTGAATTCACAAAGGAGCTATCCAGCTCGCAATGATAATATGAGTTATACTCAACACGAGGGAGGTCCGATTATCATGCGCAACAATGGAAATGTCCCACCTAACCAAGCTCAAACTTGGAGAGACAACAACCCATCAAATGCGTACAATATGATGGGAGTTAGTGAACAGATCCCAGCTAACCTAGAGAAAAAAGACCCAAACCTCGAGCGGCTGGCCTTGATGGATGAACAAATGAAGAAGCACTTATTTGGAAAAAGGATTGATGATTGTGACTCTGATGAGGAGCTCAAGCCTTTCACTCCAAACATTGCAGCAGTTGTTTATCCTATTGCTTTCAAGATGTCAAACATGCCAACATTTGATAGAAATGCAGATCTGTGGAGTCCAAGAACTTGACTTAGCTAGTTAGATAGTAGTAATAATAGTAATACTAGTAGTATTTTTATGACTGTGGGTTTTTGTTCAAACCGGGATTTAATTGGACACTCGTAGTAACACTTGTAGATTTTCTAAGTTTAACCTATAGTTTAAGAATATTAATTTTAACTTAAGGTTTGATTAATATGACTGATATTGATGGTGATATTTATTATATTATAAGGTTTAGATAGACCCAATAAGATAGTAACACGTGTCATATGTATGTTTAATGAAAATTAAGTATTTTTGAGGAATAAGTTTATTAAGATAAATATTTGAATATCCTAGGGTCTGTCAGCAGCTTTGAAATCGTTAGAGGACTTAGTCAAGGTGTTTTACTCAATTCAAATTAGGCTAAAAATGTGCAATTTCGTGTTTAAATATTCAGCGTATGCCGATATATCGCAGCTATAGGGGGCGATATATCGCAGTACGGGGATACAAAAAACACGTAACTTCGCACGATCACCTCGACGAGCCTCGGGCATACTGACCCAAGCGATATATCGCCTACTAGGGGTGATATATCGACTCCTTTGATGAATTTTTGAATGTTTTTTAAAACGTTCTCATTTTAATCTTTAACCTCTTGATAAGTCCAACATCTTTCTGACCGAGTCTTCAGCCTCTACTGAACGATAATTCAAATATTTTTCACTTAAAAAGCCATTATTTTATTCAAGTTAAATGAAGATATTTTCATTCTTGAACTCTATAAATAGGATCTAGTACCCAGCCATTTATTCATTCATCAAGCTAAGTTCAGAGGCTGCAAGCTGCTAGGTTATTTTTGAGTGCTTAAACACTTGGGTTGGGGATTATAAGCTTACCAAACACTTGGGAAGTAAGGTTTATAGCACATTTCGGTTCAAGGTTTAGATCGGTCATAGAAGCATTCAAGGTATTCCAAACTCTAGTTCATTTTGGTATTGTTTTCCTTAAGTTCTTATAGTTTTCTACTCAACATCCTAACTCTATTATTTATTCTTGGTTAGGAAATCTAAAATCTTGAACATAAGGTTCTTGGTAAGTATCTTTCGATGGAATAGTTCTTTCATTATTTTCATCCCTTTTCTTTAAGTATACTCACCTTCCTTTGATGGTTTTTAGGAGTGTCCCAAGGTCCCAAACCTATTCACATATCCCGGTATTTTTGGTAAGGAAAATAGGATAGGATATTATATGTTATGTATATGTTATCTTATGATTATGTGTTATGTTAACTTATGATTTATGTGTTATGTTATGTATGTTGTAGACTTGGGCATATGACTTGTATAACTAACAAGCCCCAATAAATTTATGGGCATATGACTTGCTTAGCTAGCAAGCCCCACAAATCTAATGGGCATATGACTTGTTTAGTTTACGAGCCCTAAGTAATAATGGCCATTATAGTATGTGTGACATATGTTTATGATATGCTTTATCATATGTTGCATTATGAATTTTATGTATATGGTTTATATGATAGGTCTTCCTTGCTGGGCATTAGGCTCAATCCTTTATGTTTATATGTGCAGGAAAATAGCTTTGGTGGCGGGAAAGGTTCTTGGAAGCTTGGGGATATGTATTGAGGGGGAATGGAATCGATGGACCGAGCGTTCGATTCGAGGATGAAGTCTCTTTAAATATTCTATGTATTTTCCACACTTTATTATGTAATCCATTTGTTTAAAAATTATGTTATGTTTTTATTTTAAAAACAATGGGATCCCATATCCTACTTTAAATTTTATGTAGTTTAACATTTGTTTTACAAGTTTTTAATGAAGATTATGATTATTTCACTTGTAAGTTTTATTAAAAATTAGTGTCTATGTATAGTAGTCATTAATGGTCCAAAGTCTAGAGTAGTTGGGTCATTACAAAATCCATCAGACCACCACAGGATGTTCAACACGTTGATGATGGCCCACAATGTCGGGTTCGACCTAAGATGTATTAAGTTCCCCACGACTCTGATCGAACCTGCCAGACAGTGGTTCTGATTCAGGTTGACAAACTCATCCACCTTTGAAGCCCAGAGTGCAACAGTATAGTATTTCTCATTGAAGACGTCTCTAAATTTTTCCCAAGTCATAACTGTCACGTCCCTCCTCAGGGACACACTTCCCACCAGATGCGGGCATCTTCTCTCAACATGTAGCTAGCGCAGGCCACCCTATCATTTCCTTCCACCCTCATGAAATCCAGGATGGATGAAATCATATTCATCCACTGCTCTGCCCGCAGTAGGTCTGGACCACCCTCAAAGGGGGGAGGGTGCTGCTTCCTGAATCTTTCATATAAAGGCTCCCACCTGTTTTCCATCACAGGTTGGGTTGGCACTGGTGCAACAGCCTGCGGAATCTATAATGCAATACCCCGAGGAGGGGCCTGTTGCCTCAATTCCCATAGCTCATCTTCTGTTTGCTGAAGTCTTGCTTCCATTTCGACAAACAACTGTTGCCAGTTCTGTGGGGCAGGTGGAGGGTTCTGACCCTGGTTGTCATCTTCGGCCCTATTATTGTGGAATCTAATCGATCGCCAAGGCATAACTAAAATATGTCTGCTATCAATGATGCCACACATCAGGCATGATAACAACATCAAAAAAACACCCCCCAGTCCTATCAATGCAGTACAAACATCAATTCAGACCACATAGACATAACATAAGCATATAGCAATCAAGGGATCGTGTCGTAGCATCATTCATATATAAACACATTCATCATGCTCCATCTATAATATTCAGCCAAACAGGGCAAGTTAGAAAAGCAATTAAACACATAGTTCATTTAATACTGACAACCATGAGTAGAGCTTGTCATTGGAAGCAAGCATACATGTTTGGTCGATCTCCAAGAAGCATAAATCTTGGCACGCTCTGATACCAAGTTGTAACTCCCTACTACCTTAGAGTCGTTACCACATGATTTATAAATGTGCCATTAGCTTGCTAATCAAGGATTTTGGTCGAAAAGTGTGATTAAATTAAAATAAAAGCGCATTTGATAACATTAATTATAAAACATTTGGGTATTCATTAAAATCGTAAAAGTTATACAATTGGGATCCCAAAATACTATTTCAAAATTTATTACAATTCAAAAGTTAATAATATCATCGACCTAAGCGATAAAATCAACCATTTACAATAAATTCCTCAAACAACCATTGTCGTGGAAGCCAGGTAGACTGAACATGTACACGCCGCTCCACTCTCTCCAACGCATGGTTGGTCAACATTTCCCTTGCCCTTACCTACACCATAGAGCACCCGTGAGCCGAAGCCCAACAAGAAATCTCAACGCATAAAAAATCACAATTCAATCCAATAATATACAACATAAACCCACAAATTAAACATATAGTGCCCAATGTCGACCCAGGTGCTTTACCATGACCTGGGTTTGAGGTCTTCACCGAGCATGTGGATACAACACCCTTAGAGGGTCTCACCCTACCAGCCTGCACTGAGTGTGCTTTCCCCATTC
This sequence comes from Humulus lupulus, assembly GCF_963169125.1. Lineage (NCBI taxonomy): Eukaryota > Viridiplantae > Streptophyta > Magnoliopsida > Rosales > Cannabaceae > Humulus > Humulus lupulus. The sequence goes on along the minus strand of NC_084797.1, from coordinate 164,795,723 downwards.
TCGACCTTTGTTGTTCTCGGCCTTCGCCATTCTCGGCCTTTGTCGTTCTAAACCTTTGTCGTTCATTCATAATCATGCACAACATAGCACATCATTTACAAGTATTCACACATATTATGAACACAAATATTAGGGCCACGCCCTGAAACACAAATAATAGGGCCATGCCTGCTCTATGGGCACAAACAGTTTTCTTACCGGTATCCCGAGCTAACTAATTAACGCGATTCTGAGTAGGATTCCCTAAACTTGAGCTTCGCCGTAAATCCTAGTCACAACGCCATAATAAATAGATATCCATCAATCCCTAACCAATTAGGAACTTCAGATTAAAATACTAGGCTTCGGGATCTCGAATTCTACTAAACCAAGTAGTAGAATTGTAACGCCCGATCTCCTTAGAGTCATTACTATGTGGGTTAAAAATGTGCCATTAGCTCACTAACTGAGGTTTTAGGTTAAAAGAGTGACTAAATATAAATTAAACTTGTTTAATGGCATAAATTATAAAGATTTGGACAATCATTGAAATCATAAAAAGTTATACAGTTGGGATCCCAAAAATACTATTTAGAAAATGTGTTACAACTCAGAATATAAATACGATTGACCTAAGCGACAAAGCAACTCATTACAGTACATTTTCAAAAATAACCCTAGTCATGGCAGCTAGGTAGGCCAAACATGTATCCGTCGCTCCACGCTCTCCATACTCATGGTTGGTTGACATTTCCTTTGTCCTTACCTGCACCATAAAGCACCCGTGAGTTGAAGCCTAGCAAGAAAACTCAACACATAACAAATCACATATATAAATACACAATATACAACAAAACAGTCTAGAAACTAAAAACGTAGCGGCCTACGCTGACCCGGGTGCTTTACCAGGCCTTGGGTTCGCGGTCTTCACTGAGAGAGTGGATACAGCACCCTTGGATGGTCTCGCTCTAGTGGCCTACACTCAGTGTGCTCAATGCCGATCCCGGCCCCTTGTCGTACCCGTCTTCTTGTCGTTCTTGGCCTTCGCCGTTCCCGGCCTTCGCCATTCCCTCATAAACATGCATAACACAACATCATAATCACATATATTCACACATATATTAAACATAAACCATAGGGCCACGCCCAGTAACACAAACAATAGGGCCATACCCTGCTCTATGAGTACAATAGTTTCCTTACCTATATCCCGAGCTGAATGGTTATCGCGATTCCAAGCTTTGACGTAAACCTAGTCAATACGCATCCACAATAACAAGCCATCAAGCCTTAATTGAAATAATAACTTTGGAATATTATTCTAGCCTCCAAGACCTTAAACTCTACAAACCAGGTAGTAGAATCCTTCCCGAGCCTTAACACTTGAGTTCCTGAGCTCTAAACCTAGAATTGTGTCTATATTTCCTATCCACACAGCATAAGCATCATAACAGTCCAAAAACAATTATTTATCCTCATCAAATACTCAAAATCCAACCAACCTTGAACCTAAGCCATCATACCAAAAATTGCAACAAAAAACATAGAAAATTCAGTACAGAATTCTTACCTCTGTGATATCCTCAATCCTTGAGCTAATCCCAAACACAACATGCTTTCAATCCTTCAATTATTTAGCCTAGAATCCTCAAATTTTCATAAATACCTTCAAGCACCATAGAGAGGGAGAGAGAACCGAGTAAGAGAGAGAGAGTGTGCTTAGAGTTCTATTTCCTTCCTTCTGTTTCTTTCTAAGTGACTCTAGAATCTCAGCTGCCTAAGGTCTAAGTTTATCCCCTAGCTGAAAAGTCAAAAATGCCCTCAAGACTATCCTAAATCCTCTACTGTCATCAAGAGCAATCCCGTCAATTTCCACATCCCGCTAAATCCTCATGTTCCTATAAATCCCCATTTGATCCCCAATACACCTGAACAAACGTTAAATCGACACTCGTTACCTGGTAATTCCCGAACACATACTATATTCTCAAAATACCCCTAGGCTCCTCCCGAGCTGGGTATTCGACCTCATTATGACTATTTAGCTATTCTGCTCCCTAGGACCGTCTCGTATTCCATCTGACAAATATATCACCGTACTCTTGTTGTATCAAGCACAACTTACAAATATGTTGCATTTATGCCCTCAAAGGGCCAAAATTACAAATATGCCCCTAATAAGCAAATGGGGCCCACATGCATTTTTAAATCACCTAAACATGAATTTCTAATCTTATAATCATTAAATTCCCATATTAGCATAATTAAATCAGTTATTGCCCTCCCGACACACTAATCAAGACCTTATGCCTTATTAACAAATTTGGGACGCTATAAGAATCCTTACTGTGCCTTAACATTTGGGTTCCCAAGCTTAAAACCTTCAATTGGCCAATGCTGTCTATTTGAGCTGCGGCATGCCACAAGTCAGAGAGCCTTGGTCTCTCATCAAAGAGACACGACCATGACGTTCATCAGCCTGCTTCGTGGTGCTTGGGCAAAACTCCAAGGCTCCCAAGCATCTGAGTTCATGCGGGTCGCAACACCTGAAGAACAGGGTCGCGGTGCGAGCCCCAAAATCTAGAATTCCTCATGCATTTTACGAGCTAAACCTCCTAAAATTCACCAATCTCGAACCTTAAACCTAGAATTCAGTCTAGAATCCATATCCAAGCAACATAATTGATACAAGCACCCCAAAAGCTTAACTAAAACTTCACTACAACCTAAGCTTAAACACTTGAGTTCAAAACCTTAAAACACTTAAAGTAAACCAAAGAATTCAGTAAGGAAACTTGTTCTGAATCCTACTTCAGTGATAATTCTGACCTTTGACTAGATTTCCAACACCTTTAGCTTGTTTTCCTCAAGTTCCCAGTTTCAATTCTTAGCCAAAACCTCAAGAATTTACCAAGGCTTCAGGCACACCAATGAGAGGGAGAGAGAGCCGAGAGAGTGAAGGAGACAACGCTGGGGGTTTCTGTTTTGTTTTTCCTTAGTTCTAGTGCCCTGTTCAGCTTAAGCCTATCCTCAACTACATAATGTCAAAAATTCCCTTGTTGTACCCTAAAAATTAGCACGAGTTTAATCACTTAGCTATGGGTATAGTTGGTAGATGAATATATGGAAAAAGTAGATGAGTAGAACATCTAGCTATTGATGATGTGAGCAACTTAAGTTAATACTTGACAACACAACATTCAAGCAATTGGTAGGTTGCCTCTTGGTGTGACGATCCAGTTCGAGTCATGTAGCGGCCGAATCCCCTATAGGGTGCTCTGAATATGTTCAACTCGTGGAAACCTAGTCATAATGCATACTGATGGATCCCAAGAGACTCGGAGGCACTATATACACTCATTATTGCCTAGGCTGTATTGCACATTTATTATTTATCCAAGATAATAGGATTGTATTTTGTTAGGCAATCATATCCCTACGTATATGGGAATTATCATTATTAAATGTATACCATATTTTTGCACACGGTTACCCAAACCTATCCATGAAATTCCACTATAAATATCATGGATAATGGACAAGAAAAGGGACAACCCTTTTTGTGATATTGAAACTCTGCAGAAATTGTGAGAGAAGAGCAATAATATTGTCTCATGGACTATGTTGATTTTAACCACTGAACCACATAAAATTGTGTGTGTACAAAAGGGTTCTTATAAGTTCATTAAGTTTTGCAAATAAGCACTAATACTCTTATTAGATTTCTAAATCTATTGTTGGCAAAAAATTGCATCAACGATTTGGTGCTTTCATTGAGAGCAAATTAGTGCTTAATTCTTTACAAGTTTCACTCGACGTTCATCATGGTGGTTACTAGATCGATGCATGAAAATGAAATGGAACAGAGTGGTGGGAAAGAGGCGCATCATACATTCGTTCCCATTGAAAAGGTGCCAGATGTTCAGCAACATCCTGGAAACAATCGGTGGGCCAAGATGACACTGAGAGTTCAGGATATCTAACAGCCATCGAGATGGAGAATGCCCAATTAAGGAGCCATCTCGCTAGGTAAAACAGGTAGATTGAGGAGGTCCTAGCTCAGTCACCCCCTCTTAGAATCGATGCTAATGTCGAAAAGAGGCAAAGTGGTAACCATAAGTCCCATAGGAATAACCGGTCCAAACCCAGTCGTTCTGTCAGGACTGCCACTCCAAAGTCTGACCTTCAAAGAGAAATCACCAAAGTACTCAGCCCACTAATCATCATAGGAACCATCATGCGCATGTCAATCTGTTGGTCAGAACTGCGACTCCTAGCTCCGTGCCTTCCGTGCAAATTCCTAGTAAAGCCCATAACAACCCATCAGGGTGAGCTGGGACATTTCACAGAGACAAAACATCCCAGGGAATCCTCTTGCGCTACGATCAGAGCCCCAGGCACAGAGAACACGGGACATTGGGGTATAACTGAGGCGGGTTAATTTAGTATGTCTTGATGGAACAAGGATAGCCTCAGCGATAAAACATCTGCCATCATCGGTTAGACATCCAATACCACTGTGCCCACAAAGAGATGCTCCAGCTCGTGGAAATTGTAGGAGAAATACTCCCCCATCAGTAGACACTAACGTCCCATGGGGACATGCTGATAATCCAGGTCATCGACCTCAACTGTGGAATGTAAGTTTCACAAATGGATGTTACTGTACGGGAAGCCAGCATGGAGACAGGTCTGAGAGCGACCACATGAATCATCTCATTTCAGCACAAAGTCCATGTTTTGATCCACATCCTAACCTGCATGATCATCTGAATTCACAAAGGAGCTATCCAGCTCGCAATGATAATATGAGTTATACTCAACACGAGGGAGGTCCGACTATCGTACGCGACAATGGGAATGTCCCACCTAACCAAGCTCGAACTTGGAGGGACAACAACCCATCAAATGTGTGCAATAGGATTGGAGCTAGTGAACAGATCCCAGCTAACCTAGAGACAAAAGACCCAACCCTCGAGTGACTGGCCTTGATGGAGGAGCAAATGAAGAAGCTCTTACTTGGGAAAGGTATTGATGATTGTGACTCTGATGAGGAGCTCGAGCCTTTCACTCCGAACATTGCAGCAGCTGTGTAACCTATTGGATTCAGTATGCCGAACATGCCAACATTTGATGGAAACGCATATCCATCAGACCACGTCGGGATGTTTAACACGTTGATGATGGCCCACAATGTCGGGTTCGACCTAAGAAGTATTATGTTCCCCATAACTCTGTTCAGACCTACCAGACCGTGGTTCAAGAAGTACAAAAAGCATTGATAAGCTCTTGGAAGAAGTTTTCTTCTGAGTTCAAGAGAGCATTTCAAGCTTCAAAGGCAACTCGCGTAGAGGTTTACTCATTGTCCAACATAAAACAACAACCTGGTGAATCCTTGAAAGCATATATGAGCACTTTCGCCAACGTTGTAGCACAAGCTAGATATGTTGATGATAGCTCCGATCTCATGGCTATGAGAACATGAATCCTAGTGGAAGGCGATCTATGGCAGAAGCTCCAACAAAAAGGGGTGAAAAGTGTAAATGAGTTCTTGGCCTGGGCTCAGGAGTGGATAAACTTGGAGGAGGCGTGATTTGTTGTCACAGGAACAACCTGTTATATTATTTTATAATATAATGTTTTAGATTAAATAAATGTGACATAGAGTGTCACATATTGTAACATATAATAAAGAGTTACATTATTTGGATATATGTGAAATATCCAAACATGTAACATATTTGGTGTTACAAAATCATCACAAATTTGTAACTCCTAAATATCACCCATTATTGTGTAGATTTGTTGTTACACAATATTGAGATGAATTTCTTAAAGCCATATGAGAAATGGCTGATAGAGATGTGATTTTAACTCCCATATTGTGTATGGAAGTTACAAAATCAAGTGGGAATAAATTGGAACGTTTTGGAAAAAACTAAAAAAATGTGTTGCTAAAATTGACTGAGGGCCGCGGCGCCTGGAACATGCACCGCGGCCCTAATGGCTGACAGCTTCATATAATTTCAGTTTTTATCCAATTTTGAACAATTCCAACAGCCAAGTAACTCCCAAGTCTCTATTTTAATTCCATAAAACACCCAATTAATCATTGGTAACAGCCATGGGGTTGGTGGAATTTGAAATTCAAAGGGTGTCTCTAAACTCTATAAATAGGAGCCTAATGCTCACTTGTAAGACACACCATTTTTCTATCCACTAGAGCACTTGGCTAGAAAAACCTTGAGGCTTGATTATTCTAGAAAGCATTTCCAAAATCTGAGAGAGATCCCTTAGTGCTTGAGTTAGGGGGAAATAAGCTTTTGGACAAAGGTTTTAAACCTTGTTCAAGTTGGTGATCCCCAATCCTCTTCACTTAGGTTGTGTAAGTGAAAGTTTGTTTGTGGTTTATGTTCTTCCTTTTATTCTATTGATCTTCTTCTTATTCTCTTGTTTTATTTACTTGTATATTTTGTTTAAGAGTTGTAATCTCTTCATTTGGTCCAAACACTTTATTTTATTTGTAACTTTTGTGTTGAGTTGTATTTTACTATTCTCTTCTTCTTCATCATCTTCTTCATTTCCTTTGTTTTATTTGTATTTTCAGTTATAGAGTTGTAACACTTTATTTAATCAATCTTGTCCATTGTAATATTTTGCATAGAGTTGTAACATTATCTTACCATTTCCATTGAGGCAATATTATTTTTCCTTACATTCAAAAGCTTATCCCTTTTTGTTTCAATGGAAGGGGAGACAATCAAAATCATGAACCAAGACCTAGTGAGATTGGATAGGTTTGATGGATCCAATTTTACTAGGTGGCAAGACAAGGTGAGGTTTCTTTTAACCACTCTCAAAATCGCCTACATCCTTGAGTCTTCCTTGGCACCTCTAGCCGAGCCATCCGACAAAGACACTCCCGAGGAGGTGGAGAAGAGAAGGAAGAGGGAGGAGGAAAATCTTCTTCGTAGGGGTCATATCCTCAACGCCCTATCCAATAGGCTCTATGACCTCTACACCGAGACCAAATCGGCCAAGGAGATATGGGATGCACTTGAGAAAAAGTTTAAGGCGGAAGAGGAAGGTACCAAAAAGTTTTTGATATCTCAATACTTCGATTTCAAATTTTTTGGTGATAAACCTATTCTTCCTCAAATTCATGAATTGCAAATTATTGTTAATAAATTGAAAGTGTTAAAGATTGAGCTTCCCGAGGCCTTTCAAGTTGGTGCTATAGTGGCTAAATTACCACCAACTTGGAAGAGCTATAGGAAAAGAATCCTTCAAAAAAATAAGGATTATTCTTTGGAGGAGATCCAAAAACATATTCGAATCGAAGAGGAATCGATATGTAGAGATAACCTTGTGGAGGGGTCTAATGGAGAGACTTCCAAAGCAAATGCGGTGCCACAACCAAAACATCCCAAAAACAAAGGGAAAAGGGTAATGAGAAACCTTTGGGTCCAAAAACCAACCCAAACAAGTTTAAGGGCGAGAAAGGTCCTTAATTTGTGTGTGGGAAAAAGGGTCACTATGCTAGAGAGTGTAGACATAGAAAAGACAACCAAGGACCTAAGGTGAACGCAACTCAAGAGGAAAACATAGTTGCTACCCTTAGTGAGGTGAATGCGGTCCAAGGCAAGGTGAAAGGGTGGTGGTATGACACATGTGCCACCGTCCATGTCACCTATGACAAATCATTGTTCAAGACCTTTGAAGAGTCAAAGGGCAACCATGAGATACAAATGGGCAATGAGGGAAAATCCAAGGTACTTGGAAAAGGTACTATTGATGTCTACTTCACCTCCGGCAAGAAAGTTACATTAGTGAATGTACTTTATGTTCCCGAAATGAGTAGAAACTTGGTAAGTGGTGATTTGCTTGGCAAGCCCAGCATTAAAGCCGTTTTTGAGTCCGGTAAACTTATACTTACCAAATCAAATGTATTTTTGGGAAAGGGGTACTCTTGTGAGGGTATGGTTAAATTATGCACCAATGATGTAACTTTCAATGTTATCAATAAAAATGCTAATTCCGCCTATATTGTTGAGTATGATTCTTTATTTTTGTGGCATCTTAGACTATCGCATAGAGGTTTTTCAACCATGAAAAGAGTAGTAAAATGTGGTATGATTGGATGCAATATTAAAAACTATGGTAAATGTGAAACATGTGTTAAGGCAAAAATAATTAAGAAACCATTTCCTAGTGTAGAAAGATCATCTAATTTACTAGATTTAATCCATAGTGATCTTTGTGAATTAAATGGTGTTTTAACTAGAGGTGGTAAAAGGTATTTTCTTACTTTTATAGATGATTTTAGTAGATATACCTATGTGTTTCTTTTAAAGCATAAAGATGAGACTTTTGATGCTTTTAAATTGTATAAGTTAGAAGTTGAAAACCAACTAAATAAAAAGATTAAGGTGCTAAGAAGTGATAGAGGAGGAGATTACTTCTCTAATGAATTCAATACATTTTGTGAAGAAAATGGTATAATTCATGAGTGCACTGAACCTTATACACCACAACACAATGGTGTTGCCGAAAGGAAAAATAGGACTTATCTAGAGATGATAAATTCTATGTTGGTGTTTTCTAAGTTGAACTTCAACTTATGGGGTGAAGCGCTTTTAACCGCTTGTCACATTCTTAATCGAATACCGATGAAGAAAAATGAGATATCTCCATATGAGTTATGGAAAGGAAGAAAACCCAACATAGGGTACTTCAAAGTGTGGGGGTGTCTTGCATATTGCAAGAAAATCGAACCTAATAGAACAAAGTTAGGCTCAAGAGCCATAAAGTGTGCTTTTGTTGGTTATGCCAACAATAGTAAAGCTTATAGGCTATTAGACTTAGAGTCTAATATTGTGATTGAATCTAGAGAAGTTGAATTCTTTGAGAATATGTTATGTGACAACAATTCTCAAGCTTCAACATCTCTAAAGGAGAATTTGTTATATGAGAATAATTCTCAAGCTTCTACATCCAAAGTTGATTCTCAAGAGGATAATTCTCAAAAGGATGTAAAGCAACCCTTTGAACCTAGAAGAAGTCAAAGGCTTAAAAATCATAAAAGTCTAGTAGTGGATTCTCAACGAATTTCATTCTACATGGTAGAAGGAAATAGAGAGGAAGTCATTAGGAAAATTCCTATTGTACTTCTCGTTGAGGATGATCCTAAGACTTATAGAGAAGCTATGCAATCGAGAGATAGTGCATTTTGGAAAGAAGCCATCAATGATGAGATGGATTCCATTCTTTCCAATAACACTTGAGAATTGGTAGACCTCCCACCGGGGTCTAAGCCAATTGGGTGTAAGTGGGTATTTAGGAGAAAATATCACACTGATGGCACTATCCAAACCTTTAAAGCTAGATTAGTAGCTAAAGGGTTTAGGCAAAAAGAGGGTATCGATTATTTCGATACCTATGCGCCTGTTGCAAGAACAACTTCTATAAGAATTTTTTTCTCTTTAGCTTCTATACACAACTTGTATGTTCATCAAATGGATGTCAAAACGGCATTCCTTAATGGTGACCTCAATGAGGAGGTCTATATGGAACAACCCGAAGGCTTTGTCCTACCAAAATATGAACATAAAGTTTGTAAACTTGTAAAATCCTTATATGGATTGAAACAAGCTCCTAAGCAATGGCATGAGAAATTTGATCAAGTCATCATGTCTAATGGGTTTAGACATAACAATGGAGACAAGTGTTTGTATTCCAAAACTTGTAAGGAATATGTAATCATTGTTTGCTTATATGTGGATGACATGCTTATTCTAAGTAATAGCATGAAAGGGATAGAAGAAACGAAGAGGTTTCTATCATCAACCTTCATGATGAAAGATCTTGGAGAAGTTGATACCATACTCGGTATCAAAGTAAAGAAACATAGTGGGGGTTTTGCGTTAGGGCAAGCCCACTATGTTGAGAAAGTATTGAACAAATTTAACCATCTCAAGGTTAAAGATGCCAATACTCCATTCGATCATAGTGTAAAACTAGAGAAGAATGAAGGAAGAGCGGTGGCTCAATTGGAGTACACTAGTGCTATAGGGAGTCTAATGTACGCTGCCCAGTGTACTAGACCTGATATAGCATTTGCGGTAAGTAAACTTAGTAGGTTTACAAGTAATCCAAGTGTGGATCACTGGAAGGCAATTGGAAGAGTCCTTGGTTATCTTAAGAAAACCAAAGGACTAAGCCTTCACTACTCCAAATTTCCTTCAATATTAGAAGGATATACAGATGCAAGTTGGATATCCAATATTGGGGACAACTTGTCCACAACTGGTTGGGTATTTACACTTGGTGGAGGTGCAATTTCTTGGGGTTCCAAGAAACAAACCTGTATATCTCATTCCACTATGGAAGCGGAGTTCATAGCTCTAGCTGCTACTGGCAAAGAGGCCGAATGGTTAAGGGATCTGTTGATAGAGATTCCCCTAATCAAAGATAATGTATCTACTATATCGATACATTGTGATAGCCAAGCAACATTGGCTAGAGCATACAGCGGAGTGTATAATGGGAAGTCTAGACATATTAGTCTAAGACATGGATATGTAAGAGAATTGATTCAAAGAGGCGTCATCTCATTATCCTATGTGAGAACAAGTGAAAATCTGGTGGATCCTTTCACTAAGCCACTAACGAGGGATTTAGTGGCTGCATCATCTCGAGGGATGGGACTTAAACTCCCTAAAGAGATTCATGATTGATGGCAACCTATCTTAACACTAGTCATTCAACCAGTGTTAGGTTCAATAGGTAATAACAAGTCAATCAAGTGAATATTAGTTGTACTCAAAACAAGTCCCATCTGAGATATTGAGTACTTGTGTGTTACCAAGTGGAGGGTTAAAACCGAAAGGTTTTTTAATAGAATTCAGTCTTGTAAAGACAAGTATTTTTGGTAACAAAATACTGTAAGAATTCTACCTATATGGACCTAGGGGTGGCGCCACCTCTCATGGGAATTGGGAGTATTCTCAAGAACGTCCATGAATGGAAAGTGCACATGGCCATTAACGGTGCAAAGCGAGACATAGAGGTCTCAAGTGAACATCGCAAAAGTGTGTGTATTATCACTGATTTGTCATCATGAAAAGATGGTTCAATGCCTAGTGCAACCAAATTTTCGACAAATTTTGTGATAGTTACACTATAGTAAAGTTCAAGTTGAAAAACACTTTACTTTATGCATCAATGCAATGACTCCTATGAGAGAGAGTTCTTATTTAATCAAGTGGGGGATATGTTATATTTTTAAATATAATGATTGATTAAATAAGTGTTACAATAGATGACTATTTAATCTAGTAGGGGAATGTTATATTATTTTATAATATAATGTAATCTTATATTATTTTATAATATAATGTTTTAGATTAAATAAATGTGACATAGAGTGTCACATATTGTAACATATAATAGAGAGTTACATTATTTGGATATATGTGAAATATCTAAACATGTAACATATTTGGTGTTACAAATTCATCACAAATTTGTAACTCCTAAATATCACCCATTATTGTGTAGATTTGTTGTTACACAATATTGAGATGAATTTCTTAAAGCCATATGAGAAATGGCTGATAGAGATGTGATTTTAACTCCCATATTGTGTATGGAAGTTAAAAAATCAAGTGGGAATAAATTGGAATGTTTTGGAAAAAACTGAAAAAATGAGTTGCTGAAATTGACTAAGGGCCGCGGCGCCTGGAACAAGCGCCGCAGCCCTAATGGCTGACAGCTTCATATAATTTCGGTTTTTATCTAATTTTGAACAATTCCAACAGCCAAGTAACTCCCAAGTCTCTATTTTAATTCCATAAAACACCCAATTAATCATTGGTAACAGCCATGGGGTTGGTGGAATTTGAAATTCAAAGGGTGTCTCTAAACTCTATAAATAGGAGCCTAATGCTCACTTGTAAGACACACCATTTTTCTATCCACTAGAGCACTTGGCTAGAAAAACCTTGAGGCTTGATTATTCTAGAAAGCATTTCCAAAATCTGAGAGAGATCCCTTAGTGCTTGAGTTAGGGGGAAATAAGCTTTTGGACAAAGGTTTTAAACCTTGTTCAAGTTGGTGATCCCCAATCCTCTTCACTTAGGTTGTGTAAGTGAAAGTTTGTTTGTGGTTTATGTTCTTCCTTTTATTCTATTGATCTTCTTCTTATTCTCTTGTTTTATTTACTTGTATATTTTGTTTAAGAGTTGTAATCTCTTCATTTGGTCCAAACACTTTATTTTATTTGTAACTTTTGTTTTGAGTTGTATTTTACTATTCTCTTCTTCTTCATCATCTTCTTCATTTCCTTTGTTTTATTTGTATTTTCAGTTATAGAGTTGTAACACTTTATTTAATCAATCTTGTCCATTGTAATATTTTGCATAGAGTTGTAACATTATCTTACCATTTCCATTGAGGCAATATTATTTTTCCTTACACAACTTAGGCTCCTATTCAATCCATTGGAGCGGTGACAGGCAGTGCAGCTACGGCTCAATCCGTTACCCAGAATAACCAAGTAGGAAACTATAAGAGGAAAGGGAATGCTGAGGGCGACCAGAATGGCACAAAGAAAAATAAGTATGGGAAAAATTCAAGCCCATTTATGCCACCTACACTGACCTAACAGATACAGGGGAACATATTTTCCTGGTAAACTCTAATCGCCTTTCCTGGAAGAAGCCAAAGCCATTAAGGCATCAGAGGGCGAAGAGATATCCCTCAAAGTTTTGCCGATACCACAATGACATCAATCATAATACCGATGATTGTTGACAACTGAAGGATGAGATTAAAACTCTCATTCGGGCTGAACCGTTAGCCTAGTACGCGCGAAACTGACTTGTTCCCAATCAATCTACCGAGAATAATTCTCGTCTAGCTCCGAAAACTCCAACAGGTCAGCTGAGGACTCAGATGGATCAAATGAATCAGAACAAAGTTGACCCTCCTCCAATAGTAGGAGGAGATATAACTACTATTGTCGGAGGACCTCATTTGGCGGGCACAAGCAATGGAGGCCAAAAGAGGTATATACAGGAGCTAAAGACTTATAACGGTATGGAATTTATCCTGGAGCAACGGTTATCAAAACAACGGCAGTTGGAAAAACAACCCATCATTTTCACAAAGGAGGACGCTAGCCATCTTCAATTCCCACATAATGACCTGCTGGTGGTAACCGTGCAACTCGCTAATCGAAGGGTACATATGATATTAGTAGATAATGGAAGTTCAGTAAATGTGCTTTTCAGGTCCACCCTATAAAAGATGGGATTATCTATGACCAATCTAAAGGCGACCTCAATAACATTGTATGGATTTTTTAGGTGAAGGGACGACGGCCATAGGGACAATTGGACTGGTGGTTACGCTAGGGGATGATGCACAAACTGTTATTAAAATACTTGAGTTCGTGGTAATCGATTGTCCGACTGGGTATAACGTAATTTTGGGATGACCCGCACTGATGGTTTTTGAAGCCATTACCTCGATCTGACACTTGGCAATGAAGTTCCCCTCAGCCTCGGGGATATGCATTGTACGAGGAGACCAACTTGCTACCCAAGAATGGTATAGCATAGCCATCAAGGGAAAATCACAACCCGGGAAGCAGGCAATGGTCATAGACAAAGAAGGAGAGGAGTCATGTGCAATGAAACACTACAAGAAAAAACAGTATTCATAACACTTAAAAACTGTTAACCGGGAGTATTGATAATGCTTCTGAAAATGCTAACATAGCCCCTGTTATTAAAAGTCTTGTCTTTTCTATAACAGTATTCGAATGTTATGTTCGATGTTATCTTAAACTATTCAATAACACATTTTTAGTTGCTATAATATTTAAATAATAACATTTAGTTAGAGTATTTGATTATAAATTTGGAGTTTAATCTTATACTTTATGCATAACACTTTTCCACTATTACATTTAATTATTTTGATAGCATTTTTAGTTTGTTATATTATATAAATCATAACAATTTGTTATGCTTATAATATATTTCTAAATCATAACATATTAAAAGTCTAGTAATAAAATTTTGTTACTTTAGTGTGGATAATATATTTTAAATTTTATTTTGATAAGTATACTTATAAGGTTTTTTTTTTAATTAAAAGATTTTCATTATTGTATTTTGATAAAAAAAAAAAATCAAAATTAATCATAAAATGTAATTCTCAATAGATTGATAAACCACAAGTATTACATTAAACAATAACTAATTCAAACCATGAATATGTCTACTTCATGAGATCTTAGTTCTAACTTAAATTTGAAAGCATAACATGATAAAGTTTTATAATCTTGAACATTTTTTACTTTAAAAATGAAAAACAGAAACATTACAAGATACACAAAAGTAAATCATGCATGAAACTTGCTTCATCCTTCAATTCATCATCCAACCAAGTACTTGCTGCTAAAGTTGTTTGTTGCCATCCGAAGCTCTCTAAATATCAAAGTCTCCCTCATGATCTGCAACAATAATAGACCATGGCAATTTGGTTAAGGAAAGTTTCCATGATAATTAAAAATGAGATACCAAAAAACACTTTAAAAAATACAAATGTAGCACAAAAATAAATACAAAAAAATTAAAAACCAAGAAAAAAAAATTTAAATATAAATTCAAATACCAAGGACTTTTTCTAGCCCACTTATAATGAATTTTACTTGCAAAGCATAGATTACTGACCTTATATTGCACGAGAACATCATTGTCCTTCATGGTTTCACGAACAATATTGCCATTTTCATCTTCCACTATGAGAACCTCTTTTGGCTTGGCCATACGAGAAATCATAAGCATTCTTAACTTTGACATTGGCTCAGCATATAATTGTCGCCGCTGCATCAGTTGTGATCCAAGGCCATTAACCATACCAGGTAGCAAAGGCATCTGCTTATTCAGTATAAAACCACAGGCTAAAATAACTATATGTCCCATTACAAATTTCGAAAAAAAAAATAACATATAAATAAAAAAGAATCACACAAACAAAGAGGAGATGGAAAGACAATTTCCTTAATAAGCAAAGGTTTGACATAATTCAAGAACAGAGATTACAGGTTACAAAATATTTGATGTCACAAAACTAAAGAAATTATATATTACTATCTCCAACCATTTAGACTACAAAAAGAAAAAGAAAAGAAACCCAACTGCTCTGAAGGTTCAAAAGACAATATTTATGGAAAACACAAATTGAAATGAAAATTACATATATATCATGGAAAACACAGAAATAAGAAACAAATCAACTAATTTTGTATCCGATATACAAAAGTAAACAGTAAACTGCAAGAGGAAAAAGATGATATGTGCAAGTGCAACCATATGAAAATAAAACAATCACACCAAAAACTATAAAATATCATCTGAAAGTAAACAATATACAAAAGTAAAACAGTAAACTGCAAGAGGAAAAAGATGATATGTGCAAGTGCAACCATATGAAAATAAAACAATCACACCCAAAACTATATAATATCATCTGAAAGTTAACATATTCACAATACCTGCAGCCCCATCATGTTTGTCGTTACAGTAGGATTATCCAAATTGTGGTGTGCCTCAAATAGTTCCAACACAAACGAATTCCAAAAGTCTAAGCAAACCTGTTCCGGTCATAAAATGATTAAAACTCATTCCAATTTTAACAAATTTCACTTGTATGTTCGAGTCTAGACTACTAAAATATTGGTACCTTGAAAACTTCTGTGTCATCCACATATGAAATTTTGGTAAGATATTCAACACCCATGAGCAAAGCAGCTATGTTCTCTCCAAGAGTTTCCAGCACACGAATGTGAGACTGCACAAGGATAGAACGATGTAAATGTTGCAATGTATTTAAACAGCAACTTCAAATCTTTGAGATTTGACAAGGAAACAATGTGATTGTATATTATCTTATTAAATCCCCTAAGCAGTGAATGTTGCAATGTATTTAAACAGCAACTTCAAATCTTTGATATTTGACAAGAAAACAATGTGATTCCATATTATCTTATTAAATCCCTTAAGCAGTGCCTTATTGACACACTAAGCCTGTTCTACAACTAAATGAACCATAACTTACAGCCATAAGAGGATGGCCATTGAGATATAAATATAACAAAACGTGGTAAATACTAAGATCAGGAAAGTATAAAGGGAAAAAAGAAAAAAAACTTTCCTTATAAAATGAAGTGAAAACAAAGCCAAATTCTGAATAAAAGCCTGCAGAATAGGTAAGTTAAAAAAAAAAAGACATTGCCAGAAATAAACAATTATTGAGCGAACACATAAAAAATGGTCTTCATTAAATTTTGAAGCGCCAAAAACAACTTTTCCTGCTCTTCGCTGGAACCAATTGCATAAGCCTCAGGAATGTTTTTATTTAGAGGAATCATGGTTTGACCAAAAGGAAGAAAAAAAAATATTAATAGCAACACAGGAACAAGACATACAATTAAATTAAAGAAAAAACTGGACAATGATGTGATGAGTAAGCCAACCAAAGATAGTACTACAATAAGCATTTCATTTCGGACCTACCTGTAACAGTTTCATGAATATGGTGTACATCTTAACGTACTGGGCATTGTAGAAATCTCCAAAATTAAGTGTTGCAACCTAAACACCAGTGCGGTGAACTATGAGAACCAGGCACAGTTTTGAAGCAACTCTTAACTAAATCAGCATACAAACACACCTCTGTCAAACACTGAAGAGTGAGATTCCGATACGATGGCATGGGGAAAAAATTCAGCAGCGTTTCAAGCTGTTACATAAACAAACACAATCAGAATTTTGCTCAAATGTACTTACTCTTTTAAGGAAGTTATTAAGTATTAAATTCAAAGGCAATACAACAACCATCTATCAAGCAAAGCACATACCAATGGAGACTCAAATATATATCCCAGGGGAATCCATGAGAGAAATGCGTGCAATGTGGAGAGTGTTGCACGTATAAGCTCAGTTCTTTGAGAGGCCGATAGTACATATAAGCATAGCTCATGAATGAGTTGAAATTCACTGCAACAACCAATCACATTATGTGTGAGAGATTGGAAAAATGCATAAACATATCATTACGGTAACATGTGACATGCCAATTAGAAAATAAAAGCCAAATATATGATCACTATGAACTGGCAGTACGTGACTATCAGTAGTCCAAGATAAGTGATCACATCACTTGACTTTGTGGTGGCAGTTCACCCGGAAGACATTGTATCAAAATATGTGTATAATAGTGAATAAAAATAACTTAAAAAGTGCATAATGACTTCTCATCAAAGGATATCTAAAAGAACTGTCCTTAATATATATATAATTATAAGCAAATGATAAGTCTACAGAAGGAAAAAAAAAAGAGCACTCATGAAACATTACAATATAAAACATGAAATGCATCCCAAAATGAAATAAAAATAAAAATAAACATAAATTATCTACCTGTTCAATGATTGTTTAAGCTCCTTTATCTTACTTTGAGTCATCTCTCCTCTTGAGAAATCAAACACCTCTTCACTTAGAAGCTGAAGAAAACATATTCAAGTAATTAGTGCCAACTAATTCTCAATAGTTTAAGAGAGAGAGAGAGAGAGAAACCTTCAATATAGCCATGCAATTCTCACAAATTGTTTCACTAGTTTTAGCAGCTGAAACAAGATCAGGAATAAAGCTTTGCCATCTTGCTGGCCAATCATGCTTCAAAATCTGTACATTAAACATAGAGGAAGCAAATTAGGGTTGATTATAGAACTTCAAACAGAGATACAACTCACCAAAAAAAGTAGCCCCTCACTTCAAACAGAGATACAACTCACCAAACAAAGTAGAAAAAACCAATTTGTCAAAATGAGAAAGTTGCAGGTGGGGAAGGGAACACAAAACTAGAAAGAAATGTATTTAATTTTTTGATTTTATAGAACTTCTTGCAATAAAATAATCTCGTGGCCTTGAAATGTATAAAGAAACAGAAAATCAAACTAGACCCAAATTTTAATATGTTTTACATGATTTGGGATTTGCTTTTATATGATGTAACTAGCTAGCAAGAAAAATTATAGTAGTTTACTACTACTACTACTACTAATTTCAAGTAAATTTAAAAAGTTTGTATTATCACAGAGAAAATTAATCCAAAATACAATTTAGATCCTTTACCAAATAGGTGGTGGATTTCTTGATGGCATCCTAGCTAAAATACCCACCAATCAAGTAATTTAAGAAATGGGATTTCTTGATGGCATCCAATCAAACAACCAAATAGCTTTATCAACTTCTCCATGTTTAGAAAACCCATAATTATAGAACTCTAAAATATAACATCTAACTTAGAGCTTTCATCAAACAGTTTTCTTGCTTCACTCAGAAACACACAAAAACAAAAATCATTAGCACATACTACAAATATGCAATCTGAATTCCAAAGTAAAAATCTTAGTCAAATGAAACTCATAAAATAGTTGGGAAACAGCCAAACTAGTCTTAAAATCAACTACGGTGGCAACAAATCATTTTGATGCTATGCAAAGCCAACATCTTTGAGCTAGATGATAGTTAATAAGTAGAAAATTAATTTTCATCTACTTGACAGTTTCAATCAAATCTCATCAGTCTCTCAGTGTTTTTCTTACATAGAAACTGAGATAAAAATTATCTAGATGTGATTAAAAATAAGAACAGGATTCCTTAAAAAAAAAATAACTTACCATGCCTTTCATTAAGATCACTAATAGTTGTCTTTTTGTCTAATTCTGATCAAGAGTCCAGTATTACAGTATATCTATAGACAATGAAGCTCAGGGAGGAGGTTTAAGCTCAGTATTACAGTATATCTATATTCGCTCAACTCTATAGACAGATGTAACTCATAAAAGTATATCTCAGAAACAGTATTACATGTATATACCTGAGCGAATATAGAGTTGACTTCAGAAATTTATTCAAAAAAAATCTTAATAAATGAAGACCTGATGCCGTGAGACACTGAGGTGTTGTGCCTACTGCTTGCTGCCATCTGGCTTTTGTGAA
This sequence comes from Humulus lupulus, assembly GCF_963169125.1. Lineage (NCBI taxonomy): Eukaryota > Viridiplantae > Streptophyta > Magnoliopsida > Rosales > Cannabaceae > Humulus > Humulus lupulus. The sequence continues at coordinate 164,776,668 of NC_084797.1, read as the reverse complement.
GCTTTGAGGTGTCCTTCCGAATTGATGCCATGACTAGTGAGGTGAGCTGCCTTGAAGACCTGGTGTCGTGAGGTTATGTGCCTTGTGTGAAAGATAAGATTTGTAGTGCATGAAAGATGAGAATTCCTCTTGCTTTTTTTCTGTCATAAACCGAAAATCTAGGACTCTTGGAATATTTCTGTACACAGCAAAAATATCACAGAAAATTTTTAAAACAAAATTGTACTTAGAATAGTATTCAAAATATGAAAACTAACAACGGCTTTGAGTACTTGAACTAATTAAGGAAACGTTTCCATTGGTAGTCTTGAAAACAAAATCAAAACCAGACAAGAACAGAACAGAGCAAAACATTGAGAAGAAAAAATAATACATAAAAAGATCTAATAACCACCCTTGAGATCGTTGACAACATCATAAGGAATAGGGGTGACAGTTTCCAACTGAGCCCCTTCCACCATGAAACCTTGCTTGGGACCCTCTGGTTGCCTCTTGGTGCTGATGGCCTCACCCTTCAACTTGGCCTCGGCCTTAAGCTTATCGTTCCTTATCTTTCTGTTTTTGAACTCCTCAGTGCATTTAGAAGGCTGGACATGCTCCACACGAACATGAATCCTCTTCTTAATGAAGCGGTTCCTAACCTGCTTGTTAACCTCCACGCCAATAGCGCGCTTGGTGATGTTCCAGACACGCCCAGTTCGGCCATGGTAGAGCTTGTGGGGCATACCCTTGTGAATGGCACCGTTAAACTTTCAAATCCATAAATGAACACAAAAAAAAAAATCAAAATTAACAGGCTCAGTTACCTTAGTTTACATATAAATCATACTTCATATATCATAAATTAAAAAAATGGGTTAAAGTTACCTTACTTCACATAATGGACAGACTCGGTTGCCCATCGCCCATGGAGGAAAGGCCTCTGGTTCGCGCTAGGGAGAAGAAAGGGTCAAAGCACTTTGGGGAGCATCTGCTTTGCCCCTTATTGCGTCTTTTCATCATCGTCCCAAAGCCCTTTCCTGGGACCCTTCATCATTGATCCTTAGCACCCACATCTGAAAGAAAATGAGAGAGAGAGGTCGGTGAACGATGGTTCCAAACCAGAGAGAGTCAATGTGAGTGGGATGAACGATAGATTGAGAGAAGGCAAGAGATTGGAGTGTGTGTGGCTATTTTTAGAGGGAGAGAAAAGAGACAGAGAGGGGAACGCGGTTAGGGTTGATTTGTGAAGAAGAAGATACAAGAGAGAGAGAGAGAGAAACTTTAGGGTTAATAGAATATTAGAGGGGGAGATGGAAAAGCTAGTGGTGGGCTGTAAAATTTTACTGTACCAAGAGCGCGCCTGATTTTTCTATTTAACCATAGCGTTTTTTAAAAATTGTGATTTTTAGGTGTTATATTAGGCTAAAATTCTTGTAGTGAAAGTTACCCATGGGACAAAAAAAGCTTGAGAAGGAGATAATGAGGTCGCCAACCAGGACAACATTGATCTGCAAATAGGCGAAGATAGATCTGAGCTCAAAGCTATGGAGGAGCTCAAGGAAATCAATGTCGACCCAGAAACCTCTTCAAGAGTTGTAAAAGTTGGAAAAAATCTTGGAGCCAAAAGGAAGGAGCTGGTCGAGTTCTTGAGGAAGAACCTAGACATCTTCGTATGGTCACATGAAGATATGGTGGGAATTAGTTCGAGTATAATAATGCATACTTTGAACTTGGACAAGAATGTGCCTGCAAAGTCCCGAAAACGAAGGCTTTTGGGAAACTTACGGTCGGAAGCATTGGAAGAAGAAGTAGCTCACCTACCTAAATGCATATTTATCAGGGAAGCAAAATACCCGATCTGGGTTTCTAACCCCATTCTATTCCCGAAGCCAAACGGGAAGTGGAGAACTTGCATTGATTTCTTCGATCTCAACAATGCCTGTCCTAAGGACTGTTTCCAATTTCCTGGAATTGATCCGTTGGTAGACGCTACCGCCGGTCATGAGCTTATGTCTTTCATGGACGCGTATTCTAGATATAACCAGATCGCGATGAACCCTACAAACCAAGAGCATAACAGCTTCATGATTGAGCATAACATTTACTGCTACAAAGTTAGGCCATTCGGGCTGAAGAATGCTAGTGCTATGTACCAACGATTAGTCAAGAAAATGCTTGCTAACCAGATCAGGGGAAACATGAAGGTGTATGTCAATGATATGCTCGTTAAATCAAAGACTACCAGTAACGATGTAGACGACTTGGAAGAATGTTTTGGCGTACTAAGGAGGTATGACATGAAGTTAAATCCCCAGAAGTGCACTTTCAGAGTTTCATTAGAAACTTTCTAGGGTTTATAGTCAACACAAGGGGGATAGAGGAAAATCCATAAAATTATATCGTTGTTGGAAATGCCTTCGCCTAGGTCACACAAGGAAGTACAAAGTTTAACCAGAAAAGTGGCGGCCCTAAACTGCTTTGTTTCAAAATCCACCGACAAGTGTCTCCCATTTTACAACTTTCTCAGAGGAAACAAGAAGTTCGAGTGACCGAAGAATGCGAACAAGGATTTCATTATCTGAAAGATCACCTGGTTGAACCCCCCCCCCCCCCTTACTATCAAAACTGGTGTTTGGGGAATGATTGTTTCTGTATTTGGCCGTGACAGAAAATGCAGTCAGTGTTGTGTTAGTTCGAGAGGAAAATCAGGATTAGAAACTAGTGTATTATGTGAGTAAAATACTCCTCAGAGCTGAGTCTCGGTATCTATTAATAGAAAATCTCGCATTCTGTCTTATTTTGGCATCAAGGAAGCTCAGCCATATTTTCGGTCCCACACTATCCACGTCTTAACCGGCCAACCTTTAAGGCAGGTTTTGCAAAAACCTGAAATGTTGAGATGTCTCCTAAAGTGGGCCATCAATCTCAGTCAGTTCAAAATATTATATATGGCATGCACAACAATCAAGAGTCAAGCCATTGCCGACTTTGTGGTTGAATGCACAGGTTTTCAGGACGAGCCGATAAGAGAACCGGTGCAGTAATTATGGAAATTTTTTGTTGATGAATCCTTTAATGAAAATGGATCGGGAGCTAGGCTAATTTTAATCTCACCTGAAGGACATCGATTCCATACAACTCTCAAGTTCGGATTAGCATCCAACAACGAAGTCGAATATGAGGCCTTATTGGCAGGGCTAAGGGTGGAAATAGAGCTCAAAGCAAAAGTGATCCAATGTTATAGTGATGACGTCTAAAATCATAAGCCCCTACTGTGCATGTAAGAAGGGATGACGTCCAATGTTATAGGGTTTAGGGTTATAAAACAGAAGCCTAAAAGACCCTACTGTGCATGTCAGAAGGGATGACGTCAATAACAAGAAAGAGCTTGGGGGGCAAATGTTGCACCCTAAAAATTAGCACGAGTTTAATAACTCAGCTAATGGTACAGTTGGCAAATGAATATATGGAAAAATCAGACGAGTAGAACATCTAACTAATGATGATGTGAGAACTCGAGTTAAGACTTGATAGCAAGACATTCAGGTAATTGGCAGGTCGCCTCTTAGGGTGACAATCTAGTTCAAGACATGTAGCGGTCGAATCCCCTTTAGGGCGCTCTGAATATGTTCAGCTCATGGAAACCTGGCCATGATGCATACTGAAGGATCTCGAGAGACTCTGAGGCACTCTATACGCTTATTAATGCCCAGGTTATATTTCACATTTATTATTTATTGTCTGAGATAACAAGAGTGTATTCTGTTAGGCAATCATATCTCTATGTAAATGGGAATTATCTATATTAAATGTATACCATATTTATGCACATGGTTACCCAAACCTGTCTAGGAAATTCTACAATAAATATCATGAATAATGGACAGGAAAAGGGACAACCCTTTTTGTAATACTAAAACTCTGCAGAAATTATGAGAGAAGAGCAATAATATTGTCTCGTGGACTAGGTGGATTTTAACCACCAAACCACGTAAAATTGTGTGTGTACAAAAGGGTTCATATAAGTTCATTACGGTTTGTAAATAAGCAGTAATACTCTTATTAGATTTCTAAATCTACTGTTGGCGAAAAATTGCGTCAACAACCCTTAAGTCTATCCTTAATCCTTTAATGCCACAAAAGGCAATCCGTCATTTTCCACATCCTGCTAGTTCCTCGAGTGTTCCTATTATTCCCCATTTAATCTCGACATACCCAAATAATCGCTAAATCACTACCCGTTACCCAGTAATCCCGAACACACACTATGTACCCATATTACCTGTAATGCCCCACATTCCCTAATATGGCTTAGTGCCTGGATTATGGGGCCGAGAGGCAATAATTGAAGTAATTATATGCTAAGGTGTTAGGGTCATGTTATTATGTGAATTATATTATCATATGATTATGCTTGCATGTTTAGGATTATTAAATATGCATGTGGGCTCGTTTCTTATTAGAAAAGGCATTTTCGTAATTTTGACCCGTTGAGGGTATAATTGTAAATATGTGTGATATATGATTGCGACCACATTATTATTTGGATATATTTGAGTTACCCAGCACGAGGCGATCTCGGCTCGGGGTAAACTTAGGGGTATTTTGGTAATTTCGTAAATTACTGGGAATTATAGAGTAACGGGAATCAATTGATGAGCATTGGTTGATAAATTATTTGGAAATGTATGAGATGATTTAAGGTTAGCTGGAATTATGCCAAATGACTAAACTTTCCTTGAGGGTAACTTTTAAGGTAAAAATGGGAAAGGGCATAGTGGTCTTTTGACCACATGGGTTGGCTAATTAGGCAGCAACCTTGAGAAGGATTATTCACGTTTTTCAGCTCACCTTCTCTGTTGGTGCTTATATTGAAGTTTGAGGAGATTATCACCTAGAAGTTAAGAAAAGTGTAATTGTTGTGGAGTTTGGAGATTATATTGGGGAATTAGAGTGGCTAAGCTTAAAACCTCAGTAGGCCTTCGAATTTGGGCAGAGAAATTAAGGTAATTCTTTGGTCTTTTCTCTTGTCAAGTGGTGTTCATGAGTTCTTTGGGTTAAGATTCCTCGTGGCTAGTTTGGTTGTGTTTTTGGGTGAGCTTAGCATCAAGTTTTGTTAGCTAGGGCTAATGTAGTGTATCTATGGCTGGAATCCTACTAGAAACATTGTATTTGCTCGGATTGGAAGTTTGAATTGGCTAGAAATCGCAGGTGTAAGGAATTGGGGAAGAACACCTAAGTTCTGGAAAAAAATTTAGGTTCTGGGGACCTAGCGCGACCGTACTAATGGCCCAGAAAGAGGGGAATTTGAATTCAATTTCAGGTCTCGAGTTTAGGGGCGCGACCGCGCCAATGGTCGAGAAGCCCAAAAAATTTTGTGGGCGTGACCGCGCCAAGTGCAGGCATGACCACGCCAGGGACCCCGAAATGCTGAATTTCTAATTTTTAGAGCTAGGCCTATGGGGCTCAGGGAATCTGACTTTGGAACCCGCTTGGGGGCTCGAGGGACATTTTTAGTGCCCCGCTAACTGGGAATCATTGTTTTTAGAGATATATTTTTGTTTGGAACTCTTGTTCTAGGGTTAACTCCTGACGACCGTATACTTGATGTTGTGACTAGGATTACTGCCAGGCTCGGATCAGGATCAGCGCTCGAGGTCGTTCCACTATTTGCACGAGGATCAAGGTAAGAAAACTACACCTGATGCGTGAGATGTATGATTGGGGCTTGGCCTGGCTATTAATGTAATATGATTGGGGCTTGACCTCTTTGTTAAATGTAAACGTGATTAGGGCTCTGGCCCAGGCTATGATCATGATTATAATTAAGTCTATGTATATTTAATTTAGTATATTGTAATGCATTGTATCTGCATGTATGATGAATGTATTATTTGGATGTTTTTTCTGAATTGGAAGCTTGTTTTATAAGTCGAGAATCTATCTGTTGCATCTAATTAAAGCTTGACCTGCTAATCGAGGGTTTCCAAGGCTCGATTTATAAGTCGAGGGTCTGTAAGGCTCGACTTATAAGCTGTGATCGACATTAGGTGCGTTGAGCGCAGGCCGTTATGGAAAGGCCACCCCGGGAGTGCGTTATGCACTTGACTGGCTCGGATGCCATATAAATATATAGGAGTGCACCACACACTTGTGTGACCCCATGGTCACTTATACAATGTGTATGCTGGGTTCCAGTTATTACTATCAAGCATGATGTTATGTTCCATGGACTACCTGAATTTGTTATTGTGTTTTCGTGCTGAGTCCTTTGGCTCACGGGTGCTTTGTGGTGCAGGTAAGGGTAAGGAGAATCTTGGCCAGCCATGAGCTAGAGAGCATTAGAGGTGACGTGTACATATGCAGTCTTCTCGACCGCTGTGGCTGATATATCGTAGGGGAACTAGGGTTGGACCTTGTTTTGCCGCTTAGGCCAGCTTATTTTGTAGTCCCTGATATGTAACAAACTTTTAAACTTGTATTTTGGGATCCCATGTAAAGACTAAAGTTTTCTTTTAATGGAAATGTTTACTTTTTGACCAAAATTTTTAATACCTGAACCATTAGTGGCTTAATCACATATTTTAGTCCAAATAAATCGTTTAGCGAGTTCAGCACTAATTTAAACAAATGTGGTAACAGACCCTAATTACCAGGGCATTACAAATTGGTATTAGAGTCGCCAAGGGTTAAGGGTTCTTGATGATGGACTGGGCATGTTCACTGTAACGACCCGGATTTTCAAGACTCGATAATGCAGAAATATAAATGTTTTCATTTAACAAAATGTCTCAAAAACCCGTATATAAAAAAAAATTAAAAGTCGTATGGCCATACTTAATATTTAATTACAAACATATTTTATAAAGAGCAGAGTGAGCCTAGTTTAGGAAAATTACACAACATATCCAAAAATAAAACGGCTTCCCAAAAGGTCGGTCCACATGTGCATTTGCAAGGTAGACTCCAGCGCTCTCTACTCTGCCTTGCCCTTGTTCTTACCTACAACAAGAAATAACTAGGTAAGCAAAAACGCTTAGTAAGTTCAACTTTAAAATAAAAGCATGCAGAGAATCAGGGTTCTGGATCCATCCGGACCCTACATAATCAATTTCAAGAATGCAAAAGCGTCCTAGCAAACTTATGGTCATGCCTGATAACCAATGATAAATTATTTTCTATAAACAGATAAACTCCTACACTTAGAAAAATCCCAAAACAAGCAGATATATTATATCACATCTATATCTTATCAACAAATATATCCCTGCACTCGGAAAATCCTAGAGCAAGCAGATATAATATATCACAATATAATTCGAGACCAACACTCGACAATTTCCAACAATTCGGGCGTAAGACGCCCTCCAGCATAAATGTTAATTTGTAAGAGAGAACCAAGTCTCAACACTAAGATCTAGCCAATAAATATCACCATCAAGGGTAACCATCATTTTATCAAGGGCATCGCTACTTATCCAAGAGTAAATCCCTCACAAGGGTAACCATCAAGTTACCTAGGGCATCACTACATATCCAAGAGTGTAATTGAATTTACACGATTTTACAGAGACTTCTATGTTAATCAGTGGTGCTAGTGAGCAATTGCCCTAGGTTGTTCAGCCTCACTCAAACTTGGCAACCCCTAGTATCTCTAGGCACTTTCACTGAATGGCCAATATTCACAGCCGCTATCCGGGAATAACTTATCAGAGCACTTGCTCGAGTTCTAACTGTTCACTGATTAAGTAAGCATGAAGGCCCCTAGGTCCCATTCATTTTGGTGCCCCTAGGTTTAACCAACAATCCTCACCTCTTGGCCACTTGTCGCGGTAATGAGCCGGACATAATAAAATCAAGCAGTGTGACAGGGATCAGCCATCCAGGATATGATGGATACCTATCGTTCATATTTTCTAAATTAGCACTCACTAGACTAACGTCTCTAAGCAATTTTCTATGACAGTGTATATATGTGCATGTGTCCCTATACTAACATACAATACATAGTTGTTTCATGTTGCAGCCACACAATACAAGTTGACTTACTTGGAGTCCTTAGCACTCGACAGGATTTCACCCTCCAACGTTCAGTCCAGTTATGCTTAGCCAATACTGTAGTTATCCATACAGTATACTAGGATTAATTATGGCACTTCATAATTCATTATTAATATTTTGGGCAGTTTGGTCACTTTCAAAATCATTAGTAAGGATTAAAGATCCTTATTTTGTTTTAAACTCATTAAGGAAATTCATACAAAAATATTTGAGACTAAACCCTAAGTCTCGGGGAGACCTATCTTATGGACTCGATACCTAGGATCTGGTATCACGATAGTATTTTCCCACAATCTGCTAAAAATCTTATTCTTTAAAAGTATCGTTATTAACCCGTACTTTCAACAAGTCGGTTAAATATATAAAGATTTTAGCCGGTATTATATCTCGAAAATACTAATTAAATTCCTTAATTATTTTTAAAGAAAATAAACTCTTAATTTTCCTTTTATTTTTCTTAAGGTTTTAATCTCTAAAAATCGTTTTAAGAAAATAGCCTAATTTATCTTAATTAGGAAAACCGTTAAAAATTTCCCATCTTGACTAGTTAATTTTTCCAAAGTCAATTAATCAAGTTTACTTACTAGAAAAATAATTCACTTAATTATTTTCTCAAAATATAGGGTTTTAAACCCTCTTTTAATTTATATTTAGAAAGAATAACAATTATTTAATAACAATAATTCTTATTAAACTCAAAGTGATATTTTAGGTCAAAATATGCTTTCAAGACTTGTCAAGTTTTTATCTTGCAATAAGCAAAATTTTACTTTTTACCTTAAGTTCCAAAATCTCATTTTTGCACTAAGTGTGAAATCCCTATTTTTTATATTTTTAACTACACACTTTGTTAATTCATAACTTGAAATTTACTTACCCAATTGTTACCAAAATTTTCCAATTCTATTTTTTGTATGCCTTTTAGGTCTTTGTAAAATCTTAGGTTAAAATGAGCATTTTTTATTGGTGAAATTATTTTCCAACAATGAGGTAAAAATGACCTTATTTTCAAGTCCTTATTTTTTCCAAACTTTGACACTTAATAACTTTTAAACCGTTCAGTATTTTCTTACCAAATTTTACAGTGGAATACTAGGTTATGCCAATAATATGTCCACCAAATTTTAGAAAAAACTGGGTTCATTTTCCCTATACAGTGGCTGTCCAAACATGGTCCTGAAATTAAGAATACGAAAAAATAGTTTTTTACCTAAACTTTGAAATAGCATAACTCACTCATTTTTAAACATTTTTTAGTGTTTCAAAAGCTCAATTTTATGTACTCAATCTCAACAACACCACAGTACAATTAAATTTTACAAAATTAATATACAGTGGATGCTTGACCCCTTGGAACTTACAGCTCAAAACATGTATTTTGTTTTAAGGTTTCTAACCAAACCCTTGGGGGTTTTGGTCCCTATTTTCAAAAATCAACACACAAGCATCATAAAAATTATAAAAAAAACTACCATAACCTTATTACATCACCAATAAGAAAATTTAAGCATTAAATATACAAAATAATGCTTAAAAACAAAAACCCTACAACAAAATCATAAAAAGTAAACTTTTTATCTCTTTGTTGTTCTTGCTTAAGGTTTGGGTCTTCCTATTAGCTTTGGCTCCTTCAAAACCTTTCAAAAATCCTAACCAACTCCCCCCAACAACATAGATAATTAGCTATTCGAAAATCTATGGTTAAAACTTTACAAAAGTCTAGTTCATTGAAACTTTACCTTAGGGAAAAAAAAATCCTTCCTAGACCAAGGCTTAGGTTTCAAGCCTCCTTAGTGTTGTTGAGGTTGAAGATTGAGAGAAAACTTGAGAGAGTTTTTTAAAAAAAAAATATGAGAGGGAATGAGAGAGAGTGGGGGTCCGTTTTGGGGAGGGTTAGAAGAGTTTCTACAACTCTTTAATATCTAAAACACTCAATTGTTTTTACTACCCACTTGACTATTAACCCTAAACTTAAAATGCGATTTAAAACTTCACATGGCCGGCCACCCATTTTATTTTATATATGTTATATATATATATATTTATAATGGTTAATAAATATTTCATAAGAAGAAAAACACAATTTGACTTTCTATACCTTTTTCACTCTTATTAAGTTTTAAAAACAAAACTTAACACATAATAATTAAATTAAATGTCTCTCACATTTAATTTAGTTAATCACATAACCTAAGGCCCATTTATGGAATAAAATTCATCATTTCAGTAAAATTAAGAATTTAACACAAAATGCCCTAAAATTTTCATTTTCCCTTAGGTTTATTATTTTTTACAAACTTTAATTTTTATGAATGTATTTTATGCCCAAAATATATTTTCCATAGTGTTTCATTTTATTTTCCGAGATTTTTACCTGATCAGGGTTTTTGTGTCGGTCCAAGACCGAAAGTCTTATCTTCACTTTTAAATCACAAAATTCATATTTTGACTAGCAATAACTCATGGAATAATTTCCAAACAATATACAATATTATTTAAAATAATATTCTTAACTCGGGGAAAAATCTTGACCCGAGTCGTTTAAAGGTACCCAAAAACGTAGGATGTTACATTCACTCGCTGCTAAAGACAAGCTCAACTCAAGGTTTGGTAACTATTAATATAGTTATGTGTGCAATTGCTTAAATGAAATATTTATGCCTTACCTACTTGTTTAAATAGAAAGCATGAGCTATTCTGATAGGGCCTGGCCCTTGACTGTTGTATGCATGTTAAAGATGTGTTTATTAGCACAATAGTGGCTTGTAAATGTTGTTGGATTGCTTAAAAGCATCATTATTGCTCTTAAAACTCAAAAATGCTTATAAGCGCTGCTATATGTGCATGTATTTTGGGAGATGCTTATTAGCACTGTTATTATGTGAATTATATTATGATATGATTATGCTTGCATGCTAAGGAGTATTAACCCATTTCTTATTAGAAGGTCATTCTCGTAATTTTAACTCGTTGAGGGTATAATTGTAAATATGTGTGATATATGATTGCGACCACATTATTATGTTGATATATTTGAGTTACCCGGCACGAGGAGATCCTAGGGAGCTAGTTATCAGAAAAGTCACAACAGGGTAAAATACCAGGCTCGGGGTGAGCTTAGGGGTATTTTGGTAATTTGGTAAAGCATCAGGAATTATAGAGTAACGGGAATCAATTGGTGAACATTGGTTGATAGATTATTTGGGATTGTATGAGATAATTTGAGGTTAGCGGGAATTATGCCAAATGACTAAATTGTCCTTGAGGGTAACTTTTAAGATAAAAAGGGGCAAGAGGCATAGTGGTCTTTTGACAACATGGGTTGGCTAATTTGGCAGCAGCCTTGAGAAGGCCCATTCATGTTTTTTAGCTCACTACCTTCTCTTTCGATGCTTACATCGACGTTTAAGGATATTATCACCTAGAAGTCAAGCAAAGTGTAATTGTGGTGGAATTTGGAGATTTTATTGGGGAATTTGAGTGGCTAAGCTTAAGACCTCAGCAGGCCTTCGAATTTGGGCAGAGAAATTTAGGTAATTCTCTGGTCTTTTCTCTTTTCAAGTGGTGTTCATGAGTTCTTTGGGTTATGGTTCCTAGTGGCTAGCTTGGTTGTGTTATTGGGTGAGCTTAGCATTGGGTTTTGTTGGCTAGGGCTAGTTGTAATGCCCCGGCAATTCTAGACCTCGGACAATTAAAAACTACTGAACATAACTACTATTTTTGAAGACATACATAAAATAATAGAAAATTTATTAAAAAAAATCCAAAATGCAGTACGAAATACAAAATATGGGATCCCATCGTTATTTACATAAAAACATAAACATAAACCTTAATTAATTATTTAAAAACTAAGTGCGAAAATACATAACAACATAAATTAAAAGACTTGAAACAACATCATCCTCGATCTTCCAATTGTCCATTCAATCAATCCAACCTCAATACACATGCCAAGCTTCCACGAATCTATTCCACCTTCCAAGTTTATTTTCCTGCACCATCTAAAATAGAAGGAATGAGCCTAATGCCCAGCAAGAAAAATCTACTAAAACCATATATCATACATCATAAGACTATATCAAAAAACATATACTATAAAATATATGACGTAAAAGCGTATATCATATAGGACAATAATATTAATGGACATTAACTCATTACCGTAGCATATGATAAAACAATCTAGGTCCTCAGTTTACTAATAGCGGTAGGTTAGATCACAAAATAGTATATGATAACCCATCTAGGTCCCCAGTCTACTAATCGAGGTAGGGTAAATCATAACTCTAAACCACGATAATGATAAAAATCTTGGGGTTTGCTATCTAAACAACTATAAGCCCCAAGCGACTAAAAACATATTCATACATATATACATAGCACATAACATATCATAGCATATAAACATATCCTAACACATATAATATAACCTATTTTCCTTATCAAAAATGGGATATTGGAGACAAGAACATGATTGGAAAACTCCTAAAATCAACAATAAGAACCATGAGTTTCTACAGAAATGGAGATGAAAAAGATATCTAAACCATCAAGATAGAAACTTACCAAAGAACCTTAAGTTTCAAGAACATAAACACCTAACTGAAAGCCATAATAATGAGTTAGGGTCTGAAAGAAAATAAAAGAACTATGATGGATTAAACCTGAGGTTAAGAATACCTTGAATGGACTAGAACTTTGATCTACACCTCAATACCGAAATGTCACTCTATCTTACTTCCCAAGTGTTTATAAAGCTTAGCTTGAAAAGCTTTTAAATCCCAAACCCTAGTGTTTTCTCTCTAGAATAAACTTAGCAGCTTGGAGCCTCTGAAGAATGCTTGGAGAATGAATGAAATGGCTGAGTACTAGGTCCTATTTATAGAGTTCAATTAGTGAAACTAACACCTTTTAAAATGCATAAATAAATGAATAATAATTGAATAAATTTGAATTTTCATTTCAACAGATGCCCAGAACTCGGTCAAAAACATTCAAGAGCAAGTCCAAGTGGTTAAGGGTTGTTTCTAATTTAAATCCCCAAAGTTTAAAAAATGGCTCCAAGAGCAGATATATCACCTACCCTAGGCAATATATCGCCCCTACCTATGCCCCGAGCTTTCGTGCTTTCATTCGAGCGAAATCGACGTGTTTTCCGTATCTTCCGTAGGCGACATATCGGCCCTATAGTTGCGATATATCGACATACGATGATATTTTAAACACGTTTTTGCACACTTTCAGCATATTTGAAGTTTGTTAAAATAACTTTGACTGAGTAAAACGTAATCCTAACAGCTGCTGGAAGGTTCTAGAGCTTCTAGATCTATCTTTTATTAATTTATTCATTTAAAATGATTAAATCATCAATAAACATGCTTGTGACAAGTGTCACGTTCTTATTAGTTCTATCTATGTAATGACCCAACTATTTCTAAGACCTTGGACCATTAAAAACTACTATGACATAACTACTAATTTGAAATACATTCATATGAAATAACATAACTTTATTTACAACCCAAAATATTGTACGAAATACAAAATATGATATGGAATATAAAATATGATATGAAATATAAAATGTGATATGGGATCCCATTGTTTATAAAACATAAATCAATTGTTTAAAATACTAAGTGCGGAAATACATCAAAAAATAAATTTAAAGACTTTAAACAATGTCATCCTCGATCTTCCAGTAGTCCATTCATCCTCAACACACATGCCAAGCTGCCACGAATCCTTCCCGCCTTCCATGTTCATTTTCCTCCATCATTCTAAAAAAAAGGAATGAGCCTAATACCCAGCAAGGAAAATATACTAACAACATATATCATAAATCATAAACATAAGACTATATCATAAACATATACTATAAAACATATGACTATAAAAACGTATATCATATAGGACTACAATATTAATGGCCATTAACTCATTAACATGGTATGTGATAAAACTATCTAGGTCCTCTGTCTACTAATCGAGGTAGGTTAGGTCACAACTATTGTATATGATAACCCATCTAGGTCCTCTGTCTACTAATCAAGGTAGGGAAAATCATAACTCTAAACCATGAAAATGATAAAAATTCTTGGGGCTTGCTATCTAAGCACGTCATATGCCCAAGGGACTACAAAACATATTTATACATATACACATCATAGCATAAAACATATCATAACATAAACATATAAACACATATAACCTAACCTATTTTCCTTACAAAAAACCAGAATATGGAGACAAGAACAGGATTCGGAATACTCCTAAAATCAACAGTAAACCATGAGTTTCTAAAGAAAAAGGAGATGAAAAAGAGAACTAAACCATCAAAGTAGAAACTTACCAAAAAACCTTAAGTTTCAAAGAAGCTTAAACACCTAACCAAGAATCCTAAACAAGAGATAGGATCTGAAAGAAAATAAAAGAAAACTAAAGAACCATGAAGAACTGAACTTAAGGATAAGAATACATTGGATAACTATGACTTGATCTACACCTCGATACCGAAATAACACTATATCTCACTTCCCAAGTGTTTAGAAAAGCTTAGATTGGAAAACCTTTTATCCCAAAACCCAAGTGTTTCTCTCTATAGTAATCTTAGCAGCTTAGAGGCTCTGAAGAATGCTTGAATGATGAGTGAAATGGCTGAGTACTAGGTCCTATTTATAGAGTTCAAGGAGTGAAACTAAACCCTCTTGATTTGAATAAATAAATGAATATAAAATGAAAAGGATTTGAATTTTTGTTCAGCAGATGCCAGAACTCAGTCAAAATCGTTCAAAGGTAGGTCCAAGTGATTAAGGCTGTTTTTAAATTTAAAATCCTCAAGCTTCCAAAAATCCCTCCCAGGGGCGATATATCACCTAGACCTATATCCTGAGCCCCGTTCATTCGTTCGTCTGAAGTCGACGTTTTTTCCTTATCTCCCGTAGTATATCGGCCCCTAAAGTTGTGATATATCGGCATACATTGATATATCAAACACGTATTTGCACTTTTTCAGCATATTTTGAATTGCTTAAGCAGCTTTGACTGAGTCAAAACGTGATCCTAACAGCTGCTGGAAGTTTCTGGAGCTTCTAGATCTTTCTTTTAATTAAACTATACATCAAAAATACTTAAATCCTTAATAAACATGATTATGACAAGTGTCACATTCTTAATAATTCTATCTAAACCTTAGGTTACAATAAATAATATTTCTAGGACCAGCAATATTGATCAAACCTTATGTTATAATTAATATTTCTAAACTATAGGTTAAACTTATAAAATCCATTACGGTTGCTATGAGTTTCCAACGAAGTCCCAGCTTGAACCAAAATCCACGGAAACTAACATACTACTAACTACTACTACTATCTAGCTAAGTAAAAATTATGGGACACTACAATCTAAACCTTAGGTTATAATATATAATATTTCTAGGACCATCTATATTAATCAAACCTTATGTTAAAATTAATATTTCTAAACTATAGGTTAAACTTATAAAATCTATAACTGTTTCTATGAGTTTCCAAATAAATCCTAGCTTGAACCAATATCCACAATAACTAAAATACTACAAACTACTACTAATACTATCTAGCTAAGTAAAATTTTGAGACGCTACATTTCTCCCCTACTTACAAGAATTTCGTCCCCAAAATTTACTTACCAAACAATTCTGGATACCATGCTAGGATGTCTTCCTCCAACTCCCATGTTGCCTCCTTTTATGTACTATTACTGCATAGGACCTTGACTATTGGAATAGTCTTAGACCGTAATTCCTTCATCCCCTTCTCTAGGATGTTAACCGGTCGTTCCTCGTAACTCAGGTCTTTCTGGAGTGCTATCATATCGTACTTGAGGACGTGAGATGGTTCTGACACATATCTACGTAGCATCGAGATGTGAAACACATTGTGGCTATCTGCTAGAGCTGGCGGTAGAGCTAATCTATATGCAATTGTTCCCACCTTGTCCATTATCTCAAAAGGACCTATAAATCGGGGACTAAGTTTGCCTTTCTTCCCAAACTGTTTCACTCCTTTCATAGGAGATATCTGTAAGTAGACTTGATCTCCAACTGTGAATTCCACATCTCGCCGCTTGGCACCCGCATGACGTTTCTGTCGACTTTGAGCTGTGAACATACACTTTCTAATTAGCGTCACTGCATCCTGAGCCTCTCTAACAGCTTCAGGTCCAAGAAGTTGTCTTTCTCCTACCTCATCCCAATGTAACGGCGATCGACACTTCCTTTGATAAAGTAACTCATAGGGTGCCATGCTGATTGTTTCCTGGTAGCTATTATTGTAGGAGAATTCTATAAGTGGCAAATACTTACTCCACGATCCTCTGAAGTCTAGTACACAAGCGCGCAACATATCTTCTAAAATTTTTATGGTATGCTCGGACTGACTGTCGGTCTGAGGATGAAATGTCATGCTAAGACTTAACTTGGTACCCATGGCTTGCTGCAAGCTTCTCCAAAATCTCGATGTAAACACCAATCCTCTATATGATACTATGGTCTTAGGGATTCCATGCAGTCTTACTATTTCTTGAACATAAATGTATGCATAGTGGTCATCAGTGTACGTAGTATTGATAGGCAGGAAGTGAGCTAACTCGGTGAGTCTATCTACCACAACCCAAGCTGAGTCATGCTGCTTATTTGTTCATGGCAATCCTGTCATGAAGTCCATGGCTATATCGTCCCACTTCAATTCTGGAATACTAAGCAGTTGCAATAAGCGTGCGGGTCACTGATGTTTCGCTTTTATTTTGTGGCATATAAGGCATTTGGACACATACTCTGCTACATCTTTCTTCATTCCTGGCCACCAGTATAGTGCCTTAAGGTCGTGAGTCATCTTGTTTGACCCCGGGTGAACTGAGTATGGGGTAGTGTGTGCCTCTTCTAAAATCTTCATCTTAATTCCATAATCATTTGGCACGCACACCCATCCTTTACATCTCAAGAACTCCTGTCCTGATATGAAGAAATTCGTAGTCTTGCCTTCTTTGACTGTAGCCATATGCAATACTAACGTGTCATCATGCCCTTTCCTGATCCGTATATCTTTTAATAGACTTGACTAGATGGACAAGTTAGCCAGTTGACCAATGACTAGTTTTATTCTGGCATTAATCAGCTCTTGCTGAAGCGGCTTTTCTATTACAGATAATGCTGCTAGATATCCATAACTATTCCAGCTTAACGCATATGCAACTACATTCGTTTTTCCTGGGTGGTATAGGATTTTGCAGTCATAATCTTTTACTAGTTCTAACCACCTGCACATTCTTGGCATTTTTCTAGATCGTTTAACCGCTCATGGACGCCTCGCGACATACATGCTTAGACGTTAGAACTCCCCACATCACATTGTGTGCCAAGAAGAAAATAATTCAATGGGAAAATGGGTTAACTCCCAAAGCCTAACCCTAAGAGGTTAACTACTAAGCCAATGGGAAAAGGGTAAGTCTCAAATTCTAATTTCCTTGATTTTTGCATTGGAATCAATTAGGATAATGGTGACAATTAAAGGAAAGGTGTCAGCACAACAAAAAGGGAAACTAAATCACACCTCTTGTTGACCGACCCCCCCCCCCCCCCTTCTTTCCCTCTCACTCACCACTCGGCCACCAAGGCCATTCTCACCCTTTATTTCCCAATTTTACAACCTTCCAAAATTTGTACAAATCTAGTAATAAACTTACCTCTTTATTTTCCTTAATTAATAAATAAAATAAAAAGGAAAAAGATAATAGACTATGCATGAAAACTAATGCATGTTCAACATGCTTACATGCACATGCACACACACAAGCACTAGGGTGCATTTCTACTAACCATGCACCTTGGTGCACACAAATAAAACTCAAAAGCTCACATTTACAATTAATTAAATAAAACAATTAACAAATAAAAATCACAGATTTTCTACCAATCAATTTATATACAATTAACCTTTATTGATTTAAATCACACAATTTAAATAAATAAAAAAATGGTGCGCTACACAAAGGATACACTCAAAGATAGGGTGTTGATTATGAAGAAACATTTTCTCCCATGTCCATGCTAAAATCTATTCACATCCTCTTATCCATAGCTGCCACATATGACTATGAGATATGGCGAATGGACGTCAAGACAACTTTTCTGAATGGCTATCTTGATGAAAGTATCTATATGATACAACAAGAAGGGTTCATTAAAAATGGGGAAGATCATAAGGTGTGTAAGTTGCTAAAATCCATTTATGGATTAAAGCAAGCATCTAGATCTTTAAAAATCGCCTTTGATGATACAATTAAAGCATATAACTTCTAATAGAATGTTGACGAAGCATGTGTGTATATATGTCAAAGGTAAAATGGTGGTTTTCTTAGTTTTTTATGTGGATGATATATTCCTCAATGGTAACAATGCAGAGACACTGTCAAATGTGAAGAAGTCGTTAGCTGGAAAGTTCCAAATGAAAGATTTGGATGAAGCGAGATATGTTCTGGGAATCCAAATCCGAAAGGATAGGAAGAACAAGCTCTTGGCATATTCTCATGCTATTTATATAGATAAGGTGCTTGAAAGGTTCTCTATGGAGAATTCCAAGAAAGGTCAGTTACCGACCAGACATGGAATTACTCTTTCCAAAGAGCAATGTCCAAAGACACCTCAAGAGGAAGAGCACATGAGAAAGTATCCCTGTGCTTTAGCAGTTGGAAGTCTAATGTATGTTATGTTGTATACTAGGCCCGACATATGCTATGAAGTAGGGATTGTATGTCATTATCAATCAAATCCTGGTTTGGAACACTAGATTGTAGTAAAGCACATTCTAAAGTGTCTTAGGAGAATGAGAGATTATATGCTTGTATATTAAATGGGTGAGCTAAACCCTACTGGATACACTGATTCTAATTTCCAATCAAACAAAGACAGTCGTAAGTCAACGTCTGGGTCAGTGTTCACTCTTGGTGATGGAGCTGTAGTCTGGAGAAGAATTAAACAATCCAGTATTGTAGATTCAACCATGGAAGTCGAGTATATAGCGGCTTGTGAAGTAGCTAAGGAAGCGGTTTAGCTTAGAAAGTTCTATAGTGATCTGGAAGTAATCCCAGGTTTGAAGAAGCCATTAATCTTGTATTGTGACAACAGTGGAGCAGTAGCTAACTCTAAGGAATCTATAAGCCACAAGAGAGGAAAGCATATAAAAAGGAAATACCATATGGTTAGAGAGATTGTGCACTGAGGTGATTTGACAATTATGAAGATAGCGTCGGAACAGAACTTGGCAAACCCATTTACCAAGACACTTCATGCAAAGTCGTTTATGGGTCATGTTCGCAACATGGGATTAAGGGAGATGCCTCGCTTACTTTGAGGGCAAGTGGGAGATTATTAGGATTTATGCCCTAAGAGCATGTAAAGACATTTTATTGGTTTGAATAAAATTACAATTTTATTATATTTGAATGTTATAATAATTGTTTGAATAATTCATATGAATATCAAGAAAATTTCATATTCATTTATGAGAATATGATATTGTATTAGTACGAGAGAATTAAGATCATATACAATGAATAAAATAGTCAGTAACATATTGTTGACGGTCAGAACTCGTCAACGAAGTTAAGTTGGAAAAATTATCAAATCAAAATCACTAACGGGAAAGTTATCAAAACTTGAACAATAACTCAAGAACTAGGATATCACAACAATGGAGAAATTAATCTTTCATTCACACTTAAGGCTCTGCTACAGTAAAATTTCCAACCCCTTTTCAGGTGGCCTTGGAATTCATTTTATAGTAGGCTCTAATGGCCTTAGGTACATAGTGGTCCAGGGGACCAAGTGGTACAAACGTACTGTATTAGGGGAGTGGCTTCAGAGGTTGTGGTTCTACATCCCGTACAGGAGCAGGTGTCAGGAGGATGTCTCCACTACTTGTCTGTACCCCTTCCTGAGGCGTGGTAGCAGGCGTATTGGCGCAGGAGGTAGTGGTGTCGGTTCTGACCAATGGCCGTAGACGTACGGACCATGATCCTTCCTGGCACTGGTATCCGTACCTAGTACTTGGTCGTACAAATATGTCTCATTCGACTCATACTGGATCTCCTAAGCATAGGGACTTCGAGGTGTGAAAAAGGGGATCCTTGGTGTCCGTACTGGCTGTGGCGTTGAGTAGGGGTCTTGGGCCCATACGCATCAAGTCATGGGGTGTTGGCCTCCTGGGACGATGGTGGGCTGATGGACCTCCCGGGGTGTGCGCGCATGGGACCTTGTGTGGCCTCGCGCATGGGGCGCCACGAACGGCCTCGCAGCCTCTCTTGGCCTCGCGCATGGGGCGCCATAAACGGCCTCGCAGCCTCTCTTGGCCTCGCGCATGGGCATGGTGGGAGTGGCCCAATGGCCTCGTGGATCAGCGGCCTCGCGAGACGGGAGGGCCTCGCGGAATTGGACGGCCTCCGCCCCTATGATGGCCTCGCCCCTTTGATGAGATTATGAGCATCAACACTTGCCCCCCTAGTCTAAAAGAGGGTCTTTAGGTGCTCTTGTAGACTATTCATCTTGGTCCCTATAAATAGGCCTTCATGCATGGCTTAATATTCACACCTTATTTCCTTGGCCTAATGGTTGTTAGACCCTTGCTCCTTTCAAGAGGTAAAGGGTTCAATCCCCCATAACCACACTTTCTTTATAATTTCATCACTTTTCCATTTTTTCATCATTTTTTTTTTTTACATATAAGCTAGTTTCTTGGTGTGTATATTTTAGGACTAACACACATTTCTGGTTAATTCTTGCAGACGCACATTTTCAACGCTTCGGTGCTTTTCGCCTCCCAACCTTCCTTGGACTCCGACCTCGTTCTTTCAATCGCTTGAGGTATATTTTCTTTTCTTCTCCCGTTTATTTACTTATTTTATCGGATTCAGACCAGCAACACTTGGGATGGGGTACATTAGTCCGAGCTTGTTTTGACCATATGCACGCCTCTCCTCTTTTTTTTTATATATATATACCCTGTAGTAGTCCATTTAGGGCGTTTGCACCTAGAGGTATTAAGCCTATTCCTTTGTGTTTTGTAGTCTTCCCCTTGTTTATACGTGAGCCCCTTTTTGCTGTTGGGACGTGGTTTCATGGCCAGTGAGGGCCCGTCCGACATACCCTCGAGGGCTGAGTTTATCGACCTGTCTTCAGACCTCGAGTCCCCTGAGGGCAACCCTTATCAGGACTATAATTCTTTGAGGCAGGCCCGCAATCGCCACCTCGAGTGCATGGCTGATCTTAGGCATAAAATTTGGGTGGTAGAGAGCGAAATCGACTCGGTGTCGAGGGGAGACGGAGGACCTTCACCCCCGGGCCTTAGTGACCATATAGCGCGTCTTAGGACGGCTCTTTTTGAATTGCGGTGGGAGTTAGAGTTTATGGAGGGACACATTCTGCCAGAACCTCCCACTCCCCCTTCGTCTGATGACGGTCACGGGGCTATTAACTCCTCTCCTCAGCCCCTAGTCTCAGTTGATCCTGGCTTAGCGCTTCTGCCATCGCTCCCTCGATGGAAAACCCTTGCTAGGAAGAGAAAATGGAGGGTTAAGTGCTCTGCCTCTTCCTCACATGTTTCTTTTGATTTTGCAGATATGTCGAAAGCACGCAGACAGGTGTCCGTCCAGGAAGAGGATGACGCCCCCTACTGGCGTCCAGCCTAGTGTCCCACATGTCTTCGAACAAACTGAAGGCCATCGTGAGGCGCTACCAAACTCCTCCAGAATACGCCCTGCATGTTCCTCAGGAGACCTGCCGGGCCGACCGCCCTGAGAAGGGCTTCGTGGCTTTGAGTGAGCAGATTATGAAGGCGGGTGGCACCATTCCTCTGCACCCGTTCTTCGTGGCGGTTCTCAACTATTTTGATTTGGCCCCTCTCCAACTGTCGCCCAACAGTTGGTTGACTTTAAGTTGCCTCTTCCTTTGGTTCAAGGATAAGGAGCAACGCGCCCCGACGGCACAAGAGGTGCATTCCTTGTACAACCTTATTGGGGTGTACAATTCCAAGGGCTTCTACTACTTGCAGAAGGCCAACAGTGAGCTTCCCTTAATAGATGGCTCGGTGTCCAACCCAGGGCCCTGGAAACAAGATTTTTTCTGGGTACAGGGGCCTCTTTCAGTTCGTGAAGGCTTTCGCGCTGAACCTAGTAAGTATCCGGGTCTTTTTCTTTTTCTTATTAAAACTCACCGTTTTGCACTCTTGCTTGTACTGATATTGGTGCGGTTCTTGCAGGGCAATTTGCTGATCCCTCGGTCATCGGGTCGGAGGCGGAGGCCATAAACAGACTCATTGAAGCAGACCCCGCCCTGAAGAAGGCAGCAGTCCTATTTACCATGGCGAATCTTAACCGCCACCAATTGTCCCCGGTCTCTAACCCCAAGTTCCTGTGGTCAATTACTGGGGCTAAGAAGGCTATGGCTGTGTCGGCTGGTCCATCATTACACGATGGTGAGGCTGAGGTCGAGATGGAGGATGCCCCCCCGTCCCCAGGGGGATGTCCTCCTAATGACACCCATGACCAGGACGCGGCCTTTCAGCCTCTGGACCCGCAGGTCGCGACAAGAGGTTGCTCTCCCCCTGGCCTCGATGGCGGTGATGCCTTCCCTCCGATCCCTCATGATCTCGGCATACCGGATGCTGATTACATCGGGCTTGCGGAGCTCCCTGCTGATGCACCAGAGTCTCAATTTTTCTCTTTTGCTGCGCCTCCTCCTGCCTCGGCGAGTGGGTCGTCTGTCCATGTCCAACCAGATGTTCCTAGCGTGGAGGCAGAGCCTTGGGTGACCAGGATGGCCTCAGTTTATGGGGAGTGTTTCGTTCCAATAGCCGCGAGTCTCCCTATCTCCGACTGGAGGGGCCTGGGGAACGTGACTCAATCAGACCTCGGGGAGATGCTAAGGCGTGCCGCGGCCTTGGTGAGGCTTTTCCCCTTGCGTTGATTAGCATTATGCATAGATGCACATGTGTTTTTCTTTTTGTTACTTATTGCTGATGCCATTGATTTTCTTGTGCAGGTCTATATCGTGTCTCTTCGACATGCTGACTCGTCCGGTATCCTTTCCGCATCCACCACTGAGAGGGACGGCCTCATAGTCCAGGTCCAGGAGCTCGAAAATGAGCTTAGCGCAATCAAGGTCCAATTGTCAAGTGCCCGGACTAAGTATACCAAGTCGGACTCGAGGAATGAGAAGCTGAAGGCTAAGATCAAGGAGCTGAAGGGCAAGGCTAAATGCTTGGAGCGCGAGCTCAAGGGGGCTAAGGCCGCTGCGTCCGGGTTGCATGAGATGGTTATTCGAATGGGGACTGAAGTTGAGGCCCTCAGGGGGGAACTACAGTCGGCTCAGGAGAAGGTCGCTTCCTTGGAGGCGGAGAAGGCTTCCTGGGAGGCGGCGAGAGCTTCCTTGGAAGCGGAGAGGGTCATAACCGAGCGCAAGTCTATAGACCGGGCTCTTTACAATGTGTGGAAGCAGGATCCCAACTTCGACTTCTCCTCTTTTGGCGAGCAAGCTGTTGCCCGAGCGGCCTGGTGGAGTGCCCACTACAGGAGGCCTTGAAATAGTCTCGCTCCTTTTTTGTTTTTTATTTTGTAACGTCATCACTAGTGCTACTTTTCTGTTAGTAACCCTTGTATTATCTTGAGAACTCTTTTTTTTTTTCTAATGTATGAATACATGTGATGTTGCTGTTTATTTCTTGTTCTACTGCATTTGAGGCCCTTTTATGCCTGTATGACGCGGTTTGGTTGGTTCCCTTCTTTTATTTGTCAGGCTGGAGGTCCTTTGGATCCCATGTGAGAGGGTTCACTGGGATCTCTTTTGGTGCCTCTTGGTGGTTTCTGTAAGGATATTTTGACCCCTTGGGTCTTAGCTATCCTTTTAGGTTTTTCTTGCGCGCGCTTATTATTTCTTTGCGAGAGGAGTCCCTCTCGTCATTTTGCATAGTATTATTTCTGCAAGGGTCTCTTTTGGGACTCTTTTTGGCTAGACGGCTTGGTGGCCGCTCTAGACTTATTAGTGTTGTCACTATATATATATTTTTCTTTCGTAAGGCCTTTTGGCCTCCTTGATGTTCACAAGGGTAGCTAATCCTTGTAAACTCAGGGGAGGCCTTGCAAGGTCTTTTTACTATTTTCTGTGTTTAGGGACTTCGTCTAGGGCCCCGATATATGGGGCCCTTCTAGGACCTCCCATTGAACGGTCCTTTTCAGGGCCACGGTCCCTCTCGGGTCCTCCTAATGCATAGGGGGTCGTTTTTAGGCTACTCCTAATTGAGGGCCCTTTTCAAGATCCCTTATCAGAGGGTCTTTTTTAGGAGCCTCTTTTTTAGGAGGGCGAGGGGTCCTTTCCAAGATCCTCCGTTAGAGGGCCCTTTTTAGGTTCCCCTTGCCAGCTGTGTTATCGCCCCTTGTCCTGCCCCCCAAGTGTTTGGTGAAATTTATTTCGGCGGACACTTTGGCTGATGCCCGATTATCGAAGAAAAAATAAATAAATAACACACGAAGTGGCTAACAGTTTTACTTATAATATGTGGTTTCATTCATCATATTCATAACATAATGGTCTTGTACACGTAGTTGTAACGGTACATAGGTGGTTGCCATATGAAGTAAAACATAAAAAGACTCACATCTACTTAGGAGGCTATCTAGGTAACCTCTTTGAATTTTTCCTATCCTATCAAGGCAGCGTGCCACACTTGTGCTTTTACCCGCGGGCATGGGCGCCTTACTGGTAGTACTTCCTCAGGTGTTCTGCGTTCCATGCCCGGGGTATGATGGTGTCGTCCATGCGAGCCAGCTTGTAAGTGTTCGGGGGGATGCACTGAGCAACTTGGTAGGGTCCCTCCCAATTTGCCCCCAGCACTCCTGCACCTGGGTCTCGTGTGTTTGGGAGCACCTTCCTCAGCACCAGGTCGCCGACTTTGAAAGTTCTCTCTCGCACCCTCGAATTGTAGTACCTTGCGGCGCGTTGCTGGTATACCGCCACCCTCATTTGGGCTTTTTCTCTCTTTTCCTCCAGCAGGTCTAAGCTTTCGGTCAGGGCTACGTGGTTGGCTTCGTCTCCATACGCCTGTACCCTATGGGACATGACTCGTATTTCGACTGGGAGCACAGCCTCGCACCCATAGGCCAAGGAGAATGGGGACTCCCCAGTTGTCGTGCGCGGGGTGGTTCTGTAAGCCCACAGCACATTTGGTAGCTCATCTGCCCAGGCTCCTTTCATCTTCTCCAGCTTTGTCTTTAGGTTCTTCTTTAGGACCCTGTTGATGGCCTCCACTTGCCCATTGGCCTGGGGGTGTACCACCGCGGAGAAGCTCCTCCTTATACCTCTTTCCTTACAGTATTCATCAAAGGCTCCTCCTTCGAATTGGGTACCATTGTCGAAAATAATCTTGTAGGGTACCCCATATCGGCACACAATGAATTTGTTGACAAAAGAGGTGATGTGCTTAGCGGTTATCTTCACAAGGGGTTCCGCTTCTACCCACTTAGTGAAATAATCCACTGCCACCACCGCGTACTTCGCTCCACCCCTGCCTGTAGGAAGAGCGCCGATTAAGTCTATTCCCCAGATAGCGAAAGGCCAGGGGCTGGGCATGCTGGTCAGTTCGCTTGGGGGTCTTCGAGGGTAATTGGAGTGCCTCTGGCACTTATCGCATTTCGTGGCAAAGTCCTGCGCGTCTTTCTCCATGGAAGGCCAGTAGTATCCTTGTCTTATGGCCTTCCTAGCCGTGGAGGGTCCACTTTCGTGGTTGCCGCACTCTCCCTCATGGATCTCTTGTAACACCTTTAACGCTTCCTCTTCTTCTACACACCGCAGGAGAGGCATGGAGAATCCTCTTTTGTAAAGGACCCCATCTATCAAGGCGTACCTCGCGGCCTTGTACAGCAACCTCCGAGATTCGTTTTTATCCGCAGGCAAGGCTCCTTCCTCCAAGTACCTCTTGATTGGCTCGGTCCATGATTTCTTTGGGACGCTGATCATGTGCACGTCTGCGCCTTCGATGCTGGGCTTTGGTAAGTACTCCACGGGTATTGATTCCAAGACATCACCATCCTTGGTAGATGCCAGCTTTGCGAGTGCATCGGCATGGGTGTTTTTTTCTCTGGGGATTTGCTCTATAGTATATGCCACCATTCGTCCCAGGTAGCCCTTCACCTTCTCCAGATATGCTGCCATCTTGGGCCCCCTTGCCTGGTACTCCCCCTTTATTTGGCATACCACCAATTGCGAGTCACTGAAAATATGAAGGCGCGTTACTTTCAATTCCTGGGCTAGGCGCAGGCCAGCTAAGAGCGCCTCGTACTCCGCCTCATTATTGGAGGCCTCGAACCCAAATCGGATTGCGCAGTACATTCTGTGTCCCTCGGGCCCGGTCATCATGATGCCCGCTCCCGATCCTCCTTCATTCGACGCCCCATCAACATGCAAACTCCACTCCTCTACATCTCCCAGTTCATCCTCCATAACAGGCTGCGCCCCTCCTTCACTCTGTCCTTCATTCGGCTGATGGGTGAATTCTACTATAAAATCTGCCAGCACCTGTCCATTGATGGAGGCCCTTGGGGTGTAGACAATATCAAACTGACTTAGCTCAATCGACCATTTCATTAGCCTCCCTGAGGTCTCTGGCTTATGTAAGACTTGTCTCAAAGGACTATCTGTTAAGACATCAATCGTATGCGCATGGAAGTAAGGCTTCAACTTCCTCGACGCCACTACTAGCGCATAGGCCAGTTTTTCGATCTCTGGATACCGGCTCTCCGCGTCCACCAGACGCTTGCTGATATAGTATACGGGCTGTTGTTGCTTCTTCTCTCCCTTAACCAGGGCTGCGCTGATGGCATGCTCCGACACCGCCAAGTATAGGTACAGCTTCTCGCCCTTCTCTGGCTTTGCTAACAGGGGCGGCTTCCCCAGGTGCTCTTTCAACCTGACAAAGGCTTCTTCACATCTTTCATCCCAAGCGAAGTTTTTGCTCCCTTTGAGGATGTCAAAGAATGGGAGGCACTTGTCGGTGGACCTTGAGATGAACCTATTGAGGGCCGCCACCCTTCCTGTTAGGCATTGTACCTCCTTCTTATTCTTCGGCGGGCTCATTTCTATGAGTGCCTTTATCTTGTCAGGGTTGGCCTCGATTCCTCTGGAATTGACCATGAAGCCTAAGAATTTCCCTGAGGATACCCCGAAGGTGCACTTGGCTGGGTTCAGCTTCATCCGATATTTTCTGAGCGTGTCAAACATCTCACCAAGGTCTTTGTTGAGCTCTACTGCTACTTTGGTCTTCACTAGCATGTCATCCACATACACTTCCATATTCCTTCCTATCTGATTTGCGAACATTTTATTCACCAGCCTTTGATAGGTGGCTCCCACGTTTTTGAGCCCGAAGGGCATCACCTTATAACAGTAGAGCCCTTTGTCTGTAATGAATGACGTGTGTTCTTCATCTGCAGGGTTCATTGGGATTTGGTTGTATCCTGAGTAGGCGTCCATAAAACTTAGTAACTCATGTCCCGCTGTTGCATCTACTAACTGATCTATCTTGGGGAGTGGGAAGCTGTCCTTAGGACAAGCTTTATTCAAATTCGTGAAATCAACGCAAGTTCTCCACTTCCCGTTCGGCTTCGGCACGAGTACTGGGTTTGATACCCACATAGGATAGAAGGACTCACGGATGAAACCGTTGGCCTTCAACTTGTCAACCTCTTCCTTTAACGCTGCGTATCTTGTTGGATCAAGTGCCCGCCTCTTCTGCCTGACGGGCCTTGCTCCTGGGGAGATGTTCAGGTGGTGGCACATTACGCTGGGGTCTATGCCCACCATGTCCTCATGACTCTATGCAAATACGTCTAGATTATCCTTCAAAAATCTTATCAATTCCTCCTTCACGTCATCTTGTAGGCTTCTTCCTATCTTCAATTTCCTTAAGGGCTCTTCCGTCACCGTAGCCTCCTCTACTTCTTCTACCGGTTCTGCTCTTGCCTCATCCACGACCCGAGGGTCCAGCTCCTGCGGACCCCCTGTTGGCACGCTTATCGCCTCATGTACCACCATGGCCATTGGGTCACGTGGCTTTGCAGGCGTACGGAGTGAGGTGTTGTAACACTCCCTTGCTTCCTTCTGTTCTCCTTTCATACTTGCGACCCCTCCTGGAGTCGGGAACTTGACAACTAAGTGATATATTGAAGTTATGGCTTTCAATTCTCTCAGGGAGGGCCTCCCTAATACCGCGTTGAAAGCTGATGCGCAATCTACTACAACAAAGTTAGACATGACTGTGGTTTGGCGGGGTTGCTCCCCCATGGTAAGTGTCAACTCAATCATCCCAAGGGGTTGCACTGAATCCCCTGTGAATCCGTATAGTGACGACTGGCAAGGCTTCAGGTGACGAATGCCCAGTCCCATTTTTTCTAAAGCCGGGCGAAATAGGATGTCCACTGAGCTCCCGTTGTCCACCAGGACTCGATGCACACGCATATTTTCCAACTGGACTGTCAGCACCAGCGGATCATTGTGGGGGAAGTGTACCCCTCGTGCATCTTCCTCAGTGAACGTTATCGAGTCGTTTTCCCCCTTGAAACTCTTCGGGGGTCGTTGTTCTAAACTCATGACGCAGGGAGGCGGACTTCGTCGAGCCTCTCTTGCATATTTATCTCGTCCCTTCCTAGAATCTCCCCCAAATCCTGGGCCTCCAAAAATGGTGCGAACCTCTCCTTGTTTCTCTGGGGCTCGCTCTTGTGCCTAGGGCGCTGTGGGCTCGTTTTCTGGCCTTTGCCTTTCTCTCTTGACATAGCGGCCTAAGTGCCCCCGGCGGATAAGCTCCTCGATTTCCTCATTCAAGTGGATACACTCTGCCGTGGTGTGTCCAATGTCCTTGTGGTATTGGCAGTATTTATTGGGGTCCCTCTTGGACCGATCCTTTCTCATTGGTGGGGGCTTTTTGAAGGGCACTCGATCTTCGTTGGTGACGTAAATATGCTCCCTAGTGTCAGTGAGGTTCGTATAGTAAGTATAGGCCGTTGGCCTATGATCACCCCCTCGTTTGGTCTTCCTCTGCTGGTCATCTCTCGACCCCTCATACGTCCTCTTCTTCTTAGCTATATTCGGCCCGTCGTTAATTGGGGGCTTTGCGTGGGGCTCCTCCTTTCCAGCCTTCAGGTTTGTGTGGCCATCCTCCACACGGATGTACTTCTGTGCTCTTTCATAGAAGTCATCCAAGTCGGTGACTTCCCTCTTTAGCATGTTGTCCCACAACTTGCTCCCTGGGAGCACCCCAGCAGTAATGGCCATTTTTAACTCCCGGCGTGTTAGGCTCCCCACTTTTGCGGCCTCCATATTGAACCGGTGAATGTAGCTTTTTAGGCTCTCCTTCTCCCCTTGCTTCACGTTGGCCAAGCTGGTACCTGGCATCGTGTAGTCCCACACGGCATGGTGCTGTTGGAGGAACTCGTCAGAGAACTGCTGCCAGGACCTGATGGACCCTGGCCTTAGCCTTTTGAACCATTTGTAGGCGGGTCCTTTCAGAGTAACTGCGAAGCAATGGCACCTAGCACCACTTCCAATCCCCCTCAATTTCATGAGATCGTTAAACGCATCCAAGTGGTATTTTGGATCCGTGTTCCCTTCATAAGGGGTCATATTGGGCTCCTTAAAATTGGTAGGGAGCCGGATTGCCTGAATTTCTCGCACGAAGGGTGACTCATGGTCGAAGTCTTCCTCAAAGGCCTGGCCACCCGACGCGGTGACAATCTTGCTCCGCAAGCTCCGCATCTCCGCGTCTAAGTCCTGCCTCCTTTTGCTGAGGGTGTCTCTCAGAGTGGATGGGCTAAGATCTGCCTTTCCCTTGCCTTCTCGAGGCGCCACGGGGGGTGTGGTCCCTTTGCCCGCCCTCTTCTTATTGAGCTCCTCCCGCAAGTCTGGGGGCGTTCTTTTGGAGGTGACCTCATCCTCACGACGAGGGGCAGCGGTGGTTCTCGGCGCTGGCTTCTGGGCCTGCTTAGGCGGTTCGGGGTGATCATATTGCTTCGCGCGGGGGGTGTTGCTAGTTGAATGTCGGGTTCTCCCATCATCTACTGGCACGGTGGTCTCCACCCCATCCTTGCCTTTCTCCTTTCCCTTAGGTAAGGTTATGCTGGACTTACCCTGCAGTAGGCCGTTAAGGACCTCTTGCATGTTTTCCAAGGTAGTTTCTAACCTTTGGTTTTTACGGTGGAGCTCACGTATCTCCTCTTCGTAAAATCAGGACTTTGAACTCGAGCTCACGGAGTGGACCAGGGGGTGTTTGTCAAGCCTATGGGCAGAAGGGCCCGGGTCTTGCCGGCCGGAGTTCGGTGCCCACGGCGGTTTTGGAGGAGGGCACTCATCAGCGTGCACCGGTGGTGCTCTGGGAGGACTCCCTCTAGGTGGAGCGGCCGGCGATGAGGCCACCCTGTCTCCTCCGTGAACCTCAGGGTCTTTCGGGGGTTCCACGTCCCTGGGTGGAGGAGCGTCCTTCATGGAGGCCTTCAGTTGGACTCCGTTCAGGTGAACCTCTACCTCCCGCGTCTCCCTCAGTCGTTTTGAGCGTCTTGGCATCTTCTTCTTGCCGGAAACAATGGTGGAACAGTAGCTTGAAACTAACGTTCCCATAGACGGCGCCAAACTGTTGACGGTCAGAACTCGTCAACGAAGTTAAGTTGGAAAAATTATCAAATCAAAATCACTAACGGGAAAGTTATCAAAACTTGAACAATAACTCAAGAACTAGGATATCACAACAATGGAGAAATTAATCTTTCATTCACACTTAAGGCTCTGCTACAGTAAAATTTCCAACCCCTTTTTAGGTGGCCTTGGAATTCATTTTATAGTAGGCTCTAATGGCCTTAGGTACATAGTGGTCCAGGGGACCAAGTGGTACAAACGTACTGTATTAGGGGAGTGGCTTCAGAGGTTGTGGTTCTACATCCCGTACAGGAGCAGGTGTCAGGAGGATGTCTCCACTACTTGTTTGTACCCCTTCCTGAGGCGTGGTAGCAGGCGTATTGGCGCAGGAGGTAGTGGTGTCGGTTCTGACCAATGGCCGTAGACGTACGGACCATGATCCTTCCTGGCACTGGTATCCGTACCTAGTACTTGGTCGTACAAATATGTCTCATTCGACTCATACTGGATCTCCTAAGCATAGGGACTTCGAGGTGTGAAAAAGGGGATCCTTGGTGTCCGTACTGGCCGTGGCGTTGAGTAGGGGTCTTGGGCCCATACGCATCAAGTCATGGGGTGTTGGCCTCCTGGGACGATGGTGGGCTGATGGACCTCCCGGGGTGTGCGCGCATGGGACCTTGTGTGGCCTCGCGCATGGGGCGCCACGAACGGCCTCGCAGCCTCTCTTGGCCTCGCGCATGGGGCGCCATAAACGGCCTCGCAGCCTCTCTTGGCCTCGCGCATGGGCATGGTGGGAGTGGCCCAATGGCCTCGCGGATCAGCGGCCTCGCGAGACGGGAGGGCCTCGCGGAATTGGACGGCCTCCGCCCCTACGATGGCCTCGCCTCTTTGATGGCCTCGCGGGGAGGGACGGCCTCGCGGATGGGCATGGTGGGAGTGGCCCAATGGCCTCGCGGATCAGCGGCCTCGCGAGACGGGAGGGCCTCGCGGAATTGGACGGCCTCCGCCCCTATGATGGCCTCGCCCCTTTGATGAGATTATGAGCATCAACACATATTAAAGTTAGGAATTTTTAATGAATGGTTACTAGTACAGTTTACTAAGCATACGGGATGCAAGTAATATAGATTCAGATTACTGATGAGGATAGAAATCTTGGTAAATGTATTGTATATACTAGAGATTATTTATGATAGAACCGATATGAATTAACTATCTTTATAAACTTGTCGTTTCCCATAAAGATTTAATTCCTATCATAATAGATGATCATTTATAGATCAGTCTAAATCTCAAGTAGTCATGAACTCATGTTTGTGCTTGATGGATCTTTTGATTTACTCTATAAGATTTCTTATTATAATGGGGCTAGTGACTTTTGTTTTGGAGATTCAATATCATGAATGGCTAGGAACATGATTTACAATATTGGAATTCATACTTTCCTAATTGATCGAATATTGGTTCCCTTAAAGGTTAATTCTAGAACTAAATAGTTATTGAGTTTGAATCTACAATTTTATTATAGATTAATTATTCGCTAGTGAATTAATGGTACTGAAGGAACAAGAGGTAATTAAAAGGGTAAAATGGTAATTTTGACAAGCTTTAATTAACGAACAAATATTTGTGCTAAAATATCTTTTATTTAATTAATTTTAAATTGTTTGAATTTAAAAAGATAATTTTCTTATTTTATTTTTGTTAGAAATATAAAATATCTTATAGTTGATTAAGATCGTATCTTAAGTTTAAATAATTATTTGAATTTGATTCTTTTAATTATTTTAATTCAACTAAATTAAAAAGATGACAAAAATATTTATTTAATTAAAAGTTAGTTTTAATTAAATAAATTAATTAGAAAATTAGTTTCTAATTAATTATTTGGGCCAAATAAATTCCTCAAAATTATAAAGATGGGCCAATATGAGAAGAGAAGCATTATTAGAGTCTTACAAACAACCAAAGGCCATTTTATAATTTTAATTTCTATTTTTTCAAAGGGTTGTAATTTAGAAATACTCAAAAGTACTCGGTTCATCGTTTACTATTTATTTAATTGTTGTATTTATTTAAATAAATGTTAATTAATGTTTGATTGATAACATGACCATGCATTAGTCAGTTACATGATCATGCATTAGTCAATGAATCTATATATGTATGATTCTGGCTAGTATTAATACATTTTTTAAAAGATCACATTCTGCTGTTGTAACGACCCAAAATCACTAATAAGGCTTAAGGGCCTTTATTAGCGTGCCAGGAGGGCATAATTTTTATATGTGTTATTAGATTATTAAATGCATGATTATGTGGCATGCATGATTATATGATTATATGGATATGTGATATGCATGTTTATGAGTATTAGATATGCATGTGGGCCATCTTTAGCTTATAAGGGCATATTTGTAATTTTGGCCCGTTGAGGGCATAAATGTGATTATGTGTGATAAATTGTTGAGACCGCATTATTATGTAGATATCTCTGCAGCACATGGCTCGAGACGATCCTAGTGAGCAAATTGGCGAAATAGTCACATCGGGGTTTAATACTGGGGGGAGCCTAGCGGTATTTTTGGGAACTTAGAGAATATATCGGGAATTATTAGATAGTGAAAAAATGAATGGTAATTAATTGGAATGACGGGATTAATTGGTAAATATTAGGAACATTTGAGGAATTAGCGAGAACTGGGAAAAATGAACATTTTACCCTTTAGTACCCTTAGTTAGAAGGCATGAGGGGCGTAATGTTCTTTTGGTAGGCAAGTGATATACTCAAAAGTTACTTGGGATTAAAGCACAGCGAAGTAGAAACAACTCAAGATCTCTCCTTCACTCTCACGATTTCTCTCATCTCTCTCATTGTGCTTTGAGGTTAAAAAAGGAAAGGAAAGAAAACCTAGGCCATGAGCTGGTGTTCATTGAAGGAAAATTTAAGGGAAAGGCTGAGCTAAGGCTTGGAAGTCAGAAATTAAGCTTAGGAGCTTGAGGATTTAAGCTCAAGATTAGTAGATTGAAAGATGGTGGGAGATTCAAACACAATTAAGGTAAGCTCTCTATTATTGATTATGTTAGGAATTCTGCTACCTGAGTAGAATTAGACAAGGTTTTTGAGTGATAAGAATTTTGAATTGGGATAGTGATTTTGGTATAGTTGTTAAGGTTTTGGTGTCTAAAAATGTGTGATTTAGTCTTGAATTCGTAGCTAGCTTAATGTTGAATTAGGGAGGTTTGTTAGGGGAAATTCTGGGTTAATTGGTTGGGAAATGTGTGGAAGGAACCCAAAATTTATGGGCTCGAAGAAGGCGCGCAGCAACCCAGCCCTAGGGCGCCATGGTGCGTGTGGCCTTCTGGCCTTAGGATGCTCTATGAGATGGGGGTGCACCGCGACCCACTAGCTAAGTTGCAGCCCGCCTCCCATTTGGCTTGGATCCTTGCTCTCTGACTTGGGGGCAAGTTGCAACCTACTAAGCCAGGTCGCGACCCGCCTAGGGATTTTAGCCTTGGAGTCATTTTTTCGAATTGGTAAGGCTCAGGGGTTCGAACCTAGGCGCTCAGGACAATTGCTACTACCCGGTTTAGTAGAAATAAGGTCCCGGATGCTAGTTTTCATCTCCTAAGTATTTATTTGGATTAGAAGTTAACAATTACCCGTTGGACACTATGACTAGGTTTATTGCCAAGGCTTGGGACTGAGGATCGTGCTTGGGACCATTCCATTATCTCTGTTTGGAATTAAAGGTAAGAAAACTGCACCCTTGTGTGGCTATGTTGGGACTGAAATTCCCTGTATTTGAATACATACGTTGTATAACTGTGATAATGCCATGTGAACATGAAATGAACGACCTAAAAGAGCTGGGGTTGATAATTTGCGCACAGGATGCGGCTTGACCACTATGAGCTGGGGTTAACTAAATATACACTGGACTTGACCTAAGCGAGCCGGAGTCAGTGGGTTAAACAGACGGTGCGGCCTAAGGGTGTCGACCCTGAGTATTGCATGATGATTGAGATAAACTGTTGAATATGTATATGTTTTTCATTGTTAATCTGATGTCTATGGCTTGTTGATTATCTGGATGATTGATTTATGATTAACTAATTTTCATCACTGAATATGTGTCTGCTATCATGGTTTTCTTGTTGGGCCTTGGCTCACGAGTGCTACGTGGTGCAGGTAAAGGCAAGGGTAAGATGGATCAACCATGAGTTGGAGAGCTCTAGGGGCGAGGTGTACATTGTCAACTGCTCGTCCACCACGGTCGAGGGAAGCCTAAAACTTGTATTTTGCCATAAGAGTGGCCACTGATTGTATATAACTTTTGAGAGTTTGTAAATTTTTCTTTTAAACCCGGTTTTTGGGATCCCATGTACCAAACATCTATTTTAATGAAAACTAACCGTTTATGATCAAAATCTTTTAACCCTAACCTGATTATGACTTTAGGATCACATTTTTTTTATTCAAATGACTTGATTAACAAATCTTACACTATTTCAAATACATAGTGTAATGATCTTGGTTATCCAGGGCATTACAACTTGGTATGAGAGCAGTCTAGGTTTAAAGGTTCCTGAAAACTGGCTGGACATGTACACCGCTAAAGACAAGCTCAACTCAGGGTTTGATAATTGTATACATGTGATTATATACTTAAGTACTTAAATGAAATATAAACGCTTTACTATATGATTAATAGGTAGCATGAGATATTGATAGGGCCTAGCCCTTGATTGCTGTGCAATTCTGTTGAGGCATGCTTATTATCATTGTTGTTGCATGTGAATGAATATTTGAATGATTTTTTACACCTTGATTGCTTGTGGTTGGTTGAGTTCCAACGGTGGAGCATGGAAAGATAGTTACCCTGTCATCATTGTCTGACCGTCGAGTCGTTGATTGCAGATAAAATTGGATAGCTATGCGTACAAGGCGATCTATATGACTAGCCAGCATAGGGTCTGAGGCTAGAGATGATGACCAGGGCCAGAACCCTCTGCCAGTCCCTGAGAACTGGCAGCAGATACTTGCAGACATGCAAGCTCGATTACAGAGTCGAGACGAGCATATTCGCTTACTGAGACAGCAGGCTCCGTCAGGGAGTGCTGCACCTTTTGTGCCACCTACTGTGGCACCAGTTGTACAAACACCTGAGGCTGGGAACATGTGGGAGCCAATGTATGAGTGGTTCAGGAGATAGCATCCTCCAACCTTTGAGGAAGGACCAGATCCAATGAAGGTCGAACAGTGGATGAGTATGATTACTTTGATCCTAGATTTCATGAGGGTGGAAAGTAATGACAGGGTGGCCTATGCCACCTATATGCTTAGGGAGGATGCCCGTATCTGGTGGGAAGTGGCATCATAGACGAGGGATGTTTCTAATCTAAGTTGGGATGGGTTCAGAGACTTGTTCAGCCAGAAGTACTATAATGTTGTCGTCAAGGCAGCGAAAGTAAATGAATTTGTGGGGTTAGTACAAGGCAACATGATAGTTACAAAATACGCCCCGAAGTTTGAGAGGCATGCAAAGTTCGCACCAGACCTAGTGCCTACTGACGCAGCTAGATAGGATAGATTCATTAGAGGGCTTAATGCAATGATAGCCCGAGATGTGAGAATTACAACAGTACCTGGCGGACGACTTATGCCTAAGTCGTTGAGAAGGCTCTTACCACTGAGGAAGCGAAGAATAAAACCTGGAGGGAGAACACTACGAGATGGGAGGTTCGCAGGGCGTTGCCTCCATATTCAAGTTCAGGTAGGGGCGGAGGCCCCAATGATCTGAAGAGGAAGACCCCTGACACTTCGACCACTGCTGGCCCTGATAGAAGGGGTCGGGGTGCTCAAGGTGGCCGCCAGGGAGGCAGCAAGACATGGAGAAGCTATCCAGAGTGAACAAGCTGTAGAAGATGCCATTCAGGTGAATGTTAGACAAAGGCCTGTTATGTGTGCAGGGTGGTGGGAAACCTCAAGAAAGATTGCCCAACAGTGAAGAAAAAGGATAGCTTTACTCCAGCTCGAGTGTTCACCTTGACGCAAACAGAGGCCAATGCTAGTCCCTCAGTGGTGACAGGTCAGCTTTCTAGTGCAGGCTCTCCTTTTAATGTATTGATTAACTCTGGTGCTACACATTCGTTTTTTTCTAGTAAGGTAATTGATAGGTTGTGTAGACCTAGTGAGTATTATACTATGGGGTTCGGGACTACACTGCCTACCGGGGAACTGGTGGTGTCTAGGAGATGGATTAGAGCACTGTCAGTGATGGTTGATGGTGGGGAGCTATCATTAGACTTGATTGAGTTAGGTATGGAGGGTTTTGACATGATTCTAGGGATGGATTGGGTGGTCAGATATGGGGCTACCATTGATTGTAGGAAGAAGATGGTGACTTTTGAGCATGAGGGAGAGGATCCCTTTGTTTTCATGGGTGCGATACATGCACCCTGCATACCCATGATATCAGCATTGAGAGCTAGAGACCTATTACAAGGAGGTTGTATAGGTTTCCTAGCTAGTGTGGTGGATACTACATGAATTTTTCTAGCAGGGCCGGGAGAGACCAGATTAGTTTATGAGTTCTTTGACGTGTTCCCTGAGGATTTACTAGGGCTTTCACCGCACGAGGAGATTCAGTTCATCATCAAGTTAGTGTGGGGGATAGAGCCAGTGTCGAGGGTGACATATAGGATGGCTCCGGCAGAACTGAAAGAATTGAAGATACAATTGCAAGAGCTTCTTGATTTTGGGTTTATCAAGCCTAGCTACTCACCATGGGGTGCTCCGGTTTTGTTTGTGAAGAAAAAGGACGGGACTCTGAGGATGTGTATAGACTACAGGGAGTTGAACAAGTTGACCATCAAGAATAAATAACCCTTACCAAGGATCGATGACTTGTTTGATCAGCTGCAGGGAAAGACGGTGTTCTCGAAGATTGATCTTTGTTGAGGCAGTTTTTCGCCAACAGTGTATTAAGAAATAATAAGAGCATATTAGTGCTTGATGGTAAACTATAACGAAAATAACAAGAATTCGCTCATGAACACAAAACTTTTACGTGGTTCAATGGTTAAAATCCACCTAGTCCACGAGTCAATATTATTGTTGTTTCTCTCTATTTTGGCAGAGTTTCAGTATTACAGAATAATTGTCCCCTTCCCTGTTCAATATTTCCAGTATTTATAGGGGAATTCCATGAACAGGTTTGGGTAACCGCGTGTGTCAATCACGTAATTACATAATCTCTGTATTTAGCACAAATCATTCCCATTTATGTTGGGATATGATTTGATAACAAAATAAATATGTTCCTGCTATCTCGAATAATAAATATGACAGCTTTGTCATGAATAAGCATATAAACAAATCCTGAATCTTTAGGGATCCTTTAATATGCGTTATATCTTAATCAACATGAGCTGCATATCTCTCACGAGCTTGTGCTCTAACAGCTCTCTGACCCCGAGCTAGCGCTTTGACAGCTATCTTATTCTTAGTTCGTTGTAATGTCAGGATATCTAACACTAGGTCTAACCATTATGAATCTCGAGCTGTCCACATGGATAGCAATCAGATATCTTGCTTGGTTATTTTTCCACGTATTTATCTGCCAGTTGTACCCGAGCTGAGTGAATGAACTCATGCTAAAATTAGGGTACAATGTTTGCCCCCTAAGCTCCTACTCGTGTTTGATGTCTTCATTTCCTGACATACACAGTAGGGCTTTTAAACTTCTGTCACATAAAACCATGCATGCCTACTACTTGAGTACTGAACATGTGGTTTACCGCAATTGGCGTTTGTTCGGGTTTCGAGGACTGAAATAATTGTCTTATCAAATTTTTTCTACCATCTTGGCCCTTGGATCTCAAGATACCCCAATGGGATGGCCCAAATTAATTTCCGTAGTGTACGTATAAATTGAGTGATCAAACTTCAAACCTCACCACCTTTGCCTTTGAAAATTTCCCATTTCTAAACTCTCAAGCTTCCGTTCTTCTTCCCCAGAATCCCCAAATATGTTCATCGTGCCCAGACATTCAGAAGTTTTCTAGGAGCTTCCCGTTGCCGAATCTACATCCTTTAATGACCGAACATATTTCCTGTAAGTGTCTCATCCCTTGGTTTGAAAAGTTCTTCTTTTTTTTTTTTTTTGTTCTTCGTTATCCAATGAGATTTATGTTTTCAACAATGTTCGTCTGCAGCGTTCATTATTTATTACCGTTAGGCTATTGCTAAATGTTCATAGCGAATAGGTTTCGATTTAGGTTCAATGGGTGAACCCTAACATGTTTTTGAAATAAGACATTAATGAAACTGGGCAAATTTCTGGGTTAATATTGGATAGCCCTAATGACAAATTAGTTTAAAGAATACCCATTCGAGGAAAAGAAACTAAAGGGTTTTTAGGTTTAATACCAAGCATCTTAGGGGTTACGCTTCCTTGAGTGGTTTCACACTAAACTGCTTTCCAAAGGAAAGTAGTGGGTCTGACATTTCTGACACACGGATCCCGAAGTATCTGGGGATTGTTAAGAAACCGAGGCGCGTAGCCTAGGATATTACGTGACATCACGCGCTGGGGCTAAGGCCAACTTTAGCTCGTATAACGAAACTAATCCATTTCGTCCTTCGTGTCTTTATGACATAGTTATAGATCATCTTAGGTCACCTACTAACTAGGCCACTTTGTCGTCAAGCGATCTGATGGCACCCCGAAAGAATAAATTTGCAAGCTCATCCACTCAATGCAAAGACAAAGGAAAGCAGGTTGCCCCTAACTGTCCTATTCTGCACTTCGGTCCAGTAGTGGATAAAGAAATTCCTGTCGACCCCAATGCATTCTTCGAGGCCGAGCACATAATCTCAAAAATCAAGACCTAAGGGAAAGTGAATAAAATCATGTTGAGTCACAACATCGAGATCGGAGCTGGTGGTCTCCTCGCCCGACCTGCGTTTGAAGGGGAAAGAAGCTATGCCCTTTTCCAAGATGATTATGCGGCCTGGAGCGATGAGCATCTGAAGGCCGGGGCCAACCTTCCCCTAGACCAGTATTTCGTAGATTTCTTAAACTACATAAAAGTGGCTCCTTTTCAACTCCCCCCCAAATTCATATAGACTTTTGGCGGGGTTGAAATATCTGTTCTTGAGGCACGAGTGGGAGGTCCCCTCTCCAGCGGATATTTTATTCTTTTTCTGTCTCAAAGCAAGCCCCGACCAAAGAGGACACGGTGACGGGTTTTACTACCTCACGCGGCCTCCAAGCTCCGCCTCCGTCATTGAGCTTCCCAGGCATCCAAACGACTATAAAGATCTATTTTTTATGTCGAATGGCTTCAAGAATCGCAAACACCGATACTTCAACCAGCCTCATAAGTCCTCTACCTTAGTAAATCCAACTCGTGAACTTTTATTCCTTTTACTTGAAATATATTTTTTCTTTGTACACGTCCTAACTGAGTTTGTTTTTCATGCAGCCATATTCGCCAGGACGGAAAAATCTGTGACCCTCGGAGGTCAGTATGATAAATTGTCTAGACTTTCCCCTAGGGAAAAATATTATTGCCAAGTCGTGAATGATGTCACGATGTTGGACTGTAAGATGATCAGCGAGGGCCAAACACTGGCCCTGAGGACCCGAGCTCCTCTTTCGGTGATCCCCGAGCTTCCCTCCTCTCAAGAGGCTTTGCCAACTGCTGAGGACACCAACGAGGAAGAGGCTGAGGTGCCTCTCATTCAGAAAAGACGGACTCCCGAAGTTGATCAAAGACCTGATCCTAACCGAGCTACTTCTGGGGCAGCAGCCAGCCCCTCCGACCAAGGTAACCCATACCTTTTTAGGGAGTTAGATCGAGCTGCTGCTAGGTTTAGGTTAATACATTTTAACCCCAATCAGCTAGTTAGTCGCCACCCCACAAACCCGGACCTAAATGTGACTCTCCTCCAATGTGTGGATCGTTTGGTGGTACGCTACAACCACAGCTATCCCAAAGGCACCATTGTTGTCGACAATACACTAAACTTTAGATCTACTATCTTTGAATAATATGGAACCAACCTTAGGAATTGGCCCTCTCTGCTCCAAGGGGCATTTGCTCCTGAATTTAGGCAGTATGTTGACGAATCTAGCCCCGAGGAGGGACCTGAACCCCCCAGGATCTTAGAGATTGTATCCTTAGATTCCCCCTCCCCTCCATTAATCCCAGAGCCGGCGGTCATGCTTAGCCCGGTTCATACACCTGGGCTGGTGATAATGGATTCCTCCCCCAGCCCGAAGAGTAGGATCTTTATCTTTCCCATTTTCTTTTTCTTTTTATATCTTTGAAACATTTCTTTTGTGAATTAACTCTTTTGTTCTTTTTAGGTGAAGAGATGTAATTAACATGAGCCCCCAACTTAAGGACTGCCTTCCAAGCTAAAAAGTTCGGATCAGGCCCTGTCATGAAGAGGCCCAGGGTGGCGAAGAAGGCCACCCCTAAAATGGGAGATACTACAAAATCCCCCTCTAAGGGTAAAGATGCGAGCTCCACTCGAGAGACAGCTCTGGTGACTACTGTCACCGTTGAGAAAATTCCTCCTCCTCCCCCTCAACACATGCCCCCTCCTCCCCAAGTAATACAAGTCGATGCCCGAACCATCCGAATATCGATTGAGCCCCAGGACCTAGAATAAATCCCCGAAGCATTTTGGGGTATCGTGTACGAGACAGCAACTCATATGGTGGACCATGCATACAAAGCCAGTGTGAGGGATCTGAGGGCCATTGAGGAGCACAGCCCAGAGGATGTCCTAAATTGTGTTATGGGGATGAATCTCACTGTGATTCCTTCTCCCACATCTAATTTATTTTCTATGTGTTTTTCCTCTTATATTTTTGACTTGGTTTGTTATTTTGTAGTCCGTCCTGGCCCAATACCGAAGCATAGCTCGTGCTAGGGCTAGAAATGACGAGCTCCGAGCCAAGCTGGCCACTACCTAGGAAGGTGAGCAGGCCGCCAAAGATGCCTTGACAGTTGCTTAGAAGAATGAGCATGCTGCTAAAGCTGCTCTTATCTCTTCCCAAGAAAGCAAGCAGGCCACAAAAACCACACTATCCACCTCCCAAGCTCAGGCCACATAGGTAAACCACCATGCTGAATAGCTTCAGGTTGAGAATGGTGAGCTCAAAGCAAAACTACTTGAGGCCGAAGTAAAAGCCAAGGAGGAAATGGCAACGTCATCATCAGCCATGAAGGAGATGCTTTACCATTGTTGGGCTTTCAACCAGGACGGGAAATTCTCCTTTATGGAGCCTGGGTTGTAGGATCCGTACCTTGCTAAATTCAAGGTTCGATTCTTGCAAGAACCCTCAAAGACTGGTGAGGCTTCCAGAGCAGCGGAGGGAGATGGTGAGGAGGTCACTTCGGCGGGGCGAGCTGACGGGTCCCAATGATCTCATTTATAATTTTCTTTGTAATTGTCTAACAGTCTTTTGGTATTAAACAACTGCCTTCGGGCTTAGCTCGATGATATTTCTCCTCAATGTGACAATATATTTGTTTGTTTTTTCAATATATATCCAACTTGTGATCTATTTGTCTTTCCTTTATTGTCTTCTCATGTTTATGAATCCTTAGACTCTTGTACATTCGAAAATTTAGGGATCGACCTTTAGATTGAGATAGATTTAACCAAACTTGGTTATGTCCAAGTTTTTTTTTCGCTTAGTTGCATTGTACTTGTTAAGAATCAAGCCTCGAACCTGGTTATATCCAGGGTTTTTAATGATTTAAACTTAGTCCGCGCTAGGTTTATTGAAAAATCAAGCTTTAAAAAACCATTGAATAATCAATTTTTCCAAGCTTCTAAGTTTTGGACCTAGTTACATTTAGGGTTTTAGATGATTTAAACTTAGTTCATGCTAGGTTTATTGAAAACTCGAGCTTTAAAAAGCCATTGAATAATCAATTTTTCCAAGCATCTAAGTTTTGGACCTAGTTACATCCAGGGTTTTAGATGATTTAAACTTAGTTCACACTAGGTTTATTGAAAACTCGAGCTTTAAAAAGACATTGAATAATCAATTTTTCCAATCTTTCTAAGTTTTGGACCTTATCCGAGCAGGCTTAATTTTTCCAACCTCGGTTATGTGCCCCCCAAGTATCCAGAATGTATAAACTTTATTGGTTGCTTTACAAATATGAGAACACAAGCTTTCAATAATAACACTAAGAAATGGTTATTAAATAATCAATCTATTATTTAATCGAAATAGCTTTTATAAATAAGCCTTACATTGATGATGGTACTATTGATAATACTTTTTCAAGTGCAGAGCATTCCAGGTTCGTGGGACTACTTCCCCATTCAGTCGAATTATCTTGAAAGTTCCCTCATGAAAGACTTTTATGATCTGGTATGGTCCCTCCCAGTTCGGGCCTAATACACCATCCTTGGGGTCTTTATTTTCCAAAAAGACCTTTCGGAGAACTAGGTCTCCCAATCCAAGTCTGGGCTCCTTAACTTTAGAATTGAAATATCGAGAGATTTTTTTTTTATAATGGGTGAGCTGTAACTGCGATTCCTCTCATTTTTCTTCGATCAGATCGAGAGATGTGTTAAGTAGCCCATCATTCTGTTCTTGATTAAATTTATTCTTCCTATGAGTAGCTACCATGGTTTCGATTGGAAGCATTGCCTCGCTTCCAAAAGGTAAGGAAAAAGGAGTATGCCCATTGGAGGTCTTGTGAGAAGTTCGGTAGGCCCAAAGTACTTGCGGGAGCTGTTCGGGCCATAGTGCTTTGGCTTCATCTAACCTCTTCTTCAGGCTCGCCTTAAGGGTATTGTTTGCAGCCTCGACATGCCCGTTGGCTTGTGGGTATGCTACCGACGAGGAACTTTTCGTGATGCCATATTTTTCATAGAAGTCAGTGAAGAGATCACTGTCAAATTGTGTCACGTTGTCTGACACGATTTTCTTAGGAAGTCCAAATTGACATATAATACTCTTCACCATGATGTCCAGGACACTTTTTGAGGTGATGGATGCAAGAGGCTTGGCTTCTACCCACTTCATGAAGTAATCGATCACCACCACCGCATATCGAACTCCTCTCTTTCCCGTAGGTAGGGAACATATTAGGTCGATTCACCATACTACAAATGGACACGGGGATGAAATCATCGTTAGCTCGACTGGAGCATCTCAGGAAACTATGGCGAAATGCTGGCATTTGTTGCACTTCTGAACATACGAGATCGATTCTTTCATTAAAGTGGGCCAAAAATAGCCTTGTCTTTGTATCTTCAGTGCTAGGTTTTTCCCCCCAACATGATCTCCACAAGAGCCTTCATATATTTCTTGTAAAATGTTTTTGGCGTCCTCGGGTGGAACACATCGCAGGAAAGGCAACGATTGACCATGCCGATATAAGACTCCATCTACTATTACGTACCGTGGAGCTTGATAGAGTATTTTTCTCGCATCTTTTCTGTCATCAGGTAGCTTTCCAGTTGCGAGGTATTCCATAATGGGAGTCATCTAGGTCTGTCTTATGTCGATCATTCTGACCTCTATCAATTCCCCCGTCATACTCAGGCT
The DNA here is from genome assembly GCF_963169125.1 of Humulus lupulus. Taxonomy (NCBI): domain Eukaryota; kingdom Viridiplantae; phylum Streptophyta; class Magnoliopsida; order Rosales; family Cannabaceae; genus Humulus; species Humulus lupulus. The sequence continues at coordinate 164,732,319 of NC_084797.1, read as the reverse complement.
CTCCAAGAACTCCACTAGCACTATATTCAATGTCTTAGCCTCTTATCTAGATTGGCCGCCATCTTGGTACCTCAAGCTTGATACTCTCCCAATACCTGATTGACCACGAGTTGGGAATCGCTATAGCAATTAATGGCTTTCGCATTGAGCTCTCTCGCCATCCTCAGCCTTGCTAGTAAGGCCTCATATTCTGCTTCGTTTTTGGATGCCTCAATTCCGAATCTCAAAGCTGTATGAAATCGATGACCTTCTGGTGAGATTAAGATGGTCCCAGCTCTGATTTGTTCTCATTTGACGATCCGTCAACGAAGATTTTCCATAATTCCTGCACCGGCTCCTTCAAGAGCTCTTCTTGAAAATAGGTGCATTCAGCCATAAAGTCAGCAAGGGCCTGAATCTTAATTGAGTTATGTGGCATGTACAATATCTCGAACTAGCTAAGTTTGATGGCCCATTTTAAAAGATGTCCCGACGTGTCATGTTTTTGCAAAACATGCCTTAAAGGTTGGTCGGTTAAGACGTTGATTGAATGGGATTGGAAATATGTTCGGAGCTTTCTGGAAGCCAATATCAGACAAAATGCAAGCTTCTCTATTAGTGGGTATCATGACTCGACTCCGAGAAGTCTCTTCCTTACATAATATACTGGTTTCTGAGCACATTCTTCTTCTCAAAATAACACGACATTGATTGCATTCTCTATTACGGCCAAACAGAGATTCTCCAGACGTAGGTTTAGATAATACTGGTGGCTCGATCGGTGCATTTTTAGATATGGAATGCCTGTTCTCACTCCTCAGTCCACTCAAATTTCTTGTTTCCTCTGAGCAAGTTGTAGAATGGGAGACACTTGTCAATGGATTTTGAAATGAATCGATTCAAAGCTACCACCCTTCTAGTTAGGCTTTGAACTTCTTTACGGGACCTGGGTGAAGGCATTTCTAATAACGATCTAATTTTTTCAGGATTCGCCTCTATTCCCCTCGTGTTGACTATGAAGCCAAGGAACTTTCAAGATGCCACCCCGAAGGTGCATTTCTAAGGATTCAGCTTCATCTCATATTTCCTTAATATTCCAAAACACTCTTCCAGATCGGATACATGGTTATTGGTAGTCTTTGACTTGACAAGCATGTTAACGACATACACCTCCATATTTCTCCCGATCTACTTAGCGAACATTTTGTTGACCAAGCGTTTGTACGTGGCCCCAACATTTTTCAACCCGAATGGCATAACTTTCTAGCAATATACGTTATGTTTGGTCATGAAACTAGTATGCTCCTGGTCCGCAGGGTTCATTGCGATCTGGTTATATCCAGAATATGCATCCATGAAGGACATGAGCTCATGACCTATCGTGGCATATACCAACTAGTCAATCCTTGGTAATGGGAAACAGTCCTTGGGAAAAGCTTTATTTAGATTGAAGAAGTCGATACAGGTTCTCCACTTCCCGTTCAACTTCGGGACCAGCACGGGATTCGCAACCCAGATCGAGTATTTTTCCTCCCAAATAAACCCGCATTTTAATAACCTAGCTACTTCTTCCTCAAGGGCTTCAGCTCAGACCATTCCAAAACGTCTCCAATTTTTGGATTTTGCAGGCACATTCTTGTCCAAATTTAAGGTGTGCATTATTATATTCAGACTTATTCCCACCATATCTTCATGTGACCACGCAGAGACATCCAGGTTTTTTTTGTAAGAAATCATGCAACTCTTTCTTCCTTTTTTCGTTAAGGCTCTTTCCAATCTTTATAACTCTTGAAGCTTCTTTGGGATCGATGTTCGAGCTCTTCTATGGCTTTGAGCTCTGATCTGTCTTCTCCTATCCGTGGGTCAATGTCGTCGCATTGGGCGACCTCACTATACGCTTTTTGCTGAGGTTCTTCCATCACATGAGTAATTTCTTCTTCCTGGAACTCCTCATCTCCGTCATTTATGACCATTGCTTGCTTCCCGAGTTGTGATTTTCCCTTCATAGAAATTATATAGCATTCCCTAGCAGAGAGTTGATCACCTCTAACTGTGCATATTCTCACAACTGAGGGGAATTTCATTGCCAGGTGACAGATAGAGGTTATGGCTTAAAATGCCATCAGCGCAGGTCGACCCAAAATTGCGTTGTATACAGCCGGACAATCGATTACCACAAACTTGAGTAATTTGGAAATATTTCTTCACTCTTCTCCCAATATCACCACCAATTCGATCGTCCAGATGGCTGTTGACCCCTCACCCGAAACCCATACAGAGTCATCGAAGTCGCCTTCAAATCAATTATGGATAACCCCATTTTTTATAGGGTGGACCTAAAAAGTATATTCATAGAACTTTCGTTATCCACTAGTGTTCATCGGACCCTTCAGTTGGCGAGCTGAACGGTTACCACTAGCGAATCGTTATGCAAGAATTGGACGTAGCTAGCATCCTCTTCCATGAAAATGATTGGTTGCTTTTACAATCGCTGTTGTTTCGATAACCGTTGCTCCGAGAAGAACTCCACCCTGTTATGAGACTTCAGTTCATTAATGTACCTCTTTTGGGCCCCGTTGCGCATGCCCGCCAAATGAGGTCCTCTCGCAATGGTGGTTATATCTCCCCCTACTATCAGAGGAGGGTCGACCTGATTTGCTTGAGCTCCGGGTTGGTTTGTCAGAGCTTCCAAAACAGGTAGTGGGTTCTGCCCAGCAGGCTTATTCGGATTCACTTGATTTCGGGCGTACTGGGCAAAAGGTCTCGCCCTAATGAGAGTTTCAATCTCATCCTTCAGCTATCGGCAATCATCAGTGTTATGACCGATGTCGTTGTGGAACCGGCAGAATTTGGAGGGATCTCTCTTCGCCCTCTGGTTCTTCAATGGTTCTGGCTTCTTCCATGGAAGGCGACTAGAGTTGGCCAGAAAAATGTGCTCACGTGTGTCCGTTAGATCGGTATACGTGTCGTAGATAGGCTTGAACTTCTCTGTGGGCTTGTTTTTTTTGTCCCGCTCTGGTCGGGTTCACCATTCCCTTTTCTTTTGTTATTCCCCCTTGGTTATTCTGAGTAATGATTTGGGTCATCCATGCCGCGTCCGTTACCACTCCAATGGGTTGGGTAGGGGTCTGGCTGGTTCCTGCAACAGAAGCTCACGCCTCCTCAAGATTTATCCACTCTTGAGCCTGAGCTAAGAATTCATCCATGCTTTAACTCCTTTTCTTTGGAGTTCCTGCCATAGGTCACCCCCGACGAGGATTCCTGTCCTCATTTCCATGAGTTTGGAGTTGTCATCAGCATCCCTAGCTCGTGCAGCAACATTGGCAAATCTACTCAGATATGCCTTCAACGTCTCGCCAGGTTGCTGCTTTACGTTTGCTAATGAATCAGCCTCAACCCGAGCTGCCAGTGAAGCTCGGAATGCTTTTTTAAAATCAGAAAAAAACTTCTTCCACGAGCATATGGAATGCCTCTTGTATTGTTTAAACCACTGCCTAGCTGGCCCGACCAGAGTTGCAGGGAACAAAATACACCTTAGATCGAGCCCGACATTATGAGCCATCATCATGGTGTGAAACATTCCGAGGTGATCTGGCTGATGCCCGTCTCCATAAAATTTTGGCAGGTGTGGCATTCTAAATTCTATCAAATACATGGCCACTGTAATATTTGGAGCGAAAGGTTCGAGCTCCTCATATGAGTCCCAATCATCCTTTTATTTTCTGGACAAAAGCCTCTTCATTTGCGCCTCCATCAAAGCTAGTCTTTCGAGGGTTTGGTCCCTAGTCCCTAGGTTAACTGGGGGTTGTTCAATAGCTCCCATCCTATCGTATGTGTTTGATTGGTTATTGTCCTTCCAAGCTCGAGCTTGTTTTTGTGGGGCATTCCCATTATCGCGTACTATGGACGAACCTCCCTCTTGTCGTGTATAGCTAATATCTTCATCTCGAGCTGGATACCTTCTCTGCGAGTTCAGATGATTGCACAAATTAGGTTGTGGTTCATACCGAGGGCTCTGTGCTAAACTCAAATGATTCCTTAGGTCACTCTCTGACCTGCCGCTATGATGGCTTTCAGTCCAGTAACTCCCATTTGCAAAGCTTACAGCTCGCGACTGGGGCCGAGGACCTGGATTCTTGACATGTGTTCGTGGAATGTAAGTATTGGCACATGGGGGAGGATTTCTCCTACTGTCTCCATGAGCTAGAATATCATGTTGAGGATGAGGTGGTGTTGGATGTCTTATAGGTGACGGGTGATGCCTTATTGGTGAGGCTATCCTCGTTCCATCCAAACGGACTAAATTAGCCCGCCTCTGTTCTACTCCAATGCCTCTAGTTCTCTGTGCATGTTGATCCGATCGCGGCGTAGGAGGATTTGTTGGAGCATTTTGTCTTCGTGGGCCTGTCCCAACCCCTCCTCGTGGATTATCATGGGCATTTCTGGGGACCTGTGAAGAAGGCACTGAACATGGGGTTGCAGTCCTAACCGATCGATTGACATGCTGATGACCCATGTGATTGTTGTTGGGTCGAACATTCTAGTGATCTTGCCCTGCAGGTACAGAATTTGAAGTGGCAGTTCTGACTGATCGACTCAATTTGGATCGATTATTCCTATGGGACTTATGAGACCCACTTTGCCTCTTTCTGACATTAACGTCGGTTGCAAAAGTGGGTAACCGAGCCAAAATCTCCTCAATATGCATGTTTTCCCTAGCGAGATGGCTCCTCAATTGTATATTCTCCATCTCGGTGGCAGTTAGATAGCCTGGGTTTGGGTTTGGCAGTTATGGCATCGAAATCCTAGTGTCACCTTGACCCACTGGTTATTTTCCCAAACGTTGCTAAATCTCAGGGCCATGTTCGTTCAGAACAACGGTATGATGGGCCTCCTACCCACTGGGTTGTTCTATCTCATTATCATGCATTGAGCGAGTGAGCCCCGTGATGGAAATCGACGGGGCTTTTGGTGAAGCACTAATTTGCTCTCAATTAAAGCACCAAACTATTGACGCAATTTTTCGCCAATAGTGTATTAAGAAATAATAAGGGCAGATTACTGCTTGATGGTAAATCGTAACGAAAATAACAAGAATTTGCTCAAAAACATAAAACGTTTACATGGTTCAGTGGTTAAAATTCACCTAGTCCACGAGTCAATATTATTGTTGTTTCTCTCTATTTTGGCAGAGTTTCGGTATTACAGAATAATGATCCCCTTCCCTGTTCAATATTCCCAGTATTTATAGGGGAATTCCATGAACAGGCTTGGGTAACAGCATGAGTCAATCACATAATTAGTTAATCTCTATATTTAGCACAAATCATTCCCATTTATGTTGGGATATGATTTGATAACAAAATAAATATGTTCCTGCTATCTCGGATAATAATATGACAGCCTAGTCATGAATAAGCGTATAAAAAAATCCTGAATCTTTGGGGATCCTTTAATATGTGTTATATGTGAATCACCACGAGCTGCATATCTCTCACAAGCTTGTGCTCTGACAGGTATCTGACCCTGAGCTAGCGCTTTGACATTTATCTTATTCTTAGTTCGTGGTAAAGTCAAGACGCCTAACACTAGGTTTGACCATTATGAATCTCGAGCTGTCCACATGGATAACAATCAGATATCTTGCTTGGTTATTTTTCCACGTATTTATCTACCAATTGTACCCGAGCTGAGTGAATGAACTCGTGCTAAAATTAGGGTACAACAATCTTCGATCTGGTTATCACCAGTTGAGGATCAAGGATGAGGATATACTGAAGACGGCCTTCCAAACGAGGTATGGGAATTATGAGTTTCTGATCATGTCGTTTGGTTTGACCAATGCCCCAGCAGCATTCATGAACCTAATGAACAGGGTGTTCAAGGACTTCTTGGATCAGTTTGTGATTTTCTTCATCGACGACTTCCTAGTGTACTCTTGTTCAGAGGCAGAACACGAGCAGCATCTTTGACAGGTCTTGCAGAGGTTGAGAGAGCACCGGTTGTACGCCAAGTTTAAGAAGTGTTAGTTTTGGCTACCAGAAGTGACATTCCTTGGGCATATTTTCAGTGAAGATGGGATTAAGGTGGATCCAAATAAGGTGGAGGCAGTGAGAGATTGGCCGAGACCAAGGAATGCCTCTGAGGTTAGGAGCTTCCATGGGTTAGCAGGTTATTATAGACAGTTTGTGGAAGGGTTCTCGAAGATTGCTATACTGATGACAGAATTGACATGGAAGAATCTGAAGTTCGTCTAGTCGGACAAGTGTGAGAGTAGCTTTCAAGAATTAAGGCGGCGGCTTATTACAGCACTAGTGTTAATTCTCCCTTCAGATGGAGGGAATTTTGTGGTATATTGTGACGCATCGAGGTTAGGTTTGGCATGCGTGTTGATGCAGAATGAGAAGGTTATCACTTATGCTTCACGACAGCTGAAGGAGTATGAGCAGCAGTACCCAACCCATGATCTGGAATTAGCAGCGGTGGTATTTGCACTAAAGGTATGCTGACATTATCTGTATGGAGAGAAGTGCAAGATATACACCGATCATAAGAGTTTGAATTACTTCTTCACCCAGAAGGACCTGAACATAAGGCAGAGGCATTGACTGGAGTTGGTAAAAGACTATGATTATGACATTCTTTACCACCTAGGGAAAGCCAATGTAGTGGCGGATACACTGAGCCAGAGGGGCTCGGGACAGTTATTTAGCTCTATTCAGATGTCAAGAGAATTGACAGGAAGATGTCTAGAGCGAGACTAGAGCTAGTTGTGAGACAGTTAGCCAATATTACTTTACATTTGACCCTGCTAGAGCAAATTAAAGAGGGTCAGATGGCCGATGCACAGTTGCAAGAAGTTAGGGGGAATGTCTTAGCGGGAGTGGCTAAGGATTATTCCATTTCTAAGATTGGTTTGCTACGATACAAGGATCAGATCTGTGGTACAACAGATATGGGGATTAGATGTGAGATATTAGATGAATCCCATACTACGTCGTACTCACTCCATCCAGGCACCACGAAGATGAATCAGGATCTATAGACGTTGCATTGGTGGCTGGGATGAAGAAGGATGTAGTGGTGTACGTGGCCAGGTGTTTGACCTGTCAGCAGGTGAAGGCTGAGAATCATTGGCCAGCGGGGTTGCTATAGCCTTTGGGTATTCCCAAGTGGAAATGGGAGGACATTACGATGGATTTTGTGGGTGGTTTACCCAGGACAGTGGGGCTGCATGACTCGATGTGGGTGATAGTAGACAGATACACCAAGTCAGCTCACTTTCTGCCAGTGAAGACGACTTATGCTGTGGATCATTATGCGGATTTGTATGTGAGGAAGATTGTACGTCTCAATGGGGTTCCCAAGTCTATAGTATCAGACCAGGATCCTATCTTTACCTCCATGTTTTGGGGTGAATTGCAGAAGGCTATGGGGACTCAATTCAAGTTCAGTACGACCTTTCATCCTTAGACTGATGGATAGTCTGAGAGGATGATTCAGGTATTGGAGGACATGCTCAGAGCGTGCGTGATAGACTTTGAGGGGTCTTAGAGTAAGTATCTCCCGTTGATTGAGTTTTCGTACAACAATAGTTATCAATCAACGATTGGAGTAGCTTCATATGATATGATTATATGGATATGTGATATGAATGTTTATGAGTATTAGATATGCATGCGAGCCATCTTTAGCTTATAAGGGCATATTTGTAATTTTGGCCTGTTGAGGGCATAAATATGATTATATGTGATAAATTGTTGAGACCACAATATTATGTGGATATATCTGCAGCATATGGCTCGAGACGATCCTAGTGAGCGGATTGGTGAAATAGTCACAGCGGGGTTTAATACCCGGCTCGGGGGGGAGCCTAGGGGTATTTTTGGGAACATAGAGAATATATTGGGAATTATTAGATAGTGAATAAGTGAATGGTAATTAATTGGAATGACGGGATTAATTGGTAAATATTTGGAACATTTGAGGAATTAGTGGGAACTGGGGAAAATGACCATTTTACCCTTTAGTACCCTTAGAAGGTTAGAAGGCTTGAAGGGCATAATGGTCTTTTGGTAGGCAAGTGATATACTCAAAAGTTACTTAGGATTAAGGCAGAAGGAAGTAGAAAAAACTCAAGCTCTCTCCTTCATTCTCACGATTTCTCTCATCTCTCTCATTGTGCTTTGAGGTTAAGGAAGGAAGGGGAGGAAAACATAGGTCTTGAGCTGGTGTTCATTGAAGGAAAATTTAAGGGAAAGGCTGAGTTGAGGCTTGGAATTTAGAAATTAAGCTTAGGAGCTTGAGGATTTAAGCTCAAGATCAGTAGATTGAAAGCTGGTGGGAGATTCAAACATAATTAAGGTAAGTTCTCTATTATTGATTATGTTAGGAATTTTGGTGCCTGAGCAGAATTAGAGAGTGTTTTTGGGTGATAATGGTTGTTGAATTGGGATAGTGATTTTGGTATAGTTGTTAAGGTTTTGGTGTCTAAAAATGTGTGATTTAGTCTTGAATTCATAGCTAGCTTGATGTTGAATTGGGGAGGTTTGTTAGGGGAAATTCTGGGTTAATTGGCTGGGAAATGTGTAGAAGGAACCCAGAAATTTTGGGCTCGAAGAGGGCGTGCCGTGACCCATCCCTGGGGCGCCGCGGCCCTTGTGGCCTTCTGGCTCTGGGATGCTCTCTGAGATGGGGGTGCGCCGCGACCCACTAAGCCAAGTCGCGGCCCGCCTCCAATTTGGCTTAGGTCCTTGCTCTCTGACTTGGGGGCAAGTCGTAACCCACTAAGCCAGGTCGCGACCCACCTAGGGATTTTAGCCTTGGAGTGGTTTTTCAAATTGGTAAGGCTCGAGGGTTCAAACCCAGGAGCTCGGGACAATTGCTACTACCTGGTTTAGTAGAAATTAAGGTCCCGGAGGCTAGTTTCTGTCTCCTACGTATTTATTTGGATTGGAAGTTAACAATTACCCATTGGACAATGTGACTAGGTTTATTGCCAAGGCATGGGACTAAGGATCGTTCTCGGGACCATTCCATTATCTGCATTCAGAAATAAAGGTAAGAAACATGCACCCTTGTGTGGTTGTGTTGGGACTGAGATTCCCTATATTTGAATACATATGTTGTATAACTGTGATAATGCCATGTGAGCATGAAATGAATGGCCTAAGAGAGCCGGGGACTGATAATTTGCGCACCGGACGCGGCTCGGTCATTGTGAGCTAGGGTCAGCTAGATATACACTGGACTCAACCTAAGCGAGCCAGAGTCACTGGGTTAAACAGAGGGTGTGGCCTAAGGGCGTCGACCCTGAGTATTGCATGATGATTGAGATAAACTGTTGAATATGTATATGTTTAATATTGTTAATCTGATGTCTATTGCTTGTTGATTATCTGGATGATTGATTTATGATTCACTAATTTTCATCATTGAATATGTTTCTGCTATCATGGTTTTCTTGTTGGGCCTTGGCTCACGAGTGCGACGTGGTGCAGGTAAAGGCAAGGGTAAGATGGATCAACCATGAGTTGGAGAGCTCTGGGGGTGAGGTGTACATTATCAGCTGCTCGTCCACCATGGCCAAGGGAAGTACAGGGACGGAAGCCTAAAACTTGTATTTTTCCATTAGAGTGGCCATTGATTGTATATAACTTTTGAGAGTTTGTAAATTTGTCTTTTAAACCCTGTTTTTGGGATCCCATGTACCAAACATCTAATTTAATGAAAGTAATCATTTATGATCAAAATCTTTTAACCCTAACCTGATTATGACTTTAGGATCACATTTTTTTTATTCAAATGACTTGATTAGCAAGTCTTGCACTATTTCAAATACACAGTGTAACGGTATTGGTTATCTAGGGCGTTACAGCTGCGTATTCTTATTTGTCTCATTTAATACCAACACAGACATCTAAGGACCCATGGTTACCTCCTCCCCCAGGAGTTACCAAAGAGGAACCTCAAATTGAGTTAGAGGAAGAGAGTCAAGAGATGGACGCTGACACCCTACGAGCAGCGTTGGGAATGTTGCAAGATGAGTTAGCCACTTTGAAAGCTAACCAGGAGAATGTGGCTGAGACGATGATTATGCAACAAATGAAGATTGACAGGCAATGGCGAGATTTGATTGATAGGCAGGCAGAAATGGATCGATGACAAAGGGATGCAACTACTGCTCCTAAAGTTTCTATACAGTTGGCTCAGGGATATCGACATGTGCAAAACCCCCAATGTCTTGAGCAGCCTCAAAATCCTCTACCACCTCAGAACTAGCAACATCAGGAATAACCTTGAGCAGCGCGATAAGAGGAGCAGCCACAAAAATCTAGTAGACATAATGAGCAACGTCAACTCCAATGATCTGGTCGACAGGGCGAGCAGCCACCAAGGCAAAACAGGGACGAGAAGCATCTTCAAAGCCCAAGATGCATGGTCACTGATGAACATGTTCTTCCTAGAAGGGAACCAAAAAATATCAGACTAGGAAACAGAAGGCAACCTGACATAGGTTCTGCAGTCAAAGGACCCTTATGGCATAGGAATGCCATGGGACCTAGCGACCAACGCAGGCCACAAAGGTCGCCACCTGTTTATCGAGATGACCTCGGTTACAGAGAAGGAGACAGTACTTATAATCTTTCATGAACAAATCAATCTCTATATAGAGACAAACATGACTACAATGAATATGATTTCAAATATTATTGGAATCAAATGAGAGAAGTCGGTCAACAGGATGAACAAAGTTGAGGACAGCAAGTGCCCCCTCCTATGAACAATCGACCAGAGAGTCAAAATGCTGGGGGCGACCAAGAAGTGCAAATATGTATGATCGCCTAGGAGGATGAAACCAAAGTTGTGGAGAATAGGACTTATGGAATGTGTTGAATGATTGTTGTGAAAATTAATATACGCAAGTATACGCAGTCACACAAGTAATACAATGATAAGTAAGATCGTCTCCACAGGGATTGCAAACAAAATACAATGTAAAACCAACTAATTACAACTTAAAATAAATGGAAAATATGAGAATGATTAAGTAATGAATCTAATTTAAAAATACTGTAAATAAACTTGCTTAAAATGTAGCTACTATTGCTGGAAAGATAATTGCAAGAAAAATTGTATATGTGAAAATGGACTTGAATAACTAATCCCCCCTATGCTGAATCTGCCCAGTTGTTACAGCATTTCGCGCAGCAAAATTACACAGTGTTAACAGAATTCATAATATGCTCGTGAGGTTTTTCCAAAACTCACCAATTCAGTTCTACCACTTAATTCAATACATCCCTATATGAAATCAAGTTGTAAAACATCAGTTAAACACCAATTCTCAAGTTATGCAAGGTAGTAAAATGTTCCTATCTTACTTACTAAGAACAACCTACACATGGTAATTCACTTGCATCATCCAAGTTAATTCCACTAGATTTAACCTTTCCAGAATCAGATCTAGCTTAGTGAAATTGTTATTCATGGCCGGTTCATAACAATTAACAATAGTGAGCTCACTTGAATGAACAAAGGTAAAATTGCTAAACTCATGCATTCAATTTAATTAATCAAAGTCATAGGGGTTCATAGCTATCCAAGCCTCAAAGAAGCTTAGCTCATGTTCAAAACAGAAAATACAATGGAAAATAAAATCTGTCTTGCCATGGAAGTTGTTTTGTCTTTTACAAAATATTAAAATCCAAGTTAAAAAGAAGACAAGAGAATAGAAGAAGAAGAGAAATAACAAAATTCGAGCTAGGCAGCTCGTGTTCTTCTTCTTCTCGGAATTCCACTCTTTTTGCTTGGTTTCTTGGTGATCTTCACGTTCTGAAACTCTGTCTCCTTTCTTAATGGCAGCTCCTATATGTTGTAATCAATGTGATGGTGGCTGGTACTTCTTTTTCTTCTATTTCCCTAGGGTACACTTCATTTACCCTGATTAGAAAGCCCAACAACATTCTCCTTTGGCCCACGGGTTGGTCCCCTTTCTTCACAATAGCCAGCTGGCATGCTTTTAAGTGATTGCCACCTGTGCGCTGACTTAGATGAAGAAAGTCCTGTTGTTATTTGGTCCACGCCATTGTTCAGTATTCCCATAATTGCTGCAGCAATTTGTTCTTCAGCAACTCGTCAACAGCTTCAGCTTTACTGCTCACTTTGGCCTTGCATCATTTTCTTTCCCTTGGCACTTTAATTTTTCTTTCCTAAACAACAACCAGAACAAATTTAATTAAATAATTACAACTAAAAACTAACAATTTCCAAGACTCAAAAGCTAGCATACTAAATAGAATATGAAGACAATAACTAAACAAACTTAACAAACAACACACTTTCACTACTCTTTTTATGATAAATCAAGTTTAAATCCAATAAAAATAACTCTATACCATAGAGTTATCAATGATCGAAGGGAAAGACACGATGAACACATTCTAACAGCCGCCTCTGTTCCCACAGTTCCATCAGCAGTGCAGGCATAGATAGATGCACTAAATCAGTTTGTTCAGTAACTAGCAAGGAATAAAACTTCTAACATTGAATATGATCAAAGGAAGGACACTCCATTTATCAGTAGAATTGCCCATGCAGAAGTCTCGAGCAAGTTTAAAATGCCAGTCCTACCCAGTTACACTGGAAAAGAAGACCTTGTATCTCACGTTAATAAGTTTGAGATACAGATGTATATTCAAAAATTATCTAAAGATGCTTTATGCAAGATATTTTATGCAACCTGTTTGATGTTTCCCAATAGTGGTACTTTAAGTTTCAACTTGCTACGATCACCTCCTGAGAAAATTTTTGTCAAGGAATTTTATGGGCAGTTCTATACTGCTCGTATACACCCAATAAAATCCAACCTGGTAAACATAGGGCAGAAGGATGATGAGCCTTTGAAAGAATACATACAAAGGTTCATGAGAACAGCTTCTTAAGCCAAGTCTCTGGGTGATGAAGGGAAAATGATAGCCATTACAGCAGAAGTAAAATGGCAATAACCTCATTGGAATATCCTACGAAAAAAATGGAGCCAAAACCACCCAAGAATTCCTGGATCGCGTAGATAAATACATTAAGCTAGAAGACGCCATAGCCAATGAAGGAAAGGCAAAAGGGGTTGCAGTAGATAAGAAGGAGGATCAGACCAAGGCTAGTAGTAATTCGAGCATGCCTAATAAGGGTGGAAAAAATAATGATAAAAATGAGGGGAAATGAGCAAACAATGACTCTGCTACCTCGAACAACAAACGCTCAAAACCAACCAAGTATGAACCAAGATTCAACAACTACACAGCATTGGTCAAAAGCCGAGCAAATATGTATCAAAATAGTTATACTACTGTGCCATATAACCAACCAACACCAATCCGAAAAGATGTATCAACAAGAGATACAAATAAATTAGATCTCTTTCACATTGATTATGGCCATGATACAAATGAGTGCAATCAGCTAAAAGATGAGATCAAGTTCCTAATCCGACAAGGACATTTGAGGTAATATGTCCAAGCAGGGGTTGACCCACGATCAATGGCTATTGGAGGTAATAAGAAAACATGAGGACGTCAATGCAAACCCCTAATATAGCCTGCCCCAGTCGCAGGCACCTTTCTCACAATCTGTGGGGGACAACATTTTGTTAGAGACAATGGCAAAGCAAGAGAAAGATATGTCATAACGATGCATCACGGCAAGAAACTAAAATTCTAACAGTTGAGGAGGGATCCCAAGAATCTCGGGAAAAAGGAGACTTAATAACCTTCTCTGTAACACCCTGGTTACCCCAGAACAGTTACGGTGAACCGAAAATTTGACTCGCTACCCGAGTCCTTTGGTTAAAAACGTGCTTCTAAGTGTTATTAACAGGCTAAGGTGGAAAACCAATAAAAAGGAAAGGATGTATTTTATTAAGTACATAAAACTGTTCATGGGCCCATCAAAACATTTACAAGTTATTTACAACTCAAAATGGTCATTACTGTTTCAAATTTACAAACCCGCCGACCTAAGCGGCAAAAATAGGGTAAACGCCCTAGTTCCTCTGAGAACTCCTTGGCCATGATGGTCAAGCGACCGCATATGTACACAGCACCACCTAAGCTCTCCACTCAAGGCTGGGTGAGCTTTTCTTTCCCTTTACCTGCACCACATAGCACCCATGAGCCAAGGCCTAGCAAGAAAACACAATATAGCATGATATAATATCAACAATGATCATAATAATCATTCAGGACTTTCAGTCCAAAATTGAGGAGTGACAGTTAAAAAGTCACCAAGATGGGTTCAGTTCCCAATAGCCATGTGACGATAGGGTCACCGGGCTTTTAGAAATAAGTGATCCTTTCACTAGCTTAAATAGGTTAGGTGCATGATGACTAGTCACCAACATAACCTACCTCATGACCATAGAGTCATAACCATGGAACATTGTTCCCAAAACTAGCCAAGCACTTATAAGATTCATCGACCTTAGGGTCGGTCCAGCACTAATGCCTTAGAGTCATTCAACGCTGATATCGATTAGATCTAATCTTCATTCGGCCCTGCATTCAGGAAACTCATGTCGTTTCTGACTCTTAGGTCAGTGATACGCGACCAGTGTCGTCCCTGACTAATCAGTGCCATATACAAGTAAACAATGTTCGCTAGCATTTAATATGAAATCAATGTCCATATTTATCAACCAACATTCCTTAGAAACAATCATGCATGTCATATACACAGGGTGCAGTTTTCTTACCTCTGATTCGAGCGAGAATGAATAATAGAATGACCCTTGAGAACAATATGACTTTTAGTCCTTTAGCGGTTACCTAGTCATAAACAAATATGGGACACCATCAATAAAATGATTAATGTAGGTTCCCAAACCAAGATCTAGCCTCCGGGACATCAATCCCCATTAATCCGGGTAGTAGGAACCATCCCAAGGTCAAAACACTCAAATGGGCTCAAAACTGCCCAAGGGCTGCGGCCCTAACACTTTGAGCCGCGACCCCTAGACACACCAGGAGCAAGGGCCGCGGCACCCTATACCTGTAACGTCCTGCATTTTCGGGTACCTTTAAACGACTCGGGTCGGGATTTTTCCCCCGGGTTAAGAATATTATTTTAAATAATATTATGTTTTGTTTGTAAGTAGTCCATGAGTTATTGCTAGCCAAAATATGAATTTTGTGATTTTAAAAGTCAAGATAAGACTTTCAGTCCTGGACCGACACAAAAACCCTGATCGGGTAAAAATTTCGGAAAATAAAATGAAAAATCATGGCAATTATATTTTGGGCATAAAATACATTCATAAAAGTTAAAAGTTTGGTCAAAAATAATAAACCTAAAAGAAAATGGAAATTTTAGGGCATTTTGTGTTAAATGCCTAATTTTACCGAAATGGGGAATTTTATTCCATGAATGGACCTTAGGTTAAATTTTATTATGTGATTAATTAAATTAAATGTGAGAGACATTTAATTTAATTAATTAATGTTAAGTTTGGTGATTAAAACTTAATAAGAGTGAAAAGGTGTCAAAAGCCAATTTGGACTTTTCTTCTTATGAAACCTTTTTTAACCTTTATTAAAAAAAAAAATGAAATGATCATATATGTAGCAAAGAGTGGCCGGCCATGTGGTGTTTTAAGGTGGTGTGAACCCAAATTTTATAAAATTTAAATGCCATTTAATTAAGAGGTCAAGTGGGCAAGTGGGTAGAAAAGCACTCAAGTACCTTGTGATATTTTGAAGAGTATTGTGAGCAATTCCCACACTAAGAACCGATCACTCTCCATCTCTCATTCACTATCATCTTTTTTGAAGACCTCTCAAAGTGTTCTCTCCATTTTTCAAGCCCAAGAACACCAAGGAAACTTTGAGGCTAAGTCTTGGTCTAGGAAGTATTTTCCCTAAGGTAAACTTTCACTAATCTAGGCTTTTGTAAAGTTTTAAGCATAGAGTTTCAAATAGCTAATTGACTATGTTGTTGGGGGAAGTTTGTTAGGGTTTTTGAAAGGTTTTGGAGGAGCCAAAGCTAATAGGAAGGTCCCAACCTTAAGCAAGAACACCAAAGAGGTAAAAAGTTTACTTTTGATGATTTTGTTGTAGGGTTTTTAGTTTTAAGCATTATTTTGTATATTTAATGCTTAAAGTTTCTTGTTGGTGATGTAATAAGGTTATGGTAGTTGTTTAATAATTTTTATGATGCATGTGTATTGATTTTTGAAAATGGGAACCAAAACCCCCAAGGGTTTTGTAGGATACCCTAAAACAAAACATGTTTTGAGCTGTGACTTCCAAGGGGTCAAGCAGCCACTGTATATTTTTTTTGTAAAATTAAATTGTACTGTGATGTTGTTGAGATTGAGTACATAAAATTGAGCTTTTGAAACACTAAAAAATGTTTAGAAATGAGTAAGTTATGCTATTTCAAAGATTAGGTAAAAAACTGTTTTTTTTCGTATTCTTATTTTCGGAACCAAGTTTGGACAGCCACTGTATAGGGAAAATAAACCCAGTTTTTTCTAAAATTTTGTGGACATATTTCTGGCATAACCTATTAGTCCACTGTAAAATTTGGTAAGAAAATATTAAATGGTTTGAAAGTTATTAACTATCAAAGTTTGGAAAAAATAAGGACTTGAAAATAAGGTCATTTTTACCTCATTGTTGGAAAATGATTTCACCAATCAAAAATGCTCATTTTGACCTAAGATTTTACAAAGACCTAAATGGCATAACAAAAATGGAATTGGGAAATTTTGTTAACAATTGGGTAAGTAAATTTCAAATTATGAACTAACGAAGTATGCAGTTAAAAATGTGAAAAAATAGGTTTTTCACACTTAGTGTAAAAATGAGATTTTGGAACATAAGGTAAAAAGTAAAATTTTGTTTATTTCAAGATATAAATTGGTAAGTCTTGAAATCATATTTTCACTAAAATTACCCCTTTGAGTTTAAATGAATTATTTTTCTAGTAAGTAAAATTGATTAATTGCTTTTGGAAAATTAATTAGTCAAGATGAGAAATTTATAACGGTTTTCCTAATTAAGACAAATTAGGCAATTTTCTTAAATCGGTTTTTAGATATTAAAACCTTAAGAAAACTAAAAGGAAAATTTAAAGAGTTTATTTTCTTTAAAAATAATTAAGGAATTTATTTGTATTTTCTGGATATAATACCGGCTAAAATCTTACATATTTTAACCGACTAGTCGAAAGTGCGGGTTAATAGCGATACCTTGAAAGAATAAGATTTTTAGCGGGTTGTGGGGAAATACCATTGTGATACCTGAGCCTAGGTATCGAGACCTCAGGATAGGTCTCCCCGAGACTTAGGGTTTAGTCTCGAATATTTTGTATGACTTTCCTTAATAGGTTTAAAACCAAATAAGGATTATAAATCCTTACAAATGACTTTTATTAAAATGACCAAACTGCCCAAAATAATAATAATGAATTATGAGTGCCATAATTAATCTGAGTATACTGTATGGATAACTACAGTATTGGCTAAGCGTAACTGGACTGAACGTTGGAGGGTGAAAACCTGCTGAGCGCTAAGGACTCCAGGTAAGTCAACTTATATTGTATGGCTGCAACATGAAATGATTATTGTCTTGTATGTTAGTATAGGGATACATGCATATACATAGGCTGTCATAGAAAGTTGCTTAGAGACGTTAGTCTAGTGAGTGCTGATTTAGAAAATATGAACGGTAGAAGTCCGTCATATCCTAGACGGTTGATCCCCGTCACACTGCTTGATTTTATTTATGCCCGGTTCATTACCGCGACGAGTGGCCATGAGATGAGGATAAGCTGGTTAAACCTAGGGGCGCCAAGATAAATGGGACCTAGGGGCCCTCATGCTTACTTAATCATTGGACGGTTAGAATCCGAGCAAGTGCTCTGATAAGTTATTCCCGGATAGCAGCAGTGAATATTGGCCATTCCGTGAGAGTGCCTAGAGATACTAGGGGTTGCCAAGTTTGAGTGAGGTTGAACACCCTAGGGGCAGCTACTCACCAGCACCACTGATTAACATAGAAGTCTCCGTAAAACCGTGTAAATTGGATTACACTCTTGAATATGTAGCGATGCCCTAAGTAACATGATAGTTACCCTTGATGAGAATATTTATTGGCTAGATCTTAGTGTGGAGACTCGGTTCTCTTTTACAGATTAGCAATTATGTTGGAGGGCGCGTTACGCATGAATTGTTGGAAATTGTCGAGCGTTGGTCTCGAATTATGTTGTGATATAATATATCTGCTTGCTCTGGGATTTTATGAGTGCAGGGATATATTTATTGATAAGATATAGTTGTGATATAATATATCTGCTTGCTCTGGGATTTTCTGAGTGCAGGGATATAATTGTTGATAAGATATAGTTGTGATATAATATATCTGCTTGTTCTGGGATTTTTTTGAGTGCAGGATTTTATCTAGTTATGAATTAATTTATCCTTGGTTATCAGGCATGACCATAAGTTTGCCAGGGCGCTTTAGCGTTCTTGAAATTGATTGTGTAGGGTCCGAATCCCTATTTCTCTACCTGCTTTGTTTGAAAGTTGATCTTACTAAGCGTTTTCGCTTACCTAGTTGTTTCATGTTGTAGGTATGTGCAAGGGCAAGGCAGAGCAGTGAGCGCTGGAGTCTTCCTTGCAAATGTACATGTGGACCGACCTTTTGGGAAGCCGTTTTATTTTTGGAAATGTTGTGTAATTTTCCTAAGCAAGGCTCACTCTACTCTTTATAAAAAAATGTTTGTAACTAAATGTTAAGTATGGCCATACGACTTTTTAAAAAGTTTTTTTTTATACGGGTTTTTGAGACATTTTGTTAAATCAAAACATTTATATTTCCGCATTATCGAGTCTTGAAAATCCGGGTCGTTACAATACCCAGGGCCGCAGCGCCCAGCAAGGCCAAAACCTCCCCAGCTACTTCTTCGAGCTAGGGCCGCAACGCCCAAGAACAGGGTCGCGGCTCCCAACCCAGAACTATCTAAAAACTCGGTTTCCATCATCCCAAACCCTCCAAAAACACACCTAAACACTTCCAAAACCAAAAATCAAAGTTCCCAAGCTTCCCAATGATCCAAAACCATCAAACCCTGAGGCTCAAGCGAACCAAAAACTCAACGATTCACAAAATCCAATTCGAAGCTTAGAAATGCTAAAAACTCAAAACTTAAAACTTAGATTACCTTTGATTGGGTTTTTTGTCATCAAATCCTTCGGTCAAGAAGCTTCTAATATTTCCTAGGATCGCTATGCCTCGATCCTCACTTGATTCCGACTCCTAGAACTCAAGATTTCTTTGAAAACGCCTCGAACGGTAAAATGAACTAACGGGAAGAGAGAAAAGGGTTTTCTAACGTATGGTTCTATCTGACAAGCTACTTCAATCTTAAGTAACCTCAAATAAAACCTAGTGCTCGGGGTCCCAAAAACAATCCTGGGGGTATTATAGTCAAAACTCCCAGAATTTCCTCCTAATCTCAATAACTCCCAATTTATCATCAAATAACATTCTCATTACTCAATATCTCAATAAAAGACCCCCGTTATGACAAAACCGCTAATTTATAATATAAGACCGTCTCATGCCGAATAGTTCGAATATATCTCCATAATAATGGGATCTCATTCACAAATCACACTATACACCAAAATACACAAATATGCCCTCAACGGGCCGAATTACTTTAACACCCTAATAATCAAATGTGGACCCACATGCATGCATATAACATCATATTATAATATAATTCACATAAACATGAATATATTCATTTAATGGCATAATTAAACAGTTATGGCCCCCCCGGCCTACTAATCCATCCATTAAATCGCATTAGGGATTTCGAGGCATTACATTCTCCAAGTAGGACTCTCAGCATGTTAGGTTCCCACATTCAAATCCCCTGGTCGTGATCATTCAAATTTCCAACATGATGGTAAAACGAGTATTGGTTGATAATGGGAGCTCAGTCAATATTCTATATAAGTCATCCTTGGAGAGAATGAAGTTGTTAGTACGAGACCTGGAACCATGTAATCAGACGATTTATAGTTTTATTAGAGAAGGGCATAAACCAACAGGGTCAATCAGACTTCCAGTTACTGCAGGAATAGCACCAGGTAACATGATTTCTGGCAACATTTATAGTAGTCGATTGTCCTTTAGCTTATAATGTAGTGACTGGAAAACCCAATTTGGTAGATCTCCAAGAATTCACATCGATATGGCATCTCGCCATGATATTCCCAATGGATTCAAGAGTAGGATGTGTGTTCTAGAATCAAAGGGAAGCTAGGGAGTGCTATAACTCCTCCATTACCAAAGTAGGGAAAGGGGGAGAGAGCACCAACATGATTTATTTGAGCAGCCCAAATGAGGAAAGATCGCAAGTGTTTTGCAATACCAATGAGCTAAATGCCCAATCAGGTGATCAAGTTACAAAATAAGGTGTTGCCCAAAGCGATGAGGGAGAGATAGTTCCTCGCTTTGGGAATTTTGTGGAAGAAGTACGATTGTGGAGGATCTCGAGGAGATCCAGTTGGAGAAAGAAAATCTGACTAGGATAGTCAATGTCGGTAGAAATATTTTTAAGGATGTATGAGAAGAACCGGTGATGTTTCTAAGAAAAAATCATGACATCTTTGTCTGGTCACATAAGGACATGGTCTGTGTTAACCCAACGGTAATAAGTCATGTCCTTAACATAGATAAAAAGTTCATGCCGGTGCAGTCGAAAAGAAGGTTGCTCGATAAGGATAGGTCAATAGCCTTAAAGGAAGAAGTGGAAAGACTAAAGAAGAATGGATTAATTCGAGTAGCATTTTATCCTTCATGGGTCTCCAATCCAGTACTTGTCCCCAAACCGAATGGTAAATGGAGGACATGTATGGATTTTAGAGACCTTAATAAAGCCTGCTCATAGGATTATATTCCATTACCAACGATCGACTAGCTGGTCGATGCAACCTCTAGGCATGAAAAAATGTCCTTCATGCCAACGATCGACTAGCTGGTCGATGCAACCTCTAGGCATGAAAAAATGTCCTTCATGGATGCCTATTCTAGGCACAACAAGATTAGTATGCGTCCCCATACAAGGAACACACCATCTTTTGAACAGATTCTGGACTATACTGCTGCAAGGTAATGCCATCTAGCTTAAATAATGATGGTGCCACTTATCAGTGCTTTGTCAACAAAATGTTTAAAGATCGGCAACAACATGGAAGTATACGTCGATTATATGTTAGTAAAATAAAAGAAAGCTGGAGGGCACATCAAAGATCTTGAGGAGTGCTTCAACATCTTGAAGAAATATCTAATGAAGTCAAATCCTCTCAAGTGTTCCTTTGGAGTTGGTTCTGGTAAATTTCTTGGATTTATAGTCAATGCATGAGGAATAAAAGCAAATCTGGAAAAGATTCAAGCTCTGATCGAAATGAAGTCACCAACCAGAACCAAGGAGGTTAAAAATCTAACAAGAAGAATTGCTGCTCTTGGCATATTTATATCAAAATAAATGGAAAAATGTGTCCCATTTTTTTATCTGTTAAGAGGTAGGATGAAATTTGAATGGACAGAAGAATGTGAGCAGGCTTTTTAGGCCATCAAGAAGCACATGGCGCAACCTCCCATTCTATCCAAGCCAATCGACAGAGAGACTTTGTTCGTCTATCTAGCAGTTACTAAATACGTTGCTAGTGTTGTATTGATCAGAGAAGAAAATAAAATTCAACATCTAGTGTATTACATCAGCAAAAGGTTGGTAGGAGCAGAGTCAAGATACTCGGCAATTGAAAAGTTAGCCTACTGCATATTGCTTGTATCAAGAAATCTCTAACCATACTTTCAAGCTCATCCCATCATAGTGTGGACTGACTAATCCCTCAGGCAGATCTTGCAAAAACCTAAAGCAATTGGTCGTCTACTAAAATGGGTTGTGGAGTTGGGACAATTCAAAATCATCTATCAACCAAGAGCAACAATAAAAGGACAAGCATTTGCAGATTTTGTAGCTGAATACACAAGATTTCCAACCATCGAGTAGACCCCCACTACGAAAGAATCAAGAACATTAGTTGTTCAGTTTTGTTGCTTAGGTCGGCTATTTTCGTAATGTTTAATGTAACTATCTTTTGTTTATAAACTTTTGGGATCCCATTTATATAATCAAATCTTTTAATGAAAAGTTTAATTTCATTGAACAAAATTTTTAGTACCTAAACTATGGTTTAATCTTAATTGCACTTTTGAGTCCAAATGAATCGCTTAACGAGTTAAGCATTGTTTTAAATACACAGTGTAACGGTCCTGAAATAGTATGGCATTACAACTTGGTATCAGAGCCATCAATTTGCAATGGTTCCTGAGGATAGGCTGAATATGTATGCTTGTTCCTAAAGACAAGCTCGACTCATGGTTTGGTAACTAATATGTTAAATATGTGTTTAAATGCTTTAACTGGAATATATATGCCTTGTCTGCATGCTAGAATACGAAGCATGAAATATACTGATAACGCTTGGCCCTTGACTACTATGTGAATGTGAAAGATATGCTTATTAGCATTATTGTTGTTTATGAATATTAAGGATGTGCTTATTAGCACTATTGTTGCATGTGAATGCCTTAATTTCTTGGTTTCTGAATATTTTTTATCATAGCCTGATTAGCCAAGTCATTGATTGCAAATATACTTGGGTAGTTATGCCAAGGCGATCAAATCGACTAGCCGTCGTGGAGGTCAAGGCTAGGGATGATAACAAAGGTCAGGACCCTCCACCTGACCCTCAGGACTGGCAACAAGTGCTTGCTGATATGAAAGCGAGATTATAGAGACATGAAGATGAGATTCGGCTGTTGATACAGCAGGTTCTACTAGGGAATGCTGCATCAGTTGTGCCACCTATTATGGTACCAGTTTTGGCACAGCTCAAGATTGAGAATAGGTGGGAACCATTGTATAGAGTTTCAGGAAGCAACACCCTCCTACCTTTCAGGGGGGCCAGATCCACTGAGAAATGAATAGTGGATGAGCATCATTACCTCCATCCTTGACTTCATGAGGGTGGTAGGCAATGATAGAGCGGCATGTGCCACATATATGCTACGAGATGATGCGTACATCTGGTGGGAAGTTATATCCTAGACCCAAGATGTCTTTGTTATGAGTTGGGACGAGTTACAAAATTTGTTCAATGAGAAATATAATGACGCAGTTCGGAATGCGAAGGCATATGAGTTTACCAAGTTGGTTCAGGGCAACATGACTGTGACTGAGTATGCTCTGAATTTTGACAGGTTGTCCAAGTTTTCATCTAACTTGGTGCCAATCGATGCCACCAGGAGAGAGAGATTTATTTGGGATTAAACCCCGTGATAACACGGGATGTCAGAATCACCTTAGTGCCTAGAGTGACTACATATGCTCAGGTAGTTGAGAAGGCCCTTACTACTGAAGGCGTAGAGGATAGGATTTGACGCGAAAGCGCAGCTAGGCATGATTATTGGAGTGTGGTACCTCCATTTGTTGGATCTGGTAGGGGCGGAGGCCCTAGTGATCAGAAAAGGAAAACCTCAGACACTTTTTCTACTCCTAGGCTAGATAGGAGGGTTCAGGTGCTTAGGGTGGCTGCCAGGACAGCAATGATGCCTGGAAAATTTATCCAGAGTGCGCCAAGTGTAGGAGGCACAATTTGGGAGAATGATGTGCTAAGGCATGCTTCCTATGTGGGGTGGTAGGATATCGCAAGAAATACTGCCTGTAGCTGAAGAAGGAGGAACCGAAGAAGGGTGACAATCTGACTCCAGCCCGAGTGCTTATGCTGACCCAGTCAGAGGCTGAGGCTAGTCCCTTATTAGTGACAGTTCAAATCTCTAGCGCTGGCTCTACTTATAATGTACTGATTGATTTTTGTGCTACACATTCATTTTATATCTAGTAGGGTGATCGATAGACTGTGTAGGCCTTGTAATTTATATTTTGTGGGGTTTGGGACCTTATTGCCTACTGGGGAGTTGGTAGTTTCTAGGAGATGGATTTGATCTCTACCAGTAGAAGTGGATAGTAGGAAGTTGTCAGTAGACTTGGTTGACTTAACTATGGAGGATTTTTATATGATTTTGGGCATGGATTGGTTAGGAAAGTATGGGGAGACTATTGATTGTAAAAGGAGGATGGTGACTTTTGAGGCTGAAGAAGAGGACCCGGTTGTGTTTATGGGTACTGTGAACGGACCTCGTGTTCTCGGCGTTGAAGGCTAGATACCTATTGCAAGAAGGCTGCATAGGATTCCTAGCTAGTGTGGTGGGTACCACCAAAGTTGCACAAGTTGGGCCAGAGGAGACCATATTGGTTTATGATTTCTTAGATGTGTTTCTAGAAGATCTACCAAGGTTTACACCGCATCGAGAGATTGAGTTTGTTATTAAGTTGACACCGGGGACAGAACCAGTTGCCAGGGCACCTTACAGAATGGCACCACCAGAGTTAAAGGAATTACTTGATTTGGGATTCATCAGACCTAGCTTTTCTCCATGGGGTGCACCAGTGTTTTTTGTTAAGAAGAAAGATGGGTCACTGAGGATGTGTATCGATTACATAAAATTGAACAAGCTGACTATTAAGAACAAGTATCCACTGCCTAGGATTGATGATTTTTTTTTATCAGTTGCAAGGAAAGTCAATGTTTTTCGAAGATTGATCTTTGATCTGGTTATCACCAATCCTAGGCAGTGGATACTTGTTCTTAATACTTGTTTTTCAAGGAGAAGGATATCCCGATGATAGCTTTTCGCACGAGGTATGGCCATTATAAGTTTTTGGTCATGTCTTTTGGATTGACCAGTGCTCCGGCAGCATTCATGGATCTAATGAACAGGGTGTTTGAAGATTATTTGGGAAAGTTTGTGATTGTCTTCATCAATGATATACTGATCTACTCACAGTCAGAGGCAGAGCATGAGCAACATCTTCGAGTAGTACTACAGAGGTTGAGATAGCATAAATTGTGTGCCAAGTTCAAGAAATATGAGTTTAGGTTGCCTCAAGTGACATTCTTAGGTCATATAATGAGTAAGGATGATATAATGTTGGATCCAACCAAGATAGAGGCAATGAGGGATTGGCCAAGGCCAATGAGTGCTTTAGAGATTAAAATTTTCCTTGGTTTGGCAGGATACTATAGGCGTTTTGTTGAAGGGTTCTTAAGAATTTCAACACCATTATCAGAGTTGGCGTGGAAGAACTTGAATTTCGTTTGGTCCAACAGATGTGTGAACCGTTTCCAAGAGTTAAAGCGGTGTTTGATCACTGCTCCGGTACTTAGTCTTCCTTCAGATTGGGAGAAGTTTGTGGTTTCCTATGATGAATTGAGACAGGGATTAGGTTGTGTTCTTATGCAAGCTAGGAAGGTGATATCCCATTCTTCAGGGCAGTTGAAGGATTATGAACAGTGGTACCCTACTCATGATTTAGAGTTGGCAGTGGTGGTGTTTGCACTGAAGGTGTGGCGACATTACTTATATGGAGAAAAGTGTGAGATATATACCGATCATAAGAGTTTGAAGTATTTCTTCACACAGAAGGACCTGAACATAAGGCAGAGACGTTGGTTGGAGTTGGTAAATGATTATGACTGTGAAATTCTTTACCATCTAGGGAAAGCCAACATGGTGGCAGGCGCCCTGAGTGGGAGAGGTCCGGGACAGTTATTTAGCTTGAAGCATATATCTGGGAAATTGGTAGAGGATATGACTAGAGCAAGGATAGAATTGGTGGTATGCTAATTGGACAATATTACTCTTCAGTCTACACTCCTTTAGAGAATAACAGAAGCTAAGAGGAATGATCCTTAATTAGAGAAGCACCGGGAGGATGTCCTAGCTGGAGTGGCTAAGGAATTTACAATTTATGAGGCATACACGTTGAGGTACCAGGATCAAATTTGTGTTTCAATGGATGCTAGTATTAGATGAGGTATTTTGGATGAGTCTCATACCACTCCTTATTCATTGCACCCAGGCACGATGAAGATGTATTAGGATCTGAAATCTTTGTATGGGTGGCTAGAGTTGAAAAAAGATGTAGTCGATTATGTGGAAAAGTGCTTAACCTGTCAGCAGGTGAAGGCCGAACACTAGAGGCCGGCTAGATTGTTACAACCTTTAGGTATTCCATAGTGGAAGTGGGAAGACATCACTATGGATTTTGTGGTGGGCTAACCTTGAACGGTGGGGCAACATGATTCGATATGGGTGATCGTATATAGATACACTAAGTCAGCTCACTTTTTGCCTATGAGGACAAACTATATCGTGGATCAGTAGGCTAAGTTATATGTGAGGGAGATCATACGTCTCCATGGGGCTCCAAAGTTTATAGTATCAGATCGGGACCTTACTTTTACCTCTAAGTTCTAGGGAGGCCTGCAGAAGGCTGTGGGTACACAGCTGAAGTTCAATACATCTTATCATCCTCAAACTGATGGACAGTCTGTGAGGTTGATTAAGATATTAGAGGATATGCTATCAGCCTATGTATTGGATTTTGGGGGATCTTGGAGTAGGTATCTTCCCTTGATAAAGTTCTCCTACAATAACAGTTATCAGTCGACTATTTGAGTGGCTCCGTATGAGATGTTGTATGGTAGGAAGAGCATATCACCCATTCATTCGAATGAAATGGGTGAGAGAAAATATATGGGCCCTGAGACAGTTCAGAAGACTAGTGAGGCTATTTAAAAGATTAGAGCTTGGACTATGTCTTTCTTAGAGTTTCACCGTTGAAAGGAGTGAAACGGTTTGGGAAGAAAGGGAAGCTAAGCCCTAGGTTTGTTGGACCTTTTGAGATCCTAGTTTGGATTGGTCAGGTAGCTTATAGACCGGCTATGCCTCTAACTCTGTCAGGAGTTCATGACGTGTTTCATGTATCAATGCTTCAGAGGTATGTGTCGGATACAACACACGTGCTGAGCTATGAGAATCTGGAGTTGGATCAGGATTTGTCCTATGAGGAGAGGCTAGTACAAATTCTAGATAAAAAGGATAAAGTCTTAAGGAACAAGACTATCGCCTTGGTAAAGGTGTTATGGAGGAACAACAAGGTAGAGGACGCGACTTGGGAGGACGAAATTTCTATTAGGAGGGGATAGTTGTACCATCCCAAAACTCCTAATAAGGTTTAGTACCTTTGTTAGTGTGCCAGGAGAGCATAATTGGGAGTACTTGTGAATTATGTGATTTTATTTGAATATATATATATATGTGTGTGTGTGTGATTAGGTTAATTATATGAGTTGTATTATGATATGATCGTTTATGCGTGTTTATGTGTATTAAATGTGTTTAAAGGCCCGCTTTTATTAAAAATGAGCATTTTTGTAATTTTGACCCGTTGAGGGTGTATTTGAGATTTATTGTGCTATGTGCTTAAGACCGCATTATTATGTGGATATCTATTTGAGATATTCATCATCAGTGGATCCTTTCAAGCATTTTAGTGGAAAAGTCACAATGGGAATAAATGTCCGGCTCAGGTCAAACCAAGGGGTATTTTGGGAATTTTAATATTCTGGGATTTATTGGCGGTGAAAAAATTAGTGACATATTTGTATTTGAGAGATTGATGGATTAATTAAGAAATTTGAGGTGTAATTAGAGTTTTAAGTGAAATGACAAAAATGTCCTTGAGGTTTGTTAAGTGGGTAATTAGTGGTGTGGGGGGGGGGGGGGGGGTAAAATGGTCTTTTTACCTTAAATGGGACAAAATTAGCTAAGTGTGGGAAGGAGGTTGCTGCTCACATTCTAGGCTTTCTCTAGAACTTAAAGCATTTGGTTTTCTTCATAGTAATCCATACACATCACTTGCTAGGAGCTAAGTGCAAGCTTGAAGGATTTGAGGAGTTTCAAGGGGATTGAGGTGTTCAAAGGAAGATAGAAGTTGCTACCACCTACTCCAACTTAGGAATTTTGAATTATAGAGGTAAGCTTTCCTTCTTTTCTGAGTTTCATCAAGCTTTTTGGTGTTCTTAATGTTCTTGAGGAGTTTGGAGTTTTTAATTAATTTTCATTGATTAAGGGGGTACTAGGTTGTTTAGAGATATGTTTGATGATAGGATCTAGTGTATAAGTTGTTTTAATTGTTTGAATCCCCATTAAAATAGAAGATTTAGCTTGATTTTTGGATTTGGGGCCAAATTGGGTTTAGAAACCTAGATTTACAATCTCTGCTTTTTAAGAGTTAATTGAATTTTGAGATGTGTTTTGAGGTTATATATTAATTGTGTAAGTTGTATTGATGTCGAAATTTATGGTTTTTATGTTAAAAACAAGTTTGGATTGGATTTGGTTTGAGTTTGGGAGCTGAGAAAAATGCAGGAAAAAGTGTAGAATTGGCCTCTGACATGTGTTGGTCGACCGGCCTGCGGTTTGGCAGGCCTGGCCATTTTGGCCAGGTGATCGATCGACCCATGCTAACTGTTGAGTCTAGTTTTTTGTCATGTTTAGGTGATGTTTTAAGTAGTCTTTTATTTCGTTTTTCTTTCATTTAGTGCGGGTTTATGCTTTGTTTGTTTGTCTTTGTGAATATCAGGAAGAATTGAGTACTTGGAGGAAAATGGCAAAGAAAGGGAAGAATTAACCAAGTTTTTCAACATATTTTGAGAAATGATGAATCTCAACATGATTTGGAAGTGTTGGTGAATTTTTGGGATGAAATCTTGGTAAATTGAGAAATTCCTTAAGAGCCACGGCATGAGCAAAATAGAGTCGCGGCTAGCTGGTGAAACAGAACCAGTGTTTTGGAAGGAGAACCATGGGCCGCGGCATGGCTAAAGAGAGTCGCGGCATAGATGGGCATCAACCCAGAAATCGTCGACACGGGTCGCGGTATGGCTGACTAGGGCCGCGACATGGAGAGAACAATTCGCCCAGGAATTTCGACACAGGCCGCGGCATGGTGCATGTAGGGCCGCGGCCCGCCTCTTTTAAAAATTGAATCCTAGGTTTTTATAAGGCGAAAAAGAGAGAAGAAAGAACGTACGGATTTGGGGAGTGGTTTTTGCTTGAAGGCTGAAGGCTTGGAGTATTCAATCTACATGTTTTTCTTCTACTTTCTGATGTTATCTTTAATTTTTGTTGTGATTAGCATTATGATTTTGAACTAATTTTCTATTTAGAATTTTTAATTGAATCACTTGAATCCCTATTATGAACTAATGCAATTTCAATTTTCTTCAATTCCATATAACCTGTTCTTATAGATTGATTATTGATTGGCCATCTATAGTCATATATATATATATGTTTTTAAATCAAAATCTGAGAAGTGAGATTTGAATCTGCTGTGGTTATATTGGACATAATTCTAATTTGGAACGAAAGTATCCATGTTAATTGTGTAACTGTTTATTAAGTTGTCAAGATTAATGCTACCTTTGTGGTTCAATTTACCATAGAAATATAGGAAATTGTCACCTAGGTTGAGTTTATAATTCATAGTATGATTATAGGCTGCTGTATCAACTTGTTAATTGAATTAGGCAAAAAGAAGAAGAACTCAGTACTTTGCATTGGGGAATGATAGGGAGGATAGTTGATGAGATTAAACATCCTAATTATTTCTTCAGTGCTTAAATCAAAGGTTTTACTATTAGTTGTTATTCCATTTAATTTTCAATTGTTGTTCTGAACTTTATAGTTTCTTTTGCTATGTCTACAAAAATCAAGAATTTTAATTTATCAAATAGAAAGAGAAATTAATTGACTGGTAATTGATAATTCAGTCCTTGAGGACGATACTTGGTTTCTTTACCATATTATTACAAATTGCGACTGTGTGCACTTGCATAGCTTAAAATATCGCAACAAGTTTTTGGCGCCGTTGCCGGGGACTAAAAATAATTATCAATATCAGTCTGATTAATTTTTTATTCTAATTTTATTTTAATTTCTCTTGTTTCTAATCTGTTTAGTTGCTTAATTTGTCTATCTCAGGTGAATTATGGTATATGCGTGGCAGTAGAGGAGCAGATGGTCTTGTTCCTTTAAATCCTGAGATTGAAAAGTCTTGCAAGCAAAACAGAAAGAACAAGAGGGAAGCCCAGAAATCTGTGAAGATGGCACAGAATGATGGGGATGGCAGGAATGTTTTAATTCCTGGAATTGCACAAGGGGGTCAGGCTCAGAACAATGCTGAGAGGAGCCTGAGAGACTATGTACTGCCCACTCTGACGAGAGTACAAAACAGTATACGCCCACCAGCTGTAGAGGCTAACAACTTTCAGATCAAGCCAGCTATTCTACAAATGGTGCAATCCTCTGTTCAATTTAATGGGTTGCCTTCTGAAGATCCTCACACCCATTTGTCTAATTTTCTGGAGTTGTGTGGAACTTTCAGATACAATGGGGTGAGTGATGACGCTATTAAACTTAGGCTTTTCCCATTTTCTCTGAGGGATAGAGCTAAAAGTTGGCTGAACTCTTTGCAACCGAACTCTATTATCACCTGGCAAGATTTGGCTCAGAAGTTTTTGTCAAAATTCTTCCCTCCTTCCAAAGTTGCTAAATTGAGGGGAGAAATCAATAATTTTTGCTAGAATTATGGAGAATCATTGTATGAAGCTTGGGAACGGTTCAAGGAACTTTTGAGAAGATGTCCTCATCACGGCATTGAACAGTGGATGTTAGTGCAGAATTTTTATAATGGTTTATGTCCTACTACTAGAACCATTATGGATGCTGCAGCGGGTGGTACTTTTATGAGCAAGAGTGCAACTGGTGCTTATGAGCTGCTGGAGGACATGGCCACCAATAATCATCAGTGGTCTGAGGAAAGATCATCGGGGGTCAGAAAGGTAGCTGGGGTGCATGAGCTGGATGCAATCACTACTCTAACAGTACAAGTAGCCTCCTTGACAAAACAGTTACAACAGAGCACTGTATCTGCTAATGCGGTTCAAATGGCAGCTAGGTGTGAAATCGGTGGTGGTTCTCACTCTTTTGATCAATGTCCTACCAGTATTAATAATAACACTCCGATGGATCAAGCTCAAGTTCAAGCAGTGGGAAACTTTCAGAGGCCAGTAAATAATCCATTCGCCAATACTTATAATCCTGGGTGGCGAAATCATCCTAATTTTTCTTGGAGGAATAATCAGGGCCAGTAACCTCAGTTTCAGGGTCAATTTCAGAATAATATGCATCAGCAACCAATGCATCAAGCCTCTTCATCACAACAGCCTAGGCCTCAAAAATCAATGAATCAAGCTCCACCTGAAAGGCCTAATGAACTGCAAGCTGCACTATTGACCCTCACCAATACTCAAACTCAGTTCATGACATAGAATAGATCCTCTATCAGGAACCTGGAAACATAAGTAGGGCAGTTGGATAATATGCTTAATAACAGGCCGCAAGGAAATTTTTCTAGTAATACTGAAGTCAACCCTAAGGAGCAAGTTCAGGAAATTACTCTGAGGAGTGGGAAGCAAACTGAGCAGCCTAGATCTCCACAGGCAGTGGTTCAGGATGGAGAAATGGGTGAACATTCTGATCCAGAAAAGGTTACTGAAGACCACCAGCTTTCAGAAAAGAGTCTGCCAATTGTTAATGAGCAGCCAGTTCGAGTTCCATATCCCCAGAGGCTTAGAAAGACTACACTGGATAAACTGTTTTCTAAGTTTTTAGAGGTGTTTAAAAAGCTACACATAAACATTCCTTTTGCTGAGACCTTGGAGCAGATGCCCAGCTATGTGAAATTCATGAAGGAGATTCTGTCCAAGAAAAGGAAAATGGAAGACTATGAGACTGTAGCACTCACTGAAGAGTGCAGTGCGATATTACAGAGGAAGTTACCCCAAAAGCTGAGAGATCCGGGGAGCTTTACCATACCATGCACCATTGGCAAGTTTGAATGAAAACACGCTTTATGTGATCTGGGGGCAAGTATTAATCTGATGCCCTTATCTGTGTTTAAAAGACTTGGCTTGGGGGAGGCAAAACCAACAACTGTCACTCTACAGCTAGCAGACCGATCGGTGACACATCCACGGGGTATTATTGAAGATGTTCTTGTGAAGGTGCATAAGTTTATATTTCCAGCTGACTTTATTGTTCTAGACATGGAGGAGGATACAAATGTACCAATTATTCTCGGTAGGCCATTTCTAGCCACAGGCCAAGCTCTTATTGATGTTCACAAAGGAGAGCTTAAGCTTAGAGTTCAAGGAGATGAGGTGGTCTTTAATGTCTTCAAGGCCATGAAGTATCCGGTGGCTAGTGACAATTGTTATAGTGTGGATGTGATAGAGAAGGCAGTCTCGAAGAGAAGGATGAATAGTGATGCCTTAGAGGCAGTATTATTGGGTGATGAGGTCGACGATGATGATGCTGAGATAAGAGATTGTGTAAACTGGATCAATTCTTTCTTGCCATACTGGAAGAAGTTTCAAGAATTAGCAGATGCGCCTGATAAACCGCTAACATCCATTCAGCAGCCACCGCAACTGGAATTGAAGGTTCTTCCAGATCATTTGCGATATGCATATTTGGGAGAGAATGAAACTTTACCTGTCATTGTGTCAGCTGGCCTATCAAAGATAGAATTGGAGAAACTGATGAGGGTTTTAAGGGAGCATAAATTGGCCATTGGGTGGACCTTGGCGGATATTAGAGGAATAAGCCCATCGACAGTAATGCATAAAATCTAATTGGAGGAGAATAGCAAGCCATCCATAGAGGCCCAGAGAAGACTCAATCCAGCCATGAAGGAAGTCGTACTGGAGAAAATTCTTAAATGGTTGGATGTTGGGGTGATCTACCCAATTTCTGATAGCGCATGGGTGAGCCCTGTGCAAGTGGTACCTAAAAAGGGTGGTATGACAGTGGTGAAAAATGAGAACAATGAACTCATTCCAACAAGAACTGTAATGGGGTGGCGAATTTGTATAGATTACCGCAAGCTCAACAAGGCAACAAGGAAGGATCATTTTCCTTTGCCTTTCCTTGATCAGATGCTTGACAGATTGGCAGGCCATAGCTACTACTGTTTCTTGGATGGGTATTCAGGGTATCATCAGATCGCTATTGCACCAGAGGATCAAGTGAAAACAACATTTACATGTCCCTATGGCACATTTGCTTTCAGGAGAATGCCATTTGGACTATGTAATGCCCCTGCAACATTTCAACGGTGCATGATGGCTATATTTTCATATATGGTAGAAAGATGTATTGAGATATTCATGGATGATTTCTCTGTTTTTGGCTTATCATTTGATCTCTGTTTGGGTAACTTGGAGAACGTGTTGAATCGTTGTGAGAAGGCAAATCTGGTGCTGAATTGGAAGAAATGCCATTTTACGGTAAAAGAGGGGATTGTTCTTGGCCATAAAATTTCGAGTGAGGGAATTGAGGTAGATAGAGCAAAAATTTCTACCATTGAAAAGCTGCCTCCACCAGTTTCAGTCAAAGGTGTAAGAAGTTTTCTTGGTCATGCTGGGTTCTATCGAAGATTCATAAGAGATTTCTCTAAAGTGTCCAAGCCTCTCTCGAACCTGCTTATGAATGGAGTTGTCTTTGATTTTAATGATGAATGTTTGAAGGCTTTCAATTTCTTGAAAGAAAAGCTTATTTCTGCTCTAATTGTGATAGCTCCAAATTGGGAATTGCCTTTTGAGTTGATGTGTGATGCCAGTGACTATGCAGTGGGGGCAGTTTTGGGACAGCGAATTGACAAGGTGTTCAGGTCTATTTATTATGCTAGTCGGACTCTAAATGATGCTCAACTGAATTATGCTACTACAGAAAAAGAGTTGCTAGCTATTGTGTTTGCTTGTGATAAATTTAGACCGTATCTGATTGGTAATAAAGTGATTGTCTACACTGATCACTCTGCCATTAAATACTTGATGTCAAAGAAAGATGCCAAGCCCCGCCTGATTAGATGGATTCTTTTACTTCAAGAATTTGACATGGAAATTCGTGACAAGAAGGGCAGCGAAAATGTGGTAGTTGATCACCTCTCTAAACTTGAGGTGGAGGAGACTGAAAATAAGAAAGCAGTGCAAATCAATGATCACTTTCCTGATGAGCAGTTGTTTGGGGTAAGTGAGAATTTAGTTGTCCCTTGGTTTGCTGACATAATGAACTTCTTGGTTGCCAAGATTGTGCCTCCTGAAATGTCGAAGCAGCAATTAAAGAAATTCTTTTCTGAGGTGAAACATTACTATTGGGAGGAGCCTATTCTCTATAGGCATTGTGTTGATCAGATTATCAGAAGGTGTGTTCCTGAAGAAGAGATGCAGTCCATTCTTAACCATTGCCACACTCAACAATGTGGTGGGCACTTTGGTGCATCCAGAACGGCAGCCAAGGTATTACAAAGTGATTTCTGTTGGCCTTCATTATTCAAGGATGCCAATGTTTTTGTCAAGGCCTGTGATAGATGCCAGCGAACTGGTAATAGCTCGAGGAGAAATGAAATGCCTTTACAGGGGATTCTTGAAGTGGAACTGTTTGATGTATGGGGCATTGATTTCATGGGGCCCTTTCCACCATCTTACAACAATGAATATATTCTATTGGCAGTAGATTATGTATCTAAATGGGTGGAGGCTGCAGCAACTAGAGCCAATGACGGTAAAACTGTGCTTAATTTTCTTCATAAACATATTTTTACTAGATTTGGCACTCCCTGAGCTCTTATTAGTTATGAAGGGAAACACTTTGTGAATAAAAAACTAGATGCATTATTGGTTATGGAGTATATCATCGAAAAGCTTTGCCTTACCATCCTCAATCAAATGGGCAAGATGAAATTTCAAACAAAGAAATCAAAAGTATCCTTGAGAAGACCGTTGACAGTTCGAGGAAAAATTGGTCGAAGAAGTTAGATGATGCGATTTGGGCCTACAGAACTGCATTCAAAACACCAATAGGTATGTCACCTTAAAATTTGGTGTTTGGTAAAGCGTGTCATTTACCAGTTGAATTGGAGCATAGGGCATTTTGGGCTATGAAAAATTTGAATTTTGATTGGAGTGCTGCTAGTGAACGAAGGCTGTTGCAACTGAATGAACTTGATGAGTTCAGAAATGAGGCTTATGAAAACGCCAAGATTTATAAAGAGAGAACAAAGGCTTGGCATGACAAGAACTTAGTCAGGAAAGAGTTCCAACCAGGGCAGAAGGTACTTCTTTTTAATTCAAGATTGAGACTTTTTCCTGGCAAATTGAAGTCAAGATGGTCAGGACCATTCACTATTGTCCGGGTCTTTCCTTATGGTTCTGTGAAGGTTCAGGGCAACTCAGGTGATTCGTTTAAGGTCAATGGTCAGAGATTGAAGCCCTACTTGGGTGGTAATTTTGATCAAGCAAAGTCTATCCTCCTTCTGAAGCCTCTCTGAAGAGGGGTTCAGCGTCCGGCTAAATGATGTTAACGACAGCGCTTGTAGGAGGCACCCTATGTTTTATGTGTTATTTATTTTACTTTTGCATTTGTAAACAATGGAGGTTTGGTTTATTTTTGGACTTTTAGAATCGTGAAAAACGTGAAAAATCAAAAAACTCAAAAAAAATTAAAGAAAACGAAAAAAAATGGAGAATCCTTAAGGGCCGCGGCATTGCTGGTTCCAAAGGCCCACGAATTTTGAAGAGAAGGGGCGGGCCGCGGCATGGCTGAGGAGGGCCGCGGCATTGAAACCCAGTTTTCCCATAAAAGAGAGGCGGGCCGCGGCATGGATATCATAATGTCGCGACATTCTATGCTGTAAATTTAATGCGGGCCGCAGCATGGTGAAAGTAATGTCGCGGCCCGTGTCCGAAATCAGGGGTAAAAAGCCTTAATTTTGCCATTATTCTCATTCACTTTCACAATTTTCTTTTTACCAACACTCAAGCCTCTTATTCTCTCTCAATTCTTCCTACCCCCTCTCCATCTTGAGACTTTCATCAGCCAAAGAGACAAAAAGGAGAAGCCTTGTGACATTCAAGTAAGTGTCTCACATCTATTCTAGTGCTTTCTGATTGGAGGATAGATTACATTTTGGCATTGTGGACTGTTTTATGTTTTTCTTGTGAGACATTTAAGGGGTTTGTCAATTGTTTTTCTGGGATCAGTGGTTGGGTTGTTTGTTTTTGTAACTTAGTAATTTTTGGGGGAGTGAAACCAAGGAGAAGTTATACGCAATTTCTTTTAAACCAATTGGGGGGGTTTAGTCTGTTATTGTATTGAAAAACAATGGGTCCTAAGAGAAATCCTCCGAGAGATGCCTCCTCATCCCGCACTCAACCAACACCACCTCCCCCGGCTGATTATGACACGCAGTTATTTGTCAATAAGGAAGCGGCTGACATGTTCAAAAAAATTCATAAGAAATCTATGGTAAGGGAACGAGGATTTGAGTTTCATGAGGAACCTTTTGTACAAAACCCTTCTTATGATATCATCCGGGCTGAAATAATGAGACGCAATTGGGGTTTCTTCTGTGACTCTACCTGTGTGGGAATGGCCAACTACTCTCAAATGTTTGAATTCTATGCCAATTTCTCATACCTTGATGCAGAAAAGCATAATTTTATTAGGGGTAAAAAGGTGCCTACGGAAACTTATTCATTTAACCAATTACTGCACCTCCCTACATTGTCTGTGCAAGATGACGAACATTGGCAGTTGGCCCATTTTAATGAGCCAGATTATGATGTTGTGGCTGCAGTTCTGAGTATGGAAGGTGCTCGGTTCAATTATCATAATGGCAAGCCTAAAGACATGAACAGGTGGCAGCTTAATCCAATTGCGAAGGCATGGGTTTATTTTGTAAGTTCACGTTTATTGCCGACCTCTCATCTTTCTACTGTTGATAGAGAGCGTTGTTTGTAGGTTTACGCTATAATGACCAAAATGATAGTTGATGTGGGCCGAATAATTCGTTACAGCATTCGCAACATCAACAAATTCAATACTACAGCTGGTGTTGCCCATGGTACTTTTCCCTCGACCCTATGTAACACTTATGAGGTACCAGTCTTCTCTAGCGATCTAGTTCGAAAGCCAATGGGGCCCATTAATCAGACTATGTTTACAGCATTTCCTTCAGCTTCTCTTACGCCGCCTTCCCATGGCCAGCATTATAAGCGTAGACGGGCTGATGAACCAGTTGACATTGATCAAGCTGAGGAGGATGAAGCAGATGAAGCAGGCCCTAGTAATCCACCTTCGAATTTGGAAATTGGTGGGCCTATTGATGAGCACACGCAGTGCACGCATGATCGCTTGGATTATCTTATTCGGCAAAATCAATACTTAATCCAATCACATCATGCGCAAAATCAGCATTACAATGACTTCATGGTGCAACAAAATGAGTATGGGCGGGTTCACATAGAGGAGTTGAATGCCTTAGTAACGAGGTGGACTATGAGCTCTGCTGATGAGAATTACTTCACTCCTCCGCCGCAGTACTCACCATACCAATGGCCACCACCACCACCTCCTCCGCCATACTGATGTGGTGTTAGGTAAGTTCTCTTCCTTTGTTCTTTTCTTTATCACATTGGGGACAATGTGCATCTTAAGTTTGGGGGGGAGCTTATTTTGTTTTATTTTTATTTTGTGCGTTGTTTAGTTTAGCTTTTAGTCTCTTGTGTTATTTTCTGTTGTTGTTTAGTGTAACTGTTAAGCCATCATTCTTGTCTGTTGTTGCTTTGTCTTTGCTCGTGAAAAGGAAATTGAATTCAACTGTGTGCTTGGTTCAATTGTTTTAGAGTTTAATTTAAAGGTTTTGTGGGAAATTTTTAATATGTTTTGAAAATGCAACATTTTGGATTTTATTATATATGTTTGACTAGGGTTGGTGGTATGACAATTTGAATTTGATAGAACTTGCATTATTTGGCCTTTGAGGCAAAATCCTTGATGACATGTGTTTTGAAAAGTGATTTAGGCAATTTTATTGGAGCGATTGTGCTTTTCAAGCCAACCTTGATTTAATTTTCCCTAGATACCCTCTTTGAGCCTAAAAGTCTACCTTTTATTGTTAAACACTTGTTTTGAGCTTAACCGAATACTTTATTATTTTTCAGTTCCTAGATTTGTACCATGAGCTTATAAAATATAAAAGGGGATTGATTTATAATGGGTGTTACTCTTGTGTATTGGTGTTGGCAATAGAAAAAATTCAAGAAAAGATTGAGAAAGAAGAAAAGAAAAAAAACAAAAAACAAAAAAAGAGATTTGAGAGAAACTATTTTTCTTTTGATGTTCCCATTAAAATGCATAAGTTTGGGGGAAATGTAGTATGAAAAAATATATATATATCTAGTGTTTAAATTTCTCAATCTTTGGAAATAAAGAGGATCTTTGGGTTGTGTTAAATTGTGTTGTGAATATCAAGATTGGGTGTAAAGTTTATATGCTTATGGTAATTTTGAGCCTAAATGACAATTTCATCTACCTTTGCCTAAGCCTAACGCTATAACCCGTGAAAGTCCTTTTGATTTCAAAACACGTGTTATT
Source organism: Humulus lupulus (assembly GCF_963169125.1). NCBI lineage: Eukaryota > Viridiplantae > Streptophyta > Magnoliopsida > Rosales > Cannabaceae > Humulus > Humulus lupulus. The sequence goes on along the minus strand of NC_084797.1, from coordinate 164,693,794 downwards.
GACATTAGTGGAGAAGGTTAAGTAATGCAAGCATATTGAAAAATTGGTTTGTGGAATTGTCTGGAATGAGTCGAGCATATATGATAGAGTCCAAGTGTTGTAGTCATTTTCGTGATATATTATTGATTTCCCTAATTGAACTTTAAGGCAATTGAGCTGAAATTCTAGTTATTATTATTGCAATTGAGATTTCATGAGTTTTGGCAAAGCAGTGTAGATGGTAATGATGGTTTAGCTTGTTCGTTTTGTGTTTGTTTCTTTTTGTTAGTTTAACTTGGTCTTTACTCGAGGGCGAGTAAAGGTTAAGTTTAGGGGATTTTGTTGAGTCTATTTTTTTGTCATGTTTAGGTGATGTTTTAAGTAGTCTTTTATTTCGTTTTTCTTTCATTTAGTGCGGGTTTATGCTTTGTTTGTTTGTCTTTGTGAATATCAGGAAGAATTGAGTACTTGGAGGAAAATGTCAAAGAAAGGGAAGAATTAACCAAGTTTTTCAACATATTTTGAGAAATGATGAATCTCAACATGATTTGGAAGTGTTGGTGAATTTTTGGGATGAAATCTTGGTAAATTGAGAGATTCCTTAAGAGCCACGGCATGAGCAAAATAGAGTCACGGCTAGCTGGTGAAACAGAACCAGTGTTTTGGAAGGAGAACCACGGGCCGCGGCATGGCTAAAGAGAGCCGCGGCATAGATGGGCATCAACCCAGAAATCGTCGACACGGGCCACGGCATGGCTGACTAGGGTCGCGGCATGGAGAGAATAATTCGCCCAGGAATTTTGACACGGGCCGCGGTATGGTGCATGTAGGGCCGCGGCCCGCCTCTTTTAAAAATTGAATCCTAGGTTTTTATAAGGCGAAAAAGAGAGAAGAAAGAACGTACGGATTTGGGGAGTGGTTTTTGCTTGAAGGCTGAAGGCTTGGAGTATTCAATCTACATGTTTTTCTTCTACTTTCTGATGTTATCTTTAATTTTTGTTGTGATTAGCATTATGATTATGAACTAATTTTCTATTTAGAATTTTTAATTGAATCACTTGAATCCCTATTATGAACTAATGCAATTTCAATTTTCTTCTTCTTCAATTCCATATAACCTGTTCTTATAGATTGATTATTAATTGGCCATCTATAGTCATATATATATATATATATATGTTTTTAAATCAAAAGCTGAGAAGTGAGATTTGAATCTGCTGTGGTTATATTGGACATAATTCTAATTTGGAATGAAAGTATCCATGTTAATTGTGTAACTGTTTATTAAGTTGTCAAGATTAATACTACCTTTGTGGTTCAATTTACCATAGAAATATAGGAAATTGTCACCTAGGTTGAGTTTATAATTCATAGTATGATTATAGGCTATTGTATCAACTTGTTAATTGAATTAGGCAAAAAGAAGAAGAACTCAGTACTTTGCATTAGGGAATGATAGGGAGGATAGTTGATGAGATTAAACATCCTAATTATTTCTTCAGTGCTTAAATCAAAGGTTTTACTATTAGTTGTTATTCCATTTAATTTTCAATTGTTGTTCTGAACTTTATAGTTTCTTTTGATGTGTCTACAAAAATCAAGAATTTTAATTTATCAAATAGAAAGAGAAATTAATTGACTAGTAATTGATAATTCAATCCTTGAGGACGATACTTGGTTTCTTTACCATATTATTACAAATTGCGACTGTGTGCACTTGCATAGCTTAAAATATCGCAACACTAATAGCCATATTTTTGGGTCATTTTAAAGTATTTTTGATTGGTAATCCTACGGGATTGAAAGTTAATATTCCTAGGACATTATGGGGCTTGTCTAAGGGGTATTTGGGGCGTAATAATGTTTCTAGAAACATTGTGGTGGGTGTTAGTTCGATGGAAACTAAACCTACACTTCATTGTTGTGACTAGGGTTTCCGAGGAGCTCGTGAGAGGATCGCACTCGAGGTTGTCCTGGTTTTATTGCGTTAGACCTAGGTAAGAAAAATTGGCACCTGCACCTTGTGTTGGGCACTGGCCCTATTATCTTAATACACTTATAATCGTACCATGCTTATGATTTAAGTTGTGTATATTTGTCTTGCTACTTAATCTGTTGCAGTTTATTGCTTCATGATTTTTGTCAGTGATCGATATAGGTCGTATTCGGCAAATAGCCTGTGTAATGCATGTCGAGATGGTGGGGCCACAGAAAAAGGGTTATGTACCCATTGGTTCGGCATAGGCCGTATAAATGAATGGTGGATTGAAATGAATTGTGTTATCTGTTGGTTATGTTAATTATATGTTTAAACTGCTATCATGATTTTCTTATTGGGCCCCCTGCTCATGCCACGAGTGCTTCGTGGTGCAGGTAAAGGCAAATGAAAGGCCGACCAAGCATGAGTTGGAGGACTTTAGGGTGGTGCCTACATATTCAGCCTGCTTGGCCGCCACGGTCAAGATATTTTGAGGAATTTAGAACATTAGTTATTCGTCTTTGCCGCTTAGGTCAGATATTTTTGTAATGTTTAATGTAACTATCTTTTGTTTATAAACTTTTGGGATCCTGTGTATATATTCAAGTCTTTTAATGAAAATTTTAATTTCATTGACCAAAAGTTTTAGTACCTAAACTATAGTTTAATCTTAATTACACTTTTGAGTCCAAATGACTCGCTTAACGAGTTAAGCACTATTTTAAATACATAGTGTAACGATCCTGGATTAGTAGGGCACTACAGCCTACCAAAGAAGATAGTATTATACAATGGAACACAATTCAATAGCGACCTATTCACAAACTTTTGCGAGTGACATGGTATTACTAAATGCTTCTCTTATGTTGCTCATACCAAGCAAATGAACAAGTTGAGGCTTTGAACAAGACCCTAAAAAACACTCTTAAGAAAAGGCTCGAACAGGCTAAAGGAACATGGCCAGAAGAATTACCAGAAGTACTTTGGTCGTATAGGACAACACACCGAACAGCAACTGGCCATGCGCCATTTTTCTTAGCATATGGGTATGAAGCCATGTTACCTATTGAATTAGATCAACCATCCCACAGGAGGATCATATACGACCAGAGTAATAATCACCAACTATTGGGAAAATAATTAGACTTGATTGAGGAATGATGAGAACAAGCCCAATTACGAGTAGCAGCTCACCAACAAAAAGTCGCTCAATTTTAACTCCAGAGTACATGAAAGGACGTTTTATGTTAGCAATTTAGCACTCAGACAGGTTTTTATAAACACTTGTGACCAGGATGTTGGAGTACTCAGACCAAATTGGGGGGCCCTTATCAAGTTGAAGTAATTCTCCAGCCAGGAACTTACAAATTTTCTCGGTTGAATGGCGATTTGATTCCTTGATACTGGAACGGGGAGCACCTACGCAAGTACTACCAATGAACACCACTTGTTAAAGGGGTGGCTTGTATTTTATATACAAGTTTCGAACAAAGGCTGGTCAATTTTTATGGCTGGTCGCTTATAAGTGCAAGACTGGTTATGGTCACTCGTACATATATGTTTAGTCCATTTTTCAAGAGTTAATAAAAGAAATTGTGCACAGCCGTGTTTTGTTTTGCTATATTATAAGATTTATTACTAGTATTCACGAACAATAATGTTCGAACAGGTCTGGTCTATGGCAAGTGACCGAGCACCTTTCGCCACTCGTTCACTTGGGGGGCACACAAGATATAAGGCATAAGCAAAGCATATGAAATTATGTTAACATACGAGCAAAATGAGTGAAAGCATGTAAAAAAACACATAGAATTTTTAATTTTTTAGGAAGTATAAAGTATTATGCTCGATTCGGTCATGTAAACAGGTGTTGCAATGCATAATTATTATTGAAATACTAAAAGAGGTCTCTACACTACAAGAAGAACTGCTCAGATGTATTGAAATATAAAAGGGAAATTGTTTAAAAGCGGCATATTGTCTCAACATCACGAATAGGTTGTTCAGATGTTGCAAAAAAAAAATTACAAAACAAAAAAGAAAGATAGCGACAAGGAAATCAGGTAGCTGGAGAACGCTGGTCAGTGGCACTATCAACATCATCCTAAGCGTGAAGACCAACAACCAGAGAAATTTCTTCATTAAGAGAGGGAGGGTTGTTCTCCTCAGCAAGACGAGCAACACATTTGTTTATTTCTGCATACTTTACATTTCTGGGAGATAATCAAAGTCAGCATTTTGATTGCTCTTCCAAAATATATAAAAACAATCAAAGACAACTCCTTTAAATCGTTCTAGGTTACTTTCATTGTTCTGCTCAAGGGTCGACACCTTTTGTTCCAGTTTGGAGATCTTTTTCTCCAAATTGTTCAACTCCCTGTGGCTCTTCGAAAACTCCTTCTCCAGCTTCAAGGCTTCATCCTTGTTCATTTTAGAGATGCCTCGATACTTTTCAAATTAACTTTTTTTTTTGTTTCATGATCATCGGACATCTTCTTCTTCTCAATGACCAGCTTCTCCTTCACCTCAGTTATCTTCTTATTCCCCTTAGTCAGTCTCCTGCTCTCTTCGACCAGAGCTTCAAATCATTGTTCAAAGTAAGAATGACTTGCAACTAGAAAATGTTAGTATAAGCGTCTGAAGAATATCTAAAAAACATGCATTGGAGATTAAGAAATTAACTTACACTTAAGAACTCCTTGAAGCTCCGGACAATAGCCTGATCAATACCAAGAGAGGACAAGGTGGAGAATGTCTGTTTGCTGAGCCTGTTCCTGGCCATCATGGACAACTTGTCGGCTGTTGAGCTAGCAGCATTGTTCAGGATCTTAGACACCATGGCCATGCCCACCTGCTTGGAGGTCGAGCCTTGAGGAGGAGACAAATGAGTAGAAGATTCTCTGGTTAGGAGTGGAGTTGTTTCCTTTGCAGGAGGGGAAGTTTCCTGGGTTTTTTTTCCTTTTAGCTGGGGAGGCCCTGTTAGAGCCTCCCACATCCTTCTTTGTGGTCTTTTGGACTCAGCAACAGCACCCCCAGAGGCGTAGATATCAAAAGCCTCAGACATGTCTGTGTAGAAACAACAAGTTAGTAAATGATAAGTAACATAGAAAAGAACGAAGAAGTGTAAGTTAGCTAGTAGAATACCTGAACTACATATGTTGGTCGCTACATTTTCTAAGCTACTCCTGATGCTAACATACGAGTCATCTGCCTCAAGAAACTCTAAGTTACAGATACTGTTCGATGGAATAAAGTTGCCATCCCTATCGAACAGGTCAGTAGGGATGGGGAGTCAGTCAGATAGATTATTAGAAAAGCTAGCACCATTCTCTTCTTCCCAGGAAGAATACTCCTCGCGAACAGGTCTTTCTAGAATTTTTTTCTTGCCTTTGCCATGAGTAGGAGGAACTAAGGATGGTCACTGGTTTTCTTCAGGCTCCCTGATATTAACACATGTTGTCCGAAGCCTAGGCAGTTGGGAGACATCATGAGGCTGCTCGGAGGGGGTTTGGTCATTTGTTCCTACCCTTATGGCACTTTCAGTTGTTGAATCTTTCACAACCTGAAGAGGTTGCAAAATACCGATTAATCAGAGATTCACCACATTAACTAAGTACTTGTAGCTCTTCTTCGCATTTGTCAAGCTTGCAAGAATGTCATCTCGATCACACATTTCCTGGGTGGGAACTGGTCGGTGCCATGGACCTAAGTTACAGAGAATAAGATAAAGTATTGAGAATAGATTAACAGAGAAAGATCGACCAGACGTGAGGATCAAGATAGCAAAGATTTACCTCCCCAAGTGAAGAACAAATTGTCTGCGACCAAGTCTGTTGTTAGGAAGTATTCACACTGGTACTTCCCCACATTAGACTTGTAGGTTGTATCAGTCAAGAAAATGCGCGAGCTCTCTTGATGGTAAAAATGGAAGAAAAAAAACCCATATTATTCTGCTTTGGGTAAGATCTTAGATTGAACAAATAGTTAGTCTCGTGAGGAGTCAGAATAGGCCATCTCCTTAGATGTTACAAGGTGTACAATGCAGATAACATTCTATACCATTTTGGTGTAATTTGGAATGGGCAATTTCAAAGTAGTTGGCCACCCCTCTGAAGTAATCGGGAAGAGGCGGGGTAGCACCAGCCTTGATGTTGTATCTTGACCAGGCGCTAAAAGCACCCCTGGGGATGTTAGCTCACTTGTTGGGTTCGTGCTTCTATAATGTAACCCTGTGAAGCCCATACTTCTTGGGGAGATTTTCCACCACCCTACTCGATAGCTCGCTAGGTTTGACAATATACCAAGGGATTTGCATCTTCTTGGTCCCTAACTTCACAATAGCATGAGAAAGAATTAGCTCTAAAATATCTTCCTCAGTTTTGGATGCCTCTGTATTGGTCACCCTACGACCAACGTGAGGGTCTTTCTTATTTCTACGAGCCATCTGTTTGACTCTGGCCAAAGGGGTCGAAGGTTTTGATGAAGGAGGATTAGAGGTGGACTTTGGAGTAGGATTTTGAAGAGGAGTCTACTACTTGGTATCTTCGTACATAAGCGCAAGTAGATCATCGTCTATTTGTAATGCCCTACTAATCTAGGACTGTTACACCGTGTCTTAAAAATAGTGCTTAACTCGTTAAGTGAGTCATTTGGACTCAAAACGTGTAATTCAGGTTAAACATTGGTTTTGGTATTCAAAATTTTAATCAATGAATTCAACATTTTCATTAAAAGGGTTTGAATATTTACAAGGGATCCCAAAGGTTTTGAATCAAAATACAGGTATAACAAAATTGCAGAACTAGCCGACCTAAGTGGAAAAATCGAGCTAACATCCCATGTTCCTCAAAAGTATCTTGACCATGGTGGCCAAGCAGGTCGAGTATTTACGCGCTGCCCCTAGAGCTCTCCAACTCATGGATGGTTCAGTTTTCCTTTGCTCTTACCTGCACCACAGAGCACCTGTGAGCCTAGGCCCAACAAGAAAACTCAATCAAGTAAGATAGATATTTAGATAAGCATTTCTATGAAATACATGTTTTATATATCATAATCAAATTCACGCGGAATTTCCAACAAGTATAACGACTCATGCTGAGTAGATGCACACCGCATCCTTGTAATGGTCCTGCCACTACGACCTACATTACGCATGTAGTGCCGATAACGACCTTAAGGTCGATGACGGTCTCCCGATCGATCAATCTCAAACAATAACCAATCATTACAAATGGTTATAACAACAGATACTTATATAGAGCAAACATGTAACTTTAAACAGATTCATGGCACGGTCACACCCGCGCTCGCTAATAAGGGCTCAAGCCTTACACTCGATGCATGTGCCAGTTTTCTTACCTCAAGTCTTGTGCTGACGACAAAGCAACCTTGAGTGTGATCCTTTTTTCTCGAGCCTCGTGAAACCCTAGTCACAACATCAACGATATGTTTACCGGGAACTAATTCCAATAATGGGCCTCAAGGCTAAGCCCTAGCTGTCGGGACCTCAGATTTCACTAAACGGGATAGCAGAATCGTCCCTCGAGCCTCCCAAGATAGCTCCCCAAAACCCTAAACAACTGCACCCTAAAATTGCATTAGCGCTGCATCGCACCCCTGCAGCGTCATAGCTCTAAAACAAACCGAGAAGCCTTTTTGTAAAACTTGTGCATTTTGAGCTGCGGCACCCCCCTAAAGGGTTATGGCACTCTAAAAAACAAAGAGCTTCCCTGTCATTTTTTTCCCCATTTAGAGTTGCAGTGCCACGGTGGTCTGAGGGAAAATCCACCCTTGAAGAAACTCAAGCGAGTCGCGACGCTACCATGAGAAAACTTATAACTATGATTTTTCCCCTACATTCAATTCCAATAATTGATCCCAAAATATATTCCCAGTAGAATTACACAACAATTCAACCACAAAACAGCAATATAACCCATATACCACTTCAAGACACCAGCAAACACATCAAAATTACCTTAAAATCATAAATCACAAGTTTTGAGTTTCAAACTCAAACTTTCTGCTCATACTCCGAAAATCCCTTGAATCATTCAAACCCAAATGTCAACAAGCTTCCCAATAGATTATAACTATATTATTTTTATCAAAACACTTAACCAAACTCCCTAGACACACCCAAATTTCAAAAATTAATCAAAGTCCCATATAACAACTTAAAACCATCAAGATAAGCACTAAATGTTTGGAAGAAAATCAAAGATGAAAGTGACTTACTCTCTGAAATTTTCAAAATCCTTGGCCTATAGGTGATCTTTGCAGCTCCTACTCTCACCAACAAGCTTTAATTCTCCAAATTCCTTCAAATTTCCAAGAGTTGCTGCCTTGGAATGAACCCTTAGTGCAAAAATAAGGAAAGTCTAGAATGAGAGAGAAGGAGATAGGGGAGAAACGTGAATAACCCAGCCAAGTTCTCAGCATTCAGCCCTTAGTCAATCTCTAAGGTCAAAAGACCATCATACCCTTCCCCTATAATTTCTCTTCAAAGTATCCCCAAGGGCAAAATGGTAATTTAGCCTAATTTTCCACTAAACCTCAAATTATACCTATAATCTCCAATTTAATCAACTAATTCATCAAATACAATTTATTTTCCACCAAATACTCTCATTTAACAACAAATCTTGAAATGTGTCAAATTACTATAATACCCTTCGGCTCACCCCGAGCTTGGTATTAATCCCTGTTGTCACTTTTCTGCTAAATTGCTTGAAAGAATCCACTCTGACCGAATATCACAAATATATCCACATACAATGTGGTCTCAAGCATATCGCACATAAAATACAAATATACCTTAAACTTGTCAAAATTACGAACATGCCCCTTTTTAACAAAAATGAGTCTTTAAGCACATTTAATGCACATAATCATGCATGCTTAATTATATATTATTATAATCCACATATTTTCTCCATGTTCCCTCCTGGCACGCTAATCCAAGACATTAATCTTATTAGGAGTTTTGGGACGTTACACTATTGGTCTTTCACCTCCCGAATAGTCTTGCTTGAATATCTGAGAAGAAGGGGAAGTGAGAATCTAATGACCAATTGAATTTAAATAGATAAGGAAAAAATGAAGGTTGCTCGAGGATAAACCTGATGGTTTATCTACCCATCTACATTTTAAGACTAAGAAGATTGAATATACGACCAGCGTAGATTCCGATCAAAAAGCGAAATGAAAAGTTTTTGAAAAAACTTTTCATCTGCCCATGAAACGTGAAAACCCTAGTTTTTCCGAGAAAGTAAAAATCAAATTTTTACTTTGATTTTGTGTCCAAAACTATGGTTTTTTAGCATCAAAGTCTACCTAATGTCTCTGCACACCCTAAAAACTACTCTACTAGTCTATAAACCACCAAATTTCTAACAAATTCATCAAAAAATCAAGAAAAACTCAAGAACGCTACTTGATTTTCAACAGTTTTCATCATCAAGGAAATCACAGAAAAATAAGCATAGTTCTTAAAGAAAAACAACATGAAATAGAAGAATAGAGTCCATGAACTTACTTGGAATGAAGATTGGCGAAGAAATTGGTCAAGAATTGCTTGAGGAGGCTTCGGACAGATCACGCTTCAAGGAGATTGCTCTGAAAATTTTAGTGTTCTTGAAGAGAGAGAAGGTGAAGGTAAAAGTGAAAAGGAGGAGATGAAAGGGTGTATATACTCGAGTAGGTTGGTGAAAAGGTGATGTCAGCAGGTACCTTTTTTAGTATGGGGATTTGTGTAGTCGTCAGTTTTCTCCTTGGAAAAAGGGGTTATCATGATATTTATCTTTCCAAGGCAATAAGAAGTACAATTGAAAGGACAGGTCAAGAGGGACTGGTTGTATAAAATCACTGCTTGAATAAGTTTGTTTGATGATGGTCGCATCATAATAAACCTGGGGGGCAAATGTTTTACTTAAAAACTGGCATGATGACATGGCAAGGACTTTTGACATGTGGCAGCTAAATGACAACATAACTCATGAAGAGCCTAGTCAATTCTCAACCAGCTGATAGAGAATCGCAGGAAGGTTCATCATACAACTGGTACGAACTCAACAAGATCACCACCAGGCTGGTCGATGTACACCCGACCAGAGATGGTCACATGTCGCAGGGAAAATGCTCAAAACTAGCTAATACAGAGATATTTGTGGGATATTTCTTACTTTAAATGCAAAATGTATTATTTACGTAATATTTTATTATAACTTGTTGCACAAGTCATGTAAGGCCCACGACTCAATTATGTATATTCCTAAGCCTATAATTAGAGGGCTTAGTGAATCATTACTCTCTAAGTTTTCATTGGCATACTTAAATACATTGATTCTTGTACTCTCTCGAGTTTACAAAACCCAGCTGACTCTGGCTAATCTGATCATGGGTTTGGGATTCTTCACAATAATAAAAGGATAAGTGGACGCATGTCATTACCAGTACTTAGTGCTGGACCACTATAAATCTTTTGTGTCGTTTTTATTATCTTATGTTCAATTCTCATTTTCATATTTTTTATTTGACTCAGTGTCATTGACCAAATGTGCGGTCAACGGTATCATACAAGTAAAACCACGACGCACGAAATGAAGTCACATCGTCAAGGGGCACGAAGCCCGAAGGAGGCAAACACATATTTGGCTGATGAAGATAGCAATCGATGAGGTCCTGGTGGTCTTGAAACTCTTCTTGAGTCCGATGAAAATCGTTGGTAAGGCCACATTGAAAAAGCGAGGGGGAAACCCACACATGCTCGAGACTTACCCCATCTTCAATGGTCTTAGCATGATAGACAAGGAGATGAGATTTACCTTGATCCAAGGAGGAAGCTTTGATTCTCGCTTCAAGCTCCTCCTCAATCACCTGCTCGAGATGAGCTTCTTGGGCTACTCGGATATCCCGAACATTTTCATGATGCTCCTCCACGAAACTTTGATTGTACTAAGCCTAGGCCAACGTGTCTATTTTCTCGATTTGAATCGCAGCCTCTGATCGAGTCTTGGAGGAGTTTTGGAACCTGGTAAAATATAGGTTCCCAATACGTTGTCCATCGTGGAGAAGTCCTGCTTGACCAGGTTCTCCATAGTCACCAGCTGGCTCAGCTCTAGCCCCACATCTGGGAACTCCCTCATGGCCTGCAGACGATTTTGATAGGCAGGGATGTACATGGTACAGACGAAAGGGCCTAAAATAAAGAGAGAAACTAAGTCTAATTCTAAATAATGTCTGAGAATCGAAAAATATGTGCTCGGAATGTGACGAGAAGACTTTCCAACCCTTGAGAAGTCCAGGAGTAAAGTCGAGTTATCCTGGAGAGGGAAGTCAATGGTGAAGAAAAATTGAACCTTGAAGTCCCGAGCGTAGCTCTCGTTTTGATGAGGGGCCTTGTAAGTGAATTGGGAATACTTCATAAAAGTGTTGAACCCTTCCAAATCACTCCATATTTTCTTGGGACAAGCTCGGAAGTTGTATAAGTAAAAAATCTTCGTCGAAGAGGGCTCTGGCCTTTAATGGCGCATGCACAAAACATACAGGCCCGCGAGGACCCTGTAGCCATTTGGAATGAGTTGGAAAGGGTCGATCCACATGTACTTTAGAAAGTTGATGAAGTACTGATGAAGTGGAAGGGTTGCTCACACCTGGAGGTGTGATTGGCTTCAGGCCCCAAACCAATGGATGCTCTGGTGGGACCTCTCAGTTTATAGACAAAGATGGATGAGGTATTCGTCGTTGCAAATCCCAAAGTGAGATTTTATGCTGGCCAAAGCATCCAAGTTTTTCAACTTGGTCAGGATGTGCTTCGCCTCAAATCCTGAGTCCTTATACCGGGTCGACTCATTGGGGATTGGACTCATATTGACCTCCACCTCGGTCAAGGTGCACATCACGGAATATGATGCTATCGCCAGTGGCTTTTCCGTCACTAGAGCCGCCTCCACCATAGCTAGGCGATCCATTACTCGGGCATCCTTGGAATCCCATCCTTGTTCTCGAGCCATGTTCTGGATCTCTTGGTCAAAGCCTTAAAAGTCGTGCTTGTGAAGTTCTTTGAGCTCCTCAGACATCTGAAACAAAACCAAGTATATAGTAGCCTAACTAAAAGAAAGATGGCTAGAACACAAGAATACCCTAAGACAATTGCTTGGGGATAGAAAAAAAAAAGAAATTTCTTTAGAAAATGAGTGTTCCCGGAGCATCAAGATGTCATCGGAAACACCACCGGAAGCTCAAGAACATGGCCAAATCGTGGCTGAAATCTGGGAATTTCCCATAAATCTCATTTTTGGTAAAAATGCGAAAAAAAACCACTTCAGGTTGTTTTGACAGCAAAATGGGCCCAAAAATAACAAACAGAGAGGCAAATGACCCATACTCCTAACATGTTCATTATTCCAAAACAGAAACCAAAACCCAAAACAACTACCCAGAAAATCAAGAACAAAACAAAAATGGAGAAAATCAATGAAGAACACTTACTCGATAGGTATCGCAAGTATGTGTTGAGAAAGTACGCACGTGAATTTATCATCTTCGATTGATCCAGAAGTATCTATATTCTCTCTAGTTATCCAGGTTCAACGAAAGGAAATGGGGGATTTTGTGAATGGGTTTTCTCTGAGAAAGAGAGGTTTTAGCTATCTGGAAATCGAAGGGTTTTGGGTGTAAATGAAAAAGTGAAGGAAATGAACAAGGGGGAAACGTTTAAATTCAAAACCTCAATATGTGGGTAAAAAGTTATGCGCTCTCTAGTTGTTGATTACCTCGGGAGTATGTACTCGAGTGTGATCCAATGGTCACAAAAATCGAGACGAAGATCGTACTCGAAAAGGTGAAAGGACGTCTCGAGGAGCCGACATGTGGCACCCCTTTTTTGGAAATGTCAGGTCTTGAGGACACCAATCAGTCAGGACCCGAGGACAAATTCCACATGGAATGATTTCTTTTTTAAGTCTCCACTGTTTTCAAAGATGAATGAAGACTTTGGGGTCAAATGTTGTCCGTGTTTTCACCAATTGACACGTGGCATAAATTAAAGTGATTAAGGCCCCACGAAAGTTGTTTAAGGTTCCACAGAAGTTGTCTAAGCCCCCACGGGAATTGAGTAGTTCTTATGATTGTTTACCACCACCAGAGGAGTACATCCTCGCAAGGCATTACCATCCGAGAACCTTTTCAAAGAGTAGTGCTTCAAGTCTCACGATGTGAACCTCCTCTATAATCACTCCCTCCAAGCATGCAAGAACCCTTCTCAGAAGTAGGAGAATAGTTGCCATGTATCAATCAAGGAGACACCCTAGACCACAGACAACCTTCTGAAACCTACTGTCACACAGATCATGGTGTCGATCCCGTACAAGTAGAAAAGAGGATGTCTCACAACGCCGCCTGACATGGAAAAACATGCATCAACCACCCTGGCATTGTCAGGGGCATTTTCCCCAACAAAATAGTGTGTTGAACTTCCTCGTATTGGGCCCACTGGGATACGATGGAGCCCACTAGTTTATTAAATAATGAATGCCCTCATTTATGTAATAACAAACCTCCATTAAGAGATGATAATTGTAATCAACTCCAATTAATGAGCTTAATTGTCCCAACTGCCTATAAATACGGCAAGGGCTCACATTGTAAAGGATCTAATTTTTACTTTTTAGAGTGAGCAAAAATGTTGCCTGAAACCCAAGAGAACGTGGCATGTGTAAGTTCTTCATCATCCTAATACAAGTGACTCGTGGACTATGTAATGACCCGACTAATTCTAAGACCTCGGACATTAACAAAAACTACTAAAACATAGCTGCTATTTTGGAAGACATGCATAAAATAATAGAAACTTTATTAAAAATCCAAAATACGGTACGGAATACAAAATATGGTATGGGATCCCATTATTTAAAAAACATAATCATAAACTATAATTAATTGTTTAAAACTAAGTATGGAAATACATAAGAACATAAATTAAAAAACTTGAAACAACGTCATCCTCGATCTTCCAGCAGTCCATCCCCAATACACATGCCAAGCTGCCATGAATCCATCCTGCCTTCCAAGCTCATTTTCCTGCACCATCTAAAATAAAAGGAATGAGCCTAATGCCCAGTAAGGAAAATCTACTAAAAACATATATCATACGTCATAAGACTATATCATAAAACATATGACGTAAAAATGTATATCATATAGGACTACAATATTAATAGTCATTAACTCATTACTGTAGCATGTAATAAAACCATCTAGGTCCTTAGTCTACTAATCGAGGTAGGTTAGATCACAAGGTAGTATATGATAACCCATTCAGGTCCTCAGTCTACTAATTGAGGTAGGGTAAATCATCACTCTAAACCACGATAATGATAAAAATGTTGGGGTTTGCTATCTAAGCAACTATAAGCCCCAAGCGACTACAAAGCATATTTATACATATATACATAGCACATAACATATCATAGCATATAAACATATCATAACATATATAATCTAACATATTTTCCTTACCAAAAACTGGGATAATGGAGACAAGAACGGGATTGGAAAACTGCTAAAATCAACAATAAGAATCATAAGTTTCTAAAGAAATTGAGATGAAAAGGAGATCTAAACCATCAAGATAGAAACTTACCGAAAAACCTTAAGTTTCAAGAAATTTAGACACCTAACCAAGAAGTCATAAAAATCAAGTTAGGATCTGAAAGAAAATAAAAGAACTATGATGAACTAAATCCGAGGATAAGAATACCTTGATAGACTAGAACTTTGATCTACACCTCGATACCGAAATAACACTCTATCTTACTTCCCAATTGTTTATAAAGCTTAGATTGAAAAGTTTTTAAATCCCAAACCCTAGTGTTTTCTCTCTAGAATAAACTTAGCAGCTTGGAGCCTCTGAAGAATGCTTGAATGATGAATGAAATGGATGAGTACTAGGTCCTATTTATAGAGTTCAATGAGTGAAACTAACCACTTTAAAAATGAATAAATAAATGAGTATAAATTGAATATATTTTAATTTTTCGGTTCAACAGATGCCCAGAACTCGGTCAAAAACATTCAAGAGCAAGTTCAAGTGGTTAAGGGCTATTTCTAATTTAAATCCACAAAGTTTCAAAAAATGACTCCAGGACTCGATATATCGCCTACCCTAGGCGATATGTCGCCCTACCTATGCCCCGAGCTTCTGTGGTTTCGTTCGTGCGAAGTCGACGTGTTTTCCGTATCTTTCGTAGGCGACATATCGGCCCTTATAGCTACGATATATCGACATACGCTGATATTTTAAACACATTTTTGCACACTTTTAGCAAATTTGAAGTTTGTTAAAACAACATTGACCGAGTAAAACGTAATCCTAACAGCTGCTGGAAGGTTCTAGAGCTTCTGGATTTATCTTTTATTAATTTATTCATCTAAAATGCTTAAATCCACAATAAACATGCTTGGGACAAGTGTCACGTTCTTATTAGTTCTATCAAAACCTTAGGTTATGATAAATAATATTTCTAGGACTAGCTATATTAATCAAACCTTATGTTAAAATTAATATTTCTAAACTATAGGTTAAACTTATAAAATATATAAATATTTCTATGAGTTTCCAACTAATTACCGGCTTGAACCAATAACCACAAATTATAAAATACTACCAGCTACTACTACTATCTAGCTAAATAAAATTCTGAGGCGCTACAGACTATGATTAATTAATAACCTAAACTACGTAAAATATGGTATTCTATTTCTGCTTCTTTAAGTTTTTCTCTTATTTTAGTTGTTGGCGAAAAATTCAGTCAAGACAGCCTATATTCCATTAAAATTGAGTATTTATACAGCAGTAGAGAATATGGAATATGGTATTATTTGTGTTGGAGCCATTATTATCCACTTTTGAATTTGATGGTTCCCCATTAGCATGATATGTGAAAAAGACAACTACCTCAGACTACGAGAAGCTGGGACTAGCGTTATTGTTTCTTTTAATTTTCACTAGCTTCTTATATTGGTTTTTTTTTTTTGGGTGATAGACAGTGATGTTGAGACAATGGTTCTTGCAGCTTTGTCTTATTTTTCTTCTTTCACACTAGGGTTTTTTCTCGTTATGGTTAGTAGGAATTTATTGCCTATCCTTGCAGGTGTATCTCTAATAGATGTGTTGGGTGTTTGTAATAATGTTACTCATGGACTATCCAAGCATGCATTTGCGATAAATTATAAACAAGCCTGGCCCTAGGCATAGGCTGGCCAGGCTCATGCCTAGGCCCCCAATTTTAAAAAGGCCCCAAATGTTTTTCAAAAATGCTAATATATTTTAAAGCTCATGTGATATTTTGAAGAAAATAAGCATCATGTGGTAATTTTGAAAGCTTATTTCAAAACTGGGCCTATATCTCCAAGCACAAACTTTGTATACTAACTAACCTAATACTAATAAAACTTACTCACGACAGCCTTTGTTTAAAAAAAAAAAGTGAGAGGGAGAGAGAGATAGAGAAGAATAGAAGAAAAAAAAAAGGTTTAACTTGACTATAAAGAAAAACCCTAAATGTAATATTTTAGAAACCCTTTTTTACATTACCTTTCTCTATCTCTTTGTTCTCAAAATTAGAGACTCTTGTTTTCTTCAATTTCACCATCATTATTCATCCCACCTAATTAATAGCTTTGAATAATGGAGATAAATCAAGGTAATATTTTAATCTTTTCATACTTTCTTTCTTTTTCTCTCCTTTTAAATTATTAATTTTAATATTATATTATTTTTGCAATTTATGTGTATATAATTTTATATTTTTAACATTAAGTTTAAGAGTTTAGTTTTAATTTTTTATCATGAAACTTTAATTGCTTGTATGATTTTGTTTGACTTTATATTTCTATTTTATTTATTCAATTTCACTTGTTTAATATGCATGTGAATTTGTTTGAATCCATATTTTAAAGTGTTTTGAAGAAATAATCACACTATTGAAATGTTAATTTTTTAAGTATATTTTAGAGATTCAATTATTATTAGATCATTGGGTTTTCGGTTGTTGGGTTTTTTTTTTTCGCTTGAGGACCGCCCCAAACTAGAAGCGCCAATCATTAATCTAAAGGAAACATAGAGTACACACAAGTATCATGAAAAGGCTGGATGACGGAAGTGGATCACAGCCAACACAAGAACATAAAACAGAAAACAAACAACAAAAAGTAAGAATTAAACTAACATAGAACGGGTCAGCTTCCTGAATTTGAGAAAAGTAACTCATGGTGGAAAAAGCTTGTTATAATCCTGCAACACTACAGAATTGGAATGCAGTATATCTGTCTCTTGGATGAGGTCACTGGCTGCTGCATACTTTGCCAAATTATGAGCCTCGAAGTTGAGTGCTCTTGGGACCTTCTTGAGCTTCCACCGATTGAAGAATGTGGTAATAGAGTACATGTTTCTCACCTTTTTGCGCCACATCCTTAGCCGCCTGGATTACAGCAAGAGCTTCTGCTGTCATTGGGTCCTGAGCATCGAGGTAGAGAGTCTTGGCTGTTTTGAAATTTTCTAAGCATTCTCTGCTGATGATTCCCATGAACGCCCCATTATCTCTAAGAGCTGCATTAAAATGGTAGCTAATCCATGCGATTGTGTTGCACATGATGTCGAGAGGTGTTGGGGTACCTCCATTGAGTTTTTGGTTGAAACTACAAAATTGTTATCAAGAGTGATGGCTCCTTCTAGAAAGTACAAATCTGGGACTGAAAAAAAGAAAGATGAATTGAGGAGAAAAACCTTACATAAAACTCAAGTTGGTTCTCTTAAAAAATATTTTAGTAACAACAAAGGAGAGTCTTCTGTAATAAATGATGTAGCAAATGAATTTGAAGAACCTTAACATGGTCATGATATTAATAATGCTAATGGGGAATAAAGAACTTAGTCAATTAGAGAACGATGAAGAAATTGAAATTTTTGGATGAAGATGCTACAAATACAAATTCAAGTGAAAAAAAAAAAAGTTTTCTTTTTGACAAGGATGATCTAGGAAATTGTAGTACAGACTAAAAATATAATAGATTTCTTAGTTGAAAGAGGTTCAAGAAGAGTCATTAATGTCACATTTCCTTGAGATGTTTTTCTTCAAAGCATTACCTACGAGAATTATCCAATGGGGAGAACAAGATAGAAAATGGTTGATATACTCGTCTCTTTGGATAAAGTATTTTGTTTTTGTGGTAAATTATTAGCAAAGAACAAACAACTCGTGGGCCAATTAGTTGATGAAGGTTTAAATGATTGGCATAATATTTCTGATCGACTTAGAAGTTATGAAAGAAATAAATATTATATTGAGTCTATTGATAATTGGGTAGAATTGGAGAAAAGATTGAAATTGGAGTAACAATTGCTATAGGTTTACAAGAACAAGTCAACCAATAAAGGGAACATTGGAAACGAATATTAGAGGGAATCAGTGCTATTGTGAAATTATATTTAGGATAAAATTATCTTTTAATTTTAAATATACAAAAATAAAATAAAGAGAGAAAATAATCATTACAGTTAATACTATCCAGTAATTTACACCAATTCTCTTCTCTACTATTCACGTAATTCACACCAATTCTCTTCTCTAGTTAGTAAATTTTAATAACCTGTGAATCACTACACAAATAATTATATTTCACCTTAAGTAAACATGGCACAAAAGAAAAAAAAAATTAAAAAATCAAGTTGATTAATATATTTGCCCTCCTTTTCATCTTAATTAATGATATGTAAAAAAATAAACATTTTAGAAAAACTTCTCTTTTTCTTTTATTATTCAATTCCCCGCATCCCCAAGAAATATCAGATCACAAATCTTTTTCTCAATGGGGGAGATATCCTGAGACTGTACCTGAAGCTGCAGGCTCTTCTTTTCCTTTCTAAAATATTCAAATTCACTAACTCTACTCTCACTTCTTGAAAGACCAGCTAATATTACATTGTATGTTCCTAAAGAGGGAATAACCCCATTTCTCTGCATGCTTTTATAAACTTCCAGTCCTGTATCAAAATTACCGACAGAGAAGTAGACTCCTATAAGAGCAGTGTAAGTTGCAGTGCACTTGTGATCACTGGGCAAAAAACTAAAAAATTTAGCAGCACATTTGGGCTTTCCAGCACTCCCAAGCTTATATATAAGAACTAAAGCAAGGTATATTCCAATAGAATGTCCAGCCTTGATCATTTCCTCAACAACTTTTACCACCTTGGGTGACATATCTAATCTTATTAAACCTCCTATCAAGGCTAGATATGAGTTTCTTGTAATAAGTATACCTCTTTTAGCACTGTACTCAAAGGCCAGCAAAGCACCATTAGGCCTACAACGACTGGAGTTTACTTCAATGATGATTGAGATGACTGCAGAATCCAATTGGGTGTTTTTATCAGCAATTTGAGCAAGCAAGCTATCAACAGCAATGAGATTTTCCTTTTCCAATAGAGTCAATATGAGCCACTCGTCTATGGTAGAATGGTTATCAGCAGCTCTAGTTCTATCTAAATCTTTACTGACAGGTTCTGTGGAACAATGAGGATTCACTTGCCTGAGTAGGAGGTCACTCTCGCCAGCAACTTTTAAAGCTTGTAATGCTTTAACGAAAACAGGATAACGAAGGACAATATGGTTTTCTTTCATGTATTGGAGGATTTGGGACATGACCCATGTTTCCCCTGATTTGCTTAATTTCTCAACCAGAATATTGCATGCAGCTTTGTCAGGCTGTTCTCCAGCTTCTTGCATTTTACTAAAAATCTCAAGGGCTTCTCTGCAATTTCCTGTTTGACCATCACAAGTGCACCAAAAATTAACAAGAATTTGAAACGAAAAAAAGAAAATGAAGATAGTGACCTTAGACACTGGGTATTCACAAGTTTTGCAACAAGAATAATATCAGTCACTCATTAAAAATTTATCATTTTACAAAAAAAGGTAAAACAAATTGTTTAAAATACTATTTCATCATTCCTTAAAAACTTATCATTTTACAACAAGGGGGGAAACACATGCACTCCATAGAGATAGTAAGTGTAAAGTTTAACAATTATACAAATAACAGGTTGATTATCCCCAAGCTGCTGTCGGGTAGTAAAACCCAACCATAAGATCATAAACTACTGCTTTAACCTACATTTATTGTGGTAACCATGTTCTTGTGGGAAATGGTCAAACTACCAGACATCCCTTGCTGTATTGTGTTTGATGGTCACAAGATTTATTAAAAGAACATTTTTGCGACACAGTTCAACATACAACCTTCAAACAAAGTGGTCAACAAATGTTTGGAGATTTATCTTTCTTGCTTTGCAAAAAATTGGTGAGCACTTGACCTGCAGAGAAACTTTAACACATACAAGGGTTGCACAACACGCAAACAGATTTCAAAGAGAGATGTTTGGAATAAAGGGGGTTCATTATAAATATTAACTTAGTACATGGGAATGAAAAGAGAAGGAACAATCAACGGGAAGAGAGCTAGGGCAATTCGAGGAGCCCTCAGCCTCCACAGCAAGATGAGAAACGTCACAAATCTTTGCCTAAATTTTTTGCACTTTACCTAGCACAATAAAAGACCATCTCCCAAGCAGCCGAATCCCTCCCCCCTCCTCAAGGTTAAAGTCAGAAAGCTAAACCAAAGAAGATAAAGGCTCTTAAGTGACTTCCCAATCTGGTAAAGCTTCCCATTGAGCTAGAAATTTGGTGATGATACTTGTCACATAATAGTTGTAAAATAGTAGCAGCAGCTTTTACCACCAATTCTAAATCTTCAAACAGTTGCAGGGGCTAACCATGTAACTTGGGGAACTTAAGTTGGGATACATGGTACATCAATTGTATCCTGGCTGACTCTAGTAATTTGAGACGATAGACAACCAGATCAATTCGTTCCAACACTTAAGGTCAATTAAATTGGGGTCAGTTCTCATTAAACTTACTTCAGCAAGGAGGGTAGGCAATAAGGCCTAGGTTTTAGCAGAACCATGTCTCTTGGTTGAAATTCCACATCAAAGCGATGGTGATCCAAATATTGCGTCGGCTGTTATTAAGTAAGAACACTAACTTTTTTAACTAGACTCCCTAACCCTACAATATTTGAGAATAGGTACCCTGGAGGGATTCAAACCTTGGACCTTATAGAAGCAAACTACAAACCTAACCATTTCAGCTGCCCCTCTAAGAAATTTGAGTATGAACTAATTGATCAATTTGAGAAACCCAACCATTAAATTGAAGTTAAATAAGATTAGTAGTACTATGTGTTCTGCATTGGTGTTTTGATTTTCACAAAAGAATAGTA
Organism: Humulus lupulus; assembly: GCF_963169125.1. Classification (NCBI taxonomy): domain Eukaryota; kingdom Viridiplantae; phylum Streptophyta; class Magnoliopsida; order Rosales; family Cannabaceae; genus Humulus; species Humulus lupulus. The sequence goes on along the minus strand of NC_084797.1, from coordinate 164,672,496 downwards.
TTAAAATAAATAGGTATAGAAGTTGGATAGATACATTATAAGTGGCTTTATATTATTCTGAGATTTGAAGTTAAATAAGCTTTGAATTGTTTGCAATAGGTATAGAATAGTTGCTAGAGAAAATTATTGTCTTGCATATATAAATATATATATATACATATAATTAGAACAAATATAAATAATTTTAGGAGAACTTTGAACATGTCTATTGTCTATTTCTTTGGATATGTTTCTGATTGTTTAAACATGTCCATAGTATTTAGATTTGCAGAAATAGTATAGATTTAGGTTGTCTTGTACAGCTAAGCATAGGTTGTAATATTAGACAACTAAGCATAGGTTGTAATATTTATTTCTTTATTTTTTTAGCTATCTTGTACATTGTAATTTGCCTATAATGGCCTTTCTATTCTTCAATAAAATCATATTAGAAGAATTAATCCCAAAACAATTACATAGTATCAGAGCATTTGTAGTCCAAAAATTGGGAAATCTTTCCAATTTTTTTTCTCCCCCATTTCTTAAAAAAATTAGGGTTTCATTCTTTGAGGCTCAAACTTAGAAATCCATTTTAGAGTTGTCTTCTAATCTCACCTCCTGCCCAGAAAGCTTGCCCCACCTCCGATCGGCAAAACCCCAAATCTCGTGGTCTAGAAGAGTGGCGCGTGAGTCACACGCGCTGCCTCACTCCCCAGCTTCTTCTCCCACGCGTGCGCGCGTGTAAGCGCGTGACAACGCTGCCGGCCATCTTTCTCCAGCGTCTTCCTCCTTGGCACCTCCTATTGTGGCTGTGACTCTTCATCTCAGGTGTGCTAAGTTTTTCAACTATCTTGAGTTCATAAACATCTTTTTTTCGCTACCCATTGTTTTTCTCTGCTGCCCATTCATCATGAAAATCCAATCTCCAAATTTCATGGCTCCTCCATCTCAGCCAATTAATCTCATAAATTTATTTCAACTTCATGAGAGCCCTCTACCAACCAACTGTCACAAAGTCAGCCACATCTCACAGGAACAAAGTTTGCCACCTCTCAAAACACCTCCGAACCCTCTTCGACATTTTTTGCAGCCACTACAACTACATACAATTGAGGCAAATGTCAGTATAATGTGTCATCAAGGTTCTTCATCTCACACATTTACTACATCTGCCAACAAAAGTCTTTGGATAGTGGATTCTGGGGCTTCCGACCACATGACGGGTAATTTAGAAGTCTTCAGCACCTTCAAACAATGTGCTCATTGCCCCACAGTCAGAATTTTCGATGGATCCCTCTCAAAAGTGATGGGGAGTGGTTCTGTAAAATTATCAGATGATCTTCTCCTTTCATCTGTTCTATTTGTCCCTAAATTAAGTTGTAATCTTCTCTCAATAAGCAAACTCACAAGAGACTTCAATTGTGTGACTAAATTCTATCCAAATTTTTGTGAATTTCAGGTTGTGGGCTCGACAAAGGTGATTGGCAATGCTGAAATGCATGATGGACTCTATATCTTCAAGGATTCTCCTAAAAGTAAACAAATTCACAAATCAAGTTGTGGTAACCATTTATATTCTATTTCTCATTCTGTGTCTGTTTCGAATGACAATCTTATCATGTTGTGGCATTTTCGACTTGGACATCCAAATCTCGGTTATCTTAAAAAACTCTTTCCTCAGTTATTTATCCACAAACAACCAAAATTCTTTCACTGTGAAGCCTGTCAACTTGCTAAACACACTCGAAACTCTTATCCCAATTTTTCTTACAAACCTTCAAAACCTTTTTCACTGATACACAGTGATATTTGGGGACCCTCACAGGTAACAAATATCAATGGATATAGATGGTTTGTATCCTTTATCGATAATCACACTAGGACAACATGGACCTTTCTCATGAAAGAAAAATCCGAAACTGCTTCTATCTTTCAAAATTTCCATTCCATGATTCAAAATCAATTCAACCAAAAAATCCAAATTCTGAAAACTGACAATGGGAAGAAATATTTTAACTCCATTCTTGGTCCATACTTGTTAGAGCAACTTGTTAGAGCAAGGGATTGTTTATATTAGTTCATGTGTTGATACTCCACAGCAAAATAGGGTGGCTGAGAGAAAAAATAAACATCTTCTTGAAGTTTCTAGGTCAATCATGTTTTCAAATAATGTTCCGAAACAGTTTTGGGGGGAAGCTGTACTCACAGCTACCTATCTCATAAATCGTATGCCTAGCCGAGTACTACAATTCAAAACCCCAAGAAATCTGTTACTCGCGACATTCCCTCATATCTCAACTTTCTCCTCAAATCTTCCACTCAAAGTCTTCGGTTGTACTGCCTTTGTCCATATTTATGATCACAAAAGAACAAAGTTTGATCCAAAGTCTCACAAATGTCTCTTCATCGGCTATTCCAGCACTCAAAAGGGATACAAATGTTACTCCCCAGTTACAAAGAGGGTTTATAACACTATGGATATCACCTTTTTTTAACACCAATTTTTCTTTCCCAAACCTGGTATTAAGGGGGAGCATTCAAAGGAATATCAGATTTGGGAAACTCTTCATAATCATCAGGCTGCATTTCTTCAACCCAATGTCTTCACACATGAACATCATCAAACTGCTCAACCCTTACCTGTATTGTCACAGTCAACTGGTTCTCCCTTGCCTTCTGTGAAAATTTGAATATCTTTCTGTGTATTATTATCTCAAAGAGAGGGAATATATATACAACCTAGAATCTGACCTAATAAATATAAATAGCTAATTCTAGAAAGTACACCATTAAAATCCCCTAATTTTAGAAAGAATAAATATACAAAATATTTGGTATTAATACCAAATTGATTCCTATATACAACTGTGGTCAACTTCCTAATTACTGAAATAAATCCACACTCCCCCTCAAGCTGGGTTGTGTATATCAAACATCCCAAGCTTGCAAATTAAATCTTCAAAACTGGTTCTTGGGAGAGCTTTAGTGAGGATGTCGGCTGTTTGAAATCTTGATGGAGTATAAATAGCTTGAACAATAGCATTCTCAATCTTCTCAGTGATGAAGTGTCTATCTATCTCAATATGTTTAGTCCTGTCATGATGAACAGGATTTTTTGCTATACTGATGGCAGCTTGATTATCACAAAGCATTTGGATAGACTCTTCTGTAAATACTCCCAGTTCACCAAGTAACTTTTTCAGCCAAATTCCCTCACAAATACCGAGAGCTAGAGCTCTAAACTCAGCTTCAGCTGAGCTTCTGGAAACAACTGTCTGTTTCTTACTTCTCCATGTTACTAGATTACCCCAAACATAAGAACAGTAACCTGAAGTACTCCTTCTGTCTGTTATATCTCCTGCCCAGTCTGCATCAGTGTACACTCTGATTTCCTTATTTTCATTCTTCTTGAATAGCATACCTTTTCCTGGAGTCATCTTGAGGTATCTTAGGATTCTTGTAACCGCTTCCATGTGTTCCTCTGTTGGATTATTCATGTATTGACTCACCACACTTACAGGAAAACCAATGTCAGGTCTGGTGTGAGATAAATAAATAAGGCGTCCAACTAGCCTTTGATATCTCCCCCTGTCCACAGGGGTCTGATTTGTCCCCGAGCCAATTTTCTTGTTCGACTCCATTGGAGTTGAGGCTGGTTTACACCCAAGCATTCATGTTTCTTTGAGTAAGTCTAGAACATACTTACGTTGAGAAACAAAAATGCCATGTCTTGATCGTGCAATTTCCATGCCAAGAAAATATCTGAGATACCCTAGATCTTTAATCTCAAACTCCTTTGATAAGAAACTTTTCAACCTTACTAGTTCCTCCTTGTAATCGCCTGTTAATATTATATCATCAACATAAACAATTAGGATAGCTATCCTTTCATCTGAGTTGATTTTGACAAACAATGTGTGATCTGCCTGACATCGAGCATAGCCATTCTGAATGATTGACTTAGTGAATTTTCCAAACCATGCTCGTGGAGATTGCTTAAGGCCATATAGAGATTTTTTGAGTCTACATACTTTATCCTGGTTGGATGAATTCTCAAAACCAGGTGGAATATCCATATAGACTTCTTCTTCAAGATCTCCATTCAAGAAAGCATTCTTAACATCTAGTTGGTGCAATGGCCAGTCCTGGTTTGCAGCAAGAGAGAGAAGAACACGAATGGTGTTGAGTTTAGCAACGGGTGCAAAGGTCTCTTGATAATCTATCCCATAAGACTGAGTGAAACCCTTGGCAACCAAGCGAGCTTTAAACCTCTCAATGCTACCATCTGCTTTATGCTTAATAGTGAATACCCACTTGCATCCCACGGGCCTCTTCCCAGTTGGCAATTTTGTGATTTCCCAAGTACCATTCTTCACCAGGGCGTTGATCTTATCTTGTACAGCCTTTTTCCAACTAGGATCAATCAGCGCCTCTTGAATTGTATGGGGAATCTGTACACTGTCAAGAGTAGAAACAAATGCCTGATAGGATGGAGATAAGATTTTGTAGGACACAAAGTTGCCAATAGGATGTTGAGTACAAGCTCGAACACCTTTTCTTAAAGCAATAGGCAGATCATCATTTATATGAATAACATTATCATGACTAGGATTACTCAAACCTGAATGTATTTCTGAAGGATGTGGATCCAGTTCTGATTCATGGTGGCACTCAAGATGTGTTCGATCTTTTAATTCTTTGTCATAATTTTTCCTTCTTTGGTAGACACGGATCTCTTTAGGTTCTTGTTGTTGAGGCTCAATAGTCATAGGTGGATCTTGATTTTCTATGACTTGGGAAGAACTAGATGGACCTTGATTTTCCTTGACTGAAGAAATCGAAGAAGTGTCCTTGACTGGATTGGAAAATTGATCTAGAGGCGGAGTATGAGTATGAGTACCCAGAATAATGTCAGTATGGGTACCTGGAATACTCTCCCAAAGATGAGATTCATTTACATTCTCCCCCTGAATCTCAGATTTGTAGTAAGCATGTTTTTCAAAAAAGGTTACATCCATAGAGTTATAAGTTTTTCGAGTAGTAGGAGAATAACACTTATAACCCTTTTGATGGGAGGAATAACCAATAAAGATACATTTGATAGACTTAGGATCTAACTTACTACGATGTTGTGAATAGAGATGGACAAAAACAGTGCATCCAAAGATTTTAGGGTCAACAAAGCTAATGAACCGAGTATGAGGGAATAGTTGCAAAAGAGTTTGACAAGGAGTTTGAAATTTTAGCACCTTGGATGGCATCCGATTGATGAGGTATGCAGCAGTAAGAATGGCATCACCCCAGAAGAATTTGGGAACATGAGTCCCAAACATGAGAGACCGAGCAACTTCAAGGAGATGTCGATTTTTGCGTTCAGCAATTCCATTTTGCTGAGGAGTATCAACACAAGAACTTAGGTGAATGATGCCTTGTTGTATCAAATAAGGACCAAGAACAGAATTAAAGAAGTCTTTGGCATTGTCAGTTTTGAGAATTTGAATCTTTGTGTGAAATTGTGTTTGAATCATAGAATGAAAGCGCTGAAATATTTCACTCACTTCTGTTTTATTTTTCATGAGAAACACCCAAGTTAATCTCGTGTGATCATCTATAAAAGATACAAACCATCTTTTTCCCAATATAATGTTGACCCGCGAAGGCCCCCAAACATCACTATGAATTAATGAAAAAGGTTTCGATGGTTTATATGTTGATCTAGAATAACTATTGCGAGTGTGTTTTGCAAACTGACAAATTTCACAGCAAAAAGAGTTTGGATTTTTATTAATAAATAAAGAGGGAAACATTTTTGACAAATACAAAAAATTTGGATGACCAAGACGATAGTGCCATAGCATAATATCACTATCGTTATTAGAACAAGAAATGAATTGATTATTCAAAGAAAGCAAACTAAACTTTTGGGTTGTGCTAGTAGATTGAGTTTCATTCCTTAGAACATAAAGACTAGAACACATCTCAGCACTGCCAATCCTCTTCCCCGAATCCAAGTCCTGAAACACACAAAGATTTGAGAAAAATTTAGTCACACAATGGTGGTCACGAGTAAATTACAATCCAATTTCGGTACATAGAGTACAGAAGTGAGGGTTAGGTCCTTATTAATGATGACTGAACCCAAACCCTCAACTTTAGAGAGTGTACCATCAGCAATTTTGACAGTATGATTTCCTGTACTCATGTGAAACTCGGAAAAATTTGATGCATCTCCTGTCATGTGATCTGAAGCCCCGAAATCAAGAATCCAAGATTTAGTAGTTCTTTTATTGACAAAATAAGCTACTGATTTATTACCTCGTTCTGCCAACATTTCAGTACCATGAGTGGCAGTCAATGGAGTGGAGGATTGTTGTGAGATAGCTTCATTGCTGTGAGAGGGAGTTGGAGTAGAGAGGGACTGATCTGGTGAGGAGGTCTTGGAGGTTACCTCTGAGATGGAGCTGTCTTTTTCGGCAGCCATGGTAGTCAGAAAAGGACAGAGATGGACACAGAGAAGAGGAAAAAAAAAATAAAAAATTTTTGGAGAGCTAGGCAGCGGAACCTGGCTCTGATACCATGTGAAAATTTGAATATTTTTCTGTGTATTATTATCTCAAAGAGAGGGAATATATATACAACCTAGAATCTGACATAATAAATATAAATAGCTAATTCTAGAAAGTACACCATTAAAATCCCCTAATTTTAGAAAGAATAAATATACAAAATATTTGGTATTAATACCAAATTGATTCCTATATACAACTGTGGTCAACTTCCTAATTACTGAATAAATATCGTATTCTAAGATATTTAAAAATGACATCAGGTCTTGGTTTGCACTTCAAAAAACACAACAATCGAGACTTAAAAGTCTACACAGATTCTAGTTGGGCTGGAGAGCTGACCGACAGAGGATCAACCAGTGGTTATTGCACCTATGTATAGGGTAATTTAGTCACTTGGAGAAGCAAAAAACAGTCTGTGGTCTCAAGGAGTAGAGCAGAGTCAGAATATCGTGCTTTGGCCTTAGGTATATGTAAAGGAATGTGGCTCAAAAGGCAAATGAATGAGTTGAGAATTGACTCTCCTGAGTCATTTAAGATGTACAGTGATAGTCAAGTTGCAATCAACATTGCTAAGAATCCGGTTCACCATGATAGAACTAAACATGTTGAAATCGACCGACACTTCATTTTTTAGAAAGTAAATTCAAAGGTTATTGAGCTCAACTACATTCCCACAAAGAAACAGATTGCAGACATCCTAACAAAGGCCCTACCAAGAACGAGTTTTGAAGAATTTAATTCCAAGCTGGGTTTATATAACATATACAACACAGCTTGAGGGAGAGAGTAGAAATAGTGATAGATTTAGGGTATCTTGTACAGCTAAGCATAGGTTGTAATATTTATTTCTTTCTTTTTTTGGCTATCTTGTACATTGTAATTTGCTTATATATTGGCATTTCTATTCTTCAATAAAATCAGATTAGAAGAATTAATTCCAAAACAACTACAAGATTAGAATGTGTATTTTATACTATTTGCATTTATGGAAAACCAAGATGAAAATGTGGATACTACAAAGATGAGTGGATAAAATACGTAGACAAAGAGGAAGAAGGCTCGCATAGAGTGCAAGTGTAGGAAGTGTCCATTTAGTGATTGGATAGAGCATAATAAAGAACAAACATCAATAACCCAATCCACTAAGAACACTACTAACTCTAAAATTAACTCTAGTGGGACTCAATTAGTAAAATTTAGTCAAAGTAAAGTGAAAGATAATAAGCAAGTAATTTATATTGATGAGCTTCCGTTTAGACATATTGAAGGGAGAGGACTACGATTGCTTATTACTAATTTCTTTCGAAAAATTAAATTTCCTTCAAGAATTACAGTTACTCAAGATACTCATGCTCGTTCTTGGATGAAAAGTTAAAGTTGAGAAAGGAATTCATCAATAGTATGTTGTCTCTAACTACTAATTGTTGGACATCCATACATAACATTAGTTATTTGTGCTTAACTGCCCATTAGACTCATGAAAGAAAAAAAATACAAAAAATGATCATTAGTTTTATTCAAGTTCCTAGTCACAAAGGTGATACGGTGACTATCACAGTGAAAGAGATGGAGGATGCGAGAAATTGGTTAGATCTGGGTTTAGTGGAATAAATGAAAACCATGGGTCCATCCTTCACTTGGTCTAATAACCAAGAAGGTGAGGATCGTATTTTTTCTAAGTTGGATAGGGTGTTTGTTAATCACTCAATGATCTTGATTAAGCAGTTGCCAGCGATAAGGGTGGGGGTGAAACCTTTTCGTTTTTATAATATGTGGGCTGGTCATCCTCAATTTAGAGAGGTGGTTCTTACTAGCTGGAACCGGCCTTTGAAGTTTCCTGGCAGGGGTTTAGATCATATTAGTTGGAAGTTAAATCGTCTCAAGCATATTCTGAAGAGATTTAACTGGAAGATTATGGGGGATGTTTCGTGTAATTATGAGAGAAGCAAGCTTGAGTATAAACAAGCCCATGCTAAATGTCTTGCTGATCCGTCCAATAATTTGCTCTCCATTGAAGACCGGGAGTCTTATCTTGAGTTTAAGAGGCAAGAGAAGGTTTATGCTAGCTTTATGTATCAAAAGAGTAAAATAGATTGGTTAAGGTTTGGGGATTCCAACTCTTCTTTCTTTCATGCCAGCATAAAGAAAAGAAAGCTAGCTAATAAAATTGTTTCTTTTGTTTCTAATGATGGTACAATTGTTGATGACTATGATAGAGTTACTGACCATTTCCTGGTTCATTTCAAAAAAATTCTGGGTTCGGCTAGTAAAGCTTCAGGGGAGATTGATGATCAAGCTATCTGGTTTGGAGCTGTCTTGAGCAGGGAGGATCAGCTGGGTTTACTTAAACCTTTTACTGTCAAAGAGGTAAAAATAGCAATGTTCAGCATCAATTCCCTTAAAAGTCCAGGTCCGGATGGGTTTGGGGCTGGTTTTTTTAAGGCTTTATGGAAGGATATTGGTTGGGAAATTGCAGGGGCTGTTCTAGATTTTTTCGAATCAGATGTTATTCCTCACTCTTTGAACAGTACCTTATTATCTCTAATTCCGAAAGTTGAGCACCCAGTAAATGCTTCTGAGTTTAGGCCTATTACTTGTTGCAATACTATATATAAATGTATTTCAAAAATGTTATGCAATAGACTTAATAAAGTGCTTCCTGCTTTGATAAACCAGAATCAAGGGGCTTTTATTAAGAATCGCCTTCTTGCTCATAATGTTCTTATCCTCCAAGATTTGCTTAAAGGTTATAATAGGAGAAATATTTCTCCTCGATGTCTAATGAAGATTGATATAAGCAAAGCTTATGACTCAATTGACTGGAATTTTTTGGAAAATCTCCTTAATGCATTGTGCTTTCCGAAGAGGTTTATAAGATGGATTATGGTTTGTCTCAGGGGTTCTTCTTATGCCTTGGTTTTGAATGGTAGTATTCAGGGGCGTTTTCAAGGAGCTAGAGGGCTGAAGCAAGGAGATCCTATTTCGCCCTTACTGTTTGTTATAGTGATGGATTACCTCACTAGATTGTTGCTCAAAGCTTCTAAGGAGAAAGAATTCCGGTTTCATCCCTTATGTAAGTCCTTAAAGCTAGTTAATCTCTGTTTTGCGGATGACCTTCTGTTGTTTTGCAAGGCTAATCAGGAATCAGTTAGAATTTTTCAGCAAGTGTTCACTGTGTTTGCTCACTCTTCGGGCCTCACTATAAGTAAAAACAAATCAAGAGTTTACATAGGAGGGCTTGCTGCAGAAGAGAAAGTCAGACTGCTTCAGGATATTTGTCTGTTAGAAGGGCATTTCCCCATGAGTTACTTGGGAGTTCCCTTGAGACCGACCAAGTGGAGAGCAAGTGATTGTGATATTCTGATTGATAAAATGAGAGCTAGGCTGAAAGGGTGGTCTCATCGCCATTTATCTTATGCTGGCCGTGTGCAATTAATCAATTCAGTTTTGTTGAGGATTCGTTCCTATTGGATGAACATCTTTATTTTGCCTCAAAAAGTTGTGAAAGCTATTGATAGGTTGTGTTTGAGGTTCCTTTGGGGTGAGAGGGAAAATAGAAGTAAAATGCATAGGATTTCCTGGGAGCATGTCAGTAGGCCTAAATGTTTTGGGGGGCTAGGTTTCAAGGACAGTTCTTCTTGGAACAAAGTAGTGATGGCAAAATATTTTTGGGCAATCTCTTCCAAGCAGGATTTGTTATGGGTTAAATGGGTTAATGGTGTTTATCTAAAGGGCGAGTCAATTTGGGAGTATCGATTAAAGCACGATACAAGCTGGTATTGGAGGAGACTCATTAAACTGAGACATCTCTGGTCTGGTGCAGTGATGAATGCTGCAGTCAGGAATGGTAAAATCCATCTGGGCTCCTTGTATGTGACTGTGTTTCCTGGTGTGCGGGTTCATTATATAAAGGCTCTCTGGTGTAGGCTTTCAGCTCCTAAACACCAGTTCATTTTCTGGCTTGCAGTAAACCAGAAGTTGAATACCAAGGATTGGTTGCTGTCTTGCCATATCCCTCTTCTATCAGCTTGCTGTCCTGTTTGTGGTCAAGAGGAAGAGTCTCATACTCACTTGTTTTTTGATTGTATTTTCTCCAGAAATGTTCTCCTTGCTGTCCAGGGTTGGCTTAGAGGATTCTCCTGATCAGTTCAGTTTAGTAATTGGATCAAGTGGCTGGCTCTACCTCGGGATGGCTGGTTTTCGGTGGTTCTGTATGCTACTTGTACAGCTGCTGTGTATTACATATGGCAGAATAGGAACCATTGCTGGCATGATAATTTTTGTTTACCGGTGTATAGGATTGACCATATGATTAGATTTTCTATCAAAGCTAGAATTCTGAATTTAGTAGGCAGTAAGTGTTCTTATGGTGAAAAGCAAATGCTTAAGTTTGTAATGAATTTGTGAGTGTTGTTCTGGTTTAGGCTGAGGTAGTTTGGTCCGACCTCTGGTTTGTTTTGTATCTGCTTGTTGATCAATATATATCTTCTTTTGATCAAAAAAAAAAAAAAAAAGGTGATACGGTGGCCAAAAAAATTGATCAATTCCCTAAATGATTGGGAGATTAGTCAAGTGTTCTTTATCTGATAATACATATTCAAACGATGTTGCTCTAAGAAAGATATAAGAATATCTGTCAAAAAAGCAAAATACTTTAGTTTGGATGGAGAAATGTTTCATATGCAGGATTGTACTCATATCCTGAATTTGGTTGTTATTGATGGTTTAAAAGAATCGAGTTGTGTCATTTCTAGCACATAGAAATGTGAGAGCTTCCCTAACTAGGTTGAAACAAGTCAAGGAAGCTTGCCAAAATGCAAATATTGAATCAAAAGTTTTATATGCTTAAATGTCATGACAAGGTGGAATTCCACCTATATGATGCAAGAAGTTGTATTGAAGTTCAAGAAGGCTTTCAAGTTATTAGAGCACTCCCAGCAAATGCTCTACTATCTTTTAAAACACATCATTAAAACACTAATTTTTCTATTTTACCTCAAACATTTATGTTACACCATACAACCATACAACTTCTCTATTTGTTTCTCTGTATCATTCAAATATTATGTTTTTAATATTTTTATTCATAAAATCAAAAAAATAAACACATAATATAAGAAAGAGAGGAGAGAGGAGTGAGAAATTAATAATTAAATACATATGTAGCTAAGGAATAGTGCATATGTAATATGCATATGGAGCTGAATTTTAGCATTTTTTAGCTACATTTGAGCTAAATATGTATTGTAGCTATTCAATTGGGAGTGCTTTTAGGAGATACAAATTACACAAAACATTTTAAATACTAGTAAATGGAGAAAAAGTGGATGGCCAACCAAACTAACAATAATTGGAAAAATGCTCAAGCATCATTAAGTTTTTCAAAACTTTTTATGAACTTAGTTTAAAGTTTAGTGGTTCATTGTATGTGACATCGAATTAAATCTTTCAAGACTTTTGAAGTTCAAGTTGAGTTTAATGATATGAATACTAATATAGATTCTTTGTAAAGTAAAATGACAGGAAACATGCCCCTCATGTTTAACAAGAATTGGGACCGTGTTTAAAACATTAAATTGTAGTAGTATATTGCTTATATTTTGGTTCCAAGATTAAAAGTAAATGTTGTTTATAATGGTTTTAGATATCTCTATATTCCAATTGCAGCTGAAAATAATAGCAAACTGAGAAAATGATAACTAACTTTTATGCATTCTAGAAGAATATGACATCTCTTTCTAATTCTTCTAAGACCAACAATCAAGTGGAAGTTCATATGTTTTCTTGTTGTAATGAGATGTGAAGAGAATTGCATTTTGTATTGAAAATATAACATCTATTTATACACAACTAGAGAAGTTATTCTAAGAAACTAAATTAACTAATTAATCATAATTGTCAACTAATAAACAGCTAATATGCACACTATAACACAGCTAATATTCACACTATAACACTACCCCTCAAGCTGGAGCATAAATGTTAATCATGCCCAGCTTGTTCCAAAAATAGTCAACCCGAACCCCATTTAGAGCTTTCGTAAAAATGTCCCCTAGTTCTTCTCCAGTCTTCACATATCCTGTAGAAATCAAGCCTTGTTGAATTTTCTCACGAACAAAATGACAATCAAGTTCAATGTGCTTCGCCCGTTCATGAAATACAGAAATAGTTGCAATATGAAGAGTAGCTTGGTTATCACACCATAATTTTGCATGCACTGAAGTTTTAAGTCTTACTTCAGTCAATAGTTGATATATCCACATTATCTCACACACAGACTGTGTCCTGTGTCATAGCTCGATATTCTGACTCTGCACTAGATCGTGACACAACGGTTTGCTTTTTACTCTTCCATGAGACCAGATTCCCTCCAACAAAAATACAATAACCTGAAGTGGATCTTCTATCTACTTTAGAACCTACCCAATTTGCATCTGAGAAACAATCAATATGAGTGCATCCATGATTCGCATACACAATACCTCGTCCTGGTGCTCCTTTCAAGCAACACAAAATCTGCTCTAACGCTGCCCAATGATTAATTGTTGGGGATGACATAAACGGGCTAACAACACTAACGCTGCCCAGTGAAGTAACTAATGTGATTTAGATGATTATCTTGCTGATAGAAAAAAAACGTTGATTAAGGATGAGAATTTTGACATTCTAGATTGATGGAGAATGAATGGTAACAAGTACAATGTTGTCTCCCACATTGCAAAAGATATCTTGGTTGTTTAAATGTCTAAAGTTGCTTCTAAATCAATATTTTCTACTATAGCATGGATACTTGACTTATTAAGAAGTTCTTTGTCTCCATATATTGTAGAAATATCATTGTAAATACATTTTGTACAGCTAATTTTAGGTTGTAATTGACAGCTAAGTTTAGGTTGTATTTTTTCCTTATATATTGTCTAGCTCTTTGTATTCAGCGTATATATAGGTCATACTATTCATCAATAAAATTATATTAGAAGTATTATTCACACAAAACTACATAGTATCAGAGCATTAGTAGTCTAAAAATTGGAAAATCTTTCCAAATTTTTTCTGCCCTCTTTTCAGTAAAAAAAAAATCAGGGTTTTGCACTTTTGAGCTCAACCTTAGAAAATTATTTTAGGGCAATCTTCTACTCTCACCTCCTACACAGGAAGCTTCTGGACCTCCGGTCGGCAAAACCCTGAAGTTCGGCACCCAACAGAGTCGTGCGTGAGCCTCACACGCCGCCTCCATCTCCGGCCCATCTCCCACGCGCGTGGCGCATGTAGGCGCGTGCAACACCCTGACGGCGAGCTTTTTCCAGCGTCTTCCTCGACACTCCTTGCTGCATTTCCCTAGTGCTTTCACGATTTCATCACACAAAAAAATCAATCCAAGATCTTTTTAGCCCTAGCCTCTATCTTTACTGAATAATTTTTTTTTTTTTTTTTCTAATCCTTCATAAGCTTATTCCAGTCCATTTTTTTTTTCACTCTAAAGTTCTTATCAATAGCTGTTACAACCAACTCCTCATCTAAAAGTCGATCTAAAAAATATGAGCTTCTCAAATCAATGGCTGCTCCTCGACTTCTCCAATCAGCCAAACCCACTCCTCAATCAGCTACTTTTGTCTCCAACTCCTCTCATAAAGTCATCCATTTTCAAGACTTGGAAGTCAACCACTTCTCAAAGGACAAAATCAATGCAACTCCAACACCTCTTGGGCAGTGTATGCAGCAGCCAAATCCATCTTCAACCGAGGCAAATGTCAGCATAATGTGTCATCAAGGTTCTACGTCTCACACATTTACTGCAACCTCCAACAAAGGTACTTGGATTGTTGATTCATGGGCTTCCAACCACATGACGAGTGATTTACAAATCTTTAGCACCTTCAAACCATGTGCTGAATCCCACACCGTCAGAATTGCAGATGGTTCTCTCTCAAAAATGATAGGGACTGACTCTGTAACATTATCAGATGACCTCCTTTCATCAATTCTATTTGTCCCTAAACTAAATTGCAACCTTCTTTCAATAAGCGAACTTACTCGAGATCTTAATTGTGTCACTAAATTCTATCCAAATCTTTGTGAATTTCAAGTTGAGGGCTCAGAGACGGTGATTTACAGTGCTGAAATGCATGATGGGCTCTATATTCTCAAGGATTCTCCTAAAAGCAAACAAGTTCACAAATCCAGTTGTGGTAACCATTCCAATTTAGATTCTGTTTTCAATTTTGTGTCTGTTTCAAATGAAAATCTTGTCATGTTGTGGCATTTTCGACTAAGACATCCAAATTTTAGTTATCTTAAAAAACTATTTCCTCAATTATTTGTCCACAAACGACCAAAATTCTTTCATTGTGAAGTATGTCAACTTGCGAAACATACTCAACACTCTTATCCCAATCTTCCTTACAAACCTTCACAACCTTTTTCGATGATACATAGTGATATTTGGAGACCCTCACGAGTAACAAATATTAATAGATCTAGATGGTTTGTATCATTTATTGATAATCATACTAGGACAACATGGACATTCCTTATGAAACAAAAATCAGAAACTGCTTCTATTTTTAAAATTTTCCATTCCATGATTCAAAATCAATTTCACTGAAAAATCCAAATCCTGAAAACTGATAATGGAAAAGAATATTTTAACTCAATTCTTGGTCCATACTTGTTAGATCAAGGTATTGTTCACATTAGTTCATGTGCTGATACTCCGCAACAAAATGGAGTGGCTGAGCAGAAAAACAAACATCTTCTTGAAGTTTCTAGATCTATCATGTTTTCAAATCATGTTCCTAAACAGTTTTGGGGGGAAGCCTTACTCACAGCCACCTATCTCATCAATCGTATGCCTAGCCGTGTACTACAATTCAAAGCTCCTAGAAATCTGTTACTTGCAACATTCTCTCATATCTCCGCCTTCTCCTCCGATCTTCCATTTAAAGTCTTCAGATGCACAGCTTTTGTCCATATTTATGATCACAAAAGAACAAAACTTATTCCAAAATCTCACAAGTGTCTCTTCATCGGGTATTCCAACACTCAAAAAGGGTACAAATGTTACTCCCCAATTACAAAAAGAATCTATAACACTATGAATGTCATCTTTTTTTAACATCAATCTTTCTTTCCCAAATCTGGTATTTAGGGGAGCATTCATAGGAATATCAGCTTTGGGAAACTCTTCAGGATCATCAAGCTGCATTTCCTCAACCCAATGTTGTGACACACAAACATCAAAGTGCTCAGTCTTTGCCCTCTTTGCCTATCCAGCCAGATCAATCAACTGGTCCTTCATTACCTTCTTTTCCTATCCAACCATATCAATCAACTGGTTCTTCCTTACCTTCTTTTCCTATCCAACCAGATATCAGTCCAGAAAATACACCCAACCCGTCCTTCTTTATAGTCAATCCAACCTCACCTTCCTCCTCAGAAAATCCAAACACTCCTTCGAACTTACCACCACCTCAAACTCAAGCACAATTTGATATAAGTATCAAAGAAATTCGTGTTTATAGCAAGAGAAAAGTTGGAAATATAGAGGTCAACACGCAAGACAAAAACTGCTCAAACACTCATCAAAGCCCTCTCAACCTCGAAAATCATGAAGGTAACGATACTGTGACTCATGAGTTGGTTTCTCCTACTATTGATGATCTCGACCTAGTTATTGCTCATCGGAAGGGTGTTAGAACTTGTACCAATCACCCCATTGAAAAATATGTTGCTTATGGGAAACTAACACCTATGTATTGAGCTTTTGTCTCTTCTCTTGATCTTATTCAGATTCCCACAGACATTTATGAAGCCTTGAAAGATCATAAATGGAAGACTGCAGTTGATAAAGAAATGAATGCTCTTGAGAAAAATGGTACTTGGGTTCTCACTGAGTTACCTCAAGGAAAACGGACAGTTGGTTGCAAGTAGATTTTCACCGTCAAATATAATTCAGATGGGAGTATCAATAGATTCAAGGCTCGATTAGTTGCCAAGGAATTCACTCAATCATATGGTGTTGACTATCAAGAGACCTTTGCTCCTGTCGCTTAACTTAATACAGTAAGAGTTTTATTATCACCTGCTGTAAATTGTGACTGGCCTTTATATCAGTTGGATGTGAAGAATGCTTTTTTGAATAGGAATCTCGAAGAAGTCGTCTATCTAAAAATTCCACCAGGGATGAAGAAACACTCCAGTGGTCGAGTAGTGTGCAAACTTCTCAAATCTCTTTATGGCTTGAAACAGTCACCTTGGGCATGGTTTGACAAATTTGCAAAGCTAGTTGTCAAACATGGATATACTCAAAGCCAGGCTGATCATACTCTATTTTTCCAAGTTCTCTTCAACTGGGAAGCTAGCAATTCGCATTGTCTACGTGGATGACATAATCTTAACTGGAGATGACTTAGGAGAAATTTCAAATCTCAAAAGACTTCTTGCCTCCAAATTTGAAATTAAAGATCTAGGAACCTTCAAATACTTTCTTGGTATGGAAGTAGCCCGATCGAAAGAAGGAATTGTTATATCTCAACGAAAGTATATCCTAGATCTTCTAAAGGAAACTGAAATGATTGGGAGCAAGCCGGTTGACACTCCCATGGATCCAAACTTGAAAGTTAATCAAAGAGAGGATTCAACTCCAGTAGAGAGGGGAGCTATCAAAGATTAGTACGAAAGCTAATCTATCTCTCTCATACTAGACCTGATATCGCATTCCCTGTCAACGTTGTTAGTCAACATATGCACAGTCCTTGTGAGGAGCACTTGGAAGTAGTGTATCGTATTCTAAGGTATTTGAAAATGACACCAGGTTTTGGTTTGCACTTCAAAAAACACAACAACCGAGACTTGAAAGTTTACACAAACTCTAGTTAGGCTGGAGGGCTGACCGACAGACGATCAACTAGTGGTTATTGCACCTATGTATGGGGTAATTTAGTTACTTGGCGTCGTGAAAAACAGTCTGTGGTCTCAAGTAGTGCAGAGTCAGAATATCGTGCTTTGGCCTTAGGTATTTGTGAAGGGATGTGGATCAAAAGGCTCATGAATGAATTGGGTTTGACTCTCCTGAGTCCTTTAAAATGTACAGGGATAGTCAAGCAGCAATTAACATTGCTAAAAATCTGGTTCACCATGAGAGAACTAAACATGTTGAAATAGACAGACACTTCATTTCTGAGAAGGTGAATTCAAAGATCACTGAGCTCAACTACATTCCTACAAAGAAACAGATTGCCGACATCCTAACAAAAGTCCTACCAAGAACAAGTTTTGAATAATTTAATTCCAAGCTGGGTTTGTATAACATATACAACTCAGCTTGAAGGGGAGTGTAGAAATATCATTGTAAATACATTTTGTACAGCTAATTTTAGGTTGTAATAGACAGCTAAGTTTAGGTTGTATTTTTTCCTTATATATTGTCTAGCTCTTTGTATTCAGCCTATATATAGGTCATACTATTCATCAATAAAATTATATTAGAAATATTATTCACACAAAACTACATATATGTTTGAAGCTTTAATTTTCTCAAAGAATCAGTTAACTTCTAAATATGTTGCTCCTATAGTGTTAGAGGCATTATATGGACAAAATTGAGACTTAGGAGACATTCGAGTAAGTTGGAGTTGGAGAGGGTTGTGGAGATTTGTCCAAAAGCAGGGTAAGCCACTAGTCAATTGTAGGTTCTTCTACAACAGAAGGATCTCCATGCTGAAGATGCTACTTGGAAAGATTTTTAGACAATACAGGGTGGTTTCCTTAATTTCACCGTGAGAACAAAGTTAGTCTTTGGGATGGGGTATTAGAAACCCTTCTATTCATTTTATGTATGAAAGGAGGCAGGCAAAGAAAAATCTAAATGCAAGACATTAGACCTATGACATGGCAAAAGATTTTAAGGCCATTAGAGAGTGAAAACAATTGTAATTTGTAATGATTGGTTGACATAGGTAATCATGTTTTCTATTCTAGGATGTTAGGGGAATAAATAGACGAAAAGTGGTGAGAGAGGCCATGCAAGCCATCTTGTCTACTATTCCGCAATAATCTATTTACCTTTGAATTGGTACATATCAGCATACATCTATAATGATTAAAAAATTCTCTAATAGATTTTTTTTTTAAATAACCATGCCGCCAAAGACCAATGGTTTTACAAACAACTCAAACATATTTACATTGAAAAAACTAGAAGTTAACAAAAACCATACCAGAAAAATGATATTAGATTCTGACATCATAAGGAAAAACAAATAGGAATAAGGATATGAAGTAAGCTTGCTCTTACCTGACCCAATAAGGTATTCCATTAAAACGGTGTAAGTATAGCGATTAGGAGAATGCCCTAATTGAAGCATTTCCTTGTAAGCATCAGTGGCTTCCTTTACTTTATTATTATTGAATAGAATTTTCATATAGGCTGTGTATGAAACAACAGTTGGACTGCAGCCATCTGCTTTCATCTCTTCCCACGCTCTCATTGCCCCATCAACATCTCCAGAATGGGACATCCACTGCATTAACGAAGTATAAGTAACAGCATCAATATTTAATTCCCTCTCTTGCATTTGCTCGAAAACATATTTCATTGATGAAATCCTCCCAGCTTCTCCAAAAATATCGAGCATTGTTGTGTAAGTGTACTGATCATGCTTGAGCCCTTTTAGTTCAACAGCCCAGTTAAAAAATAACCACGCCTTCTCCATTGGAGGATGGCTTTTCAAAACTTGATTAACTGTGTATGAATCCCATCTTATAGGGAGGCCCAGAAGCTGGTCTTGAGCAGAATCCCATGTCGAATATTTTAGGATATTATAAATTTTTCCAATAGTATCTCGCATGTAAGTCTTTGTGTCGACATCTTCCCTTTGTGACGGTTTAAGATATTTCTTGTTGTTCCTTCGCAGGTCTCTTCCAGTGGATCTATTTTGTTTGAATTGATGAAAAGAGTGGATGAATTTAGAAGAACTCTTCAAGTGACTATGACCACATGCAGCCGGATAAACTGGAACTTTCAAAGAACTCCATGGAAAGCAAGAAATCTGCGCAGAGAACTAATCTTAGGCAAATTCACTCTTTCTGACACTACATATAAGCAAGAAGGAAACATCTAGAGCATGACATATAAAAAATATATAAAAAGCAAGTGAATAATTAAGTTGCAAAGTCAAATCAACAATATTGGGAGAAACCTACATAAGCTTAAGTTCAATCTGCATGTATTGTGACTTGTTAGGATGTGAGCAACTTCCCGAGTATAAGATTATGGACATGTCAAAGATTTTTAGTGCCACATAAGCACGTTATGTATGAGCAGTTTTTAGTCATGGATACAGCTAGTTTATGTTCAGTAGTAGGTAACGATCTTTTTAAAGGTCAAACCAGAGGTTTTCATAAAGTAAAACCATATTCATGTCAACTAGTAGAATCTTTAGGAACAACAAATATTTACTCTATGCTATTATCATTGCTTAACATGACAGAGAACCACAAACTTAGATATAAGTAATAGGAGATTCTAAATAGCTTCTTATTTCGTAGTGACAGGATCCACACTTGATTAGTAGTTGACTGTAGTTCACGCTGTCATTCTAGCTGCCTAATTTCCATAGTACCACCATCTTATTTTTTATATGTCCTCATCTTTGATGGATTTTTTCTTCATCGCAAATGTTGATCTCTTAGTTACTGTTTGACTCTATGCTTTTAAGGTAAATCACACTTGTCCTGCAGTTTTCTTCCTTTCGGCCCAGTCATCTTATTTTTTATATGTCCTCATCTTTGGTGGATTTTTTCTTCATCGCAACTGTTGATCTCTTAGTTACTGTTTGACTTTATGGCTTTAAGGTAAATGACACTTGTCCTGCAGTTTTCTTCCTTTCGGCCCAGTCATCTTATTTTTTATATGTCCTCATCTTTGGTGGATTTTTCTTCATCGCAACTGTTGATCTCTTAGTTACTGTTTGACTTTATGCCTTTAAGGTAAATGACACTTGTCCTGCAGTATTCTTCCTTTCTGCCCAGTCATCTTATTTTTTATATGTCCTCATCTTTGGTGGATTTTTCTTCATCGCAACTGTTGACCTCTTAGTTAATGTTTGACTCTATGCCTTTAAGGTAAATGAATCTTGTCCTGCAGTATTCTTCCTTTCTGCCCAGTCATCTTCTACATTGTGATTCCAGAAGAAGCTTCCTTCATACACAGTTAATTTCATGCATTTCATAAAATTGTTATCTTAATATGTTGCATTGCATTATAGTATTCAGCATATTTTGGGTAAAAATTATAGTATATACTTTTGTGGGCTTCCGAAGTAATTTTTTCCTGAATCTTACTTCATGTTGAGTTATGTATAGCTCTACAAATAAATGTATGTGTTCCAACTTAATGTTTAAAAAGAATAGTTCAGGTACTAAGCCAGTTTCCTAAGTTAGCAAGGCGTAACCTTCACAATGAAAAAGAAAGACATAAATAAATCACGTGTTCTCATAAAGAAGCTAGACATGCACTTCCACTGAAGAAACAAAAAATAGGCCTTAGCTCTCTTTTAAGTTAGCACGAAAGCCAAAGTTAGTGTGCCTTACCCCTTGATATGGACTGAGGCATAAAGCCTCTTTACCTGCCTCAGCTAATAAACGAGTAAGCCTCTTCCAGTTATTTAAGACTTAGCCAAGAGACTAAAAGAAAAATGTTTTACCTTAAACTCATCTTTTAAAAAGTATAATCCCATTCTGCTAATAGAAAATGTAAAAAAATTCTTTCAGAGCAAGTTGTCAAATTAATCCAATAATTAAATAGCAGACCTTCATTTCTTTAATAGCACAATGACTTGTTTCTTTGTATAGAGTTACCTAAAGCAATATACTTTGACTGAGGAGAAGGGGTTCAAGGAAAGCAAGCATTGTTATTAAACGAAACATAACCATGCATGTGCATATTGGCGCAATTACTCTTGTTTATATAGTCTCATTATGAATAAGCAAATAACCTTGAAGTTGTGTGGACGGCAGTAGAAGTTCCACATTGTTCCTTGGATGAATCAACTTGTAAATCCATTTTAGAGACTTCTTAGCCCATGATCAAAAGCAATCAATTGACAAGTTACAACTGCAAATAATGCAAAGTCCATTCACAATAAGCAATAATTCACAAAATTATAAGAAAATATCAACGCCAAAATATTCTATTGTAAGTGACAATAGAGATGTCCTTTTCATCAGCAAAGTGAAAGAAACCACTCCTTAGTTACAGCAAAAGAATAGACGTCGAAAATGAACGACTCAGATGTTCATCCTTACATAACCACACATGCATACAAAGATTAGTCAAAACCCAGTAAACAACAAATATTTTCATTACTCATTTGGCATTAAGTCTCCCACTTCATAGAAACTTTTCTACGAACACCTCCCAGGCATGAATAAATGACTTCTAACTTGTTTTAATATGCATTTAAGGATAGGTCTTTACATTACTATTAAATATATATATATATATATAAACCTAAACAAAAAAAATCATAATCTTAGAAGAAGACATACTTTTCAACAGCTGAATTTTTTTTATATAATAACGAAATTGAGAACAAATAGCAAGTCTTATCATTTATTCGGCAAATCAACTCCACCGAGAATTGACTTTTCATTATTTCTATAACCAGAACTTCATTTTCACTTACAAGAATCTAAGCTAAGTACTACATTTCTAAAATTTCTAATCAATCCAAACATAGAAATGAAAAATAACGAGTTAAGTAACATATGGTACCTGATAGCGATAAAGGTTAGAGAACCAGCGAGGTAGTTTGGCCGGAGGACCCAATTGGTGTGGCAGCAGAGAAAGAAATTAGGGTTTTAGTGTGAAGTTGAAAAATAAACAGCAGAGAATATGAAGAGGAAGCACACTGTCTTTGGTTTTAGCTGATGATGTTGGGATTGGAGGAACATGCTCTAGTGTTTGGTTTGCTCTTTTTTTTTTTTTTTTTAAGCAGCTCAACTAAGGTATTCATGTTAAAATCTAGGGCTGAGCATAAAATTCGAAAAACCGAAAAATCGAAAAAATCGTGTACACCGATCTACCGAAAAAACCGAAACTGTTTAAACCAAAAACTGAAAAAACTGCCGACGGTGCAAACCGTCACTATTCGATCGGTTTGGACATTTTGGGTGAACCGACCAATAAAACTGAAACCGACCGAACACAATAAAATAATAATATAATATTATATAATTATTAATTATTAAAAATTTTAATAAAAAAAAAAAAAACTTAGGGCACTTGTAAATATAATTATGTTCTATATATTTATGTTGTAAAAACACACAAAAATGGATTCTAACAATCCAAAATTTTTAATTTTTTAACTAAAACTTTCAAAAAAAATAAAAATAAAAAAAAATAATCATATTCGGTTTGGTCGGTTTAACCGACCAAACCGCGGTCCAAAACGGTCGGTTTTTTTTTAAACTGGTTCGGTTAGGTCGGTTTTTGGATTTCACCAATCCGAACCGAAAACCGAATTCTGGATTTTTTTTTGTGAAAAAACCGCCCAAACCGACCGATGCTCACCCCTATTAAAATCATTTTTTAGATTAAATTTAAAAGTCATTTTTATATTCATATCTCTATATTTTTTTTTTTCAGAAAATACCAATTTGTTTTCTATATTTTTCATGAATACTTGATCGGCGCAAATATTTTACTAAATAATAATTCAGACCTCATATTTTGCAAAACAGACCAAAATAATATTTAGAATCCGATTTTGCTCAAATAATTTTTCAATACGATTAAAATATCCTTGAATTTTTAATTTACGAATTAATTAAATAATTAAAAATAAATTTTAAAGATAAAAAAATTGATTTTAATTAAAAAAATAATAACAAATATACTACTTAAATTAAAATCAATTTAAGATAAAAAAAAAACTAAAATTAAATCTACATTTCAAACATAAAAAATCAAATACACTTACCAAACAAAAAAGAAAAACTAATCAAGCATAAATTTAAATAAAGTCAAAACTACCAACATATTCATCTTATAAGTATTGTTCATCTTCTTATCAAGCATCAATACAACACCGCTCCAAACTCAGAGACCTTTCATGAACTCCCTCACCTCACGTCTCGCCCACCCCATGCCTGGACTTCACTGTCAGCAACCTCCCATCACAGCCCAAGTGACCTTCTATCTCAATTTGCACTAGCCCAGACCACCTCCCATTCTTACCTGCACCAACATAGATCGCCTCCTATCCCAGCAAAGCAACACCACCCCAACCTCCAACACCCAAAGTTCTGACCCCCATCGCTCACCCTAACCCTCTTTTCACAGTTCAACTCAAGCCCAAAAAGTGTCGCCGCAAACTCTCACCAAATCTGAAGCTTCGCCCCAAGCTCTGCTATACTAAAGTCATGTGACTTCTCACCAATCTTAATCTTTGTATAATCTCTGTTGAGTGAAGCTTCAACCTCTCACCAATGTTGACTATTTTTTTTTCTTTTTGCAGAGAAAGATGGAGAAGATGGTGGGTGGGGTAGGAAGATTATGGTGGACGAAGATGGTTGTAACGCCCCAAAATCCTAACCCCGAGACATCATTAGGGTACTAGTCGGTTCAAATAGCTTTAAAACTTGAAAACCAAATGTTTTACTAAATGGTGCATAAAACTTTATTAAAAACATTCTTATTAAAACACATGCAGTATTCGGATATCCATAATATTCAAATAAAACATTCATTTAAATGCAACTCGACACTGCTAATTGAGGCCCACCAAAAGTTGTCAGATGATCTTCTGGTGGCCCACATCCACAGTGACTGACACCTGGCAGCTATCCCAGGTCCGAGGTCCAGAATTCTGGACTTGGGAGATGAGCGAGTGAAGAGAGCTCCTCGGGACGTGGTCGCGCCTGTGGACATCCTTGCCTCGAGGATAGACCTCGGGATGTGGCCTCACCTGGAAACGTCCTCACCCCGAGGACAAACCTTGGGGCGTGGCTTCTCCTGGAGACATCCACGACTTGTCCTACTTGGGCTTCTTGGAGGGGTTCACACTCTGAGAACCTCATGACTTATCTTGTCACTAATCACTTTTAATTATCACGTGTTGGATGGTGAAAATACGGACAACATTTGCCCCCCAAGTCTTTACTCGTCCTCGGCAATTGAGACTTAGATTGAGAGGAGAAATTTGAAAGTTCGGGGGGAGACGCTTAGGCTCCCCCTGACGTCACTCTAGAAAATCACACCACATGTAGACTCCCTATGGTTGGGCCCATCAACTCATAAAATTAATGAGGGGCTAGCTCCACGATCCAAAACGTCCACTCCGTACCCAAGGTGTCCTGTTGCCCCATTCCCGAGGCATCCGTTCCCAAGGCTAATGATCACGATCCGTGCCATTTGGACCCTGATCGCTGGTTCACCCTCGAGTATCCACGTGATAGGTAATCTGACGACCATGGAGGGGTTGCTTCCCCTCCAAGTTTTATTGAGTATAAAAACTATAGAACCACCTCTCAGCTTTCTCTCTCTAACCAATCAAAATTCAAAAATTATATGCCAAACACCCTCTCTTCTTTCTCACTTTCCTCGGACCTCCATTTCTGAGTTCTCTACAACTCTGGACGATTGGCACGAACTGTCTTATTTTTGGGCGAACGACAGGCAATTTTTCAAAGTCCGGACTCGCCTCAGCACCTATCTACGCTTTATCTCGAGTAAATACCTACTGAATCTGTGTTTAGTTTCACACTTGCATCAGGTTTTATTAGAGAGTTTAGGTGCCTTCTCAGGAATGTGGTGTTTTTCAGCCTAATCTTTGGCTCTAAAGACACCCCAAATTCTTAGAAAATTCTTTTTCCTCTCCTCCTCAAGCAGTAGTCTTAGGATCTTTTGTGTTTTGTCCATCTCTTCTTCGGTAAGAATACTAATTGCTGGATTTTTGTCTCAGATGTCTGAGGAACTACGATTGTTGCAAGAGCCAGGTTTCTACCACTTCGATAAGGAAATCTTAGACAGGAACCAAGAACACGGTGCATCCTAGGATGGCACAAGGGTGGAGACCTAAGAACTAATCAGGGAACTGGTTTTTCGTGCTGATGGCTCGGTAGCGGAGAGGCCATTGTTACCGGCCAAAAGGGGGTTGACCATGGAAGAAGTCAACCGAGCCCCTACTCCACACCCCACTCAGTCGTACAAGGCTGATGGTTTTGAAGCAGAGGAGTACCACACCCTTCTCCGACACCCCAAGGCCTTGGAAGCCATTATGAGGCACTACGCGATCGGGGATAGATGTATGGTGCGCCTTTGCTGGGAATCTGAGAGGGCGCACCGCAGCGTGAATGGTCTTGGCGCCTAGAGCCAAGCCCACTTAATGGCTGGGGCCACCCTGCCCTTGCATAAATATTTTGTGGACTTCTTGAAGTTCGTAAGGATAACTCCCTTTCAACTCTCCCCCACGCCTATCGGGTGCTCGCAGGAATGTATGTTCTGTATTGGAAACAGAATTGGCCTGCATCTTCCCCGACGAAGATTCTATACTTCTACAGCTTCTGCACCACTCCGAGGAAGAAGACCTACCAGGACGGGTACTACACATTGATAAAGTACACCTCCTCATCCCTCAACTACAAGGCTCCCCATCACAACGAGAACCATTCTCGAGACTACAAGGATGCCTTCTTCTACACGAAGAGGTTTCCGATCTGTAATAACCCAACCCTAATCCTCGACTTCTCAATGGTTAGTGAGTGTCCTCCCGATCATTCTCTTTGTTTCTTTGACCAATTCGTGTTCTTTACTTAGTCAATGTTGAATAGGCCCCTTTCGCTAGACTCCATATGTCGAAATCTTCGAGGACCACCTTCAAAAGATGAAATCACTCCCTGAGAAAGCTCTAGATCTCAGCTTTTTGGTGACGGAGGATAACCTTGTTAGGTTAGGACTTCTTAGCGTGGGGTAGAAAATCAACAATTTTGAGCTGACCAAGTACTGTCAGTCCAAGAAGTCTCGGGAGTTGGAGTCCCAACACATCCATTACATTGATGGGCGCGCTTGGGCAATGCTGAACCAGCAGTTGCAGGAGGAGCAACTGGAGACTATCTAGGCCACAGAGGCAGATCGAGAAGCCCAAGAAGATCGGGAGCTCAAGGAGGAGCTCCAAGCGGGGATGGAAGTTTCTTATCTTGCCTCAGGTAAATCGCCCCTTACTCTATACTACACCACACATGTAGGGGATAGGATAAGTCCCAAGCATGTATGGGCTTCTCCCGCCCTTCTTCATTGTGGCCAGATTGCACACCGGCATTGGACTAGGGAAGAGTTTCAGGACTACTTAGACCTGATAGATGTCTACCTTCACTACCCGAGGAGACAGTTACCTCCTCGGGGGCTTTGTACCCATAGACCGTGTGACATCTCTCAATTCCAACTAGTTCTACCAATATGGCACTAATTTGAGTTGTGAGATGGGAGATAGGACTAGACACCTCCAATGCTTGCACCAAGACATTGCTCATGTTGGGCTTCTGAAAAGCCTACAACACTATTTTATGTCTTCGATTTGGAATTTGCACAAACTATTTCTTTGTTTTTGCAGATGATATGGGGCTAGCTAACATCGCTTGATCGACTCTAAGGCTAGGATCGCCCCTAAGCTCTTCAGCTGTCAGAGAGCCCTCGCATCCTCGAGAGGATCCCAAATTCTCTACACCAGCTAAGTTCCTACGGTAGACCTGCCCCAACCTTGGAGGTTATTTCCTCCCCTCAGGCTTGTGAAGTGGTCCAAATCTTGGACCAACCAGAGTTGGCACCTTGCCCACGACTTCTGATATACCCCGAGATGAATGAGGGGGACCTGCTGGAGCAATACCAAAGGATGCTCCAGCATTTTAATGCGAGGATGGTGGAAGGCAACAAGCTCCTCCACGAAACCGCAGAGGCCTTGCACCAACTTAAGCCACCAAGAGAGAGACCCATTGTACCTCTGATAGGTTAGGCTGAACTAGAGACTTTGTTCTCAGCCAAGCTAGGGGAAGTTGTCGCTCCTCTCGCTGCTGAGCTCCTCCAAGGGGTTAGCTCCACCATGTGTGAGCTGACCGCTTGTAGCTTTTCCCAATTGGGCGACAGCAATGAGGCCTCCATCTTGGCTTCATGCCAGTACTACTGTCCTGGTAAGTCACCAATTCTCAGGATTTTATCTTACTTCCATAATGCTTGGGCTAATTTCTCTTTTTGTGTAGTCTGCCTTGGCTTGTTAACACTTGGGTGATATTATGATGGAGAATTCATACGAACTTCAGCGAGCCCGCGACAAGATATTCGTCCTCAAGGAGAAACTTTGAGGTCCTCAAGAAGAGCCCACTGACATTCAGGCTACTTTGGAGGCCGAACAAAAACGCTCTTGGGAGCTTGAGGAGACCGGCCTAAAGACCACCAAGGATCTGCAACAAGCTAAGGAGGATGCGAAGAAGGCAATGGCCGAGGTCGCTCGAGGGACCGTTGAGATTTCTCAGCTTCAGGAGCAGCTCAAGGAAATCGACGACCGAGTCGAGCTTGGTGAGAGAAAAGCCATCCAAGCCATGGAGACTAATAGGTCTTCTCAGTATCAGGTGTACACACTCAAGCATGAGGCCGCAACCATCGCTGAGGATGCCTTTTACGTGGCCAAACTCTTATTCAAAGAATGCCTCTAGGCGACCCAAGCTGCAGAGGTGGCTCAGGCTGCGGCTCGCCAGGCTGGGAGTGCTTCGGAGACAGACCCAATCATTGACCTATTGGAGGAGGTACCATAAGGCAATTAAAGCTCGAGCCCTCAAGCATTTGTCGTGACTCAGGCCTGTGTGCCACAGACAATTAATTTGTGTACTTAATTTTTGGTACAATCGATACAATGCATTTTCTTTTTAATTGGTTTTTTATCCGCTCAACTTAATCGTAAATCACGAGGGTCCCGAGTCGTTGACTTAGGTCTTGTGCTTGAGTCTTTATCGACTTCTCTTAGTAAGTAGACAATTTTCATGCATTTAGTGTTGCTCTATAGGCTCCCAGTCCTCGAGAGTAACTTTAATGCTAGGTCAAGTGATTACTCGATGCGGCCCTACGCCCCTTAGTTCCAACGACTCAGGACAGAGCCAGCCTGCAGTACTTAGAGCTTGAGGATCTTCCTTCAAGTGTTTAGACACTTGTGCATTTAGTATTTCTTCTTTGGCTCGTGGTCCTAAGAGTAACTTTGATGCGGTGTTAAGTGAGGGCACTCGACTATCCTACGCTCATGAAATCCAATGACTCAGGATTTTAGGAGGTCTGATGCACTGTAGGGTTTTGCCTTAGTACTCGATGCTTAAGACATTCAGTGTTTCCTTCTAGGCCAATGTCGTTGAAATAACTTTAATATCATCATGTTCCCGAGTCCTAATGACTCGGGACCTTAGGAGGTCATTCGCACAAAGCTATCTGCCCCCTGGGTACGTAACTCGGGACCTAATCATGTGGAATTCGTGAGCTCATCATCCTAGGTCCAGGAAGTTGAGTTTCCCTCCTTTTGACTTGGTTGTTCGCGACACTCAAGTTTTAGCACTTGAGTTCCAACTCCAAGTTCCTATGACTCAGGCTTTCGTTCACATCTCGAGATCATAGGATTGAGTTGCTGCTCCTCGAGCACAGTGTCCTCGGGAGGTAACATCAGTCCGTACTCACACTACTTGGGCTTTATTTACTCTTAGGGTCGATTCCTGACTTTGAGTGCAAGTGACTCAGGCCCCAACTCGCATCTCGAGATCGAGGGGCTTGGTTCTTACCTCTCGGGCATGGAATCCACGAAAGGTTACCCAAAGTTTTAGGCGACTTAGGCTTGTGCCCGAGTATGATAACTCTACAAAATAGAGTTATTTTACCACTTTTTATGTGCTAATTGTTGCTTAATTCTTGAGTTTTTAATTGATTTATTAAGTTTTTAAGTAATTTTGAATTTATGGGGTTTATTTTGATTTTATATATTTTTATGTGTTTTTATAGTTATTTTGTTGTAAAATGTTATAGTTTAATTATTTAAAATTAATATTGTTAAGTTATGAGTAAAAATATGCAATTTTGAGCTTAAATGTTTAAGTAAATTAAATTTTAATTAATATTTTCATGGAACTTTTGTTGTGTATTTTATTATTGAAAATATTTAGTTTTAATTTAATTTATGTTGATTTTTGTAGAGGAGTTGTTGCAATTTTTGCTCTTGAAAAAGCAAGAAAAATAAGAGAAAAGTAGTATTTTTGGGAGAAAGCTAAGGAAATTGGCATTTATGAAATTAAAAGCTCATTTGGGCCCAAGCCCAAGCTTCACCTCCTGGGCCCGCCAGCCTCCAAAGTCCAACCCAGCAGCTGCCTTCATCACTCCTGAAGCTGCCTTCCACTTCATACACCAACAAAGCCAGCCTCACGCCTGCCTTCCTCCCTTGCTTCACGCCACATTCGGCCAGCCCATTTCTCCTTCAGCACACACCACCAACAATGCCAGCTGCCACCTGCCTAGGCCTATGCCTGCCTTCAGCCTCCCACACAAACCCCAAACCAGCCTTCATTTATCTTGAGCC
Source organism: Humulus lupulus (assembly GCF_963169125.1). Lineage (NCBI taxonomy): Eukaryota > Viridiplantae > Streptophyta > Magnoliopsida > Rosales > Cannabaceae > Humulus > Humulus lupulus. The sequence goes on along the minus strand of NC_084797.1, from coordinate 164,642,345 downwards.
CATAAATTGTCCAAAAGCACATTTATCCCCTATGACAAAAATACCATTTTTTACCCCATTTTCTACATATTTTACCCCAAAACATTATTATTACACCCTATAATTTACCCCTATTTGTCATATTATAATTAATTAAATTAATTTAATCAATTTAATTATTTTAAATTGATTATTTTAATTCCCATTTTTTGGCTATAAATAAGGGAGTTTGGTGACCATTTTGAGGGGAGGTTACTCTACACAAAGTTTCTACACATTCAAAACCTCTCAATTCTCTTCATCTTCTTCTTCTTTTTATTTTTTTCTATGTATTTTTAGAGGAAAAATTTGGGGGTTTCTCCGCCAAATTTTCCTATTTATGCTTGTAATTTTTAGTTTGTATTTGCTATTTTAGTTATGAGTTTCTAATCTTTTTAAGATTATTAAGGTGATGATGAAACATTATGTAACTAGATAGTATTTATTTTGTATGTTGATTTCTCATTTTGTGCAATAAAGTTTATGGAATTTTCTTCTTCAAATATCTTATTTCATCTTAAATATCATGTATTTTGGATTGTTAGCACATATTTACACTTTGTTCTTCATTAGTGCATAAACATAATATTCTTTGTGTAAGATGTGTCATTAAATTGTACACATCCATGCTTAGAACAAAAATATTATGTTTTGCCTTATAAATAATGTTCATTGATTTATTTGTTATTTCATTAGATTGATTTACATTAAATGCTTTGAAATTATAATTTAGAAAAGTAAAGAAAAATCCTATATTTTTAGAAGTAATTTGTGCTTAAAATTATAAATCTATTTAGAAAATGATAGTTTGATTTATTTTAACTATCACTAAAACTTGGGAATCAATGTACTTATAAATATTATTGAACTTATATTTTGTGGATTCTAATCCTTAATAATCTTATTTTACCATCTTCATTTCTATTATTAAATTATGTTATATATATGGTCTTTAATTTCTTTATTAGTATCTTTTATTTTATTTTTATTATACAAAAATCCCAACAATCTTTGGAACTAGGTTAGAATTTATTAATTTTGATTTAAAATAGTTTTCTTTTCGATTTTAAGACAACTCCTTTGGGTTCGATATCCTTGCTTACACGATCACTATTCTATATGAACGATTCGTGCGCTTGCGATTTATAAATTTTTAAACATACCCGTTAAGGGTCCATCAGAGTACTAAAGACTCAGGCTTCCGTTCACATCTCAAGGATTGGGATTCGTTTATTACTCCTTGGGCGCGTGCCGTCCTCAAGACATTATGCTAAATCCAATCTCGCGTTCCTTGGATCTTTTCGGCACTGGGTTTTTATTAGGCCACTTAGCAATGGGGTCTCATGACATTAGGGACACTTCACTCGTCGACTAGCTTAGCTTCCCATGTCATAGACTTCCCGATGCTAATTTTTCTCAAGGTATACTGAGGACTTGGTTAGAGCTCCTTGGGCGCAATGTCCATGGGAGGTGTCCAAAGTCAATCCCGTAAGACTGAGTATAGAGTACTCGGTCTTCCATTCGCATCTCGAGATTAAGGGACTTGGTCAGATCTCCTCGGGCGCAATGCCCATGAAAGGTGACGCAAGTTCATTCTCGCGCTACTAAGATTCTTAGTTTTGTCTTTAGACGCTAAGCCTACTCTGGTTTGAACAAGCTTAGTTTCTTAGGTCGTGGACTCAAGACTAGTTTCCTAGGTGTTTCTATTCTCAGGGTAGCGCCATTAGGCTTACTCTGCTTTTGACAACCTTAGTTTCCTAGGTCGTTCCCCGTGAGGCGTGGTACTCTGCGAGGCTACCCTAACTCCATGCCCCCCAAGTGATCGGAGACTAGTTTGCATTCACTTGTCCAGGCCAGCGAGTGGGTGCTCTACGCTCATTACATACAAAATAAAGGAAACTAAACAAATAATCAGGAACACAAACAAATTTCTTCTTTACCGTGTTTTATCTACACGGTTTTCATTAAATGTGCCTAGAGGCTACAAAGGAGATTACAAAAATTAATAAAGTTCACTGCTCGTATCACTGGTATTACCGACGAAGATGCTCGATGTTCCAGGTATGGGGTATCAATTCCCCATTCAGTCAGACTAATTTGTATGTGTAACGCCCTGGTTAACTAAGATTGTTACACTGTGTGTTTAACATAGTGCTTAACTCGCTAAGCGAGTAATTTGAACTTAAATGTGTAATTAAAGACTAAGTCAAGGTCAGGTATTAAAAAGTTTGGTCAACAAAGTGATTATTTTTCATTTAAAATATTAAGATATACTCAGGATCCCCAAAATCGGTTATAGACTAATAAAAGACAAATGAAATACAAATTAGTCGTCCTAAGCAACAAAACAGGGTTCAACCCTAGTTCCTCCCAGGCTACCCTGGCCGTGGCGGTCGAGTAGGTTGCATATGTACACACCGCCCTAAAGCTCTCTAACTCATGGTTGGTCCGACTATCCATTTCCCTTACCTGCACCACATAGCACCCGTGAGCCAAGGCTCAACAAGAAAACTTAATCAACAAGCACAAATAAGCAACAATATATAAACAGTAAACTTAGATCAATAAATTCAATCAACAACAGGATATAAGCAATAAGTTTAACAATAATATTCAGCTCAATGAGACACATAATCCAATCTCATCATCTAATACAATTAGTTAAGTGCAAACAACACTTCTATTTATTGAATAATGTTCAGGCCCGACGCCCTTAGGTTGAGTCCTCTGGTATTATAGCCGACCTCGACATGCTTAAGCCGGGTTGCATTCCACACACTTGCTATCAGCCCCCAGCGCCCTTAGGCCGGCCTTTACAAAAAATATAATCATAAATATACATTGCACAACAAGCAATCAGAGACAGCATATACAAGCATGTCTATCCAGATATTCTCAGATATAGATATATTCACAATCATAATATGTTCGTTAATAGGGGTCTAAGCCCCATCCACAACCAGGGTGCAATTTTCTTACCTTAAGTCCCGAGCAGCTAGTGTATGGCAGCCCCGAGCACGATCCCTATCCCTGAGCCCTAGCAGTATAACTTAGCCACAAACAATAATGGTAATCATCAATCACTTAAACTGTTCAAAAGTTTCAAGGTGTAATTATAACCTCTGGGACCTCAAATTCTACTAAACCGGGTAGTAGAATCCTTCCCGAGCCTTTAGGTTTTAGTTCCCGAGCTTAAAACCCTTAATTGGCCAATGTCTTCTATATGAGCCGCGGTGCCCCTAGCAAGCGTCGCGACCCTCTACAAGTCAGAGGGCCCGAGCTCTCTTTTCCCTGGACACGCATCGCGGCGCAAACTACCTAGTGTCACGGTGCTAAGGCAGTTCAGCGAACCCCCTAGGTCTCTGAGTTCATGCGGGCCACGACGCTTATAGAGTAGCGCTGCGGCGCGACCCCGCGAACTCAAAAATTCCAAAAAATTTCCTGCGTTTTCCCCGAGCCAAAATCACCATAATTCAGTTTAAACATACACTATAGCAAGAATTGAACCTCTACACCTCAATATTATACCTAAGACAACACAACCACACTAATAACTAAGCAAAAACTCCATCACAACCCAAAATTCAAACCTTGAGTTTGAACAACTCAATATCCCAAAACTAAGCTTAAAATTCAATAAGTACAGAGGAATTTACTTACCCCACACTACAAATTGTGACCCTGAATTGATCCTCAAGTGACCCTTACTTGATTCCTCAGTCCCCAAGCTTCCAATCCCCAACTTTTGCACCAATTCTCCAAGAGCTCCACTAGCTTCTATGCACACCAAAGGAGAGGGAGAAAACCGACTAGGGAGAGAGAGAGTTTTATACTTTCTGGTGGATTATTGAGGTTTCCCTTAAGCTTATCCCTCACACAAAGACCAAAATACCCTCTAAGTTATCCTTAGCCTCCTATTGCCCTTAAGGGCAATCCATCATTTTATCGCATTCCCGCTAATCCTCAAGTGGTCCTATAAGTTTCCAATTAATCTCAACGTGCCTAACTAATCACCAAATAATTGTCAATTAACCAATAAATCCCAAATATGCACTAAGTCCCCGAAATACCCCTAGGCTTACCTCGACCCGGGTATTTGACCCCGTTGTGACTATTCTGCTAATCCGCTCACTAGGATCGTCTCGGACCACCCATCTCAAATATATCCCCATAACACTGGGGTCTCATTCACAATACAAACACAATGCAAATATACCCTCAACGAGTCAAAAATTACAAATAAGCCCCAATTTATAAGAACAGGCCCACATGCATGACCCCAAACTTTCTATCCTTCACTTTAGAGTTGAAATACCTGGCCACTTTATGCTGGTAAAAGGCTACTCGAAGTTGAGAAGCCTTACGGAGCTCCTCCACAAGGTCCAGGGACTCTCAGAGTAAAGTGTGGTTTGTAGTCGGGTCATATGTATCCCGTCGGTGCGTGGAGATTGCTACCTCAATTGGGAGCATAGCCTCATACCCATAGGCCATTGGGATTGGCGAGTGGCTAGTGGAGGTCCTGGCAGTAGTGCGATAACTCCACAGTGTGGGGAGCACACGACTCCACATCCTCATCCTTTGAGTCAGAGTCATGGACTTGTCGTCGCACCATTCTGATCATGATCCTCTTCAAGCTCTCTAACTCTGCGCAGAGTGGGTCACAGTCTTGGTTGGCACTTTGTGCTGAGTTATTTCTCTTCCGGGTATTGAGGTTGTCCCTAAGGTCTGATTGACCTTTCTTCGTAGGTCCACGCCCGTGGGCCTTGCTGCACCGACGAGTGTTAAGGTTGTCTCGTAGGTCATTCTAACCTCAGAACGTACCATTGTCCTCAAGGTATGCTACTTCTGTTTTCCCGTCAGACTCAATATTCTCATTGTTAATCGAGATGTTGATGTCACCTCCTCAGTCAATGAATGTGTTTCATTTGTTGGTTCCTTGGCCATGGCTCTTGCGGTGATGGTGAGGTGTTGGGGGAACACCACCTCCAGGACTCTTAGAAGTGATAGAGGTGGCGAATACTTTCAAATAATTGTAATGAGTTTTGTGAACAACATGACATTATACATGAATGCACTGCACCATACACTCCACAAAAAAATAGAATAGTTGAAAGAAGGAATATAACATATCTTAAGATTATTAATTCTACCCTTTTATATATTAAATTGTGTTATAATTTGTGGGGTGAGCTTTGCTTGCTGCGTGTCATATATTGAATCGAATTCCTATGAATGAGAACAATGTATCTCCATATGAGTTATGGAGAGGAAAGAAGCCTACTTAGGCTATCTTAAAGTGTGAAGGTGCCTTTCTTATTGCAAGAGCATGGAGCCTAAAATGACCAAGTTGGGTCCAAGGGTCGTAAAGTGTGCATTTATTGGCTATGCCTCAAATTGCAAGGCTATAGCCTATTATACTTGGAGTCTAATGTGATAATTGAATCAAGAGAAGTGAAGTTCTTTAAGAACATGTTATATTGTGACAAGAACTCTCAAAAACCCATAAGTGTTGGAAAATCTTGTGAAGAGAAATATCTAAAGGTTAATGAGCAACCTATATTGCCTCGGAGAAGCCAAAGGCTTAAAGAGTTGGGATCAAATGAGAAATGTTCTCAAGTGGAGATACTCTACGGTAAACTTGAAGAAGTCACATGGAAATTTCCTATGATTCTTCAAGTTGAGGATGATCCCAAAACCTACCACGAAGCAATGTCTTCGAGAGACTCCACTTTTTGGAAGGAGGCAATAAATGATGAGATGGATTCGATTAAGTCAAACCACACATGGGAATTGGTAGACATTTCACAAGGTTCAAAACCAATAAGGTGCAAGTGGGTATTTCAGAGGAAATATCACACCGATGGTACATAGAAACCTCTAAAAGCTAGATGAGTAGCTAAAGGGTTTAAACAAAAGGAAGGAATCGATTATTTTGAGATATGCACCGGTTTCTAGGACAACCACAATATGAGTTTTATTTGCCTTATCATCAATATATAACATTTATGTTCATCAAATGGATGTCAAAACGACATTCCTAAATAGAGAACGATGAGGAGATCTATATAGAACAACCAAAAGGTTTTGTTTTAAGGTGAAATGAACATAAAGTGTGTAGGCTTGTTAAATCTGTATATGAATTAAAACAAGCACTAAAATAATGGCAAGAGAAGCCATAGTCTCAGATAGGTTTAGACATAATAATGTTGACAAGTGCTTATACTCTAAGACTTGTGATGACTATGTCATCTTGGCATGTCTATATATTGATGATTGTTGATTTTGAGTAATGAGATGAGAGGCATAATAGAAACAAAGAGGTTTCCATCTTTCACTTTCTAGATCAAGGACCTTGGAGAGGTCGATACGTTCTTTGGGATAAAAGTGAGAAGAAATAGTGGGGGTTATGCCTTAAGTCAAGCTCACTTTGTTGAGAAAGAGATTGAAAGGTTTAGTCATCTCAAAATTAAAGAGGCAAATATACCATTTGATTCAAGCATAATGCTTGAAAAGAACAATGGTAGAGTGGTTAGTAAACTTAGCATATTTACTAACAATTCAAGTATCGAACATTGGAAGGCAAGTGAGAGAGTTCTAGGGTACCTATAGAGGACCAAGAAACTAATCCTCCAATATTTAAAGGTTCCATATACTTGAGGTATATTCTAATTCAAGTTGGATATTGATTGTATGAGATAATCTCTCCACAACTGGTTGAGTGTTTATGCTTGGAGGAGGAGCGATTTCTTTGGGTTCAAAGAAACAAACATGTATTTTACACTCAACCATGGAGGCCAAGTTTATTGCTCTAGCGGCAACCGACAAAGAGGCTGAGTGACTTAGGGATGTCATGGTGGATATCTCAAATTCCACATAAAATATATTGACGAACTCGATACATTGTGATATTCATGCCACATTAGCTAGAGCCTATAATGACATATATAATGTGAAGTATATACATATAAGTCTAAGACATGAGTATGTGAGATAATTTATTCAAGATGAAAATCATATCGATCTCATATGTGAGAACTAGTAAGAACTTAGCAGATTCACCAATGGCGGCAACCCAACTTTAAACGTGTATACATTAAGGGCAAGAGTTCTATGGGTAAAAAATAAGTCATTGATAAATGGATAGTTTCAACACTAACATAAAAATGAGTCCCATCTAAGGATGGTTAGTGTTGGTTGGGTTAAGCCTAAGGCTTTTAATGAAGTTCAGTCGTGTGCAACAAGCATCTCTAAAGGTAGCAAAGATGATGTAAGAACTTCACCTATGTTAACTTAGAGGTGGCGCCGCCTCTCATGGGAGATGGAGTTTCTTCACGGAAAGTTCATTAAATGGATGAGCACATGGCCATGAAAAATAGGAAAATGAAAGGTCAAGTGGAGGTGAGTGAGGTGTTACCGGTTATATCATTAAGGAGTACTTGGTTAAATTTTCAAGACACTAATGACTTCGATAAGGATTTGTAATGCTTTCACTAAGGTAATGTTCAAATCGAAAGAAACTTTATTTCATGCACCAAAATTGTTAAGTTAAAAGGAGAGGATTATATTTAACCTAGTGAGGGGTTGTTTAGATTGGTTAAATATAATGGTTAAGTTGTTTACACAATGTGGAGCAAAACACTTAACAATTTTCACTTAAGTTGAAGTGAAAACATGAGATATTTTAGTAGGCATCTATAATTAAATTTTATGAGTCTAAAGTGATATAACGAGATATCTAAGCATACCAAAAAATTTCGAAGGCATTTGGAGATGTTTTGGGCAAGTTTAGGGGCGCCAAGTCAGGTTGACTGGCATTACGTTGCCTGGATACTTAAGCCTAAGGATTTCGTAACTGGTAAAAAATGCTACAACATTTTTTTGCAACATTTTTTAAAATGCTAAAAGATACGGTTTTTGCTCCAAATGATGTGTTAAAAGGTCTAATTCTATTGGTTAGACTTAATGATGGTGCCTACACTATCAATAAGGGTTATTAACATCTAGGGTTTCTAATATTTAACTATTCCTATTATTCATTGTTTATTTAGAAAGTGTAAAGCCATAAATTCCCAACAAACCATAACACGTATTATCGGTGTCGTTTCGGCCCTTTACTGGTGTCGTTCCGGCTAGTTGTGCAACCAAGCATGAATTAACATAAGCATGCATTTAATCATAATGTAAGCATGCCAAACATATACACATTGTTTAACATAACGTAATTATCGTCATACACAAGACTTATAACTTGTAACACACTATCATGCATAACATAATTAAACTTAGGTACGTCAAGCGTACACCCTATGTGCAGGTGTCCACTCTTCTTACCTTAGGTCCAAGCAGCAACAATAATTCTCATTCCTTCAATGGTCACAGGCCAAATCCCCAACGAATCGACCCAATATAAGGCTTCAGGATTTGATGCAGAGCATATCCTTACCAAGTTGAAAAGCTTGGATGCCTTGGCCCACATAAAGTCCCACAATGGGATTCGCAATGACGGCTACCTCATCCATCTTTTTTCAGGAAACAAAGAGGTCCAACCACAACATCCACGGGTTTGGGGACTAAAGCCAGTCACACCTCCAGGCGGGCGCAACACTTCCACTCCACCAATACTTTGTGAATTTTCTAAGTATGTGGGGATCACCCCTTTCCAATTGATCCCCAATGGTTACAAGGTCCTCACAAGTATTTTTATATTGGGGGTATTCCAATCCCCTTGTATTGAGTTCTTTTAGATCAAGACAATTGCCTTAGGGCTTAATGCGAGGACAATTGCTCCATCTTTCTCCTAATTCCTTTTACTATTCATTGTCACGTTTATTAGAGTTTCGAAGTCTTTATACACTTGCATAGTTGTAGTGAGTGCTTTTTAGATCGAGACATATGCCTGATGGCTTGACCAGTTAACTTCAGGTCGTATAACTGGTTATGTCCAGGAGTTTGATCGCCTATTTGCGCATACCTGTTAGGATTCAGGCCTTGGACCTAGTTTAGTTCCAGGATTTTTTGTGCCTAGTTGAATTCCAGGATTTTTGTTTTGCTTTTAATTTTCTTAACTTAGTTCGCATAAGGAATTATTTTGAAAACTCAAGCTTTAAAAAGCCGCGAAATTTCCAAATTCTAAATTGCAAAAATTTATCCTAAGTTTGCACAATATTTCAAAGACTATCGAGGGTTATACATGCCCCTCAAGCGATAAAAATTTATAAATATTCTAGATCATTTTTACACAATTAACTTGTGATAAACAACAAGATTAAATGAACAAAATTTGGGTGCCGTGTTTAAACTACACGACAACCTTTTATTAATTCAAATTTAAATAAATGACATGGCTTTTATAATTAAGCCTTACAAAAGATAACATAAATGGATCCTAACAAAATTTCCTATTACTGGTAGTACTTTTTTAGATGTAAGGTGTTGACGCGGGTTTTCGCCAATAGAGATTAAGAAATCCAATTAGAGAGATTAAGCTTATTGATAAACCGTAAATATAAACTCACCAAGTTTTAATGTGGTTCAGTAGTTAAAAATCCACTTAGTCCATGAGTCACTCTTACTCTTGTTTAGGAACCCTTGAAGAGAATTTTTATGATAATTTCAGCAGAGTTTTGGCATACAAGATGTTGGTCCCTTTTATTGCCAATTTCCCTTATATTTATAGGGAATTGTGATGGAAAATATTGGGTAACCATACAATAAATGGTAACATACAGAATTTTGTAACTTCCCAAATAAATTGGTATGTAAATTCACTAATTAAGCCTATTGTCGTTTACATTGATCAATAAATGTATATAACGATCATGTGCATTCATTGCACATAATGGGCATCCCAGTCTGTTGAGATTTTTCCATATGCACGTTCTTAAACCACCTCGAGCTAGATCCCACTCTCAAACTGGGTATGATTGGAGCAGGATGTAATGCTCGGGCTTGATGAGGGCGATCTGGACACTAGACACCTTGATCTCTGTCATTGGCATCTCAAACGATCTGGAGGATCTTGGACTATCCAAAACCTAGTGACACGGCCTCGAGCTATTTGGTTTGGAGCTAAAAATCTCCGAAGCCTTGTAACCTTTACTTATTACGTGCCAACTATCAGTTGTACCCCGAGCAAGATAATTGAGCTCGTATTGTTAGGGTACAAAATTTTTCTGCCAAGTCCCTGCTCGTGCATGACGTCACTTCTGACACACACAATATGGGCTTTTCTGTTTCTACTGTGGGAAAATGTGCCCACCCACTCACTCGGGTATGGGACACGTGTTTGCATGTTATATGCGCCTGTTTAGTTGTCTTGTCAACCTTTTGTCACCGTTTGGTTTATTTAATTCTGACCCTCAGATCTCGACCTGCTTTAATCGTGTGTCCTAGATTTGTCCCAAAATTTGACGTATAAATAGAAGAACAAAACCTAACATTCACCACATTTTCATTCGAATTTCCCTTTGTTCTTTCTCTCCAAAAATTCTTAGAAACCCTTTAACTTTCTTTCCTCTCAGAAATCCCTTCAATGGTTACCTCCCAGATTTTCTGCAATCTTCGCCATTCTTCGTCCTTTTCCAACCTCGATCAAGAACCAATCCGTAAGTACACCTTTACGCTGGTTTAAATTTCTTTTTACTTGTTTTTTGACAAGTTTATGAAATTTTCTAGTGTGTTTTTGCCTTATTTTTTATGCACGGGTTCAATTTGGGTTATACTAGGCCAAAATAAATAGGTTCAGTTTGGGTTATACTCGATAATGTCAGAGGTAAGGCCAACCTATAGGCTACCTAATCAATCCTCTCCAGAAATCTTAAAAGGTCCTACAAATCTAGGGCTCAACTTGCCCTTCTTCCCAAACTTCTTCACCCTTTTCATGGTGAAACCCTAAGGAAGACATAGTCCCCCATTTGGAACTCAATGTTCCTGGGCTTCAGATCTGAATAACTTTTCTTTCTACTTTGTGACATGAGCATCCGCGCTCTAATCTTTTCGATAGCTTCATTGGTCCTCTGAACTGCTTCAGGACTATAGTATTTCCTTTCACCCATCTCATCCCAGTGAATGGGCGATCTACAATTCCTACCATACAACATCTCATAAGGAGCCACTCCAATGGTCAACTGATAACTGTTATTGTAGGAAAATACTATCAAAGGAAAACACTTACTTTAGGACCCTTCAAAGTCCAAAATGCATGCCTGAAGCATGTCTTCACGTATCTGAATTGTCCTCTCAGACTGACCATCTGTCTAAGGATGGTAAGTTGTACTGAACTTCAACTGTGTACCCACAAATTTCTATAAACTTCCCCAGAACTTGGAAGTAAATGTGGGGTCTCTATTTGACACAATCGACTTTAGAGTCCCATGAAAACGTACCATCTCCCTCGCATAGAGACCTGCATACTGATCAATTGTATAAGTCGTCCTCACTGGTAGAAAGTGAGTTGAGTTGGTATACTGATCCAAAATAACCCATACCGAATCATATTGACCCACTGTCTTGGGCAACCCAACCACAAAATTCATGCTGATGTCCTCCCATTTCCACTTCGAGATATCCAAAGGTTGTAATAGCCCTGCTGGTCTCTGATGTTCAGTCTTGACTTGCTGACACATCAGACACTTAGCCACATATTCAGTCACATGTTTCTTCATTCCAGGCCACCAATATAAAGTCTTTAGATCATGATACATCTTCGTGGTGCCTGGATGCAAAGAATAAGGGGTACTATGAGATTCATCCAGAATCTCCCGTCTGATAGTAGCATCCACTGGAACAAAAATCTGACCCTGATATCTCAGTAAACCAATCTTTGAAAATGTATAGTCTTTAGCTACTCCAGCTAAGGCGTCCCCTCTAATCTTCATCAACAAAGGATCATCCAGCTGAATTTCTTTAATCCTCTCTAGAAGAGTAGACTGTAAGGTTTTATTGGCTAACTAGCCCACCACCAACTCTATCACTGCTCTGGTCATATCCTCTGCCGATTTCCTAGATATTTCTTTGAATTGAATAACTATCCCGGACCTCTCCAACTTAAGGCATTAGCCACCACGTTGGCTTTCCTTGGATGATACAAAATCTCACAGTCATAATCTTTTACCAACTCTAGCCAACGTCTTTGTCTCATGTTCAATTCTTTATGTGTGAAGAACTACTTCAGGATCTTGTGGTCAGTGTATATCTCACACTTCTCACCATAAAGGTAATGCCTCCATACCTTTAAATTAAAGACCACTGCTGCTAACTCTAGATCATGAGTGGGGTATCTCTGTTCATATTCTCTCAACTAACGTGATGCATATGCAATCATCTTCCCTGCTTGCATAAAAACACAACTCAAACCCTTTCTAGAGGCATCGCAGTAAACCACAAACTTCTCCTGATCTGATGGAAGACTTAGTACTGGAGCTGTAATCAATCTCCGCTTCAACTCCTGGAAGCTGTTCTCACATCTATCTTACCACACAAACTTCTGGTTCTTGTGTGTCAACCCTGTCAATGGTAAAGCAATCCTGGAGAACCCTTCCACAAAATGCCTGTAATATCCTGCCAATCCAAGAAAAATTCTAATCTCTGAAGCACTCTTTAGCCTTAGACAATCTCTGACTGTCTCAATCTTAGATGGGTCCACCTTGATTCCATCTCTACTGACAATGTGACCAAGGATAGTCACCTGTGGTAACTAGAACTCACACTTCTTGAACTTCTCATACAGTCTATGCTCTCTCAACCTCTATAAAACCAACCTGAGATGCTACTCATGTTCTGCCTCTGACTGAGAATAAACCAGTATATCATCAGTAAAGACGATCATAAACCGATCCAGGTAATCATTGAACACCATATTCATCAGATCCATAAAAGATGTTGGGGCATTAGTCAAACCAAATGACATAACCAGGAACTCATAATGCCCATATTTGGTGCGAAAGGCTGTCTTCGGTATATCTTCCTCCTTGATCCTCAGCTGGTGATAACCAGATCGAAGATCAATCTTTGAGAATACAGTCTTGCCCTGTAACTGATCAAACATGTCTTCTATCCTTGGTAGAGGATACTTATATTTTGATGGTTTACTTGTTCAGTTCCTTGTAATCAATGTACATCCTTAAAGAACCATCATTCTTTTTCACAAATAAGACTGGCATATCCCATGGAGAGAAACTGGGTCTAATAAAACCCAAGTCTAACAACTCTTGTAATTATACCTTCAGTTCTTTTAACTCTGCTGGGGCCATTCTGTACGGTGCCCTAGATAATGGTTTTAATCATTGGTGCCAGTTCAATAGCAAACTCTATCTCTGTGTGTGGTGGCAACCCCGGAAAATTTTCTGGAAACACATCCAGAAACTCACAGATTAGTCTGGTCTCTTCTGGTCCCACTAACATGACCTGAGTGGTATCCACCACTCTGGCTAGAATCCTGTGCAACCACCTCGCAATAGGTCTCTAGCTCTCAATGCTGATATCATAGGTACACGGGGGCCATGCATAGTGCCAACAAGGACAAAAGAATCATCACCCTAAGGCTCAAAGGTTACCATCTTCTTCTTGCAGTCTATAGTTGCCCCACATTTAGCTAACCAGTCCATACCCAAAATCATATAAAAAACATCCACACCCAATTTAATCAAGTCCACTGACAACTCCCTGCTATCAACCACTACTGGCAGTGATCTGATCCATCTTATAGAGACTACTTACTCCCCAGTGGGCAATAAAGTCCCAAAACCCACCGTATAATAGTCACATGGTCTACACAGTCTATCAATTATTCTACTAGAAATAAAGGAAAGTGTAGCACCAGAATCAATCAAAATAGTATAAGAGGTTCCGAAACTAGAAAGCTGACCTGTCACTATTGAGGGACTAGCCTCAGCCTATGCCTGTGTCACCATGAACACTTGAGTTGGAGTCAAGCTGTCTACTTTCTTTGGTTCCTCTTTCTTCGCTCTCGGACAGTCTTTCTTCAAATGTGCCACTATTCCGCATAAAAAGCAGGCATTTGCCTGAAATTCCCCCAGATGGTGTCTTCTACATCTATCGCACTCTGGGTAGGTCCTCCAGACCTTATTGCTTCCCTGGCGGCTTATCTGTATACCCCTTGGCCTCCTGTCAGGGCCTGAAACTGACAAAGTATCTAGAGCCTTCCTTTTCTGGTCACTAGGGCCTCCGCCCCTACCAAAAGTTGTAACTGGAGGTCTTGTCCTCCTAACATCTCTTCTGGTCGCGTTCTCACGCTGAATCATGTTCTCAGTGCCCTCTGTAGTAAGGCCTTTCTCTACCACCTTTGCATATGTCGTCACCCCAGGCACAATGGTAATTCGAATGTCTCGAGCCATCATAGGTTGTAATCCCTGAAGCAACCTTTCCGTCCTTGTCCCATCTGTGAGCACCAAGTCTGCAACATACTTGGCATGTATGTCAAACTTCAGTGCATATTCTGTCATTGACATATTCCCTTGTAGCAGCCTATCAAACTCCTTTGCCTTTGCAGCCCTAACTGCCTCATTGTAGTAATTTATATTATACAAAGTTCTGTACTCTTCCCAATCCAGGGTTCTAGCATTCTTAGTCTGGGATATTACTTCCCACCAAATTCGGGCATCCTCCCAGAACATATGTGTAACGCCCTACTTCCTTAGAGTCGTTACTAAGTGAGTTTAAAATGTGCATTTAACTCGCTAATCGAGGTTTTAAGACAAAGGTGTAATCAAATCATAAAAAGAGTCATAAACTTTGAAAATAGTTCAATTTACTGAAAATCATAAAGTGTTTAACATTTGGGATCCCAGAACACTGTTTAAAAATGTTTACAACACATAAATACAAGTAGAGTTGACTAGACGACAAAATCTAGGTTTAGTACAATTATCTCCCAAAATACCCCTGGCCGTGGCAGCCAGGCAGGCCAAACATGTACGCGCCGCCTCACGCTCTCAGTACTCATGGTTGGTTGACTTTTCCCTTGCCCTTACCTGCACCACAGAGCACCCGTGAGCCAAAGCCCAGCAAGAAAACCCTCACAAGCAGATAACATATGCATATCAAACACTTAGCATATAAACAGGCCATCAATAGGCTAAACACATACGGCCATGCTGTCCCAGGCGCTTTATCAGGCCCTGGGTTCGCGGTCCACACCGTGAGGATATCATAGGTATCCTTTGGGGTCTCACCCTGGCAACTCACACTTCGCGTGCTAAACGCTGCTCCCAGCCCCTTGCCGCACTCGGCCTTGTAATCCACGTGCTTAACGCCGTTCCCAGCCTTGCCGACCTTGGCCTGCGCCGTTCCTGGCTCTTGTCGAACATTAGTACGTATGCATACATAGCATAATAAAGCAAATACTAAACATGAATAAATTCAATCAAAGGGCTATGCCCTGCAACATAATCATATAGGGCCCTGCCCTGCATACAAGCTCTATGGGAACAGTGGTTTTCTTACCTGCGTCCCGAGCTTGGCAAGCACCGATGTCCCGAGCACAGTCCCCCTAATCCAAGCCTCACCGAAACCCTAGTCACAACGCATTAACAATATTCATCCATCAATTTCTAATCCATTAAATAACTTCGAGCCATAATTCTAATCTCTGGGACCTTGAATTCTATCAATCCGGGTGATAAAATCCATCCCGAGATTTAACCTTTGAGTTCCCAAGCCTAAACACACTTTAAAGCTCAAAATTGCACTAAGATCCGCGGCACCTTGAGACCATTCCGCGGCCCGCCCCCAAACCCGAGAGCAACCTCAAATCAGAGCAGGCGCACCGCGGCCCGCCCTTCTTCCAGGCCACCAAGATGCTTCGGAGGGCCGCGGCTCAGCAAGAACAATGCCGCGACCCGACCCTTCGAACCCAGAAAAATCCTCCATTAATGCCACGAAAACCCAGCCAATTTATCCCAAAATCAACCCAACAATACAAACCATTAATCATAGAAGTCCTAAAACAGTTTCAGCAGCAAAACCTAGCAAGAACTTAGCTCGAAACCTCATCAAACTCATAGAATGATCCATCACCCAAAACACATGCAACACTCTAATATTCAGCTTAAAACCAGTGTGATAAACCAAGATCAAAACTTACCTTGAGCTGAGTTAAGTCTCTGAATTCGGTCCTTAAGCCTCAAGCTTCTAGCTCCAAAGATTTCCCAGCCCAATTCCTTATTTTGATTAGCTTCCACCACAATTTTCCTTTGATATGCCTTAGAGAAAATAAAGAGAGAGAAAAGGAGTGCTTGGGTCGGTTTCTACAAATTTTTTAGTGTTTCCCTTTCTTTTGTTTTATTTAACTTAAGCTTTAAGGTTACCTCAAGGCTCGGGGTACCAAAAACATCCCCGAGGGCAAAATGGTAAATTTCCCCAATATTCCCTCCTAGACATTCTAACCTCAAATATATCTCCAAATATTTATTTCCATAACCCCATAAAATGTTTAATACCCAAAATACCCTTCGACTCGCCCCGAGTCAGATATTCAACCCCGTTGTGACTTTCTGGCTAACTGCTCCCTAGGACTGTCTTGGATCGTGCTACACAGATATATCACATTTATCTCATTTATCACATTTATGCACTCAACGGGCTAAAATCACAAACATGCCCTTAATATCCAAGCGGGGCCCGCATGCATATTTAATTCAACTAAACATGCATCTCTATCACATATTCACATAAATTCACATATTAAAATCATAATTCACTTATTGCCCTCCAGGCACACTAATCAACGCCCTAAGCCTTATTAGCAAATTTGGGTCGTTTCAATATGTGTGGCACAGGCCACTCTCTTATTACCAACTACCCTCATGAAGTCTAGGATAGCAATCATCATACTCATCCATTGTTCGGCGTTAACCAGATCTGCACTACCCTAAAAAATTGGATGGTGCTACTTTCTGAACCTTTCATAAAGGGGTTCCCATCTATTCCCACCCTCTAGCGACTGTACGACTACCGGTACCAATACAAGTGGCACCACTGGTGGAATGTTCCCTGTTAGAAGTTGTTGCTGTCTCAATAGGCCGATCTTTTCTTCCAACCTCTGTAATCTAGCTTGCATATCAGCAAGCATTTGCTACGAGTAATCTGGAGCTGGCTGACGGGCCTGGCCCTGATTATTTTCTTGGGCCTGCATTTCTTGGTCGGCTAATGAATCTGACTATCTTGGAAGTATACTTCCAAGTTTATCTGCACTTAACAACTTGGCCTATCAGGTAGTTTATCTGCAAATAAGCACATCTTTAACAGACACACAATAGTCAAGGGCCAGTCCCTGTCAAAATGTCTCATATTCCCTAATAAGGCAGGCAGATAAGGCATTTATATCTCATTTAAGCAGTTAAACACATGACCACATAAATAGTCACCAAACCCTAAGTCGAGCTTGTCTTTAGCGACAAATGTACATGCCCAACCAGTCTTCAGGAACCCTTAAACCTTGGTAGCTCTGATACGAAGTTGTAATGCCCTGGATAGTCAAGACCGTTACACTGTATATTTTAAATAGTGTTGGACTCGCTAATTAAGTAATTTGGAGATAAACATGTAACTAGAAGTAATTAACGGGTTAGGGTTAAAATTTTGGTCAAATGAATATTTACTTTCATTAAAAGTTTAAGTTCGTACATGGGACCCCAAAATGCACATTTAAAACCTTATTTAAAACTCAAAAGGTGAATACAAAACATGTCGGCCTAAGTGGGAAAATTTGGGTTCGACCCTAGTTCCTCCTTGAATCCCCGAATGTGGTGGTCGAGCAGTTTTATATGTACATGCCACCGCCGAAGCTCTCCAACTCATGGATGGTTCAGCTTCTCAATTCCCTCACCTGCACCACAAAGCAATCGTGAGCCGAGGCTCAATAAGAAAACATAAACATCCTCATAAGCAGTTAATAACAGATTTTAGAATCTTATCTGGCATGTCTAGTAGTAATAACTCTACTCATGCATGCATTCAACCCAGCTAAGAGACTATGGAGTCAAACTGGGGCCCATAGCCCTATTTTTAGATAACTATCCATAGGGCTAGTCAAGCATACCCGACGCTTTGTTTTCCAAGTGACCATTTGGTCGTTCAAGCGTATGCCACACTCCTATATAGGCCTAACCATGATGGCATGCGTTCAGCGCGTTGTTGCCGCCCATGACTCATAAGTCAAGCCTTTCAATCAGATAATACAGACAAGCATAAATCATTTATCACAGATATGCTCATTGCAATCAGACATGCTTAATAACATCTCAATCATAGTTATAACCTTGTTCAATGACCGGGCTCCAGCCCTAACCACAGACTAGGTGCAGTTTTCTTACCTTAGATCCTTAACGAGACACGTATCACCACTCTGAGCACGAATCTTTCCTCCTCAGCCAATCGGTGAACCCTAGTCACAACCATAATAGCGAATAACCATTAATAACGAGTGAATAAAGGCTTTTTGACCGAGTCCTAGCCTTCGAGACCTCGAATTCTACTCAACCGGATAGTAGAATCCTTTTCGAGCTCTTTGGTTTGAGTCCCTACAACTCAAAACCTCATTTGGCCACTTTCCCCAATTAGAGCCACGGTTCGCCCCTAGGCAAAGAGCCCCAAACCACAAAGGCACATGGCACGTGCCGCGGTGCAGCCTACCAGGCGCCAAGGCAGTTTAGAAGAACCCTAGTGCCTCTGAGTTTATGTGGGTCGCAACGCTCCAAGAACATCGCCGCGGTGCAACCCCGCGAACCCAAAATTCTAGCAATTTTAAGAATCACCCAACCTCCCAAAATTATCTCAACACCCGATTGTACTCACAATTGACCAAGAAAATGGTCTTAGTAACTCAGAAACATCAAAACTAACCTTAAGACTCAATCAAAACTCCACTAAACTCAGAATTCAATGAAACTTATGAAAAAAAAACTTTAAAACCAAAACTAAACTCAACAAAACTTGAATTTTACCTCTGTTACACAATTTCCCCAGCTGGTTCCTAAGCTTTAGAGCTTCCAAACTTTCCCCAAAATCTTATAAATCCCTTAACAAGTTTGCTCCCAAGCTTGGAATAAAAAGTTATCTTCAAAATATAAAGAGAACGAGAGAGAGAGAGAATGAGAGAAAGAGAGAGAGAGAGAGAGAGAGAGAGAGAGAGAGAGAGAGAGAGAGAGATAGTTTGTTGTTTTTCTTTTGGAAATAATCTAAGTTGATAAACTCAGCTAGTTAAGATAAATCCATGGTCCCAATGACCAAAATACCCCTACTCACCTAAATATCTCTCAAAGCTCTTCAAGGGCAAAAACATAATTTTACTCTCCTGTCTCACATTACACTTATAATTCCCAATTAATTTCGCCAATCCCGGAATACCACTATTTTCCCAAATTACGACTCATACTCCAAGGAGTCCCGATAACTGACTAGATTACCAAAATACCCCTTGGCTCACCCCGAGCCGGGTATAAATCCCTGCTGTGACTAAACTGCTAATTTGCTCACAAGGATCGTCTCGTCCCGAATTACTCAAATATATCCACATAATAATGTGGTCTAAATCACAAAACACATATATTTACAAATATACCCTCAACGAGTCAAAATTATGAAAATACCATTCTAATAAGAAATGGGCCCACATGCATACTTAATACACCTAAACATGCTACAACAGTCATATCATAATATAGCTCACATAATTCACATAATCGTGCATATATTCATAAAATGCACATAATATCTGTTTATGCCCTCTTGGCACATTAATTAAGGAAGCCTTATTAGAAAATTTGGGATATTACACCATGCATCAGGGTATTAAGCCTGAACTTAGTCTGTAGATACTTTAGGTCGAGTAGTACAACTTTAGAATCTTAGATCACCGTTTCTTCTGTTATTATAACTTGGTTACATCCCTAGGTCGTCTTTTATGAGTCATTTTGTAATCAAGCGCATTAAAAACAATCGCCATGGCCTTTCAAAAGAAAGACTGTGGCAAGTTCCTTTTCTCAAAGCAAGGATAAGCAGGTCACCCTCGAGACCCCCATCCCCCACTTTGGTCCAGTGGTGGAGAAGGAGATCAAGGTAGTACTTGACAGTTTCTTGATAACTCTACAAAATAGAGTTCTTTTACCACTTTTTATGTCCTAATTGTTGCTTAATTCTTGAGTTTTTAATTGATTTATTAAGTTTTTAAGTAATTTTGAATTTATTAGGTTTATTTTTTATTTTATATATTTTTGTGTATTTTTATAGTTGTTTTGTTGTAAAATATTGTAGCTAATTATTTAAATTATTTTTGTTTAGTTTGGGGTAAAAAAATGTTGTATTATTGAATATAAATTAAGTTATAATTAATATTTTCAAATAATTAAATTAATTTATTTTATAGTTGAAAATATTTGATTATGATTTATTTTATGTTTATTTTGTAGGGATTTTATTGTATTTTTGTGTTTGGAAAAAATGATAGAAAGCAAGAAATGAAAGGAAAAATGGTATTATTGAAATACCATAAAGCTGCCTAGGGAAAGGCCCACCGCGAAGGCCCAATTGAAGACCAAGCTCCTCTCCACCAAAGTCACATATCACTCTTCAACATCTCCCAGCTGAAGCATCAATTCAGCTTCCTTCCAGCCACGTGACTTGACCATTTCTTGCCCAGCCGAAACCATCACAAGACCACGCCTGCTACAGTACTCTTCAGCAAAGCAGCCTTCATTCGGCCAGCACTCCACCCAGTGCCTGCACCAAACTGCCAGAAGCAAGGCCCATAAAGCCCAGCGCCCCTGCCACCCACACGCCTGGCACAACACCAGCCCCTTCATTTATCTTGAGCCCATAAATTGTCCAAAAGCACATTTGTCCCCTATGACAAAAATACCACTTTTTACTCCACTTTCTACACATTTTACCCCAAAACATAATTATTATACCCTATAATTTACCCCTATTTACCATATTATAATTAATTAAATTAATTTAATCAATTTAATTAATTTGAATTGATTATTTTAATACCTCATTTGTGGCTATAAATAGGGAGTTTTGAAGACCATTTAGGGTGTCAATTTAAAAGGGGGAGGTTACTATACCATAATTTCTACACCTTCAAAACCTCTCAATTCTCTTCATCTTCTTCTTCTTTTTATTTTTTTTCTATGTATTTTTAAGAGGAAAAATTTGGTGGTTCATCCTCCAAATTTTCTTATTTATGTTTGTAATTTTTATTTTGTATTTGCTATTTTAGTTATGTGTTTCTAATCTTTTTAAGATTATTAAGGCGATGATGAAACAATTTGTAACTAGATAGTATTTATTTTGTATGTTGATTTCCCATTTTGTGCAACAAAGTTTATGAAATTTTCTTTTTCAAATATCTTCTTTCATCTTAAATATCATGTATTTTGGATTGTTAGCACATATTTAAACTTTGTTCTTCATTAGTGCAAATACATAATATTCTTTGTGTAAGATGTGTCATTAAATTGTACATATCCGTGCTTAGAACAAAAATATTATGTTTTGCCTTATAAATAATGTTCATTGATTTATTTGTTATTTCATTAGATTGATTTACACTATATGCTTTGAAATTATAATTTTAAAAAGTGAAGATAAATCCTATATTTTTATAAAAATTTGTGCTTAAATAGAATATCTAGTTTGGATAAGTGATGGTTTGATTAATTTATACTATTACTGAAATTTGGGAATTAATGTACTTATAAATATTATTGAACTTATATTTTGTGGATTCTAATCCTTAATAATTTTATTTTACCATCTTGTTTGCAATTATTAATTTATGTTATATATATTGTCTTTAATTTCTTTATTATTATCTTTTATTTTATACAAAAATCTCATCAATCTTTGGAACTAGGTTAGAATTTATTAATTTTGGTTTAAAATAGTTTTCTTTTCGATTTTAGACAACTCCTTTGGGTTCGACATCCTTGCTTACACGATCACTATTCTATATGAACGATTCATGCGCTTGCGATTTATAAATATTTAAAACATACCCGTTTTGGGTCCATCATTTCTTCGAGGCCGAGAGGATCATATCTTGAATTATTTCTCAACCCAAGGTGAATAAAATAATGCTAAGTCAAGGGATCGAGATGAACCCTAACTTCTACACTCAACCTCCAATGGACGGTGAGTGAAGCTATGCCCCGTTGGAGGATGACTTCGGGGCCTAGAGTGATGAATACCTGAAGGCAGGTGCCTTCCTCCTACTAGAGCAGTTCTTTGCAGATTTCTTAGACTACTTGAAGCTCGCCCCATTTCAGCTTTCACCAAATTCTTATCACCTCCTTGCAGCGGTTAAAGTATATATTCCTCAAGAACTAGTGGGGGGTCCCCACCCCAGAGGATATTTTATATGTTTTCTATCTGAAGGTCAATCTAGACGTTAAAACCCGAAGTGATGGTTTTTATTACCTCATCTGGTTTCCCAAATCCACCAGCGTCATCGATCTCCCCAGACATCTAATTAACTTCAAAGACAAGTTCTTTATGTCAAATGAATTCTAGAACTGTGAACACCGTTATTTCAACAAACCTTGTAAGTATCTTAGCTTTTAAACTCTTCATATGAATTCCTTAGTTTTGTTGAGTTTTACTTATTATGATCGAGTTGTTATCTTGTGTAGATATTTATAAGAGAACGACACGGTAAGAGACCCTAAGGGGTCAATACAAAACTCTGGTCAACGCTCTTGTCGAGGAGAATGAGTTTAAGGCATTGGTGAATGACACCACCATGGTGACCTGCAAGTTGATCAAGGAAGATCAAACCTTGGCCATTAGGCCTCAAGGTCCTCCCAAGAGGCTAACCCCAGTCATTGAAGAGGTTGAGGAAGAGGAGGAGGTCGCATCGTTGGTGCGTAAAAGAAAGATTGTCAAAGGCTGGCAGGATACTAACCAAGGTCGTGCCGAATAGAGGGCAGCAGCTGGCGTCTCCGGCCAAGGTAATAAAGATAGGGATATAAACCGAGGCAACTCATGAGCAGACATCCCAAAGACCCAGACCTGGATGTAACCTTGCATCAGCGTGTCGACCAATTGGTTATTCACCATGACTTTGCCTAACCTAAGTACACGTAGTAGTAGATAAAACTTTACACTATGGTACAAACCTCCTGTCATGGAATTCCTTGTGTCATGGTTCCTTTACACCAGGTATTAGGCAGGCCAAAGTAGTATTGTTAGAATCTTCCCCTCCCCCAATAATCCAAGAGTTAGAGGTTGTGTCTAGCCCAGTCAATAATTCAGAATTGATCGTTGTAGTTTCTGTTGGGAATAGTGCCCTTAAAGCAATTATAGTTGATAAATGTTTTAAATGAAATAAATAATTGAATTGAATTGAATTATTATATATATATAGAATATGTTTGATATTATGTTGGTAATATTAAGTCAATATAAAAAAATTCCAAAGTTTATCTATGTGGTCTTAATATCATATTGAAATGAGATGATCAAGATTAAGATAATAAACTTGAAACAGTTCATAGTAAAATAAAGTTATGGAATCTCTAGATTAATTACTGCCAGTACGGTTCGCTAGTATTATGAATACAAGTGACCTAGATCTGGGTCACTAGTGTAGTAGGACACTTTAGTGAATGTACTTTATATATAGTGATATATAGAACTAGACCAGATGTGATTTGTTAATATTTCTTTAAACACCGTTTCATAGTATTAATCAAATACATCAAACGATGATCTTAATCCTAAGGTTACTATGAACTCCTATATATGTCATGCATTAAGGTTTGTCAGAATGATCAGACTAAGAACAATTATTTTGGGGACTCAATGATATATATGGTTGGGGACATATTTAACAGATATGGTGTTGGTATTAAATGATCAAATCAAAGGTACGCAACAGAATATATGGACCCATTTTAATAAATAATAATACCAGCCAGGATCATATGGTTATATAAATATTAAATCACATACAAATAGATTAGGGATTACCTCTTGTAGCTTATCAAGTGTCATTGAGTCTTTTTGTATAAATCAATGATCTTCCTAATCGGTATTATGAGATCTCACACCCTGATCTTCCAAACTAATCCTCAAACACACAAGGACGTGTGTGGGGACGTAGGATTCAAAATGTTGATTTTATGTGACTCCCTAGATGTACTCAACACATGAGATCTAAAGAGTTTTTTGAGAGAGAGAGAAAGTTTAGAATAGTTTTCAGGTTTAGAGAAAACTATTGCTTTAGAGAAAGAGTCTGTATTTTTATTATTCAAAATAATAATTAAACCACTTAGCCTATTCTGAAAGTTACGTACTATCATACTTATAAAGATAGTTAATCTAATTAAATATTCTTTATTTAATTAAATATAATTCAAATTAAAAACTGATTAGATATTTTCATTTAATAATTTATTTTAAATCATATTTAAAAGGAATAATTAAATAATTGATTAAACAAACTTATTTGAAATTAAAAATTCAAGTCCCAGGGATAAAAATCAATAATGTTAGGCGCCACACACTGTATTGTACAGTGTGTGTCGCCCAGCCCTATTAGGGTTGCCCTAATTTTCTCATTTGTTTATTTAATCAACTTTTAAGATAATATATTTATCCCAATATAAATATCAGTTAATTCAAAATTAATTTTATCTTAAAATATCAGTTTTAAAATAAATAAATAAATATCATATTATAAATAAGATATTTATTATTCTCTCTCTCTCTCTTTATATTAATCCAAACAAGATTAATATTAATTTTAACCTATAGTTTATCAAAATAAAAACTATATAGTTAAATAATTAATTAATTTAAAATTAATCAATCACCCATAATTATTAAATAATTATTTCCTTGCTGTGGAAAATTAATTCCTTTGCAATTTAGTCCTTTCTCTTTACAAAACTATCTTTTGACATCCTTACCCTTGACAGTGTAGGACAGAGGTGATCTGGAGACCATGGACTTAAAATACGAAGCTCCAATAAACCAGATTATTAATTAAACTCTTTAATCTAATAATCTTATTTATTAATTCCATGATTACTCCACTATAAATATGGAATTGCACTTTAAGTATTTATAGAATTATATTTACGGAGTTTTCTCTAGTAGTCCATTGATACAATCAATTAATGTAGTTATGTCCTCCATTATTGATTCGTTAATTAGAGCTGGTCAAAATTATTGTTTTACCCTTCTAATTACCTATTGATCCTTAAGTACCATTAATTCACTAGTGAATAATTAATCTATAATATAATTATAGATTTGGGCTCAATAACTATTCAGTTCCAGAATCAACCCTTAAGGGAACCAATATTCGATCCGTTAGGAAAGCATGGATTCCATTATTGTAATTCGTGTTCCCAGCCATCCATGATATTGAATCTCAAAGTCATTAGCTTCATTATTCTAAGAGACCTTAACAAGTGAATCAAAAAGACCAATAAACATAGACAAGAGTTCATGAATACTCAGGATTTAAACTGATCTACAAATGATCATCTATTATGACAATAATTAAATCTTTACGTCAAACAGAAAGTTTATTAAGATAATTAATTCTCATCGGTCATGTCATATATAATCTCTATTATTTACAACACCTTTACTAAGATGTCTATCCACATCAGTAATCTGAATCTAGATTACTTACATCTCGTATGCTTAGCAAACTGTACTAGTTACCATTCATTAAAGATTCCTTACTTTAATATGCGTCTGACTATTTTATTCATTATAAATGATCTTAATTCTCTCGTACTAATACAAGATCATATTCTCATGAATGAATAGGGAATTTTCTTGATATTGTTATATAATTAATTCAAAATAATAATTATAACATTCAAATATATTAAATTGTACTTTTATTTAAAACCAATAAAATGTCTTTACATGCTTTTAGGGCATTAATCCTAACAATCTCCCACTTGCCCTCAAAGAAAGTGAGGCATCTCCCTTGATCCCATATTTCACACGTGACCCATGAATGACTTTGCAGGAAGTGTCTTGGTTAATGGGTCAGCCAGGTTCTGTTCCGACGCTATCTTCATAACATTCACATTACCTTGGTGTACAATCTCTCTTACCATATGGTATTTCCTTTCCATATGCTTCCCTCTCTTGTGGCTTCTAGGTTCTTTGGAATTAGCTACTGCTCCACTGTTGTCACAGTATAGGATTAGTGACTTATCCATATCTGGAACAACAACCAGATTAGTGTAGAACTTCCTCAACCAAACTGTGTCCTTAGTTGCTTCAAAAGCTGCTACATATCTGACTTCCATGGTTGAATCAACTATGCTGGATTGCTTAATGCTTCTCCAGACAACAACTCCTCCACCAAGAGTGAACACTGACCTAGATGTCGATTTTTCGACTATCTTTGTCTGATTGGAAATCAGAATTAGTCGATTTTTCAACTATCTTTAGCTCACCCCTGAATATACCAGCATATAGTCTCTCGTGCTCCTAAGATACTTAAGAATGTGCTTTACTGCAATCCAGTGTTCCAAACCAGGATTTGATTGATAACGACTTACAATCCCAACTGCATAACATGTGTCGAGCCTACTACACAACATAACATACATCAGACTTGCTAAAGCATAGGGATACTTTCTCATATCCTCTTCCTCCAGAGGTGTCTTGGGACATTGTTCCTTGGAGAGAGCAATTCCATGTCTGGTCGGCAATTGACCTTTCTTGGAATTCTCCATAGAGAGTCTTTCAAGCACCTTATCTATATAATTAGTCTGAGAAAGTGCCAAGAGTTTGTTCTTCTTATCCCTTATAATTTGGATTCCCAGAACATAGCTCACCTCGCCCAAATCTTTCACTTGGAACTTTTCAGCTAACCACTTCTTTACGTTTGACAATGTCTCTACATTGTTCCCAATGAGAAAAATTTCATCAACATAAAGAACTAAGAAAACCACCACTTTTCCTTTGATGTATTTATACACACATGCTTCGTCGATGCTCGAAGCCTTATGTTTTAATTGTTTCATCAAAAGAGATATTCCAAGATCTAGATGCTTGCTTTAATCACAAATGGATTTCAACAACTTGCACACCTTTTGATCTTCCCCTTTCTTTATGAACCCTTCTGGTTGTACCATATAGATACTCTCATCAAGATATCCATTCAGAAATGCTGTCTTTACGTCAATTTGCCATATCTCATAATCATTGGCAGCCTCTATGCATAAGAGGATACAAATGGATTTGAGCATGGCCACAGGGGATAATGTTTCTTCATAATCAACACCTTATCTCTAAGTGTAACCTTTGGCTACAAGCCTCGCTTTGAAAGTCTCTACTTTCCCATCTACACCTCTTTTCTTCTTGTATATCCAATTACACCCTATGCAACTGACATCTTCAAGTGGATCCACAAGTTCCCAGACAGAATTGGAATACATCAATTCCATTTCTTGGTTCATGGCTTCTTGCCCTTTCTCCTTTTCAGGATCATCCATTGCCTCTTTAAAGGTTAATGGACCGTCCTTGTCCATATCAGAAACAAGGAGATGTTCCTCGTGTTCGTAGCGAACAGGTTGTCTCACAATCCTCCCACTACGACATTGCACCGGGGTTTCTTTTCCAGGAATCATGGTTTCCTTGGTTTGTTGTTTATCGTTTAATGATGAAGAAGATTGTGATGGAATCTTATCAGCTGCGAGTTCCTCCAATACTACCTTGCTCCGAGGTTTACAGTTACTCATATAGTCATGTTCAAGGAAGATCGCATTTTTTGAAACAAATACCTTTTGATCCTTGGGAATATAGAAATAACCACCTCTTGTTTCTTGAGCGTAGCCAACAAAAATGCACACTTCCGACCTTGATTCAAGTTCCCCTGATTTAGGTCTAAGAACATTAGCAGGACAGCCCCAAATGCAAAAATGGTGCAAACTAGGTTTTATGCCATTCTAAAGTTCCAGAGGCGTTTTTCTAATAGTCTTAGACGGGACTACATTCAAAATGTACGTTGCCGTTTGAAGTGCATATCCCCAGAATGAAAGAGGAAGTGAAGAGTAGCTTAACATAGGCCTGACCATGTCCAACAAGGTCCTGTTTCTTCTTCTAGAAACACTATTTTGCTGAGGCATTCCTGGTGCTATGAGTTGGGATTGAATACCATGCTCCAACAAGAAATCTTTGAATTCTAAATCGAAATATTCTCCACCTCGATCAGATCGAAGTGCCTTTAGGGTCTTACCTAATTGCTTCTCAGCCTCAACTTTGAATTCTTCAAACTTACCAAAGGTTTCAGATTTCCTAAGCATTAGGTAAGTATGACCATATCTTAAGTGATCGTCAATAAAAGTGACGAAATACTCATACCCACCTCCTGATAGTACATTGAGTGGACCACAGACATCGCTGTGTAAAAGCTCCAAAGGTTCTTTGGCTCTATTGCCTTTCACTGAGAAGGACAAGATTCACAAACCGGAAGAGTTCCAACTCTTGGTTCTCTCAAAGGTCCATCTTTTGTTCACCAATTTACCCTATCTAGACGTATATGACCAAGTCTAAGATGCCAAAGATATGTGTCATCCTCATTTGAAACCTTTTGTCTTTTATTACCTTGCATTTTTGCTACTTTAAATTATTCTGAATTATTGAGCGTTTGTTCATTTTAATGAAGGCGATAAAGTCCAAATATTCAATTTCATGTCTAAAGAAGAAATTAAGAATAATCAAATTATAAATAAAATATTCTAAAGTCATTACATGCAATAAAATTCCAAATTAACTAAAATATGAACTAAACATTGTTCAAACAACAATAAAGTTTTCTTTTAATAAAACTAAAGAATTTTAAATAAATGGACTTTCTTTAACACTTTCTTGAACAAGACACTTTTCGTCTTTTCCACTTCATGATCGTCATCAGCAACCTTCTTGAACCGTTAGATTCATCCGTCTACACAGAAGAATAAACATCGTTAGTGGACCTTGAGTTAAGAGTTTAGAATGACAAATATCTTTCCACTTAGTTATAAGAACAAATAAATCATATTTACCTTTCTTATTCTTCATAAATTCAACGATCATTTCACGCTTGGCCGATAGGATTTCATTCTCATAAAACCACTTATCATATATGTGTCTATACGTAGAATGGATGGCCTCCCATATATCATATGCAGATTTAAGGCTTTGTAGAGTATTTTTGGTCTCTATATTCACTGATTGGAGTAAATAATACCTAGCCTTATGATTTATGCTTAACCACTTGGCGTACTCAAACTGATCAATCACTGAAGCATCTATTGGTGGTTCATCGATTGGTGGTGTTTTAACAGCCTCCATTAAATCCTCTCTTAACAATAATATATCCATATCATGTCTCCAAAATACTATATTTTCATCATTAAGTTCAACCACTACATTGTAGTTGTTTTGAGACATTTTAACTGAAATAAAATACAATAATATTATTATTTGAAAAAATATCAATGTTTTGGATAGTAAACATGATGCATGAATGCAACAATTAAAACACATAAATTAACATTTACTTTTCCACGATAAAACTACCCAAAAAATAAAGTGCTACCTTAGAGTCGGTCAAGTTAAATTCAGATAGCTTATAAGACAATCTTATCTTTGTAATTTAAAAATTAAAATAACTCTTTATTTTCTCTTTTAAATATAAAGTACTGGTGGTTTGGTCAAGATGTAATTATCCATCGCAAAAGCTTAATTACATCTTTGTAAGTGTAACCCATTATTTCGAATTTCATGACTTAACTTAGAGAGTGCTGCCTTAGGGTCGGTCAAGCCTAAAATACATCACTTCCTTCTATCTTCGTAAGAAGCCAACCTTGGTATTGATATGTCTAGAAACCTTCCTTAGGGGGACGGAAACAAAGTCGCCTCGAGGCCCTATTCATATCTCATGGTGTTGTACTAATAATGGAGACCATAGGTCACATTGAGATGTTCACCTTCTCCCACTTACTATTTTAGATTAAATGTGTTTTATTAAACTAATCAATTAATTCCAAATTAATTACTAGTTTATTAATAACCCTATGAATGTAATTAATTACAAAAATCATAATTATAAAAGAGCATGTTTCTATAATTAATGTGATCTAAATAATTACCCATTACATTCATCTAACTTTACTAAAATGTTTATTTTTACATAAAGTTGGTCATCTTAAAGGCCTATAAAATCTATTGCCTTTATTATGGTGTGGGTTACCAAGTTTTAACTAATTTAATACTTAGCAGTTTACATGCAATTTGTTTCTCCAAAATAATTCATATAAACAAATAGGACAATCCAATATAATCATGTTTCCAAAAGAAGCATGATTAATGAGAAAATGTGTGGGGTTTCATGAATGACATGTAATTGACTAATGCATGATCATGCTATCAATCAAACATAAATAAACATTTATTTAAGTAAATACAATAAATAATGAACCGAGTACTAATGGGTATTTCTAAGATTTACAACCCTTTGGAAAATTAGAAATAAAATTGCAATCTAAGCCTATGTAGCTTTCAAGACTCTCCAAGAATGCTCCTCCTCTCCTTTAGGCTTTCTTGCTAATCTTTAGGAACTTTGTTTTGCCCAACTTATTAATTAGAAATAATTTTTCTAATTAATTTATTTAATTAAAACTAACTTTTACTTAAATAACCATTTTTGTCATCTTTTTAATTTAGTTGAATTTAAATAATTAAATAATCAAATTCAAATAATTATTTAAACTAAAGATATTAAAATATCTTAACCAACTAAAAGATATTTTATTTTCTAATAAAATAAAATAAGATAATTAAACTTTTAAATTCAAATAATTTAAAAAGTAATTAAATAAAGATATTTTTTAACAACTTAGGAATTAAGGTTTTAGGCACCAAAATGATGCCCTAGGGCCGGCAGCACAAGCAGCCAAGGGCTCGGGTGAGGTGGCTGGCTGGTGTGCAAGGGTTCGACCAGGGGCTTGGCGCACAGGCGCAACAGGGTAGTGCACACTGGGAGCCATGGGGCTGCACGCAGGGAGCCATGGGGCTGGGGCTGCATCTGTCGTGTGGCTGTTGGAGGCTCGGGCCTAAGCGTGCGCGAGGGTGAGCAGGGGCTCGGGCCGTGTGCCCCTTAGGTGCATGGCTCGAATTCTTCCTTATCTTTGTGTACAGATTTTTTTTAAATACATATTTATCAAATAAATTTACAAAAATCCTATGCCCTTTATGGCTTACACAAGATCTAGAAAAACAATAAAATTCCTAACCCAACAACACCATATAATTAACGATCCACCATTCAACCATACATTCAAAAAATATACCCATCCATTCAATATACATATCAACATACATATAACAAATGCAAGAAACCCACACAGTATTTAATATATATATATATATTATATGTATAGACTGCTCTGATACCAATTGTTGGTATTAAATGATCAAATCAAAGGTACGCAGCGGAATATATGGACCCATTTTAATAAATATTAATACCAGCAAGGATCATACTCATATATAAATATTAAATCACATAAAAATAGATCAGGGATTACCTCTTGTAGCCTATCAAATTTCCTTGAGTCTTTATGTATAAATCAATTATCTTCGTATCCACTATTTTGAGATCTTACACCATCTTCCAGACCAATCCTCAAACACACAAGGACGTGTGTGGGTACGTAGGATTCAAAATATTGATTTATATGACTCCTTAGATGTACTCAACACATGAGATCTAGAGTTTTTGATAGAGAGAAGGTTTAGAATAGTTTTCAGGTTTAGAGAAAACTATCGCTTTAGAGAAAGAGTTTGCATTTTTATTATTCAAAATAATAATTAAGCCACTTAGCCTAGTCTGAAAGTTACGTACTATCAGACTTATAAAGATATTTAATCTAATTAAATAATCTTTATTTAATTAAAATATAATTCAAATTAAAAATTGATTAGATATTTTCATTTAATAATTTATTTTAAATCATATTTAAAATGAATAATCAAATAACTGATTAAACAAACTTATTTGAAGTTCAAAAATCAAATCTCAGGGATAAAAATCCCTAATTCTAGGCACCACACACTTTACTGTAGAATGTGTGTCGCCCATCCCTATTAGGGTTGCCCTGTCTATGTTTACTGATGCTTTAGCCAATGACACAGAGTCACTAAAAATAATAAAAATTAATAAGATGAATGCAAGAACTAAACGACACAAAGATTTTATAGTGGTTTGGCCCTAGAGATTGGTAATAATTTACATCCACTTAGTGATTTTATTGATGTAAACCTTGAAACCTGCGATCGACAAAGTAGGGTTTACTAAGTTTCACAAGCTCAAAAGTGGAATACAAAAGTCGTGTATAAAAGCACTTGCTCTCTCTCTAGATACAAATTAATGCATGTCTGTAACGACCCAAATTCAGTGTTAAGGCTTAAGGGCCTGGAGTAGTGTGCCTGGAGGGCATGATGGGATTTTGTGTGTGACTTTATTAAGTTTAATGCATCATTATGATTTATTGCACGTTATATGACTATTTGATTATTTGAGATGCATGACTATGTGAATCAGTATGCATGTAGAACTGATTGTCTTAAAATGAGCATGATTGTAACTTGGCCATGTTAGGGCATAACTGTGATAATTGTACTATGTGAATTGTGCCATGTGAGTGTGATGTTTTATCAGGATGCACGCATCGAGATGGTCCTAGAGAGCCAGTTAGTCTAAAAGTCACAACGGGTTGTTGTACCCGGCTCGGGAGGAGCCCAGGGGTACTTCGGGAATCTTATAAGTTGAGTTTAGAAAGAGTGATTAGTTATTGGTATTTTGGTAACCATTTGTAACTGCTGTGAGTAACAAGTTTTAAGATAGGAAGTGGTAGAATTGAAATGAAAGTGTTAAGACTTAAGTACCCTTGAAGGTTTAGCTTAGAAGGATTAGTAAGGAGGGGTAATTTGGTCTTTTGGCAAGGCAAATAGACATTATGCAGCTGGGATTTAGGGGGTACGGTTTGGGCATTTGGGTCACTTGTGGCTTTGATAAATTAGAAGAGAAGGAAAAGAAGAGGAGAGAAAGGCTAGGGCAAAGAAGAAGAAAGAAGAAGAGGTGTAGAAAGGGGCTGAAGTGGGAAGCTTAGAAGGAGATCAAGGGAACTTTTAGGGTGGATTCTACTCTTGAGGTAAGGATCTTATGCTTATTTAAGTTTGTTTTCTGTGTTGGTTGAGGAATTTAATGCTTGAGTTAAGATTTTCATGGGTTTTGATTTGGGTTGTTGAATTTGAAATCAAAGGAGTGGATCTTGTGTGTATTGATGTTTTGGATTTGATTCTAGTGTTTATGGGGTGTTAGATCGTTCATATGAGGTTTGGATTTGAGTTTTGGGGTTTAGGTTTTGGTTTGGGATGATTTGGGGAGGTTAAAGCTCGGGGAAAATTGCAGGAAAAACCCAGAATTCTGGGTCTGCGAAGGTGTGCCGCGGCAGGGTTTTTGTGTGCCGCGGCAAGGGAGCTTCTGTCTGATGGGTGCCGCGGCACAAGGATGTGGTGCCGCGGCACAAGGCAATTTTCAGGATAGCCTTTTTGGCAATTTTAGGTCTTAGCTCCGGGGGTTCGTGGGATGCCTCCGGGGTGTTGTTTTAAGGTTTTAGAGGTCTCGAGAGTGCGGGATTGGTCCCGGGAAGTGGTTTTGGGTTTGGTTAGTATTAAAAGTGTTTTATGTGTGTTGTGACTAGGATTTCGGAGAGGCTCGTGCTAGAGGACCGTGCTCGTGATCGTGGTGCATCGGAAAGCACGGATTACAGGTAAGAAAACCGTAACACCCGAGTTTAGGGCATGGCCCCACTGTGTGATTGTAGGGCGTGGCCCCGGATTGTATTACGTGCAAATGCTTAACCTTAAATGAACCGTGATGTGTGTGAATGCTTATTTTTAATGTACTATATGTGTGATTATGATGAAACGAGCGGCAGAGGCCGGGTACGGCGTAGGCCGGGGCGGCCGTGGGCCGAAAGTAACACACAACACATGGGATGCTTATATTCAGGGTGGGACCCAAGGGATACATGAGTTATCCTCGCGGTGAGAACCGAAACTCCAGGCTTTGGTAAGGCCTTGGGAGCGGCATGGCCGTACTTGTTTATTATGATGGTTTTCCTTTGTGTCAGTGAATTATTGCCAGCTATTTGTTTTGCATATGTTATGTGTTATTTGGGTTTTCTTGCTGGGCTTCGGCTCACGGGTGCTCCGTGTGGCAGGTAAAAGCAAGGAGTCAGTCAACCGGCCATGAGTATGGAGAGCGTGGGGGTGGCGCGTACATGTTCGGCCTGCCCGACTGCTTTGGTTGGGGGCATTTTGTATATGGCTGTATTTAACCATTCTTTTGATAGCTGATCAAGTGTAAATCTATTTTGAGTTGTAAATATTTTGTAAACCTTATTTTGGGATCCCAGATGTTTTATAATTAACGTTTTAATGAAACTAAACATTTTCAAAGAGTACAGCCTTAAACTCTGGTTTATTCACACTTTTGGTTTTAGAAACCACTTGAGTCAATTAAATGCACAATTTCTGTTTTAAACTCACTTAGTAACGGCTCTAAGGTAGTAGGGCGTTACAATGTCCCTTTAAATGAATCCCATGAGTCTTATTTATAGGTTCAAGAATGTACATATAGGCCGAGTTCAAACTTTGTTACAAGCATATTTGAATAATAACACAAATCATAATAGTTACACATAAAGAGGGTCAAATATCTTAGAAATATTCGACTTATAACTATATTTGAAGTCTGACTTCATTCCTATGATCAAAGCTGGTCACGTATGTCAGCACATCTTTCTTACTGTTTAGCATATTTCCTATGCCCATCGAGCAGCTCACTATTTCCTGGTCATTGGTCGACTAGACTTTCATTATTAAACAGTCACATGCTATCCACGTGCATCCCGATCGTGCCACGTCATCAAGAAAATATTTTTTGGGTAAAAAAATTTCCCCCTAAGTTTATTGTAATGCGATCAGCATTTAATAAACTTAATCGCCCAGCAAACCATCTGGCCTATCACATCTGTCAGTACTTACTTTTTCGAAAAAATAAGTAATTATGACCTTTATAGTTTCCTAGAAACAATTCGATGGTTATTGATATTTCCCATGCAAAAACCCTTAAATCTCATCATTGCACAACAAACACCTCTGATCAGTATAATTATATGCCTCTCCCCTCTTTTCATTTTTTACCCGAACCTTCTCTCTCCTCAAGAACACTTAGAAAAATCCTCCAAGAAAAATTGCATTCTCAGTTCGATCCGAGGCATCTACAATCAACTTCAAGCATCATCCTCATGTTTTCTTCAACTAATCCATTCTTCAAGTAAGTTTTTGACTCTAGTTTCTTACTTTTGTAGTAATTTTCACGCATTCTGGCACTGATTTGCATGTTTCCACAACCGAGTTCACATTGTTCTTGGAAAGTTTTTTGGGTAAGCGGGTTTAGGAAAAAGTACATAGAATAAGTATGCTAGAATAAGGATTTTAGGCAGTATAATGTACAAGACAATGTGTAAAAAGAAAGAGGGAGTATATTTATGTTGATTTCGGGTCCAAAATCAAAGTGAAAATTCGATTTTGGGTGTTTTGGGAAGACTGGGTTTTTCCCGCCTTCTTTCAAAGTTGAAAATTATTCTGAAAAAAATTTCAAAGTCGCTTTTTGATCCGTTTGTCCACCTTGATCACATTTTTATTGTGTTTTTATCAGGATGCTGCTAGTCGTATAAAAGCTTAACTTTTATACACGAGCAACGTTATTCTTGCTTTTATATTTCTTCTATTTATTGGTCGTAGATTCTCACTTCCCCTTTGCTCTTCTCAGATATTCATGCATGATCCCTGGGGAGGTGACAGACAAATAGACGACGACCTTCTCACTTTGTTGTTTGAGGATCAAGAATAGCCTTCTCTGCCTTTTTCCGAGTCTTCGGCCTCACACCCAAATCCTATAAACTTTCACATAACCAATCGAATATGGGTCGTGTCAAACACATTGCTCATAAAAAAAAAAGAAACCCACAAACTCTTCTACCAACTAGCTTGCAGCCAACACTGAGGGTCCTTCAAGCAATCCTTGACCTTTAAACTTTTCATCGCCAGATATCCAGCCCAAAGCTCATCCTCGTGATGGCCCTCGAGCAGAGGTAGCCTGGTACATTGCCCCTCCTAGCGTCATGTCGACCAAGATGGTGGCCAAATATCCCAAGAAGTATGGGCTTCTTGGGATTACTTTATACAAACCAACACCTGACCAGAGGGCAAACGTGCCTAGAGGTGCCTACAGTGCCTTGTCGAGGTATCATATAGAAGCATGGGAAATCTTGCCCTTTCACAAATTTTTCCGGGGGGCAGCCAATTATTTTGAGGTCGCCTTTTTCCAAATAACACCCAATGGATATACAGTACTTTTAGCACTATATATCCTATACAATCACAATAAATGGCCTGTGCCTACTCCTCTTGAGATCAACTATCTGTTCGATCTCAAATCCAACCCCAATTAGAACAATACAGGGTTCTTTCATTTCTACCACCAGGAATCCGCTCGTACATTCCTAAGTGACATTACCTACAAGTTCAATGTAGGAAGGTATTTCCATGAGTACCTCCTCAAGACCGACTTGGTCCTAGACAACATGGCCTTCACATGAGGAGGTAAAATTTTAATCTATGTTCGACATTTATCCAGTCATTTTTCATCTTTCCTTGTCCATAGTTGTTTTGCGTTGTATCTAGGTCCATGGTACCGACCAAACCCCACTTTAGAAATGGAGATAAGAGTCGCATCCCTGACCAGCATGACGAATAAATAAAAAAGCATCAAGGAGCTGGTCACGGAGAGCAACTTAAGGCTGGTCGGCCTTTTAGAACCTCATCAGGAAGTGAGGGAATTAACTGTGGGGAGTGCCACTGGAGAGGGCATTGAAGGACAAGAAAACCTTGAGCAGCAGTAGGATGTGTCACAACCCCAGAGGCAACAACCAACGGGAGTGACCATTTGAGAACCTAACCCCACCACTTGAGCAGCTAATACTCCTTCCCAACATGGGAGGGGAAAATAGAAATTATTAGAATATACTGGTCCTATACTCAAATCTTCTGATGAAAATGGTATAGATTTCTCACTCTTAGATAAACTGCCCATCCCTTATCATTTATTTGATAGGGATGGCAACTTTAAATTTACAACTAGTAGTTTTAGCTTGGACTTCTTCGAGGCAGAAAGTGAGTCAGTAGTTCTTTAGATAGTGTAGTGACCAATAATAATAGTTCGGGTATACTACTTAGACTTTCTTTTTAGTTTGTTTCTTTATTGTGCCAAACTATTTCTTGACATATCTGCTCGTTTGTTTTTGTTTTGTAGTCATGCAATCCGACAACGTATTCGATATATACGCTTATGAGGCACTTCAACGAGCACGAAGAAGTCGATCAGAAGAAATCCTAGAGAAGCCAGTGGGGAACCTTCAAGAAAAAGGGCTCGACTAGAGGTCCCTCTAGCTCCCATTCCTTCTAGATCAATTATGCCTCCTCCTCCTTGCACTGAGCCTTCCATTGACCAGACAGGGGGATCTTTGTGTACAAAATTGCTGAGCAATGCTTATAGCTCAACAAATGACAAAATGCAAAAATTGACCAAGCACTGTTGCAACTAGGAGGCCTTTCCTTGTCTCCCTTCATTGAAACCCACCCAAGTCCTTGCTCGTGGGTTCAATGAAGTCCTCGTGTAAGTTTCTTCTGTATTGTGTTTTAGTCGAACAACATTTCCTTTGATTAGCTCTAACAGCTTCATTCTTCCACTATTCGCAGGGTATCTTG
This sequence comes from Humulus lupulus, assembly GCF_963169125.1. Classification (NCBI taxonomy): domain Eukaryota; kingdom Viridiplantae; phylum Streptophyta; class Magnoliopsida; order Rosales; family Cannabaceae; genus Humulus; species Humulus lupulus. Next base: position 164,604,443 of record NC_084797.1, on the reverse strand, counting down.
ACCATGAACAACGGCTGGCGTTGCGCTGGGGAGGTTGATATAAAGCATGTCGATGAGATCAAGGCATGGGAGGCCAATGTAACGCCCTACTACCTTAGAGCCGTTACTAAGTGAGTTCAAAACAGAAATTGTGCATTTAATTGACTCAAGTGGTTTCTAAAACCAAAAGTGTGAATAAACCAGAGTTTAAGGCTGTACTCTTTGAAAATTTTTAGTTTCATTAAAAACGTTAATTATAAAACATCTGGGATCCCAAAATAAGGTTTACAAAATATTTACAACTCAAAATAGATTTACACTTGATCAGCTATCAAAAGAATGGTTAAATACAGCCATATACAAAATGCTCCCAACCAAAGCAGTCGGGCAGACCGAACATGTACGCGCCGCCCCCACGCTCTCCATACTCATGGCCGGTTGACTGACTCCTTGCTTTTACCTGCCACACGGAGCACCCGTGAGCCGAAGCCCAGCAAGAAAACCCAAATAACACATAACATATGCAAAACAAATAGCTGGCAATAATTCACTGACACATAGGAAAACCATCATAATAAACAAGTACGGCCATGCCGCTCCCAAGGCCTTACCAAAGCCTGGAGTTTCGGTTCTCACCGCGAGGATAACTCATGTATCCCTTGGGTCCCACCCTGAATATAAGCATCCCATGTGCTGTGTGTTACTTTCGGCCCACGGCCGCCCCGGCCTATGCCGTACCCGGCCTCTGCCGCTCGTTTCATCATAATCACACATATAGTACATTCAAAATAAACATTCACACACATCACGGTTCATTTAAGGTTAAGCATTTGCACGTAATACAATCCGGGGCCACGCCCTACAATCACACAGTGGGGCCATGCCCTAAACTCGGGTGTTACGGTTTTCTTACCTGTAATCCGTGCTTTCCGATGCACCACGATCACGAGCACGGTCCTCTAGCACGAGCCTCTCCGAAATCCTAGTCACAACACACATAAAACACTTTTAATACTAACCAAACCCAAAACCACTTCCCGGGACCAATCCCGCACTCTCGGGACCTCTAAAACCTTAAAACAACACCCCGGAGGCATCCCACGAACCCCCGGAGCTAAGACCTAAAATTGCCAAAAAGAGCTACCCTGAAAATTGCCTTGTGCCGCGGCACCACATCCTTGTGCCGCGGCACCCATCAGACAGAAGCTCCCTTGCCGCGGCACACAAAAACCCTGCCGCGGCACGCCTTCGCAGACCCAGAATTCTGGGTTTTTCCTGCAATTTTCCCCGAGCTTTAACCTCTCCAAATCATCCCAAACCAAAACCTAAACCCCAAAAATCAAATCCAAACATCATATGAACAATCTAACACCCCATAAACACTAGAATCAAATCCAAAACATCAATGCACACAAGATCCACTCCTTTGATTTCAAATTCAACAACCCAAACCAAAACCCATGAAAATCTTAACTCAAGCATTAAATTCCTCAACCAACACAGAAAACAAACTTAAATAAGCATAAGATCCTTACCTCAAGAGTAGAATCCACCCTAAAGTTCCCTTGATCTCCTTCTAAGCTTCCCACTTCAGCCCCTTCTACACCTCTTCTTCTTTCTTCTTCTTTGCCCTAGCCTTTCTCTCCTCTTCTTTTCCTTCTCTTCTAATTTTATCAAAGCCACAAGTGACCCAAATGCCCAAACCGTACCCCCTAAATCCCAGCTGCATAAAGTCTATTTGCCTTGCCAAAAGACCAAATTACCCCTCCTTACTAATCCTTCTAAGCTAAACCTTCAAGGGTACTTAAGTCTTAACACTTTCATTTCAATTCTACCACTTCCTATCTTAAAACTTGTTACTCACAGCAGTTACAAATGGTTACCAAAATACCAATAACTAATCACTCTTTCTAAACTCAACTTATAAGATTCCCGAAGTACCCCTGGGCTCCTCCCGAGCCGGGTACAACATCCCATTGTGACTTTTAGACTAACTGGCTCTCTAGGACCGTCTCGATGCGTGCATCCTGATAAAACATCACACTCACATGGCACAATTCACATAGTACAATTATCACAGTTATGCCCTAACATGGCCAAGTTACAATCATGCTCATTTTAAGACAATCAGTTCTACATGCATACTGATTCACATAGTCATGCATCTCAAATAATCAAATAGTCATATAACGTGCAATAAATCATAATGATGCATTAAACTTAATAAAGTCACACACAAAATCCCATCATGCCCTCCAGGCACACTACTCCAGGCCCTTAAGCCTTAACATTGAATTTGGGTCGTTACAACTATCCCCTCCTCATGAGAATTTCGTCCTCGAAATTTACCTGAACAACTCGGGATACCGCTCCCGCATATCTGATTCCAGTTCCCATGTCGCCTCTTCGACCTTGCTGTTTCTCCACAATACTTTAACCAAGGGGATGGTCTTGCTCCTCAAGACCTTGTCCTTCCTATCAAGGATCTGAACAGGCTTTTCTTCGTATGATAAGTCCCGATCCAACTCCAAGTTCTCATAGCTCAACACATGAGTAGTGTCCGAAACATACTTCCGGAGCATGGATACATGAAACACATCATGAACCCCTGATAGAGCTGGAGGCATTGCTAACCTATAAGCCACCTCCCCAATTCGTTCTAGAACCTCAAATGGACCAACAAACCTGGGACTCAGCTTGCCCCGAACGCCAAATCGTTTTACTCCTCTCAGGGGTGAAACCCTGAGGAATACATGATCCCCAACCTGGAATTCCACGCTTCTGCGTTTCTGGTCTGAATAACTCTTCTGGCGACTCTGGGAGGCGAGCATACGAGCTCTAATCTTCTCAAGTGCCTCATTGGTCCTCTGAACCATTTCAGGACCTAAATACCTTCTCTCACCTGCCTCCTCCCAGTGAATCGGCGATCTGCACTTTCTTCCATACAGCATCTCATACGGAGCCACTCCGATAGTCGCCTGATAACTGTTATTGTACGAGAACTCGATCAGAGGGAGATACCTACTCCAAGATCCCTCAAAATCCAACACACAAGCTCGTAACATGTCCTCCAGTATCTGAATTGTCCTCTCAGACTGTCCATCCGTCTGAGGATGATAAGCGGTACTAAACCGAAGCTGCGTGCCCATTGCCTTCTGCAGGATCTTCCAAAACTTGGAAGTGAAAGTGGGGTCTCTGTCGGATACTATCGACCTCGGAGCCCCATGAAGTCGAACAATCTCCTTAACATAAAGCTCTGCATACTGCTCCACAGTATAAGTCGTCTTCACAGGTAAGAAGTGGGCGGACTTCGTATACCTGTCCACAATCACCCATACCGAGTCATGCTGACCCACGGTCTTTGGCAATCCTACCACAAAGTCCATGGCAATATCTTCCCATTTCCACTCGGGAATCCCAAGAGGCTGTAATAATCCTGCTGGCCTCTGGTGTTCTGCCTTAATCTGCTGACAGGTTAGGCATCTAGCCACATAATCCACCACGTCCCTCTTCATGCCTGACCACCAATACAAAACCTTCAGGTCATGGTACATCTTCGTAGAACCTGGGTGCAAAGAGTAGGGAGTGGTATGAGACTCGTCCAGAATCTCTCGCCGAATGTCTGGATCAATCGGAACACAAATCCGTCCTTTGTACTTCAACAAACCCATCTCAGAAATAGAGAAGTCCTTAGCTGCTCCCGATAGGACATTCTCTCTACGTTCAACTAACTGGGGGTCCTTTCCCTGTGCTTCCTTAATCCTCTCGAGGAGTGTTGACTGAAGAGTAATGTTGGCTAACCTACCAACCACTAGCTCTATACCTGCTCTGGTCATCTCTCCTGCTAGTCTGTCAGATATCTGCCTCGAACTATACAACTGTCCTGGGCCCCTTCGGCTCAATGCATCAGCCACCACATTAGCCTTCCCAGGATGGTATAGGATATCACAATCGTAATCCTTTACCAGCTCTAGCCACCGCCTCTGGCGCATATTCAAGTCCTTCTGGGTAAAGAAATACTTTAGACTCTTGTGATCAGTGTATATCTCGCACCTCTCTCCATACAGATAGTGCCTCCAAACCTTAAGTGCGAATACCACTGCAGCTAATTCCAGGTCATGCGTGGGATACCTCTGCTCGTACTCCTTTAATTGCCTTGATGCGTACGCTATCACTTTCCCAGCCTGCATCAACACGCATCCCAGACCCTGTCTGGAAGCGTCACAGTAGACCACAAACTTCTCATTATCTGTTGGCAAGCTCAGCACTGGTGCAGTAATCAACCGCCGCTTCAGCTCTTTGAAGCTATTCTCGCATCGATCTGTCCACACAAACTTGGTCTTCTTCCTTGTCAATTCTGTCAACGGAGTAGCAATTCTGGAGAACCCCTCTACAAACCGCCGGTAGTAACCTGCTAGTCCAAGGAAACTTCTAACTTCAGGAACATTGCTGGGTCTAGGCCAATCTCTTACTGCTTCAGTCTTGCTTGGGTCGACTAGTAACCCATCCTTACTGATAATATGGCCTAGAAATGAAACTTGCGATAACCAGAACTCGCATTTGCTAAACTTAGCATATAACTTATGCTCTCTTAACCGATGCAACACCAGGCGCAGATGATTCTCATGCTCTGTCTCTGACTGGGAGTATACTAGGATATCATCAATAAACACAATCACGAACTTATCCAAGTAATCCTTAAAAATTCTGTTCATCAAATCCATAAATGTCGCTGGGGCATTGGTTAATCCAAAGGACATAACCAGAAATTCATAATGCCCATACCGTGTCCGAAATGCAGTCTTTGGTATGTCCTCTTCTCTGATCCTCAACTGATAGTAGCCTGATCGGAGATCAATCTTCGAAAACACTGAACTCCCTTGAAGTTGATCAAATAAATCGTCGATCCTAGGCAATGGGTACTTGTTCTTGATGGTCAACTTATTCAACTCCCTGTAATCGATGCACATCCTGAGCGATCCATCCTTTTTCTTAACAAATAAAACTGGAGCACCCCACGGCGAGAAACTCGGTCTGACAAACCCCAAATCAAGTAGTTCCTGTAGCTGAATCTTCAATTCCTTTAATTCTGCTGGAGCCATTCTGTAAGGTGCCTTGGAAACTGGCTCTGCTCCCGGAGCCAACTCTATGACGAACTCAGTCTCCCGCTGTGGCGGAAACCCCGGTAGATCCGCTGGAAACAAGTCTGGAAACTCGCAGACAACTCTGGTTTCATTCGGTCCCACTGCCGCCACCTTAGAGGAATCCACTATACTTGCTAGGAATCCTATGCAACCCTCTTGCATCAGGTCTCTAGCCTTCAGTGCCGAGATCACAGGTACCCGCGGTCCATCCACCGTTCCCACGAACACAAAGGGTGCCTCGCCCTCCGGTTCAAAGGTCACCATTCGTCGCCTACAATCAATCGTTGCTCCATACCGCGTCAACCAATCCATCCCTAGTATTATGTCAAAATCATCCATATCTAGTTCAATCAGGTCAACAAACAATTCTCTACCGTCTACCACTACTGGTAAGGCTCTAACCCACCTCCTAGAGACTACCAGCTCTCCTGTAGGCAATATAGTCTGAAAACCCCTAGCATACAAAATACTAGGTCTACATAGCTGATCAATCACTCTAGCAGAAACAAATGAGTGCGTAGCACCAGAATCAATCAATGCAGTAAACAAGGATCCAGCGCTAAAAATCTGACCTGTGACTACTGATGGGCTGGCCTCTGCCTCAGTCTGAGTCAAGGTGAAAACCCTAGCAGGTGCGAGGCTGTCTCCCTGCCTAGGCTCCTCCTTCTTAGCCTGCGGGCAATCTTTCTTCAAGTGACTGGTGCTTCCACAAACAAAACATGCCCTGATGCCGGCACCCGCTCCAGAGGCGGACCGGCACTCGCCCTGATGCCGTCGCCTGCATCGAGGACACCATGGATAACTCCTCCAGTTGTCATTACTGCCCTGGCGGCCACCCACAGAACCGCGAACCCTCCTGTCAGAACCATAGGGAGTAAATGAGTCTGGTACTCTCCTCTTCTGCTCACTGGGGCCGCTGCCCCGACTAGGCCCAGAAGAAGAAGGCACTACCCTCCTGGTATCACGCCTAGCAGCGTTATCCTTCCAGATCTGATCCTCAGCCCTCTCAGCAGTGAGGGCCTTGTCTACCACTTGCGCATAGGTAGTCTCTGGAGCCATTGTAATACTCACGTCACGGGCGATCATTGCACCTAATCCCCGTACAAATCTGTCCCTTCTGGCCGTATCAGTCGGCACAAGCTCTGGCGCAAACTTCGCCAATCTATCAAATACCAAGGCGTACTCAGTGACAGATAACCTGCCCTGAGTCAGACTGTTGAACTCATCCGCCTTCGCCGCTCGAACGGCTACGCTGTAGTATTTCTCGTTGAAAATGCTCTTGAATTCCTCCCAGGTCATAATAGCTGTATCCCTTCGCTGCCCTACTACCTCCCACCATATTCGTGCATCATGTCTAAGCATATAACTGGCACAATCAACCCTATCCCTTCCTTCAACCCTCATGAAGTCCAGGATTACCGACATTGTACTCATCCACTGCTCAGCCTGCAGTGGGTCTGCTCCCCCCTCAAAGGTAGGAGGTTGTTGTTTTCTGAATCTTTCATATAGAGGTTCCAACCTGTTCCCAGTCACAGGTTGAACCGGAGCCGGTACCACACTAGGCGGTGGTGGTGGTATCACAGTGGCCGGTGGAGGAGCTGGTTGCCTGTACTGACTAAGCTCATCCTCTGTTTTCTTCAACCTAGCCTCCATCTCTGCTAAAGTCCGTTGCCAGTTCTGAGGAGCAGGTGGAGGGTCCTGCCCCTGGTTATCATCCTCGGCCTGAATGCCGCGGAGTCTCGATGATTGGCGAGGCATTGCAACTAAATGCCTGCAATCAATGACACCGCTCATTAGGCATGATAACAAGGTCCAATTTCCACCTCTCAATCTCAACAACAACCAAGATCAATCGACCAAAGTGCCATACAAATATCATGCAGCATACAACGGGCCTTGCCCTGGCATCATGCATATGTTATTTCAATGATCATGCTCATAATAATTTAGGCAGGCACACAAAGCATTAAACACATATTCATGAATATATCAACCGATCATACCGAACTACCCTGAGTCGAGCTTTTCAATGGCAGCGTGCGTACATGTTCGGTCGATCTCCAGAACCAATAAACCTTGGCTCGCTCTGATACCAAGTTGTAACGCCCTACTACCTTAGAGCCGTTACTAAGTGAGTTTAAAACAGAAATTGTGCATTTAATTGACTCAAGTGGTTTCTAAAACCAAAAGTGTGAATAAACCAGAGTTTAAGGCTGTACTCTTTGAAAATTTTTAGTTTCATTAAAAACGTTAATTATAAAACATCTGGGATCCCAAAATAATGTTTACAAAATATTTACAACTCAAAATAGATTTACACTTGATCAGCTATCAAAAGAATGGTTAAATACAGCCATATACAAAATGCCCCCAACCAAAGCAGTCGGGCAGGCCGAACATGTACGCGTCGCCCCCACGCTCTCCATACTCATGGCCGGTTGACTGACTCCTTGCTTTTACCTGCCACACGGAGCACCCGTGAGCCGAAGCCCAGCAAGAAAACCCAAATAACACATAACATATGCAAAACAAATAGCTGGCAATAATTCACTGACACAAAGGAAAACCATCATAATAAACAAGTACGGCCATGCCGCTCCCAAGGCCTTACCAAAGCCTGGAGTTTCGGTTCTCACCGCAAGGATAACTCATGTATCCCTTGGGTCCCACCCTGAATATAAGCATCCCATGTGCTGTGTGTTACTTTCGGCCCACGGCCGCCCCGGCCTATGCCGTACCCGGCCTCTGCCGCTCGTTTCATCATAATCACACATATAGTACATTCAAAATAAACATTCACACACATCACGGTTCATTTAAGGTTAAGCATTTGCACGTAATACAATCCGGGGCCACGCCCTACAATCACACAGTGGGGCCATGCCCTAAACTCGGGTGTTACGGTTTTCTTACCTGTAATCCGTGCTTTCCGATGCACCACGATCACGAGCACGGTCCTCTAGCACGAGCCTCTCCGAAATCCTAGTCACAACACACATAAAACACTTTTAATACTAACCAAACCCAAAACCACTTCCCGGGACCAATCCCGCACTCTCGGGACCTCTAAAACCTTAAAACAACACCCCGGAGGCATCCCACGAACCCCCGGAGCTAAGACCTAAAATTGCCAAAAAGAGCTACCCTAAAAATTGCCTTGTGCCGCGGCACCACATCCTTGTGCCGCGGCACCCATCAGACAGAAGCTCCCTTGCCGCGGCACACAAAAACCCTGCCGCGGCACGCCTTCGTAGACCCAGAATTCTGGGTTTTTCCTGCAATTTTCCCCGAGCTTTAACCTCTCCAAATCATCCCAAACCAAAACCTAAACCCCAAAACTCAAATCCAAACATCATATGAACAATCTAACACCCCATAAACACTAGAATCAAATCCAAAACATCAATGCACACAAGATCCACTCCTTTGATTTCAAATTCAACAACCCAAACCAAAACCCATGAAAATCTTAACTCAAGCATTAAATTCCTCAACCAACACAGAAAACAAACTTAAATAAGCATAAGATCCTTACCTCAAGAGTAGAATCCACCCTAAAGTTCCCTTGATCTCCTTCTAAGCTTCCCACTTCAGCCCCTTCTACACCTCTTCTTCTTTCTTCTTCTTTGCCCTAGCCTTTCTCTCCTCTTCTTTTCCTTCTCTTCTAATTTTATCAAAGCCACAAGTGACCCAAATGCCCAAACCGTACCCCCTAAATCCCAGCTGCATAAAGTCTATTTGCCTTGCCAAAAGACCAAATTACCCCTCCTTACTAATCCTTCTAAGCTAAACCTTCAAGGGTACTTAAGTCTTAACACTTTCATTTCAATTCTACCACTTCCTATCTTAAAACTTGTTACTCACAGCAGTTACAAATGGTTACCAAAATACCAATAACTAATCACTCTTTCTAAACTCAACTTATAAGATTCCCGAAGTACCCCTGGGCTCCTCCCGAGCCGGGTACAACATCCCATTGTGACTTTTAGACTAACTGGCTCTCTAGGACCGTCTCGATGCGTGCATCCTGATAAAACATCACACTCACATGGCACAATTCACATAGTACAATTATCACAGTTATGCCCTAACATGGCCAAGTTACAATCATGCTCATTTTAAGACAATCAGTTCTACATGCATACTGATTCACATAGTCATGCATCTCAAATAATCAAATAGTCATATAACGTGCAATAAATCATAATGATGCATTAAACTTAATAAAGTCACACACAAAATCCCATCATGCCCTCCAGGCACACTACTCCAGGCCCTTAAGCCTTAACACTGAATTTGGGTCGTTACAGCCAAGGTTAAGGCAGCTGAAGACAAAGCTGTCGAGGAGCTGAAGGAGAGCCAAGAAGATCTAGCTAAGGTTGTTGCTGCCAAGGAGAAGTTTAAGGAAGCCTTCGATACCAACTACAAGGAAGTAGCCAAGCTTCAAGAGGATCTGGAGGCAAGCATGAAGGAGGCCACTGGTCTAGAGGAGCGAGTCAAACTGCTCGAGGAGAAAAATTCCCAAAACTTGGAGAGGTTTCGAGGAGCCACCTTCAACTACTTCTAGATGTTTTGGAAGAATAATTTAGAGGCAAATTTTGACTACCTTCCCGAGAAGGTACAACATGCCGAACTCGCCAAGTGTGTTGCTCACCTAGAGGAGGAGAGAAATGCTCAAAATGCCTTAGACTCTCGTGAAATTTTCTTGGTGATGGGAATTGATGGTGCTAATGAAAAAGTCGAACCTTCAGTCAACCAACAGCCTCAGCAGGACCTTCCTTCAGCTGCACAGTAAAATTTTTGTTTATGTAATTAAAACACCTGAACAAATTTTTCGTGGTGTTGAGACAATTTGCTGCCTAAGGCATCTTTGCTTATCTTTTAATATTTTTAATTACATCCGAGTAGAAGTTGCTCGTGGTGTAAAGACGTTTCATTTTGATATTATAATACATCATTATTGCTATTATAACATCTACTCGTATGATCGAACTTAGCATAGCACTTTATGAAGATTTCACAAAATTAACAAAATATTTTGAAAAATACTCTAAGTGTCGTAGTATGCTTTTCTTTATTTTGCTCGTGTCTTTACATATGTTTATGTTGATATGATTTTCTCGCTTAGTATCTTATATGCCCCCCAAGTGATCAAGGAGTCTAAGGTTCTCGGTCACTTGCCATGACCAATACCTGTTCGAACATTACTGCTCGCGTACTTATAAACAATCAATGATAATATAGCAAAACAACACACATAATGAGCAAATACTTGTAAAAAATACAATAATTGGCAAGAATAACTAGCTGCACACAGTTCTTTTTATTTCTCGTAATAAAATGGACAAGATTCGTGTCTGTACGAGTGATCAAGAATTGTTCTTACACTTATAAGCGACCAGCCATCTAACTAGCCAGCCCTTGTTCACAAACTTATAAAAAGTAAAATTAATACAAGCCGTCTCTTTAAAAATAATTGTTCATTGATAATATTTGCGTAGGTGTTCTCCATTCCAATAGAAAGGAACATGATCTCCATTTAAGTGAGCAAGTTTGTATGTGCCCGGTTGAAGGATTTCTTTAATCTGATACAACCCTTCCCAGTTTGGTCCGAGTACTCCAGCAACCTGATCACGAGTGTTAAGAAAAACTATTCTAAGTACCAAATCTCGCACGTCAAAATTCTTTTCGCATACTTTAGAGTTAAAATATCGAGCGACCTTTTGTTGGTAGGTTGCAAATCATAGTTGAGCTTGCTCGCGCCTTTCGTCAACCAAGTCTAAAGACTCCATTAATAACTGGTTATTTGTGCTCTGATCGTATGTTAGCCTTCTATGCGATGGTGAATCTAACTCAATGGGTAACATGGCTTCATACCCATAGGCCAAGGAAAAGGGTGTATGGCCTGTTCCCATTCAGTGAGATGTCCTATACAACTAGAGTACTTCTGACAATTATTCTGTCCATGCTCCCTTTGCTTCTTCGAGCCTTTTCTTTAGTGTGTCCTTCAGAGTTTTGTTAACAGCTTCAACCTGTCCGTTGGCTTGCAGAAGAGCGACTGATGAAAACCTCTTCGTGATACCATGCCACTCGCAGAAATTGGTGAAAAGGTTGTTGTCAAATTGTGTGCCATTATCTGAGACAATTTTTTTCGGCAACCCATATTGGCATACAATGTTTTTGACAACGAAATCCAATACTTTCTTGGTCGTGATTGTTGCGAGTGGCTTAGCTTTAGCCCACTTAGTAAAGTAGTCGACAACAACTACTGCATATTTGACATTCCCTTTTCCTGTAGGCAAATATCTGATTAGGTCAATTCCCCAACTGCGAATGGCCATGGGATTTGCATCTGTTTAAGCTCATTTTGGGCTGCTCGAGGTATCTTGGAAAATCGTTCGCACTTATCACACTTCTTAATGAATTCCATAGAATCTTCGATCATTGTAGGATAAAAATACCCTTGTCGGAGAATCTTCTTTGACAAACTTTTCCCCCGGCATGATCTCCACAGAATCATTCATGTACTTCTTGCATAAATTCCTTAGCCTTTTCCATGGTGACACACCGTAATAAAGGCATTGAGTATCCTCATCTATATAAGACTCCATCGAACAAGATAAACCAAGTCGATTGCCTTTGAAGCATCCTTGCCTTATTCCTATCTGCTAGTAACAATCTTCCTATCTGGTAGTAACAATCCTTGTTCGAGATATTATATGATGGGAGTCATCCATGTGTTGGACACTTGTATTACTAGCGATGATTCTTTCGCTTGAATGCTTGGTGCCAATAAACGTTCGACCAGTACTATGCTCAGAGTGTCAGCATCTTTGGCGCTAGCTAACTTAGCTAAGGTATCGACATTTGAATTATGGTCTTGAGGTACTTGCTGGAGAGTATACTTCTCAAACTGTGCTAGAAAATCCTTCGCCTTGTTTAAATAAGAAACCATCTTAAGACCCCTAGCCTGATATTCTCCAATAATCTGATTAATTACTAGTTGGGAGTCACTGTATATTTCTAGTGACTTTATGTTCATATCCTTGGCTAGTCTTAATCCTGTGAGCAGAGCCTTGTACTCGACTTCATTGTTGGAGGTTGTAAAGTTGAATCTGGTCGCACAGTGAAACTGATGTCCCCGGGGGTGATTAAGATTAGCCCTGCCCATGCGTTGTGCTCGTTAGAGGACCCATCTACGAACAATTTCCAGTCAGGGGTTTGATTTTGATTATCGGTATCTATCACCAGTTTGCTGGCAGGGAGTCTGGTGAATTCAGCAACGAAATATGCTAAAGCTTGTCCATTTATGGCTGCTTGAGGTGTGTAGGAAATTTCTAACTACCCCAACTCAACTGCCCATTTTAATAGTCGACTAGCAGCTTCTAGTTTTTGTAGGACTTGTCGTAGTGGCTGGTCGGTAAGCACTACTATGGGGTGAGCTTGAAAGTAGGGTCACAGTTTTCTAGATGTCAGTAATAAGCAGTAAGCCAATTTCTCTATAGGCGGATATCGTAATTCTGCTCCCACTAGCATTTTGCTTTCATAGTATACTACTTTTTGAATGTTGTCTTCCTCTCTAATTAAAAAAGCACTAGAAATATACTCTGTTATGGCTAAGTAGATGTACAAAGTCTCTCCTTTGACTCGCTTGGACAAAATGGGCGGTTGCGACATATGGGCTTTGAGCGCCTGAAAATCCTGTTCACATTCCTTTGTCCATTCAAACTTTTTGTTTCCTCTGAGTAGATTAAAAAATGGGACACACTTGTCCGTAGACTTAGATATGAATCTACTCAGGGTAGTAATTCTTCCTACCAGGCTTTGCACATCTTTGACTTTGGCTGGTGACTGCATCTCGATCAGTGCTTGAATCTTTTCGTGATTGGCTTCGATTCCTCGCGAGTTTATTATGAATCCCAAAAATTTTCCTGATCCAACACCAAAGGAATAATTTAAGGGATTTAGCTTCATCTGATATTTGTTCAGGATGTTGAAGCATTCCTGTAGGTCCTTGATGTGTTCACGGACCTTTCTCGACTTGACCAGCATATCATCGATGTAAACCTCCATGTTGTTGCCGATTAGTTCTTTGAACATGTGGTTGACTAGTCTCTGGTAAGTCGCTCCAGGGTTTTTCAAACCAAAGGGCATTACTTTGTAGCAATAAAGTCCCATATATGTTTGAAAGCTAGTGTGGTCTTCATCAGGTGGATGCATACTAATTTGATTATAACCAGAGTACGCATCCACGAATGATAAAACTTCGTGTCCTAATGTAGCATCGACCATCTGGTCGATTCTTAGAAGTGGGAAACAATCTTTCGGGTAGGCTTTATTAAGGTCTGTTAAATCCACGCACGTCCTCCACTTACCATTTGGCTTGGGAACTAGTACAGGATTAGAAACCCAAGATGGATAAAATGATACCTTGATGAATCCATTTTCCTTCACCTTCTCGACTTCTTCTTTTGGGGCTTTAGATCTATCTTTGTTGAGCAACCTTTTTTTTGTACAAGTGGATGATTTTTGTCTATATTCAAGACATGACTAATCACTGTTGGATCTATCCCAACCATATCTTTATGTGACCAGGAAAAGACCTCCTGGTGCCTCCTAAAAAACTCCACCAGTTTGTTTTTTATTGTTGTCTCTAAGTTTTTACTGACTTTCACAACCCTGGTTGCATATTTCTCTTCTAGTTGGACCACCTTGAGTTCCTCCACATGCCCAATGTTTTCTTCAAAATCCCCAAAGCGAGGATCTAAGTCCCTATCCTCACTTTGGGCAACACCCTATTTGGTGACTTGTTCACTCGATTGGGCTTACGTTTCATTTACCACTAGCAATCTCTTTCCGGCTCCGCTTCCCGATCCACCTCTTCTCGCCTTTGTGTGATCGAGGAATTGTAGCATTCTCAAGCTTCTCCCTGGTTTCCCAACACGCACCCAACTCCTGCATCGGTTGGAAACTTCATGGCCAGATGTCAGATCGAAGTCACGGCTCGCATATCGACGAGTATCGGCCTTCCGATCACAACATTATATGCGGATGGACAATCAACTACTATAAAAGTAGCGAGCAATGTCTTGTTCACATGTGCAGTTCCTACTGTGACTAGGAGTCTGATCGACCCTGTTGGTGCTAGCCCTTCGCTAGAAAAACTGTAGATGGTTTGGTTGCATGGCTCTAAATCTTGCACTGATAGTTTCATTCTTTCTAGTGAAGACTTGTACAAAATGTGGACCGAGCTTCTTGTATCCACCAACACTTGTTTTACCATCATGTTGGCAATCTGAACATCCACGACCAGAGGATCTAAGTGGGGAAATTAGACATGTTGTGCGTCCAGCTTGGAGAAAGTTAGTAATTCTTCCTCTGTTTGAGCTTTTTTGGGAGTTCACTCCTCAATGTTTACCATTTTGATGTCCTGACCGTGACGTAGGGTTTTGGCATATCTCTCCCTCACCTTACCACTATCACCTGATATATGTGGTCCTTCACATATAGTCAACAATGTACGTGCGACAGGAGCTGACTGTAGAGGAGGAGAGCATTGGCGTATAGGTGCCTGCTTGTTGCCTCCATGAGCCTTCTGCTGAGAACTTCCTCATGCTTGTACATATCTCCTCAGATGTTCTTATCAAATAAGGAATTCAATCTGTCCTTGAGCTAGTTACACTCATTGGTATCATGGCCATAGTCGTTGTGAAAACGGCAAAACTTGGTCGTTTCCCTTTTGGACATGTCTTTCCTGATCGAGGTTGGTCGCCTAAAAGGAACGGTGGTATGACTGGCCTGATACAATTTAGCTCGGCTATAGACTAGGGCAGTGTAATTGGTGAACCTTGGTTCGAATTTGTTTTTTTTGGGCGCTTGCTATCAGATGTCATTGGTTCAGTGTTCGCCCCCCCACCCCATTCTTATAGTTACCTTTGTCGTTGCCATTGGGTTTACCAGACCCACTGGTGACTTTGGTCAGGTCTTCTTTCTTACCCTGGTCTTCCTTTGGGGGCTTTCCTTCATTGGCAATGGCCTCCTCGAGTTTGATATATTTGTCTACTCGATCCAAAAATTCTTAAGTGCTCTTGACTCCATTCTCCAACAGTTTTAGCCCAAGTAGCCGCTCGCATAAACTGCTAGATGTAATCCTTGATTGTTTCTCCTTCCTTCTGTCAAATGTCGACCAGCTGATTAGCCTCTGTTGGATGTATTTGACCAGCATAAAACTGTCTGTAAAACTCATTCACGAACATCTCCCAGGAAACTCTACTGGGTGGAGGGAACTTGAAATACCATTCCTGAGCAGATTCAGACAAAGTGGTAGGAAGCACCAAGCATCTTCTGACACCTTCTGGATGTCCATTTGTATCTCAAACTTGTTCACGTGAAATACTTGATCATCTCCTCCCATGAAGTTGGGTAGAACTAGAATTTTGAATTTGCTCGAGATTTCTACCACAACAATTCTATTAATGAATGGGGTGCCCTTTCTTCAATCAAACTCTATGTGGGACATTTTATTCCCAACTAGCTGTTGCACGGCCTGATTCAAGCCTTCTATCTAAGCCTGTACAACATCTAGTATTGCTGGAGCGGCTGGGGCCGGGGGGAAGTACTCGTGATATCTTTCCCTTCGGTTACTTGGCACATCCCTCAGATCTTCATCTCTAGGTCTCTGCTCGCTTGCACCTAGTCGGTCAAAGACATTGGGTTGTTTAGGCTGTCCCCCATCATTTTGGCTCGATGGTCGATTCTCCATTGGTGGAGGATTTTGCTGTCCGTCTCTCTCTTCCTACTACTGACCATTGTTCCTCCCACCAGAGTCTGCCTCATTGTAATCATGGTCATCTCTGAGTTGCGACCTATGAGTGTGCGACTTGCTATACACACTATTCCTTTCTCTTCTTCCTGGTCCATCTCGATAAATATTTAGGGGCCTGCATTGGTCATTAGGTCCTCTGACATTACTATGTCATGGGGGATCTCGGATCGTAGAGCCTGAGTCCACTTGCCTTCTGTTTTCCGAGGGACGTTGTCCCCTGCCAGAAAGGTTTTTTTCCCTAGCTGTTTGATGTCTATGGCGTTTGGGACGCTGCTCGGTCCTATTCTGCCTGTGCTGTTGAATGTTATCCCGACCAGATCGAGAGGGTGGTTGCTGCTCGTTGTTTCTGTCAGGATTTTGGGTTGGTTTTTCCTGCTGAGAAGTGGGAGGTTGCTCTGGTCTATGCGGACTCCTTGGGCGTGGTGGATTGCGATGATACTAGGGATGATCTAACTGCGGATTTTGGTGAGGGTGAGAGCTTGGTGGCTGATCTGGTTGAGAGATTGGTGCAGGCTATCCTCGAGCCAACTGAATGGCTACTTCTAAAGCTGTCGTGGTGTCTCTCTATCGTCGATCCATGTTAGCCTGTCGCTCATTAAGTTCTCGGCACTGCCGGTCAATCTCCATCTATTGCAGCACCATCATTTCAACCACATTCTCTTTATTAGCTTTTAGAGTAGCTAATTCCTCTTGCAATACTATCAAAGTCATTCGCAATGTTTTAGCATCCATCTCTTCCTCTTCCAGTTTCACTTGTGGCTCGTCCTTCACTACATCTTGTGGAGGAGGTTGATTTGGCATACTTTTAGATGTTTGCCCCGTTTGACCCACTTTCCTGGAGGTTTTCACCATTGTTTATCCTGAAGTTCTTGAGTTCAATTCTCAATGAAAGCACCAAAATGTTGATTGTGTCTTTAGCCAATGACATAGAGTCACTAAAAATGATAAGAATTAATAAGCTTAATGCAAGAACTAAATGACACAAAGATTTTATAGTGGTTCAGCCCCAAAGATTTGTACTAACCTACGCCCACTTAGTGATTTTATTGATGTAAACCTTGAAACCTGCGATCAGCAAACTAGGGTTCACTAAGTTTCACAAGCTCCAAAGTGGAATACAAAAGTCGTGTATAAAAGCACTTGCTCTATCTCTCTGAATACAAATTAATGCATGTCCCCTTAAATGAATCCCATGAGTCCTATTTATAGGTTCAAGGATGTACATATGGGTCGATGGGTTGAGTTCAAACTTTGTTACAAGGATATTTGAATAATAACAAAAATCATAACCTACACATAAAGAGGGTCAAATATCTTAGAAATATTCGACTTATAACTGTATTTGAATTTTGACTTCGTTCCTACGATTAGACCTGGTCGCGTATGTCATTACATCTTTCTTACTATTCAGCATATTTCCTGTGCCCATTGAGCAACTCATTGTTTCCAGGTTGTTGGTCGACCAGACTTTCATCACTAACCAGTCACGTGCTATCCATGTGCATCCCGATCGTGCCACGTCATCAAGCAAATATCTATTGGGTAAACATCTTAATTTTCTCATTTGTTTATTTAATCAACTTTCAAGAAAAGATATTTATCCTAACATAAATATCAGTTTTAAATTAAATAAATAAATGTCGTTGTATAAATAAGATATTTATTATTCTCTCTCTTTGTATAATCCAAACAAGATTAATATTAATTTTAACTTATAGTTTTTCAAAATAAAAACTATATAGTTAAATAATTAATTAATTCATAATTAATCAATTACCCATAATTATCAAATAATTATTTCCTTGTCCTGGATTATTAATTCCTTTGCAATTTAGTCCTTTCTCTTTACAAATCTTTCTTTTGACATCCTTACCCTTGACAGTGTAGGACAGAGGTGATCTGGGGACCATGGACCTATAATACAAAGTTCCAATAAACCAGATTATTAATTAAACTCTTTAATCTAATAATCTTATTTATTAATTCCATGATTACTCTACTATAAATATGGAATTGCACTCTAAGTATTTATAGAATTATATTTACATAATTTTCTCTAGTAGTCCATTGATATAATCAATATATGTAGTTTTGTCCTCCACTATTGGTTCGTTAATTAGAGCTAGTAAAAATTACCATTTTACCCTTCTAATTACCTCTTGATCCTTAAGTACCATTAATTCATTAGTGAATAATTAATCTATAATCTAATTATAGATTTGAGCTCAATAACTATTCAATTCTAGAATTAATCCTTAAGGGAACCAATATTCGATCCGTTAGGAAAGCATGGAATCCATTATTGTAATTCATGTTCCCAGCCATCCATGATATTGAATCTTCAAAACAAAAGTCATTAGCCCCATTATTCTAAGAGACCTTAACGAGTGAATCAAAAGATCCAATAAACATAAACAGGAGTTCATGAATACTCAGGATTTAGACTGATCTACAAATGATCATCTATTATGACAAGAATTAAATCTTTACGTCAAACGGCAAGTATATAAAGATAATTAATTCTCATCGGTCCTATCATATATAATATCTAATATATACATCACATTTACTAAGATTTCTGTCCACATGAGTAATCCGAATCTAGATTACTTGTATCTCGTATGTAACAAATCACACTAGTAACCATTCATTAAAGATTCCTTACTTTAATATGTTATTGACTATTTTATTTATTATATATGATCTTAATTCTCTTGTACCAATATAAGATCATATTATCACGAATGAATAGGAAATTTTCTTGATATTATTATATAATTAATTCAAAACAATAATTATAACATTCAAATATAATAAAGTTGTACTTTTATTTAAAACCAATAAAATGTATTTACATGCTTTTAGGGCATTAATCCTAATATATAGAATCTATAACTTCTTATAGATTGAATAATGGTTCTTTATTGGGTTGACTTTTGGAACTGAAAATGTAACGCCTTGGATAGCCAAGACCGTTACACTGTGTACTTATAAAGGTGCAGGACTTGCTAATCAAGTCATTAGTTTGAAAACGTGTCACTAAACATGTAAGATCTATGGTTAAAGAGGTTTTGGTCTTAAAAGACTCGTTTCATATATTTAAACTGTAGTAAACATGGGATCCCATATAAAAACGAAGTTAAAGAAAGTTTACAGACTCCCAAAAGTACACGAGTAACCACTAGCCATACTAAGGCAAAACAAACAATCTCCAGGTTCCATGTCCCTGCCTAGACCTCAACCGTGGCGGCTGAGCACCTGGTTATGTACATTCCGCTCGCTGAGCTCTCCAGTCAGGGCTGATCTAGCTTGCCCTTGCCTTTACTTGCACCACATAGCACCCGTGAGCCAAGGCCCAGCAAGAAAACATCATAGATAACTCAAACAATAACAACAGACAAATAGCTTAGTAAGCATGTATACTCATTAGATAATCCACAACAGATATTCATCATATACAACCCAATACAAGATACATTCTATCATATATAATATTCATATCACATAATATTCAGGGTCGACGATTTAGGCCGCACCCTCTGTTTAACCCACTGACTCTGGCCCGCTTAAACCAAGCTCAGTGCATAATAAGCTGTCCTTGGCTACCAGTGGCCGAGCCGCACCCTGTGTGCTAGTGAGACCCTTGGCACCCTTAGGCCGTTGGTTCACTAAATGGCTTGCATGGCATAATACCATCTTTTCAAGCTTCTACAATAGGGAGCCCTTATTCCCGTCACATATATCCAACTAGGTGCAGTTTTCTTACCTTTAGTCTGTACGGTTATCGGATTACGAGCAACGCCCCTCAAGCACAATCCATCCCCGAGCTTAAGCTTTTATCACCTAGCCACAACCAAAGTATAGGGTTTCATAAATACTCAAATATATGTTTCCAGTTACAAAACTAACTCCCGGAACTCCTAATTCCACCAAGCACGATGGTGAAACCAAACCCGAGCACACTAGACCACTCCCCCATGCTTAAAACCCTCAAAATCTCAAGTGTGCAACCAAGGGCTGCGGCCCCCAAAGCCTAGCCGTGGCCCTTCCCCAAAACAGAACCTATTCCCTCACTGAACCACACACGCACCGTGGCCCTTGACTTGGGCGCCGCGACGCGCCCCCTTGTCTTCTTTGCATGCTAGGGCCACGACGCTCTAGAACAGAGCCGCGGCCCTCCTCTTCGAACCCAGATTTTTCACCATTCCAAAGCTCAAAACCTTACCTTAAACTATCCCAAAACTTCCCAACTCTTAACCAATTAATTCCCAACTTCTTTAGCATGATCTAAACAATATAATTCCCAAGAAAACACAACCTAGCACACTCTAATCACATCCTTTCAACTTCTGAAACCCAAGTGCTATAAACACTCAAACCAGCCACCTAAACTCAATTTAAACCTCTAAACCAGAAGTTAGAACTTACCTTTGCTGTAGAATCACTTCACCAAGCTGTAACCAAGCTAGGTCCCCAAGTTCCCTTCTTTAATTCTACCTTAAAACACCAAAACCATACTTGTTTCAACACTTAATCAAAGTCCAGAATTCTAACCACAGAGAAGAAAATTAAGAGCTTACCTTAACCCTGTTTTGATGCTTGATAAATCCCTGAGCTAGACCTTCAATTCCTCACTACAAATTCCAGAATTCCCAGCTAGTTCCCCTTAGTTCTCTGTGTTTTCTTTTCCCTTTGTTTCACTTGAACGTGAGAGAGAGAGAGAGCTGAAGCTAAGTTAAAGTCGGTTTATGTTTTCTTCTAAAAGCTTCCTAAGGTCTATCTCACATATTAAATCAATCCCGAGGCTCGGGGTACTGGAACCGTCCCCGAGGCCAAAATGGTAAAATCCCCCAATATTCCCGCCTAGACATTCTAACCTCAAATATATCTCCATATATTTATTTTCATGTCCCGATAACCCAAATCACTACCCGCTATCTAAAAATATCCCCGACTTCTCCAAAGTCATAACTTAAACCCCGTTGTGACTTTTCCCGCTATCTGACCCTAGAATCGTCTTGAGTCGTGCTCAGCGAACCCATCCACATAATAATGTGGTTCTCACATATATCACATATTTATCTCATATCATATTACCACATAATATAATCTATCATCATATAAACATTATTAAACATATAATTACTCATTAAATCACAATTATTCCGGTAATGCCCTCCTGGCACACTAATCAAGGCCCTTAAGCCTTATTAGCGAATTTGGGTCGTTACAGAAAAGGTTATGAGCGCTCCCGTCGCAAACTTGTTGTGACACAACCTTCACTAGTAAAGTCAATGGTACTCTAGGAACCAGATATAGTTAAAAACGTGTAACACCCTAAATTCTAGCTTTAATTGTAGAAATAAAGATGTTGAAACATAAACGTAATAAATCGTAAAAAGTGTTGCCTTCTTTATTGATAATTTAAAATAAATATAACCTGGGTTTAGGAAAAAATAAATAATAGTCTTTACAATAAAATAAAATTAAAACTGAGCAACATTAAATTGTAAAGTTCATAATTTCCCAAGAAAATAACATGCAGCTATACGACCCCTACATATTCACACCAGTCTTGCTATTGCGAATCTGCTCGCCACCGATCATCTAAGGTTAACTTATTCTGTAAAAAAAAAAAAATGAATGAGCTTCTAAGCCTAGTAAGGAAAATACAAACAAAAGTCATATAACAAGTAATCATAACAGAATTATCATAAATCATGCAAAAATTTATAACAACGCTAATTTCTACTAATCAAACACGATCATAATATATTATAGGTCATAACATAGATCATAATCATAGATCATAATAGGTCATGATAACAAGACATGTAAAAGAAAAAGATAAGTTCTTATATAGGGGTGGCAATTAAGCCCTGGACACAAGTCTGTCATACAATTTTGGCAACCGAGCCCACCGGACATCAACTTAGGTCCGTCATACATTTCTGAACACCTTAGCTCCAGCCACACTTATCTTCTTATTGTACCTAAAATGTCTTTTTCATACATATCACAAAACTAGGTCATAAACTAAACTACCTAATTTTCCTTACCTTGAGTGTGGTGCACAGAAACTATACTTGAGTCCTTTATATAATAATCCCGCTTAAAACCCTATTTCATAAACATAATACCATTATTAAAACATAAACTAATAGACCTAAAACTCAAACACAATCAAAACTTAACTATACCTCAACCTTGATCTCGAAGAAAAACCCTAGATCCTTAAATGTTTTCTTGTAGGGTTTTGACAATAAGAAAGATAGCCTTGGTCTTGTGGCTTCTTTGGGTACTAGTGTTTCAAAGATATGACAAGGTGATAGTGATGATGATTTCAGCCTTAGGGTTTGTGTTTTGATGGTGGTGCACGACAACAATAGGGAGAAAGAGAGTGTGGGTGTGAGGGTCTCAAGAAGAGCAAGAGTGAATGAGAGAAAAAATGAGAAGGAATTGGCTCTATTTATAGCCTCTCAAAAATCATAATTACACTAGGATTCCCTTGATTCTCTCCTAATTTCACTCTAAGTATAATTCACTTTTAAATAAAATAGAATCCTAACTTGTATAAAAAAAATCTCTACATTATCTTATTAATATTTTTATTAAATAATTAAGGAATAATCTAAACTACCTAGGAAAAAATATCCCAACCTCTAACTACCTAAATCTCGTAACTCTGGACTCACCTGTAGTAAAATAAACAATTGGAGTTTTAGAAGTCCGATTTAGACAATCTTTATACATTTAGAAATCTAATTCAATTATCTACAGCTTTTTTAGAAATAATAATTTTCCAAAATCATAATATAACTGGTTCAAAAATAGGTTCGAAGTTACAGTACCCTAAAATTACGAAAACTCTATTTAATTATCTAAATAACAACCTAATCCACAAATATCTTAACTAACCATAATATAAAAAACTCTAATTCTCTAGGATAATTTTGATTTATTGAATTTTAAAAGATGATGATAATGATGATCATCTATTTGAATTTTGAATTTTGAATTTAAAATTTAAATTTTGAAATATGGTTGTAATCGTTTCCTTAAAAAGATAATACCATATTTTGTGGAAGGATTGATTTTATTTCATGACATAGTCTAGGGACTGTGCCATGCGTGTAGCAGTATACAGATAATGTATTCGTATTGTTTTTATTTTATTTATTTATTTAATTAATAATTTGAAAATAGATATTTTTAAATTTGGTAAGTTAGATATTTACCTAAATCAATTACTATCATCATTATGATATTATTATTATATTCCTATTATTATTAGTAATAATAAGGTAATTCATAATCTCAATATATATATTATAGAATAACAAGAAGAAAATATACAAGTCAGTGAGAATTCAGAAAAGTTCTAGAATTTGTCAGACAAAGATTATCTTCTTTTTCTTCTTCTTCTTCTTCTTTTATTCTAACATTTCTCAGGCCATAATCCAAGTTCTCATGTGTTGAGATATACTTGTGATTCCTAAATTACAAACCCATGTTCTTTATGTGTCCACACACATCTTGAGGTGTAGATAACACTCCTGAAGATCGTGGTTTGAGTACTCAAAGCATTGGATAGGAAGATCGATATATATATATATATATATATGAAAAGACTCAATGACACTTGATAGACTTCAAGAGGTAAATATTTCTGTTCTTAAATATTTGTGTATATGATATATATAAATATGTGTATATTTATATATATATATATGTTTCATGATTAATAATATTGTATATTAATGTTTCTATCTGGATGTTTTCTTGAACATATAAACTGTTTATATGAGAGAATGAATTTTTTTGTGTTTATACATTGAGCCCACCATGCCCATTTCGCTGCATACTCTGATTATTTTTCCAAAAGTTTCCCCCTCTAGTTCGGAGGGTAGGGTTCTTGTTCTGTTACTTCTTGTTGGTTATACAGTTAGCATTATAAGTCTTTATTCTAACTTTTCAGTTTGTTCTTATAGAAGAAGAAATGAGCCTCAAGGACATCTTTATCACCGGCCCTACCGTCAAGAGGTCGAGGATTTTGAAGAAAGCTACATCTGGAACTGGAGCTACTACTGGATCTCCAGCCAAAACCAAGGGAACTAGCTACATCCATAAGTAGCCCCAGCCCTCTGTGGTTGCGAACCAAGAGGCTCCTCCCCCATCTCCTTGTGATCCTGCGAATTTACGGCAGGTCGTCCAAGCACAGCCCCAACTCTCGCGATCCCAGGTCCTCACATCAAGGTGGGGAAACATCTAGAACCCCTACGTGGTTCGCTCCAAGAGATTGTGACCCACATGACAGGGCATGCAAACCAAATTAGCATTAGAAAGCTGCACGCCATAAAAGAAAAATCCTCGGCGACTGTCATTGACTCTGCACTACGGATGTCTCTGACTTTAAGTCCTATCATTGTCCTCCTTCTTTAGTTCAACGTTTTCATGAACTAACTGCTCATTTCTTTAGTTCCATGTTTTTCGCGAACTAGCCCCTCATTAATTGTTGGTTTCAGTTCTGCATGGCTCATATATGGGGCATTTCTCGGATTCGTGCTGAGGTGGAAGAGGCCAAGCCAGCTCTGGAAACCTCCCAGAATAAAGAAAAAATCGCTAAGGCGCAAGCTTTGGAGGTGATCCAAAGCCACGACTAGCTTTTGAAGAAGATTAAGGATCTTAAGCTACCGATCCCTATCCAAGGCCAAGGAGGATGATGCCCATATCGAGGAACTTGAACTTTAGGTGAAGGGCCATGGAGCCCAGATAGAGATCTTCTTGGAGGATATGTTCTATTGGTTTTGGGCGTACAATCAAGACATGATTTCTCGTTCCTTGATGCCAAAATCTGGGGGTGCTATCTCGCCAAGTTTTAGGACCAACTGACAAAGGAGCTCGCGGAGATAGTGGGGACAACTTCTAAGGCCGGGGCTTATGGAGGAGAGGAAGAGGTGTCATCCCAGGAGAAAACTGTCGGAGCTCATGGATGAGAGGGCTCTTCCATAAATTTATTTATTTATTATTTTTATTGTTGGGGGTATTGCGAACCATTTTAAGGAGGCCTTTAGGCTGAGACAATTATCTTAAAGCACTGCTTCGACGTTAATTATCCTCGTGTTTATAAACCTTTGAAACTTTTATACACTTGCATAGCTGTAGGGAGTGCTTTTTAGGTTGAGGCATGTGCCTGATGGATTGACCAATTAATTTCTAGTCATTGACCTAGTTATATCCAAGAGTTTTGATCGCCTATTTGTGCATACCTGTTAGGATTTAGGCCTCGGAGCTGGTTTGGCTCCAGGATTTTTGTACCTAGTTGAATTCTAGGATTTTTATTTTCACTCTGAGTTTCCTTAACTTAGTTCGCATTCGGAATTGCTTTGAAAACTCGAGCTTTAAAAAGCCGCAGATTTTCCAAATTTCCAAATTCTAAGTTGCAAAAATTTGCCTTGCTTGCTGAATATTCCAAAGATTATCAAAGGTTATGTGCCCCCGAAGCGATCAGAATTTAAAAATATTCTAGATCGCTTTTACATTATCAACTCATGCTAAATAACAAGAATAAATTGAAAAATTCTGGCATCGTGTTTAAATTACACAAAAACCTTATACTATTTAAATTCGAACAACATAAAATATGGCTTTTAGACTTAGGCCTTACAAATGATGAAGTAAATAAAGTCTAACAAAGATTTCTTATCATTGGTAATACTTCTTGATATGCAAGGCATTCCAAGTTTGAGGAACCATCTCCCCATTTAACCAAGCTAGTCTAAAGGATCCTTCCAGTAAGATCTCCACCATCTGATAGGGCCCTTCCCAGTTCGGTCAGAGTACACTGTCTCTAAGGTCTTTGTTGGCTAGGAATACCCTCCAAAGCACTAAATCTCTTAGCCCGAGTCTCCATTTTTTTTACCTTCGAGTTGAAATAATGCATCACCCTTTGTTGGTAATGTGCGAGCTACAACTAAGATTCTTCTCGTCGTTCTTCAACTAGATCCAGGGATGCATTAAGCAGGCCGTGATTCCATTCCTGGTTAAAGGTTCTCTGCATATGTGATGTCACCATAACTAGTGGAGGTGCGATGTGAAGTCATGTAGGCCCAGAGCCCTTGTGGGAGTTATTTGGGCCATAGCCCCTTAGCATCCTCTAATCATTCTTTTAGACTCGCCTTAAGATTTTTATTTACGGCATCAATCTGCCTATTGCCCTGTGGGTATGCCACGGAAGAGAAACTTTTAACTATGTCATATTTCTTGCAGAAATTTGTGAATAGATCGCTATCAAATTGTGTTTCGTTTGTCAGACACGATACTTTGGGAGCCCAAAACAACATATTATGCTCTTTACTACGAAGTCCAGAACTCTCTTCAAGGTTATAGTCTCCAAAGGTTCCGCCACAACCCAGTTTTTAAAGTAGTGGACTGCGACGACCGCATAGCAAACTCCTCCTTTTCTAGTTGACAACGAGCTAATTAGGTTGATCCCCCATATAGAAAATGACAAGGGTGAGGAAATCATGGTTAATTCCTTGGGTGCAGCTTCGGAAATGGAGGCAAAATGTTGGCACTTGTCACACTTGAGGCATATGGGGTCAAGTCCTTTTTTAGTGTGGGCCAAAAGTAACCCTTCCTTAGAACCTTCAAGGCCAAACTTTTCCCCCCAGCGTGATCTCCGCAAATTCCTTCTTGAATCTCCTTTAGGATAGCCTGCACTTCCTTGGGAAAAACACATCTTAAAAGAGGCATGGAATGACCTCGCTTGTACGAAATCCCCTCGACTATAACATACCTCGGGACCTAGTATAGCGATTTTCGTGTGTCTTTACGGTGTTCGAGAAGATTTTCGGACGTGGGGTATTATACTTGTTGACGCCGTTTTTCGTCAACAGTGAAATAAGAGCACGAAAACAATAATCAGTTATGGCCAAAAGAAATATGATAACACAAATGAGATATTTTACGTGGTTCAGCAGTTAACTCTGCCTAGTCCACGAGTCTTTGTTATTAAACTTAAAGATGATTTCTGGAAATTCTTTAAGAATGAATTCTCCAGAGTTTCTCTCAAGATCACAAAAATTCCGTCCCTTACAATGGTGCACAACCTCTCTATTTATAGAGGAGGTTTCAGAATACTATCCCACATATTTCAGGAAGTTATTCTTTATATGCAAATAAATTTAATGGCATTAAAAGCCTGTAATCCTATATACAAGGAAACGTCCCCTGAAGATTAGGGGGCGTATAACTGCATAATAAATATCCCTTTATTATAGGGGATTTACAACAATCAATGCAGACCGCGTCTCTCTAAAATGACTCACTGGAATATCCCAAGTTATCAATCTACATTGTCAGTGCTGTTCCCACCTGGGTCTTCTCATTAACTTTCAAGATGTGACATCTTCCATAGATCACGCTACTTTGAGCTCATACTTATGTCAGGTTCGGAGCCCCTGATCCGAGGCCATCCGAGATCAGATGTGTTCTGGTGTCTGTCTTTCGAGCTTGTAATGGCTTCGAGGCTACCATCTTCGAAGTTGCGTCTGCTTCGCAGGCTCAGTGCCTAGGTTGCGAACATGTGTTCCAGACATTACGAGTCCATTCCTTACGAATCCAGCTTTCGAGATCACAAATCTTATGGCTCGAAATCTGGGTGTAACATTTTGCCCCCTCAAAAGTATTTGTTCAAATCCTGTAACGACCCAAAATCGCTATTAAGGCTTAAGGGCCTCGAGTTGTGTGCCTGGAGGGCATGATGGACTTTATGTTTGATTTTAATGAGTAAAATGCATGATTATAATTTAAAGCATGTTATATGACTATTTGAATATTTGAGATGCATGACTATGTGTATTAGTATGCATGTAGGCCCTGATTGTGTTAGAAGGGCATAATTGTAATTTTGGCCATTTTGGGCATAACTGTATTGTCATGTGATGATTGTTGAGACCACAGTGGTATGTGGATGTGTCTGTGATTTGGGACTCGAGACGATCCCAGAGAGCAGATTAGCGGAAAAGTCATGGCGAGAATTTATACTCGGCTCGGGGCGAGCCTGGGGTATAAATAGGGATCTGATGAGTATGTTGGGGTTTATTTTGATATCGAGGAATATTATTTGGTGATTTATCAGGTATTGGGAAGCAAGCGGGAAAATATTAGAGACACTCGAGGATTAGCGGGAATTGGGTAAAATGACTAAAATGGCCCTACTTGGACAAATGGGTTTAGAATTAATAGGGAGGGCATTTTGGTCATTTGGCTTTTAGAGATAGATTAAATAAGGCTTTATATAGTGAGTGGGATTGTTAGAGAGTGGGAGAAATCTGAAATAAAAGAAAGAAAAAGGAAGAAAAAGAAAGGAGAGAAAAACAGAGGGGTTTTGTTTCAAAGGATCGGTTTGGGGTTCTGGCACCATTTCTCTTCAAATTTCTTGGAGCAAAGCTCAGTGGAGACCTAGGATAGGCTGAGTATCAAGGATCCTAAGTTGGACTTGAAGATTTGGCAAGGATTAGCAAGAACACATCAACTTTTGAGGTAAGTTTTTAGAGTTTTCAGTTTTAAGGGTTTGGCTGGTTTTAGCTGAGATGATGGGAATTTTAGGGAATTTCTGGGCAACCTTTGAGGAAGAGCAAGCTATGAAGGTCTAGGAAATGAATCAAGGTCGAAATTGCATCAATGGTATGAACTATAAGCCTTTAACTTTGATGTTTGACTGAATTTCTGGGTTTAGGGTTGATCATGGTGAATCTTGAGATTTGGGATGCATGAGCTTGGGTTTTGAGATTTGGGGATGCTTGGGATGAGTGGAGAGTGTTTATAAGCTTGATTTTGAGTTTGGTAAAGAATTGGGGAAGTTTGGGTTGAGTTTGGCTCAAAGAAATCGCAGAAAAAGAGTTTGGGTTTTGCTTGCCTGCAACTAGCACTACAACGCTAGTCTTTGGGCGCGGTAGTGCTAGGCCCTGTTTCTGGGGTGGTCCTGATTCTGCTTATAGCGCTATAGCGCTCTCTTTTGAGCGTTGTAGCACTACCCTATGCCCAGAATGGGGTTTTTGGGCTATTTGTGAGGGATTTTGACCTAGGGTTCGGGGTTCGATTCCACCACCTTGTTTTGTGGATCTAGGACTTCCCGGGGGGCTCGGGATTGGTCCCGGGGGGCTCGGGATTGGTCCCGAGGCTAGGTTTTCGGACTTGGGGTTCGGTGTTGACTTTGACCTATGGCTGCGTTTAGGTGTGCGCTAAGGCTCGAGTGGGATCGTGCTCAAGGAGTCAAGTGTTGAAAGCTATCAAATTGACAGGTAAGAAAACTATAGCACCCGTAGGACAGGGCAGGGGCCCATAGTGTGATTGCAGGGCACGACCCTATATTGCATTACATGTTAGGGTGCAGACTTGATTGAATTGATATATGTTCAAATGTTATTTGAGTTAGACTATCTGTGATTATAGTATAATGAAACGGCAAGGAGCCGAGAACGGCAATGGAGCCGAGAACGGCGAAAGGCCGAGAACGACAGTGGGGCCGGAAGTACCACTTAGCACGTGAAGTGCTTGTAGTCAGGGTGGGACCCCATGGATACATGTGATATCCTTACGGTGAGGACCGAGACCCCAGGCTTAGGCAAGGCCTCTGGGACGGCATGGCCGTGTTTGTTTAGTCTAATGGAATACTTGTTTATCTGTGGATTACCTGATATGTTAACTGTATAAATCGCATATGTTATGTACTGTATGGGTTTTCTTGCTGGGCTTCGGCTCACGGGTGGTCTGTGTTGCAGGTAAGGGCAAAGATTGAGTCAACCAACCATGAGTACAGAGAGTATGAAGCGACGCGTACATGTTTGGCCTGCCCGACTGCTTTGGTTGGGGGTTTATTTGAGAAATGGCTGTAAAAATCTGTGATTTCAATAATTAATCAATTGTAAACTTATTTTACGTTGTAAATAGTTTTCAAACCTTATTTTGGGATCCCAAATGTTAAATACTAGAAGTTTTCAATTAAGCAACGCATTTTTAAAGATTACAACCTTAACTTTTGCTTAGTCACACTTTTGTTTTAAAAACCTCGGTTAGCGAGTTCATTGCACATTATTTTGTCTTAAAACTCACTTGGTAACGGCTCTAAGGAAGTAGGGCGTTACAACTTGGTATCAGAGCGAGCCAAGGTTTATTGGTTCTGGAGATCGACCGAACATGTACGCTCGCTGTCAGTGACAAGCTCAACTCAAGGTTGGTTGGTATGATTGATTGACATGTTTGAACATATGTTTGAATGCCCTGTTTGCCTGCTTATCTATATGGATCATGAGGAATGAGTTGACATATGCATGAAATACTGTTAGGGCTGGGCCCTTGACTATTGCATGTTGAGATTGATACGTGCTGAATAACATTATTATGCATGTGGATGAATATTGGCATAATGGTTTACATATTGAGTTTATGTGGTTAATTGTTTAAATTGAATTCGTATGTAACACCCGTTTATTGGCTTGTATGAAGCATGTTGAGACCTGGGTATACTTGGGGATGTTAAAATCTGGTAGCTAAACGTATATCATTGTGGAACCACTGATGGGACCAGGAGAGAGCGTTTCTTACAGGGGCTACATCCCAGGTTAGCCCGAGATGTGCGCACCACCACTGTGGCAGGAGTGACTACTTATGCACAGGTGGTGGAGAAGGCGCTTACAGCTGAAACTGCGGAGATTAAGATCTGGCGTGAAAGTGCAACCAGAAGGGATTTCAGGAGGCCAGGTCCTCCATTTGTGGGTTCTGGTAGGGGTGTTGGCCCCAGTGATCAGAAGAGGAAGGTTCCTGATACCTTCCCAGTTCCAGGTCCTGACAGGAGACCTTGTGGTGTTACAATAGGTCGTCCTGGGGGCAGTGAAGCCTGGAGGTCCTATCTCGAGTGTCCTAGATGCAAGAGGCATCACTTGGGAGAGTGTAAGGCAAGGGCCTGCTTCTCTTGTGGAGCAGTGGGTCATCTAAAAAAGGATTGCCCTAAGGCAAGAAAGGAAGAGCCCAGGAAGGCAAACAGCTCGGCCCCAGCGCGAGTGTTTGCTTTGACTTAAGTAGAAGCTGAGGCTTCGCCCTCAGTTGTTACAGGTCAGCTTCTTAGTGCAGGAACTGCTTATAATGTATTGATTGACTCTGGTGCTACACATTCCTTTGTTGCTAGTAGTGTTATTGATAGATTGTGTAGACCTTGTGATTTCTATGCTGTGGGGTTTGGTACTTTGTTACCCACTGGGGAGCTGGTTGTCTCCAGGAGGTGGGTCAGGTCTTTGCCAGTGATAGTGGAGGGCAGAGAGTTGTCAGTGGATCTTATAGAGTTGGTTATGACTGACTTTGATATGATACTGGGTATGGACTGGTTAGCCAAGTATGGGGCAACCATTGATTGCAGAAGGAAGATGGTTACCTTTGAGCCTGAAGGTGAGGATCCTTTTGTATTTGTTGGTGCTGTGCATGGACCCCGTATTCCTATGATTTCTGCATTGAAGGCTAGGGATTTACTGCAAGGGGGTTGCATTGGATTCTTAGCCAGTGTGGTTGATACCACCCAGGTCGTGCCAGTGAGACCAAAGGATACTAGACTTGTATGTGAGTTTCTGGATGTGTTTCCGGAAGATTTGCCAGGGTTGCCTCCACACAGAGAGATTGAGTTCGTTATAGAACTGGCCCCAGGGACGGAGCCAGTGTCTAGAGCACCATACAGAATGACCCCAGCTGAGTTGAAGGAATTAAAGGTACAGTTGCAAGAGCTGTTGGATTTGGGTTTTATCAGACCTAGCTTTTCACCTTGGGGTGCGCCAGTTCTGTTTGTGAAGAAGAAAGATGGTTCTCTGAGGATGTGTATAGATTACAGGGAACTGAATAAGTTGACAATTAAGAACCGGTATCCTTTGCCAAGGATAGATGATCTGTTTGATCAGTTGCAGGGTAAGACGGTATTCTCTAAGATCGACCTTCGTTCTGGTTATCATCAGTTGAGGGTTAAGGAGGGAGACATACCGAAGACCGCTTTTCGTACCAGGTATGGGCATTATGAGTTTTTAGTTATGTCATTTGGATTGACTAATGCCCCTGCTGCTTTTATGGATATGATGAACAGAGTGTTCAAGGATTATTTGGACCAGTTTGTGATCGTCTTCATCGATGATATTCTGGTATATTCTCAGACTAAGTCAGAGCATGAGCATCATCTGAGGATGGTTCTACAGAGATTGAGAGAACACAGATTGTTTGCAAAGTTCAAGAAGTATGAATTCTGGTTGTCTCAGGTGTCCTTTCTTGGGCATATTGTCAGTAAGGAGGGGATTACAGTAGATCCATCAAAGATTGAAGCGGTCAGGGATTGGCCAAGGCCAAAGAATGCTTCTGAAGTTAGAAGTTTCCTTGGATTGGCAGGGTATTACAGGCATTTTGTGGAGGGGTTCTCAAAGATTACTACTTCGTTGACTGAGTTGACACGCAAGGGTCAGAAGTTTGTGTGGTCAGACAAGTGTGAGAATAGCTTCCAAGAGTTGAAACAGAGGTTGATTACAGCCCCAGTTCTGAGTCTTCCTACAGACCAGGAGAAGTTTGTGATATACTGCGATGCTTCTCATCAGGGTTTGGGCTGTGTTTTGATGCAATCAGAGAGAGTTATAGCTTATGCTTCTCGTCAGCTGAAGGAGTACGAGAAGAGGTATCCTACCCATGACTTAGAGTTGGCAGCGGTGTTTTTGCTTTAAAGATATGGAGGCACTATCTCTATGGAGAGAAGTGTGAGATTTATACAGACCACAAGAGCCTGAAGTACTTCTTCACTCAGAAGGATTTGAATATGAGGCAAATGCGTTGGCTGGAATTAGTAAAAGATTACGATTGTGAGATTCTGTATCACCCAGGGAAAGCCAACGTAGTAGCTGATGCTTTAAGCCGGAAGGGTCCGAGACAGATTCATGGTATCAGGCTGATAGCCAGAGAGTTAGCTGATGATATGACCAGAGCTGGTATAGAGTTACTGGTGGGCCAGTTGGCCAATGTTACGCTACAGTCTACGCTGCTAGAGAGGATTAAAGAGGGTCAGTTGAATGATCCACAGCTGATCAGGATTAGAGAGGGTGTCTTGGCTGGAGTATCCAGGGATTATACAGTGTCTGATTTAGGGTTGTTGAGATATAAGGGACGGATATGTGTTCCATTAGACACTGCATTAAGGCGGGAGATTCTGGATGAATCTCATACTACACCTTACTCTTTGCATCCAGGCACCACGAAGATGTATCAGGATGTGAGGTCGTTGTACTGGTGGCCAGGGATGAAGAGGGATGTAGTAGAGTACGTGGCTAAGTGCTTGACATGTCAACAGGTCAAGGCTGAGCATCAGAGGCCGGCAGGGTTACTGCAGCCTCTGGATATCCCGGAGTGGAAGTGGGAAGACATCACAATGGACTTTGTGGTGGGCTTGCCCAGGACTGTTGGTCAGCATGATTCCATTTGGGTGATAGTGGATCGCTATACCAAGTCAGCTCACTTTCTACCAGTGAGGACTACTTATACTGTTGACTAGTATGCAGATCTCTATGTGAGAGAGATCGTGCGCCTCCATGGAGCTCCTAGGTCGATCGTGTCAGATCGGGACCCTACATTCACTTCCAAGTTCTGGAAGAGTTTACAAACAGCCATGGGTACACAATTGAAGTTCAGTACAGCCTATCATCGTCAGACAGATGGGTAATCTAAGAGGACGATCCAGATATTAGAAGACATGCTGCGGGCATGTGTACTAGACTTTGGTGGATCATGGAGTATGCATCTGCCTTTGATAGAGTTCTCCTATAATAACAGTTATCAGTCTACCATTGGAGTTGCACCTTATGAGATGCTATATGGTAGGAAGTGTAGATCTCCCATTCATTGGGATGAGACAGGTGAAAGGAGGTACTTAGGTCCTGAGGCAGTTCAGAGGACCAATGAGGCTATTGACAAGATTAGAGCTCGGATGCTTACTTCTCAGAGTAGACAGAAGAGCTATGCAGATCCCAAACGCAGGAACGTGGAGTTCCAGGTAGGAGACTATGTTTTCCTCAGAGTCTCGCCATGGAAAGGGGTGAGAGGGTTTGGGAAGAAAGGCAAGCTGAGTCCCAGGTTTGTAGGTCCATTTGAGATCCTAGAGAGGATTGGTCAAGTGGCTTACAGGCTAGCTTTGCCTCCGGCGTTGTCGGCCGTGCATAATGTATTTCATGTTTCCGCTCTTCGGAGTTATGTATCTGATGAGAGTCATGTTTTGAGTTATGAAGATCTGGAGCTTGAGCCAGATCTGTCCTTTGAGGAGCAGCCTGTTTAGATACTTGATCAGAAGGATAAAGTCCTCAGGAACAAGACAATACCTTTGGTTAAGGTGTTGTGGAGGAACAGCAAGGTCGAGGAGGCGACCTGGGAGATGGAGTCTGATATGCAGAGTCAGTATCCCGAGCTGTTCAGGTAAATTTCGAGGACGGAATTTCTGTAAGGAGGGGATATTTGTAATGCCCCGGATTCCCTATTATGGTTAACGGCTGGATTTGTAGGCCGGGAGGGCCATAATTGTTTAATTATGCTATTTAATGTGTTTATGTGTGTTTATGAGAATGATATCATAATATAATGTTAATTGTATGCATGTTGGTGATATATGTTGAGACCACATTATGATGTGGGTTTATTCGAGCTGTTCGACATGAGACGATCGTAGATTATTGATTAGTGGTTTAATCACAGCGGGTTTAAGTGTCGGGACTTGGTTTGAGTCTCGGGGTGATTTTGATGGTTAGAGCGTTACCGGGAGATAAAGGGTAACGAGATGTGAATTATTGGTGTTTATGATTTTTGAAAATAGCGGGAATTAGAGAGCGTTGATTATGATTAACGAGTTAGGAGAAAAGTACCAAAAATGCCCTTGGGAGTCTTTAGAAACCATTAATTGACCTAGGGGTAAAATGGACATTTCACCCCTAGGATAGATATAACCTTTGTTGGCTGAAGAAAATGTTAGAAAACAGAGTATACGTTAGAGTTCTCCCGTACCTCCTTTTTCTCACTGTTCTTTGTGGTTTTTGAACCAATTTTGAGGATTCAAGCTTAGGAAGCAAGCCTTGGGAGATTGGGAGTGTGTTCCACCATTGAAGGCCATCATAAGCCAAGCTTTGGGGAAGTTTCTAACCATGGTTTTCTTTAGTTTGCTCTGTTTTAGTTCTGTTTTGCAGCTGAATTTTCTAGGGTGAATTCATGGTTTTGTTGGGAGTTTTGGCTAGGGTTCCCATGCTTGTGATGATTGAGGTGTATTGGGATGGTTTTTGGGTTCATTTGGCATCAAGAATAGGCTTTGGAAGCTTGGAGATCGAGTTAGAATCGAAGAAGATGAAGAAGGTCGGTTCAGGGATGTTTTGGGCTGAAGGTAGCGCTACAGCGCCCACCCTAGGGCGCTATAGTGCTCCTCAGGGGGCTTTTTGGCTTTTGGGAGGTTCTGAGTAGAGCGCTGTGGCGCTAGGGGTTGAGCGCTGTAGCGCTACCCTGTTCCTTCCAAACCCCGTTTTGAGTGTTTTTAAGGGTTTTTGACTTGGGGTTTCAATCCTTAAGGCCCGGGATCGATTCTACTCTCTGTGTGGGCATGTTTCGAGGTCCCGAGGGTGGTGCTTAGGTTAAGACCTTATTATTGTGGATTCTCATTAATGGAGGTTATAATTGGTTGTGATTAGGTAACTGCTAAGGAACTAAAAGACCGATCGTTCTCAAGGGTCGTCTTTATCATACTTCTCGCTCGAACTTGAGGTAAGAAAACAGTGTATGGATACAGTTGCACCCTGTACAGGTATATGACATGCATGGTTTGATATTGAGGTATGTTGGTTGATATATGTGAACGTGGATTGCATATTAAATGCTAATGAATGCTGGTTACCTGTTCAAGACACTGACTAGTCAGGGACCGACTCTAAAGTCGACGATCATTCATTGAATGGCTCTATGGCATTAATGCGGGACCGACTCTAAGGTCGAAGAACTTATAAGCGCTTGCCTGGTCTACGACCAGAAGACTATAGCCAAGGTATATGACCCCGGTGACCGTTTGTCACGTGGCTAAGGGACGTTGTCCATAGTTTCGACTCTAGAGTCGTGAGGAAGGTTATGTTGGTAACCAATCACCATGCACCTGTCCTGAACAAACTTATGAACGAAACACTTATCGATTAAGCCCTGGTGACCCTATCGTCACATGGCTAGAGGGAGCGATGCTCATTACTGTGACTTTTGGCTATTGTCACCTATTCGTTGGACTGATAGTCCTGAATGGTTACTTTGATCGTTGTTGATATTATATCATGTTTTATTGTGTTTTCTTGCTGGGCCTTGGCTCATGGGTGCTACGTGGTGCAGGTAAAGGAAAGGAAAAGCTTGGCCAGTCTTGAGTGGAGAGCTTGGGTGGTGTGATGTACATACAGGGCCGCTTGACCGCCACGGTCAAGGAGTTCTCAGAGGGACTAGGGGTTTACCCTATTTTTGCCGCTTAGGCCGGCGGAGTTTGTAAATTTGGAACTGTAGCGACTCTTTTGTAATACGAACTACTTGTAAACATTTTAAAAGGCTCATGAGCAGTTTACTTACTTAATGAAATGCACCCTTTCCTTTTTACTGGTTTTCCACCTTAACCTGATAATAACACTTAGATCACGTTTTTAACCAAAGGACTCGGGTAGCGGGTCAAATTTCCGGTTCACCGTTCTCCGTAACTGTTCTGGGGTAGCCAGGGCGTTACAACATGGTATCAGAGCCCTGACCCAGCCGGAAGTGTGGCCGACGGGGACGTCGGGCCCGTAAGGGGGGGGGGGTGATTGTGACAGTCAAAATCCCCTCCTTGATGGTACCAAGAAGCATTCTTTGGCCTTGGCCAATCTCTGACCGCTTCAATCTTTGATGGATCTACTGTAATCCCCTCCTTACTGACAATGTGTCCAAGAAAGGACACCTGAGACAACCAGAATTCACACTTCTTGAATTTTGCAAACAATCTGTGTTCTCTCAACCTTTGTAGAACTAACCTCAGATGATGCTCATCCTCTGACTCAGTCTGAGAATATACCAGAATATCATCGATAAAGACGATCACAAACTGGTCTAAATAATCCTTGAACACTCTGTTCATCATATCCATGAAAGCGACAGGGGCATTAGTCAACCCAAATGACATAACTAGAAACTCATAATGCCCATACCTAGTGCGAAAAGCGGTCTTCGGTATGTCTCCCTCCTTAACCCTCAACTGATGATAACCAGAACGAAGGTCGATCTTAGAGAATACCGTCTTACCCTGCAACTGATCAAACAGATCATCTATTCTTGGCAAAGGATACCGGTTCTTAATTGTCAGCTTATTTAGTTCCCTGTAATCTATACACATTCTCAGAGAACCATCTTTCTTCTTCACAAACAGAACTGGCGCACCCCAAGGTGAAAAGCTAGGTCTGATAAAACCCAAGTCCAACAGCTCTTGCAACTGTACCTTTAATTCTTTCAACTTAGCTGGGGCCATTCTGTATGGTGCTCTTGACACTGGCTCCGTCCCTGGGGCCAGTTCTATAACGAACTCAATCTCTCTGTGTGGTGGCAACCCTGGCAAATCCTCTGGAAACACATCCAGAAACTCCCACACAAGTCTAGTATCCTCTGGTCTCACTGGCACGACCTGGGTGGTATCAACCACACTGGCTAAGAATCCAATGCAACCCCCTTGCAATAAATCTCTAGCCCTCAATGCAGAAATCATAGGAATACGGGGTCCATGCACAGCACCAAAAAATACGAAAGGATCCTCACCTTCAGGCTCAAAGGTGACCATTTTCCTTCTACAGTCAATGGTTGCCCCATACTTGGCTAACCAGTCCATACCCAGTATCATATCAAAGTCAGTCATAACCAACTCTATAAGATCCACTAACAACTCTCTGCCCTCCACTATCACTGGCAAAGATCTGACCCACCTCCTGGATACAACCAGCTCCCCAGTGGGTAATAAAGTACCAAATCCCACAGCATAGAAATCACAAGGTCTACACAATCTATCAATAACACTACTAGCAACAAAAGAATGTGTAGCACCAGAGTCAATCAGTACATTATAAGCAGTTCCTGCACTAAGAAGCTGACCTGTAACAACTGAGGGCGAAGCCTCAGCTTCTGCTTGAGTCAAAGCAAACACTCGCGCTGGGGCCGAGCTATCTGCCTTCCTGGGCTCTTCCTTTCTTGCCTTAGGGCAATCCTTTTTCAGATGACCCACTGCTCCACAAGAGAAGCAGGCCCTTGCCTTACACTCTCCCAAGTGATGCCTCTTGCATCTAGGACACTCAGGATAAGACCTCCAGGCTTCACTGCCCCGAGGACGACCTGTTGTACTACCACGAGGTCTCCTGTCAGGACCTGGAACTGGGAAGGTGTCAGGAACCTTCCTCTTCTGATCACTGGGGCCAACACCCCTACCAGAACCCACAAATGGAGGACCTGGCCTCCTGAAATCCCTTTTGGCTGCACTTTCACGCCAGATCTTAATCTCTGCAGTTTCATCCGTAAGCGCCTTCTCCACCACCTATGCATAAGTAGTCACTCCTGCCACAGTGGTGATGCGCACATCTCGGGCTAACCTGGGATGTAGCCCCTGTAAGAAACGCTCTCTCTTGGTCCCATCAGTGGGCACCAACTCCTTGGCAAACTTTGCCAAACGGTCAAACCTTAAGGCATACTCAGTTACTGATAAGTTCCCCTGAAGTAGCCTCATAAATTCATCAGCCTTTGCCGCTCTAATGGCGTCATTGTAATACTTTTCATTGAACAAAGTCTGAAATTCCTCCCAACTCAGGAGATTAACATCCTTGGTCTGGCCAACCACTTCCCACCAAATCCGGGCATCTTCCCGAAACATATAGGCAGCACAGGCCACCCTCTCAGTGCCAACTACCTTCATAAAATCCAGAACAGTGGCAATCATGCTCATCCATTGCTCAGCTTTGGTAGGATCGGCACTGCCTTCAAACACAGGAGGTTGTTGTTTCCTGAACTGCTCATAGAGAGGTTCCAATCTGTTTTCAACCCCGGGCAGTGGCCCAATAACTGGCACCGGCACAGAAGGTGCCTCTGCAACGCTGGCAACTACAGGCACTTGCTGCTGTCTTAGGAGACGAAGCTCCCCTCCCTGTTTTAACACTGTACCCTGCAACTCCTCAAACAAATGTTGCCAGTTTGCAGGAGCTGGCTGTGGAATCTGAAATTGGTCATTCTCTTGACCCTGACTGTTATTATTCTGGCCTGGATCACTCTGGCCAGCTGACATGTCTGTCTGTCCTGAGTTCATTCTGTCACTGATACCTTACTGAAACAATAATCAATACGACCAGTCAGGTAGTAATAACTAAACCTCTTGCCGCCTCACGGTCCAAGAACAACAGACAACTATCACATTCCATAGTCACTCAGTATTCACAAGCAGATACATGTTTATGGCACTCAGCACGTATCACATAATAGCTTATAAACAACCATACTAATAAGCAGGCGCTAGCAATCTCAGTACTAATCAATACACATTTGCTGAAGATATAATATCTCAGGGCACAAGCTCAACATAATATCTCATGCACACAGGTAAAGCATATATATCACATTTAAACAATTATACATGTAACCACTTAGATAGCTACCAAACCATGAGTCGAGCTTGACTTCGGTGATGTGTGTACATACCCAGCCAGTCTACAGGAACCCTAACCTTGGCATTGCTCTGATACCAAGTTGTAACGCCCTGGTTACCCCAGAATAGTTACGGTGAACGGTGAACAAGAAATTTGACCCGCTACCCGAGTCCTTTGGTTAAAAACGTGATCTAAGTGTTATTATCAGGTTAAGGTGGAAAACCAGTAAAAAGGAAAGGGATACATTTCATTAAGTAAATAAACTGCTCATGAGCCTTTTAAAATGTTTACAAGTAGTTCGTAATACAAAAGAGTCGCTACAGTTCCAAATTTACAAACTCTGCCGGCCTAAGCGGCAAAAATAGGGTAAACCCCTAGTCCCTCTGAGAACTCCTTGACCATGGCGGTCAAGCGGCCCTGTATGTACATCACACCGCCCAAGCTCTCCACTCAAGGCTGGCCAAGCTTTTCCTTTCCTTTACCTGCACCACGTAGCACCCATGAGCCAAGGCCCAGCAAGAAAACACAATAAAACATGATATAATATCAACAACGATCAAAGTAACCATTCAGGACTATCAGTCCAACGAATAGGTGACAATAGCCAAAAGTCACAGTAATGAGCATCGCTCCCTCTAGCCATGTGACGATAGGGTCACCAGGGCTTAATCGATAAGTGTTTCGTTCATAAGTTTGTTCAGGACAGGTGCATGGTGATTGGTTACCAACATAACCTTCCTCACGACTCTAGAGTCGAAACTATGGACAACGTCCCTTAGCCACGTGACAAACGGTCACCGGGGTCATATACCTTGGCTATAGTCTTCTGGTCGTAGACCAGGCAAGCGCTTATAAGTTCTTCGACCTTAGAGTCGGTCCCGCATTAATGCCATAGAGCCATTCAATGCGTGATCGTCGACTTTAGAGTCGGTCCCTGACTAGTCAGTGTCTTGAACAGGTAACCAGCATTCATTAGCATTTAATATGCAATCCACGTTCACATATATCAACCAACATACCTCAATATCAAACCATGCATGTCATATACCTGTACAGGGTGCAACTGTATCCATACACTGTTTTCTTACCTCAAGTTCGAGCGAGAAGTATGATAAAGACGACCCTTGAGAACGATCGGTCTTTTAGTTCCTTAGCAGTTACCTAATCACAACCAATTATAACCTCCATTAATGAGAATCCACAATAATAAGGTCTTAACCTAAGCACCACCCTCGCGACCTCGAAACATGCCCACACGGTGAGTAGAATCGATCCCGGGCCTTAAGGATTGAAACCCCAAGTCAAAAACCCTTAAAAACACTCAAAACGGGGTTTGGAAGGAACAGGGTAGCGCTACAGCGCTCAACCCCTAGCGCCACAGCGCTCTACTCAGAACCTCCCAAAAGCCAAAAAGCCCCCTGAGGAGCACTATAGCGCCCTAGGGTGGGCGCTGTAGCGCTACCTCCAGCCCTAAACATCCCTGAACCGACCTTCTTCATCTTCTTCGATTCTAACTCGATCTCCAAGCTTCCAAAGCCTATTCTTGATGCCAAATGAACCCAAAAACCATCCCAACACACCTCAATCATCACAAGCATGGGAACCCTAGCCAAAACTCCCAACAAAACCATGAATTCACCCTAGAAAATTCAGCTGCAAAATAGAAATAAAACAGAGCAAACCAAAGAAAACCATGGTTAGAAACTTACCCAAAGCTTGGATTATGATGGCCTTCAATGGTGGAACACACTCCCAATCTCCCAAGGCTTGCTTCCTAAGCTTGAATCCTCAAAATTGGTTCAAAAACCACAAAGAACAGTGAAGAGAACAAGGTACGGGAGAACTCTAAAGTATACTCTGTTTTCTAACATTTTCTTCAGCCAACAAAGGTTATATCTATCCTAGGGGTGAAATGTCCATTTTACCCCTAGGTCAATTAATGGTTTCTAAAGACTCCCAAGGGCATTTTTGGTACTTTTCTCCTAACTCGTTAATCATAATCAACGCTCTCTAATTCCCGCTATTCTCAAAAATCATAAACACCAATAATTCACATCCCGTTACCCTTTATCTCTTGGTAACGCTCTAACCATCAAAATCACCCCGAGACTCAAACCAAGTCCCGACACTTAAACCCGCTGTGATTAAACCGCTAATAAATAATCTACGATCGTCTCATGTCGAACAGCTCGAACAAACCCACATCATAATGTGGTCTCAACATATATCACCGACATGCATACGATTAACATTATATTATCATATCATTCTCCTAAACACGCATAAATACATTAAATAGCATAATTAACCAATTATGGCCCTCCCGGCCTACAAATCCAGCCATTAATCGTAATAGGGAATCCGGGGCATTACAATTTGTGCCTCTCCGATGTGTGTACTCACCGTCTGTATGGGGCAGTGGAGAGGGCCATGTGGTTCGAAGAACTGATGAATGATGTATAGAGCATGAGTGCTAGAGCTGCAGATGGCAGTGCTTCCTTTGATGGAGTTGGTAAAGATAGATTCGTGATATTCGAGTTAAAGGAACCCCAGATAGTGCTAGGGCACCTAATTTGAGATTGGAAAGAAGCCTGATTGAAAAGGTAGTTATCAAGATGGTGACAGGAACCAGGGAGGTTATTTGGTATGCACATGAGGATGAGGATGCCACCTGAAAGGAGGTCAGGTGAGGGCATGACTTCTACATAGAATGACTCGATATGTTAGGATGGATTTCCCATGGTGAGGGAATGGAGAACTAGAATGCATCGATACATTCAAAGTTCGAGGCTGATTCCTCGAGGATGAGTATTTAACTGACTGGTTTATGCTTTGGTCATGTAACAAACTGGAAGAACTCAATGTTGAGAATGTTCCGAGAGGGAGATGGACATAGAGAGGTAGCCTCAAAGGTACTATTCGAGAGGCTGATGATAGTAATACTTATTGAGAAGAAATTAGAAACTCTGGCAGATGGATTGGGATGCAAGTGATCAAGAAGTGCATAGTAATATGTCAGAGTTTGTCTTAAGGGAGCCTTAGCATGAGTCACAGTGAGAGAGCTAATCAGTTAAGAAATAACCATGGATTGTAGAGAATATCATCTGGAGTATGTAAATGAGACTGAGTGGAAACTGAGCTGACCAGTGGGAAAATTATGTGGGTATGTAAAGAAAGATTTGGGGATACTTCAAGGTCAGACTACAGATAGGATTGGTATAAGGAATGTTGTAAAAGATGG
Organism: Humulus lupulus; assembly: GCF_963169125.1. NCBI lineage: Eukaryota > Viridiplantae > Streptophyta > Magnoliopsida > Rosales > Cannabaceae > Humulus > Humulus lupulus. The sequence continues at coordinate 164,561,537 of NC_084797.1, read as the reverse complement.
TTTTTGGCTGACAGAAAATTCTATTGAAGCAATCGAAGGAATTTGACCCTGGAGTAGCCAGAGTGTTATACTGCGGGGATTGTTAGCATCGTCGGGTTAGAACAAAAAGTACAATGTTGGATACAAGATAGGACGATGTCTCCAAGAGTTGATCTATGACCTGGTTATTACCAGCTGGAAACCAAGGATAGAGACATTTCGTGAATTTGTCTATTTTGCACCGGGTAGGGTGTGAGGAGTTGGTAACAAAGATTCTAGAATGGTTCAAGCTACAGCAGCACAAGTAAGTTCTTTAGGCAGAAAATGCATGAACGGTATGGGCAAGTCCCCTTCAAGCTCACGAGCAGTACATGTGGATTACTCCCAGACGGAAATGGTGAGCAAATGATTATGCTGAAGACGTTTGTACCCAGAAGGCAGAGTCACAGGTAAGGTCCTAAGGAGTGTCAATTTGGGTGTCGTTAGGAGTACTCAGAGTAGAGCTATAAGAAGAAAGGACAGGTATGAGGAGATTTGACCTGAAGCCACAAAGGAGCTAATGAAGAATGGAAAGCATAACAAGACTGGTAAGCGCGTCATCTATTGCATAAGTATCTCCGGAGACAACTACATCAGAGATGAGGAGAACAGTAAAACTTGAGGTTAGACGGAATGAGTGGTGTCAAGTCAGGAAATATTCAGAAGACAAGGTAAGAATTGATTGGTATCTGGCGATGTTGGATATGTGTGTGATATGGTTAAGTATAGAGTGATAGCATAAAGGACTTGATCTATGAGGAGGATATGGAATTGTGGGAGTGCATCACGGATTGGGCACGCCCAGGCGCAAATTGACGCGAGGATGGTTCGAACCTTGCGGGAGGTGAAAGAATGAACATGGTTGATATACTTGGAGCGTTAAGATGACAGTTATGCATATCATCAGGTGCTTGAGTATTGGGTATTAGTAAGAAAGATAACGTTGAGACCCAGATGTGGTGAAAAGTAACAGACGGATGATCAGTGTTTGAAATCCTCGATTGAGCGAGGGGAAATTTAATTGGAGGCGGAACTCCTAACTGAGAGGCGTGTGTCAGTCAAGGAGCAACGCCATAGATTGTAATGGAGTGGACAAGGCAACGACTGAGATCGGAATAACGTTAATAGGTATTGATTAGCTGGTGAGTGTCACTGAACTATGGAATCCGAAGTGTTGGCTTTGGTTGAAGCAGGGAAGAATCCTGCCAAGGTAGTACAAGTTAGGATACCAGGATCGAGTGAAGGATCCAATTAGAATTTGGTATTTGAATGAGAATTCTGAATGGATATCATTCCACCTCCTAGGGTACGTTTTACCGGGAGGGTTGAGCGGGTGACAAAATTTAGTGTTTTCTTTGGAACACTGAGGGGTTAAGTGATGTGGTAGTGTATCATGGGAATAGACCACTTTAAACCTTAAGTAAGGTGTTTGGACATGAAAAGTTTTAACTCAGTTGAGGGAGTTAATGTAGTTGGGTCAAGTGAACTGGTTTCAGGGTAGAACGTCGATGATACTGAACTGAGGCCCTATAGTATTTTAAATTTTGGAAAGGATCTAGAGAACAAAGAGAACAGAGTGGGAATCTGGAATTATCAGTTGATTGCAAGTGGAATAGCAGTCTGAAAGTTTATCAGATATCTTAAAGAATTAAGCGTTGATTATGCGAATACTTGAGGTATTAAGGGAAGTGTAATCCCTGATAAGTTAGTCGTGGTGGCAGATGCTGGCGTCTTGTTAAAGTAACACGACATAGGACAAGGTAAGGGGTGAAAGGTAGTGAATACTATGATTTGGCATTGGTTCAGAGAGAAAGCCAAAGAGGTTGTTGGAATTCTTAGGGTAGGAGTGTCTGCCTATCTGAAAGAATAAAAGAACTTGTGAATTGTTAAATTTTGGGAAAATAAAGTTCCGGAAGGAAAGATTTGTATCTCTATGTAATAACAGACGAGGATTTGTATGGTGTTCAGAGAGAGAGGGGAGAGTTCTGACTCTTGATTCAACAAAAAATTCTGAAGTTGTACCAAGGGTTAGGCTAGCAGGGCCTACAAGTTGATCCCACCTGGTAGGGGTGATCACCTATGAGTATCTCTGGAAATGGGATTTAGACAGCGAGGTAATCATTGTAATCTAAGCAGACTCTGAAGTTTCAGCAGGGTTGCGGTGTAAACAAGAAGCTAACAAAGGTATGGATATTAGAAAAAATCTTGTGGGGCAAGATTGTTACTCTTGTAAGAGTGTTGTTGAAAAGTAAAGTAAAGGCGGTGGACCTTGGAAATCATGGTCAGAGTTGCGGGTTTACTGACAGATGCATATGGGTAAATTTCGATGACGAAATTTTTATGAGGAGGGGATAGTTGTAACGACCCAAAATCGCTATTAAGGCTTAAGGGCCTCGATTAGTGTGCCTGGAGGGCATGATGGACTTTATGTTTGATTTTAATGAGTAAAATGCATGATTATAATTTAAATCATGTTATATGACTATTTGAATATTTGAGATGCATGACTATGTGTATTAGTATGCATGTAGGCCCTGATTGTGTTAGAAGGGCATAATTGTAATTTTGGCCATTTTGGGCTAACTGTATTGTCATGTGATGATTGTTGAGACCACAGTGGTATGTGGATGTGTCTGTGATTTGGGACTCGAGACGATCCCAGAGAGCAGATTAGCGGAAAAGTCATGGCGAGAATTTATACCTGGCTCGGGGCGAGCCTGGGGTATAAATAGGGATCTGATGAGTATGTTGGGGTTTATTTTGATATCGAGGAATATTATTTGGTGATTTATCAGGTATTGGGAAGCAAGCGGGAAAATATTAGAGACACTCGAGGATTAGCGGGAATTGGGTAAAATGACTAAAATGGCCCTACTTGGACAAATGGGTTTAGAATTAATAGGGAGGGCATTTTGGTCATTTGGCTTTTAGAGATAGATTAAATAAGGCTTTATATAGTGAGTGGGATTGTTAGAGAGTGGGAGAAATCTGAAAGAAAAGAAAGAAAAAGGAAGAAAAAGAAAGGAGAGAAAAACAGAGGGGTTTTGTTTCAAAGGATTGGTTTGGGGTTCTGGCACCATTTCTCTTCAAATTTCTTGGAGCAAAGCTCAGTGGAGACCTAGGATAGGCTGAGTATCAAGGATCCTAAGTTGGACTTGAAGATTTGGCAAGGATTAGCAAGAACACATCAACTTTTGAGGTAAGTTTTTAGAGTTTTCAGTTTTAAGGGTTTGGCTGGTTTGAGCTGAGATGATGGGAATTTTAGGGAATTTCTGGGCAACCTTTGAGGAAGAGCAAGCTATGAAGGTCTAGGAAATGAATCAAGGTCGAAATTGCATCAACGACATGAACTCTAAGCCTTTAACTTTGATGTTTGACTGAATTTCTGGGTTTAGGGTTGATCATGGTGAATCTTGAGATTTGGGATGCATGAGCTTGGGTTTTGAGATTTGGGGATGCTTGGGATGAGTGGAGAGTGTTTATAAGCTTGATTTTGAGTTTGGTAAAGATTTGGGGAAGTTTGGGTTGAGTTTGGCTCAAAGAAATCGCAGAAAAAGAGTTTGGGTTTTGCTTGCCTGCAACTAGCGCTACAGCGCTAGTCTTTGGGCGCTGTAGCGCTAGGCCCTGTTTCTGGGGTGGTCCTGATTCTGCTTGTAGCACTATAGCGCTCTCTTTTGAGCGCTGTAGCGCTACCCTGTGCCCAGAATGGGGTTTTTGGGCTATTTGTGAGGGATTTTGACCTAGGGTTCGGGGTTCGATTCCACTACCTTGTTTTGTGGATCTAGGACTTCCCGGGGGGCTTGGGATTGGTCCCGAGGCTAGGTTTTCGGACTTGGGGTTCGGTGTTGACTTTGACCTATGGCTGCGTTTAGGTGTGCGCTAAGGCTCAAGTGGGATCGTGCTCAAGGAGTCAAGTGTTGAAAGCTATCAAATTGACAGGTAAGAAAACTATAGCACCCGTAGGACAGGGCAGGGGCCCATAGTGTGATTGCAGGGCAAGGCCCTATATTGCATTACATGTTAGGGTGCAGACTTGATTGAATTGATATATGTTCAAATGTTATTTGAGTTAGACTATCTGTGATTATAGTTGAATGAAACGGCAAGGAGCTGAGAACGGCAATGGAGCCGAGAACGGCGAAAGGCCATGAACGGCAGTGGGGCCAGATGTACCACTTAGCACGTGAAGTGCTTGTAGTCAGGGTGGGACCCCATGGATACATGTGATATCCTTACGGTGAGGACCGAGACCCCAGGCTTAGGCAAGGCCTCTGGGACGGCATGGCCGTGTTTGTTTAGTCTAATGGAATACTTGTTTATCTGGGGATTACCTGATATGTTAACTGTATAAATCGCATATGTTATGTACTGTATGGGTTTTCTTGCTGGGCTTCGGCTCACGGGTGCTCTGTGTTACAGGTAAGGGCAAAGATTGAGTCAACCAACCATGAGTACGGAAAGCATGAAGCGACGCGTACATGTTTGGCCTGCCCGACTGCTTTGGTTGGGGGTTTATTTGAGAAATGGCTGTAAAAATCTGTGATTTCAATAATTAATCAATTGTAAACTTATTTTACGTTGTAAATAGTTTTCAAACCTTATTTTGGGATCCCAAATGTTAAATACTAGAAGTTTTCAATTAAGCAACACATTTTTAAAGATTACAGCCTTAACTTTTGCTTAGTCACACTTTTGTTTTAAAAACCTCGGTTAGTGAGTTCATTGCACATTGTTTTGTCTTAAAACTCACTTGGTAACGACTCTAAGGAAGTAGGGCGTTACAAATCCTATGAGAAGGAAACTTTTGAACTGCTTCCTTCGGGAACCGCACCGTCACACACTTGAAAATGGACACGCGTCAGTTGGGCATTGCTCATTCAAGGTACTCGAGTACCTTGGAAATCCGCCCACGATCGTTCGCCTGCCACCTTTCTGGTACCATCATGTCATCAATCTCTATCCGTTTGATTTTATAAGGATTATGTTCAATGGCTCAGATTAATCCTTTTTTTTTTTACCATCTATATATAAGACCCCAGTCATCGTCTTCCTCTTATTTTGCTCATCAAAAGAAAGAAAAGAGGCAAAACCAGAAACCATCCCAGAGGACCTTTTGCTTGTGCATGTTCTCCCAGCCGAAGAGATAAAGGACCACCAGTTTGCTCGAGACCGTAAGGTCATACCTGCAGCCTCTCCTTCAATCAACGATTTCTCTGCAATCGCCATCATTGTGTAAGTATCTGATCTTTTTATTTTCCTTTATGCCGGTTTCTGTCTGCGTTATTCTTTTATTTCTGGGAATGCACTAGTTTACTTTCTTAGTTTGTCACGCTAGGAAACTTTTGACCGATAGGCTTTCTCGTTTAAGTCTCCATGCTAGGTTTAAGTCACTGGTTCCAAATCCAGTTTTGGTGTAGAACAAGGTCTCTTTTTTCTGGGTTTCAAAATTTAAAAGATGTGTCTTGCACACCAAGATATCGGGTACAAAATCTTGGTTTTAAAGAACGCACGATACCCAAGATTACCATCCCTGAATAACCGTCACCTTTTTCCATGATATTTCGGGATTTTCAAAAAATTTATCCACCCTCCTCCTTTTACTCGTAGAATACACGTTCCAACTCTTAACCGGGCTTTTAGTATCAAGCTCGTTCCGTACCCGAGCATTCTCCAAGTTTGTCTTGTCAAGTTCGCTATTCTTGAACCCTTGCATGCATGGCCCTCACCATTTTTTCTTTCTCGCTAGATGTCACAAAATCTGGAAAGACGGTGGGGGTCGTTGCTGGCAATTCCTTACTCGCCAAAAACCCCGAGCCTAGAATCACTGTTTGCTCGGAATCAACGTCTGATTTGCGAATACAATCTCGCGCGCGAATAGGAGGAGACCCGAGCTCACTATCGCCGCCAAATCGTTGAGGTCATAGAAAGGAAGAGGAAAACCCTTCGAGAGGCTCTTTATCTAGAATCTAATTCAGGGCCCAGGCCGATCCCCCTCGACCCTAGGTTAAAAGTGACCGTTACGTACAGTCCGGGAGAGCTCCAATTCTCACTGATGGGGGAGCCCTCAACCTCGCAATCGAGGAGGGAATTCTTTGAGGCCGAGCACTACTGGAGCTCGGTCACCTCGATAAATCAGATAACTGATATCCTGGCCTTCCATGGTCTTAGGTTTTCAAGCTCCTTAAGGTGTCGAGCTCCAACCTCTAGTGAACGAAGCTGCTATGCTCCAGGGAATGGAAACCCTGACAACAGGCTGAGGTATGCGGCATGGAGCCAGGAGCACATGAAGGCAGGAGCGATACTGCCTATGAAGTCTTTCTTCAAGGACTTCACAGACTTTGTTGGGTTGGCTCCGTTCCAGCTCAACACTAATTCTTACAGGGTTCTGTCTGCTCTGAGGTCATTATACCACGAGTTGGAGTGGAAAGGACCTTCACCACAGGAGATTTTGTATCTCTTCTGTCTGAAAAGCAACCCCTCCCGAGCTCGGGGAGGAGACGGCTTCTACTATCTTTCGAGCTACCCCAAAGAGAAAAAGGTGTTTGAGGACCTTCCTAACCATCCTCCTGACTTTAAGAAGGCCTTCTTCTGGACAGATGGCCTGTCACCGTCTCGATATTACTCATTCAGACGGATCCGTAAGTATCCCAACCTTCTTTATCTCTGTGCTTAGACTTTTGTTTGTAGGTTCATACTTAGTTGAAATGTGTCTTATTTTCCAGCCAACTTTCACCGTCCTACTCTCGAAGACGCGATGAAGGAACATAGAGAGACTCTGCTCCAACTCCCTTATGGCAGGAGATCTCTCTCATATCTTTTGCATGAGAGTAAGCTCCGAGCTTGTGGGCTTTTGGGAGATGGCCAGTCCACCTCGGATTGGTCCAATAAAAAGTATCACCTCTGGGAGCTCGTGCCACTGCCAACTATCATCCTCCCTCCGAGGAGAGAGGTGAGGCCCCCGCCTCCGGTTCGCCGACGGAGCCCGCAGTCGGGGAACGAGGCCAACGACGAAGCCTCGAGCTCGGACTCGGATGATCAAGGTACAGGCATCCTTAGCTCGAAAATGCGGTCCCCCACCTTATTAAAACACAAACCCGATAGGTTAGTTTTATGCCCGGATGATAGGGACCACTTCTATATGGACTTGGGTAGATGACCGAGTTCATTGGTTTGATAGTTGGCTCGGGAAGTATGACACTATGTACAGTCTGAACGAGGTGTGGGACGGGATAGCCGTCCAATATGGGACCAATGACTATAGGGACCTTTCGAGGTTGACGTCCACCTATAGGGAAGGTACTCCCCCCGCCTCTTCTGAAGATGGGGGAATTTTGTGGTCTCCGAGCTCAAGCTCGGGGGAGAGTTCCAATTAGGTCTTTCTTTACTTGGTTTTTTTTTCTTCCAAGTTTATTAGCGTTATGTTTAACTTTGATGGGTACTGTGAAGGTGCTATGGATCCCGACCTTGACGCTGTGCTTTTCAGTGATGAGGGAGCTAGAGCTCAGAAGAGTAAGCGCCCAAGAGCCTCGCGGAGGTCTGATCGACCATCCAAGGTCCCCAGACGCACCAAGAAGACCCCAACGGCTCAAGCTACTGCGAGCACAGCTGAGGAGCCGAATGTCCAAGTCGATGCATCTGTTTCGACCGCGTCCACCTTGCTTCCTCCAGCCGACACTCAAATAACAATCGGCCGGCCTCCAAAGAAACCCTCCATCTCCAAGGTCCTACTGTCGATGGCCTGTCCTCATGTTGAGGAGTTCGTGCTTGACGGTGTTGCTGGGACCCAAGGGGCTGTGCTTAGCTCAGACGTTCTCTCTCGAGTGGGTCAGAGTTTTTCAGGCTTCGGCGCTGACCACTGGGATCTTGTGCACAAGGCTCCAGACTATAATACTCTTTATGATAAGAGTATTGAACTTACTGCTGCGGTAATTTTCGCAACTCTCCTTAAATTGTTTACGTCTTGGCTCGTGACCTAATTCATCCTTTGTGTTTCAGGCCCTCGTCGTTTTAGCACAGCTTAATTATAAGATAACCAACGAGGTGCATACGAGCATGTCTCTGGCCCAAGAGTCAAGAGATCTCCAGCTTAAGATGGCTGATGAACTCAAAGACTTGAAGACCGAGCTTGAGAAGATGAAGGCCGAGATCGAACAGGGGAAGACTCATCTTGTGGAGCTGGAGAAGATAAAGGCCGAGCTTGAATAGGCGAAGACTCGTCTTGCGAAGCTGGAGAAGGCTAATGCTAAACTCGAGGAGGAGAAAGCTGCCACTTTCGACATCATGGAAAGGGAGAAGGCCCGCCTCCTTGACGATTTCAAAGATCAGAAGGAAAAGGCGGTCGACCAGGCCATGTACAAAATTTGGGTTGACAATGCCGACCTCGACACTAGCTTCCTGGGTCCTCTTGAGGCGAAGTATGTAGAGCGGTGGAATGCCTATCTTGAGGCGAGTGAAGCTGCTCGGGAGGCTGCTCAGAAGGATAGTCATGCTATTCATTCTGGGGGGTCTAGTGTCGTTGATGCTGAGAAGGCCAAGGGAACTACTCCTTCCTGAACCTCACCTCGGGGCTGCGTCCCTTTATCTTTGTAATTACTTTAATTTATGCCCATAGGGCTGATACAATTTTTCTTTATTTTAATACATATGCTTTACATTTCTTGGTTCGAAATATTTTGCACATTTTATATTAAAGAATCGTATATGTTTATTTATTTGTACAAACATAGTTTGGATTTAGGCTCGAGATTCAATGCATTCCTGCATCGTTTGCTCGAATTATCCGCTTTCGATCTCGTTATTTATCAAGGTCAGATATTACTTTAACCATGAACCCGAAAGTACTTGTATGGTGTGTAATGCAAACAGTTTAGTTATATCTTATTGCTTAGTTACTTTTTCTCATCCTCGATAATTTCTTCGAGGTTATGAGTTCGAAACTATTTTCCCATAAGATATTCCAACCTCGATCTCGACTTACCTCGAAGTAGGTTTAGGTTCCAACTTATCGTCGATTACTTTTAGCTGGTTTGTTCCAAACCTTTTAAGGTTGTGATTGGTTTGTAATCCATTCACTTGTATGTTTTTAATAATTCGGTTATATCCAAATTATCCTAGCTCGCGCATTTGGTTACATCCAAACACTTGTACGTTTTTAACAGCTTGGTTATATCCAAAGCGTCCTAACTGGCGCATTTGGTTATCTCCAAACGCTTGCATGTATTTCGTGTATGTTATTTTATTTTTCAAGCTGATGGTATATATACCAATGATGCCCCCTTAATATCCTATGAGTGTGACCATAGGTTATTAAATTAAAGGAGATTGCAAAAATACAGAGAAATATAACATATAAAACAAAATAGGTCTTTATTTGATGGAATTCAAAAGTAAACAAAATAGTACTAATAAATAATCATGGTTACAGGCGACATCCTTCCTATACTATTGGTAGTAAGGTCTTAGGTGTTCGCCATTCCATGCTCGCGATACCGAGCTCCCATCCAATCTCGCTAGTTTGTAAACACTGGGCCGGATGACTGACTCTATCTGGTATGGTCCTTCCCAATTTGGCCCGAGCACACCAGCTGCTAGATCTCGTGTTGCCAAAAATACGCGTCTTAACACCAGGTCTCCCACACCGAACTTTCGATCTCGAACCTTCTTGTTGAAGTACTTGGTAGCTTGTTCCTGGTAGGCAGCGTTCCTCAACAGAGCTTCATTTATTTTTTCTTCAATCAAGTCTAAGGTTTTTTCGAGCTGAGTGTGGTTCGAGCTTTGGTCATAAATGTGAGTTCGTATTGTTGGGATTTCGACCTCGATAGGCAGCATAGCTTCGCAACCGTATGCTAGCGAGAACGGGGTATGTCCCGTTGATGTTCGAGCTATAGTCCTATATCCCCATAGGACTTAGGGTAATTCTTCGGGACATCGTCCCTTTGCTTCCTCCAACTTTTTCTTTAGTGAACTCTTGAGAGTTTTGTTTACAGCCTCGACCTGGCCATTCGCCTGAGGATGAGCTACTGACGAAAAACTCTTTATTATTCCATTCTTTTCACAAAAGTTGGTAAATAAGTCGCTATCGAATTGGGTTCCGTTGTCGGACACAATTTTCCTCGGCATCCCATATCGGCATACGATGTTTTTTACCACGAAGTCAAGGACCTTTTTGGAAGTTATTGTTGCCAATGGTTCAGCCTCCGTCCACTTCGTGAAGTAATCCACATCGATGACAGCATATTTCACACCGCCCTTGCCAGTTAGGAGAGAGCCTATGAGGTCGATTCCCCATACTGCGAATGGCCATGGGGAAGTCAACATGGTCAGCTCGGATGGTGGAGCTCAAGGAATCGTGGTGAATCTCTGGCATTTGTCGCATTTCTTCACGTACTCGAAAGAATCAGATTTAATGGTAGGCCAGAAATATCCTTGGCGTATGATTTTCTTGGATAGGCTATGCCCCCCGGTGTGATCTCCGCAAAACCCTTCATGAATTTCTTCAATGATCTTCTTAGCTTCGGGTGGAGTTACGCACCGAAGTAAGGGCATGGAATACCCCCTTCTGTACAGCTTTCCGTCCAAAATGGTGTAACGGGGAAGTTGATACATTAACTTTCGAGCCTGGTTCCGATCTTTTGGAAGGATTCTGGTCTCGAGATATTCAACTATCGGGGTCATCCAGGTAGGCTCGGACTCAATCATACACATGTCTTCCTCCTCTGGCTCATTAATGCTAGGTACCGAGAGGTGTTCTATGGGCACAACGTTTAGTTCATCATTCTCAGCGGAGGTGGCGAGCCGAGCTAAGGCATCTGCATTTGAGTTCCGTTCTTGGGGAACCTGTTCGATTGCATAAAATTCGAAATGTTCCAATGTGGATTTTTCCTTCTCTAAATAAGCTGCCATTCTCGTGCCACGAGCCTGGTATTCTCCCAAGATTTGATTAACCACGAGCTGAGAGTCGCTGTAGCAATATATTGCTTTAGCTTTGAGCTCCTTGGCTATACAAAGTCCTGCCAGTAAAGCCTCGTATTCGGCCTCATTATTCGACGCCTTGAAGTCAAATCTTAAGGCAGAATGAAATCTGCTCCCTGCGGGGGTAACCAAAATGACCCCTCCCCCCGATCCATTTTCATTAGATGAGCCATCAACGTAAAGTTTCCACAGCTCGTGGGCCGGGGTTATAACTTCATCATTAGTCATGCCAGTACATTCCACTATAAAGTCTGCCAATGCCTGTGCCCTAATGGTCATCCTCGGGTGGTAGGTGATCTCGAACTGTCCGAGTTCAACCGCCCATTTAAGAAGTCGACCTGAAGCCTCTGGTTTAGACAGGACTTGCCTGAGTGGTTGATCAGTCAACACATGGATGGGGTGCGCCTGAAAGTAGGGTCGAAGTTTACGAGATGAATGAATTAAGCTGAGAGCCAGCTTCTCCATCAAGGGGTATCTCGACTCTACCCCCAGTAACCTTTTGCTGATGTAATAAATGGGTCTCTGTACCTTCTCTTCTTCTCGCACGAGCACTATACTTATCGCGTGTTCAGTGGTGGAAAGGTATAGGTACAGTACTTCTCCCGTAATAGGTTTTGACAAGATGGGGGGTTCTGCGAGGTGCTTTTTAAGCTCCTGGAAAGCCAGCTCGCACTCCTCCGTCCATTCAAATTTCTTACCTCCCCTCAAAAGGTTGAAAAACGGAAGACAACGGTCCGTAGATTTTGAAATGAACCTACTTAGGGCCGCCATCTTGCCGGTCAAACTTTGGACATCCTTGTGTCTTCGAGGTGAGGGCATGTCAATCAGGGCCTGGATCTTGTCGGGGTTGGCTTTTATTCCATGAGCGTTCACGATAAAGCCCAGGAATTTTCCTGAAGATACCCTGAAAGTGCACTTCTGAGGATTCAGTTTCATGTTATACTTCCGGAGCACGCCAAAGCACTCCTCGAGGTCACTAACATGGTTATTGTTAAGTTGAGACTTGACAAACATGTCGTCAACATAAAATTCCATGTTGTTCTCTATTTGTTCTGAAAACATCATATTCACGAGCCGCTGGTATGTGGCCCCAGCATTTTTGAGCCCGAATGGCATGACATTATAGCAGTATAGCCCCTTATCCGTTATGAAGCTCGTATGTTCCTGGTCGGGGGCATGCATGGGAATTTGGTTATATCTAGAATAGGCATCCATGAACGACATCAGTCCATGCCCCGCAGTTGCATCCACGAGCTGGTCAATCCTTGGTAATGGAAAACAGTCCTTCAGACAAGCTTTGTTGAGGTCTGAATAGTCAATATAGGTTCGCCACGTCCCATTAGGTTTTGGGACCAACACCGGATTGGCTACCCAGTCAGGGTAAAAAGCATCCCTAATGAATCGATTTGCTTTTAACCTTTCAACCTCCTAATTCAATGCCTTCTTTCCGTCGTCATCCAGCTGTCTTCGCTTTTGTTGCTTCAGAGGGAAGCTTTTGTCTATATTTAGCGCGTGGCTTGCTATAATCGGACTTATCCCTACCATGTCCGAATGTGACCATGCGAAGACATCCTGGTTTTTCTTTAAAAAGCAAATTAGTTGCTATTTTGTCTCTTCCTGGAGGTGTTTTCCAACCTTTACCATTTTCGAGGGATCTAACTCTTCGAGCTGAATCTCTTCGAGCTCTTCTAAGGGTTCAAGGTCAACTTTCTCCTCAACCCTTGGATCGATTTCTTCATCAATCTCTAAGACCATCCCGTCTTTATTCTGAACAATGACGAGTGCCTGTGCGCTCGTCTGTTTCTTTCCTCTTAAGGAAATGCTGTAGCATTCCCTCCCAGCTAACTGATCTCCCTTCAACGTTCCGACGCAACTAGGGGTCGGGAACTTAACGGCCAGATGCCTCACGGACGAGACTGCCCCTAGCCCAACCAGGGCGGGTCTTCTAAGCAGCACGTTGTAGGCCGAAGGCAGGTCTACTACCACGAACTCCATCATCTTGGTTGTTGAGACTGTGTAGTCTCCCAAGGTCACGGGGAGTTCGATGGACCCCATGCAGGCGGTTCCTTCTCCTGAAAAGCCATATAGCGTAGTCACACAAGCTTTCAGGTCGCGAAGGGAGAGTCCCATCTTTTCAAGGGTTGCTTTATACTGAATGTTAACTGAGCTCCCATTGTCTATGAGAACTCGGTGGACCCTTTTGTTTGCCAGTTGGAGAGTGATGACCAGCGAATCATGGTGAGGAAACTGAACATGGGACGCGTCTTCCTCAGTGAATGTTATTGGTTGAGATTCAACCCTTTGGCTTTTTGGAGCTCTAGGTTCGGGTTCATATGGAGACCCATCCCCAGTCTTCAGCTCGTTAACGTATCTCTTTTGGGCATTTCTGCCCATGCCCGCAGGATGAGGCCCTCCCGAGATGGTTATCACGTCTTCTCCATCTATCGGCGGGGGCCTATCCTCTTCCCTAGCTCGGGAATTATTGTTTTGTGTGGACTGCGATGCGGCTGTTCTCTGGTTCGCGGTCGCTTGATTAGTACTCTGGTTCTTGACATATTATCTGAAGTAACCCCTCGAGATCAATCCTTCGATCTCGTCTTTCAGCTGTCGACATTCATCGGTAGTATGCTCGGTGTCTCTGTGAAATCGGCAATATTTGCTGGAGTCCCTCTTGGACTTCTGATTTCTCATTGGGTCCGGACGCCTGAAAGGGACCTGGTTTTCATTAGCCAGGTATATGTTTTCCCGAGACTCGTTGAGCTCGGTGTACACTCTGTACACAAAGAAATATCTTTCCCCCATCTTTTTCTTTCCTCCTTCGGCCTCGGGGTTACTCCCTTCGTTCTTTTTTCTCTTGGACGGGTTTTCCGCGGCAGGCTTTGAAGCTGGTGGGTCCGCCGAGGTTGAGGCAGAGTTTACGTTTATCGTTGTAGTTGCGGGCTGGGAAGTCACATTAAGTGTCGACCTTGCTTCCTCTACATTGACAAACCTCTGTGCCCGTTTGTTAAACTCGGTTAGGGACCTCACAGGTTTCCTTTGCATATCGTCCCAGAGAGCACTCCCTGGCATAACTCCAGCTTGGACAACCATTAGGTGACCACTGTCATCCACGTTCCAAGCTCGGGCAACTTCCAAATTGAACCTTGTAAGGTAACTTTTCAATGTTTCTCTTGGCTGCTGCCGAACGTTAGTCAGGGTTGTCGCCTCAGGTCTAACCCCCATCATGGCTATGAACTGCTTCTTGAAGTCTTTAGACAGCTGCTCCCAAGAAGTTATTGAGTGTCTTTTGTATTTTTCAAACCAACTTTTGGCTGGCCCTGTCAGTGATGCTGGAAATAACATGCATCTGAGCTCGTAAACCATGTTACTTGCTCTCATTATGGTATTGAATGTACTCAAATGGCTGTATGGGTCGGACTTTCCCTCAAACATTGGGACGTGAGGGATCCGAAATCCTTGGGGAAATGGAGTGTTAGAAATATGGGGAGAAAACGGTTCAATCTCCTCATCAGAATCTTCATATCGATCCTGACCTTGCTCGTTTTTCAAAAGCCTGAAGGCCTTTTCTAACTGATCAATTCTTTCCTGGACTGGGTCCCCGAGGGGTATTGTCTGGAATCGGTTGTCGTCGATCACAATTCCAGGCTCCCGCCTCTGTAGGGGGTCTTTACGCCTATTCAAGCGATCCCTCAGGTCCGGGTTTATCGGGTTAACATTACCTCGACTTTGATTCAAGTGTTCTCGTAGGTTGGAGCGATTCCTGCGGCTCCCAGTATTCTTTCGACCTCAATCATGCATGCTGACTGATCTGGTGTCTCCAGAGTCGTCACTAGTAAAAATTGTCGCATGGTTATTTCGAGATGGGTCTTTTTCATGCCGCCTCGTTTCCACCGTGCGAGACCGAGATGTTTGACTTCTTTCTAATAGGGCGCCTCTCTGCTCCTGGAAAGCTTCCCTGTTTCCTTGTCTCCTCCCCGCACGCCTTTCGTCCTGATCTTGAACTGGTTGAGCATTCCTGTGAGGGGGTGAAGGATATCTTATAGGTGATGGAGGGAACCGTATGGGTGATGGTGGCTGCCACCCATTTCGCGGACTAGACGGTCTGGAGTTTGCCCGAGATGGATTGGTTGCATTTGGTGCGCTCCCAGGGACTTGAGTCTGAGCCTCCGCAGGGGCTCGGTTGTTCTCAGTTCCCGCAGGTACTTCCACAGGTGGATTAACCGGGTACTTCTCTGGGGCCTAGAGGGAGCGGATGGCTCTACTGGTGCTGGAGGTTGTGCCGGCCTTCTTGTGGTAGCATTCTTTCGTCGACGCCCATGGGGCCTGCGAGGAGGAACATGCACGTCCCTAGGAGGAGGAGCTTGGTTTTCACGCGGAGGCGGGGGCTGAGCCACCTGCGCCTCTGCGGCTATCCTCGCTAACTCCTCATTCCGCTTGTTGGCTTCTGCCAACTGCTGTTTCAGCTACCGGTTCTCAAGTTCCACAATGGGAACATATCGCTCAGGATTGTAATACATATCCTCTTTCTTGGTGGAGCGGGTGGTCCCCGAGAATCGGAGGATCCGCTTCTCTCTTTGACATCTGGGTTTTCCATCGGCTGTTTCCCAGGACGTCTTGGATAATTTTCTTCAGGAATGTTCTGATTATTAGCGGCCATAACTTGTTCAAGGACTGAATGCTTAAGGCTCTCAATGAAAGCACCAAACTGTTGACGCTGTTTTTCGTCAACAGTGAAATAAGAGCACGAAAACAATAATCGATTATGGCCAAAAGAAATATGATAACACAAATGGGATTTTTTACGTGGTTCAGCAGTTAACTCTGCCTAGTCCACGAGTCTTTGTTATTAAACTTAAGATGATTTCTGGAAATTCTTTAAGAATGAATTCTCCAGAGTTTCTCTCAAGATCACAAAAATTCCGTCCCTTACAATGGTGCACAACCTCTCTATTTATAGAGGAGGTTTCAGAATACTATCCCACATATTTCGGGAAGTTATTCTTTATATGCAAATAAATTTAATGGAATTAAAAGCCTGTAATCCTATATACAAGGAAACGTCCCCTGAAGATCAGGGGGCGTATAACTGCATAATAAATATCCCTTTATTATAGGGGAATTACAACAATCAATGCAGACCGCGTCTCTCTAAAATGACTCACTGGAATATCCCAAGTTATCAATCTACATTGTCAGTGCTGTTCCCACCTGGGTCTTCTCATTAACTTTCAAGATGTGACATCTTCCGTAGATCACGCTACTTCGAGCTCATACTTATGTCAGGTTCGGAGCCCCTGATCCGAGGCCATCCGAGATCAGACGTGTTCTGGTGTCTGTCTTTCGAGCTTGTAATGGCTTCAAGGCTACCATCTTCGAAGTTGCGTCTGCTTCGCAGGCTCGGTGCCTAGGTTGCGAACATGTGTTCCATACATTACGAGTCCATTCCTTACGAATCCAGCTTTCAAGATCACAAATCTTATGGCTCAAAATCTGGGTGTAACAATACTATTGGGGTTATCCAGGTCGATGTTTCGTGAATCATCCCGACCTCTCTCAACCCCTCTTATATGCTCGGCTTTTCTAAGAATTCCATGAGGACTGCACTCAATGAGTCCGCTTCTTTGGTGGTGGCGAGTCGGGCTAGAGCATTAGCATTGGTGTTCTACTCGCGAGGGACTTGATCGAAGGAATAGAACTTGTTGACACAGTTTTTTGCCAACATTGTATTAAGAAATAATAAGGTTGATTAGTGCTTAATAAACCGTAATGAAAAATAAATTATTTCACTCAAGAACACAGAACTTTTACGTGGTTCAGTGGTTAAAATCCACCTAGTCCACAAGTCTATATTATTGTTGTTTCTTTCTCTATTTTGGCAGAGTTTTGGTATTACAGAATAATGGTCCCCCTCCTTGTCCAATATTCCTAGTATTTATAAGGGAATTCCATAGACAGGTTTGGGTAACCGCGTGAGTCAATCACACATTTACATAATTATTACATTTAATACATATACTTCCCATTTATAATGGGATATGATTTGATCACAAAGTAAATGTAATCCTAACATCTGAGACATTAAATATGACAGCCTGGTCATAAATAAATGCATAAAAGGACTCAAGTCTCTGGGGATCCGTAGGTGTGAAATATATTAGAATTACCACGAGTTGGTTTTCTCCTCCAAGCTCGTGCTTAGACAACTATTTTAATATCTTGAGCTTGCGCTTCACGACCTTCGTATCCCTTGCTCGGGTTAGACCCAAGGCACCTAACACCACGGGTGACCACATGATATCTGAGTTGTCCACGTGCACAACAATCAGATATCACTCCCATGCTACGTCTCAATATATTTTGTTTCCAGCTGTACCCGAGCTAGATGAATAAACTCAGGCTGAAATTAGGGTAAAACATTTCCCCCCAAGCTTCTGCTCATGTATGACATCGTCACTTTCTGACCTACACAGTAGGGGCTTTTAGACTTCCGTTACACAAAACCACGCCTGCCCACTACTCGAGTACTAGGCATGTGGCGTACCGGGATTGGCGTCTATTCAGATTTCGAGGACTACAATAATTATCTTGTCACTTTTTTGTCGCCATTTGGTCTATTTAACCTTGACCCTTGGATCTTGAACTAACCTAATTGGATGGCCCAGATTAATCTACACAATTTATGTATGAAAAGGATGACCAGAGTTCAAACTTCAGCACCTTTCATTTAAAATATTTTCCTATTCTGCATTTCCAAGCCTTTCTTCTTTCCCAGAAATCCCCAAAAACCGTTCACCGTACCCAGTCACTCAGAAGTTTTCCAGGAGTTTCCTGTCGCTGATTCTACACCTTACTGTTGAAGAACACATTGTAAGTATCTCATTTTTTGGTTTGAAGAGTTTTTCCCTTTCTTTTTTTAATGGAATTTCTGTTCTTTACTATGTTCATTTGTAACATTCACTGTAGTTATTATTAGGCTACTTCTGAACGTTTGTAGAGAATAGGTCTTGACTTAGGTTCGACGGGTGAATCTAAAAATGTTTTTAGAAATAAGACGTTCATAAAACTGGGAATTTTCTGGGTAAATCTAGGTAATCCTAATGGTGCATTAATGTAAAGAATACCCATTTGGGGATAAAGGAAATGAAGGGTTTTTAGGTTTAGAACCAGATAGCTTAGAGGTTACGTTTCTTGGGTGGTTTTGCACTAAACCGCTTCCCAAGGAAAGTAGTGGTCTGGTAGTCTGACACACGGATCCCTCAATATCAGGGGTCTGATAGGAAACCGAGGCATGTAACTTAGGGTATCGCGTGGCATCACGCGATGGGGCTGAGGCTAACCTCAGCTTGTATAACAAAAGTAAACCATTCCCCCCTTCGTACTTCCGTATCATAGTCTTCCTACTAACTAGGTCATTTTGTTCGTTAGGCGATCTGATGGCTCCTCAAAAGAAAACTGCCCCCAAGAAGAATGCATCAAGCTCAAGCTCGTCCACTCAGCAGAAGAACAAGGGGAAGCAGATCCCCCTAGAGTCTCCCATCCCGCACTTCGGTCTGGTGGTGGAGAAGGAGCTGGTGGTTGACCCCAACACCTACTTCAAGGCTGAACGTATCATATCAAAGATCACGACCCAGGAAGGGTGAATAAAATCATGTTGAGCCACAACATAGAGGTCGGGACTGGAACTTTCCTTGCCCGACCTGCGTTTGAAGGGGAACAAAGCTGCTCCCCTCTCCAAGACGACTTCACAGCATGGAGTGATGAACATCTGAAGGCTGGGGCCTTTCTTACCCTGGACCAATACTTCGTGGACTTTTTAAATTACGTGAAGTTGGCTCCATTTCAGCTCCCCCCAAATTCTTATAGACTTTTGGCGGGGCTAAAATACTTGTTTTTGAAGCATGAGTGGGAGGTCCCCACCCCGACACATATACTATACTTTTTCTGCCTCAAAGCTAGCCTAGAGCAGAGGGAACATGGTGACAGATTCTACTACCTCATATGATTCCCTAACTCGTCCTTCGTCATTGAACTTCACAGTCATCCAAACGACTACAAGGACTTGTTCTTTATGTCGAATGGATTCTGAAACTACGAACACTGATATTTTTACCGACCTCGTAAGTCTTCCATCTTGGCAAATTCAGCTCGTGAATTTAGATATATTTTTATTTCCCAAGTCTTAACTAAATTTTTTTTAGTGTAGCCATATTTGCGAGGACGGAAAAATCCGTGACACTCGGAGGTCAGTACGAGAAGTTGTCTGGGCTTCCACCTAGTGAGAAGGACTATCGCCAGGTCGTGAATGACGTCATGATGCTGGCGTGCAAGTTGATCAGTGAAGGTCAAATGTTTGCCTTTAGGACCCAGGCTACCCTTCCGGTGATCCACGAGCTCCCATCCTCTCAAGAGGAGGCCTTGCCAGCCATTGAAGGCGGGGAAGAGGACGAGGTGCCTCTTATGTGAAAAAGGCGGGTTCCTGAGGCTGTTTGGGAACCTAATTTAGAATGCATTGCATTAGGGGCAACAGCAAGCCCCTCCAACCAAGGTAACCCATACCCTTATAGGGAATTAGATAGGGTTGTTGCCGATTTTAGGACAGTTCGATTTAACCCAAATCATCTCATCCACCGCCATCCTTATAACCCAAATCGAAATTGTAATTGGGGTCCATTACCAGGTGTGCTTTGAAACCAGTGTTGGACTTACTAACAAGTCATTTAGACTAAGCAAGTGATTAAGCCACTAAGGTTTGGGTATTAAAAACTTTTTATCATCTCGTAAATATTTTCATTAAGTTAGTACAAATTCTTTACATGGGATCCCAAAAACATTAGTTTAAAAGCCTGTCACAAAACTCAGATTACACATTAAGCCGTCCTAAGTGGTGAGACTCTAAGGAAGACATAGTCTCCCACCTGGAACTCCATGTTCCTACGCTTTGGATTCGCATAACTTCTCTGTCTACTTTGCGATGTGAGCATCCGAGCTCTGATCTTTTCTATAGCTTCATTGGTCCTCTTTAACTGCCTCAGGACCCAAATATCTGCGCTCACCCAACTCATCCCAATGAATAGGTGATCCACACTTCCTACCATACAGCATCTCATAAGGAGCCACTCCTATAGTCGCCTGATAGCTGTTGTTGTAGGAAAATTCTATCAGAGGTAAATACTTACTCCAAGACCCCTCAAAATCCAGTACACATGCTCTCAGCATGTCCTCCAGTATCTGAATAGTTCTCTCAGATTGACCATCGGTCTGAGGATGATACGTTGTACTAAACTTTAGTTGCGTGCCCATTTCCTTCTGCAAACTTCCCCAGAACTTGGAAGTAAAAGTAGGATCCCGATTTGACACGATCGACCTCGGAGCTCCATGAAGATGTACTATCTCTTTAACATAAAGATCCGCATACTGGTCAACGCTATAAGTTGTCCTCACTGGTAGAAAGTGAGCTGATTTAGTGTATCTATCCACTATCACCCATACTAAGTCATGCTGACCCACTGTCTTAGGCAATCCCACCACAAAATCCATTGCGATGTCTTCCCATTTCCACTCTGGGATGTCTAAAGGCTGTAATAATCCTGCAGGTCTCTGATGTTCAGCTTTGATCTGTTGACATGTCCGACACTTGGTTACATATTCAGTTACATCACCCTTCATCCCCGGCCACCAATACAAAGCTCTTAAGTCCTGATACATCTTGGTGGTACCAGGATGCAAGGAATAAGGGGTGGTATGAGATTCATCCAGAATCTCTCGTCTAATAACAACATCCATCGGAACACAGATCCGACCCTTGTATCTTAGTAGGCCCATGCCAAATATAGAATAGTCCCTAGCTACTCCAGCTAGAACCTCCTCTCTAACCTTCACCAACTGTGGCTCTTGTAGCTGACTCTCCTTTATCCTCTCTAGGAGAGTAGACTGCAGGGTAACGTTGGCTAACTGGCCCACTACTAATTCAATCCCTGGCCTGGTCATATCCTCAGCTAATTCCCTGGATATCTGTCTCACACTATACAACTGCCCTGGACCACTCCGACTTAGGGCATCAGCCAGCTTTACCTGGATGATAGAAAATATCGCAGTCATAGTCTTTCACCAGTTCCAACCACCGCCTCTGCCTCATATTCAAATCCTTCTGCGTAAAGAAGTACTTGAGGCTCTTGTGGTCTGTATATATCTCACACTTCTCCCCATAGAGGTAATGCCTCCATACCTTCAGTGCAAAGACCACTGCTGCCAACTCCAAATCATGAGTTGGATATCTCTGCTCATAATCCTTTAACTGTCGTGATGCATAGGCAACCACCTTCTCTGCCTGCATAAGGACACAGCCTAGCCCTTGCCTTGAGGCATCACAGTAAACCATAAATTCCCCTTGACCAGTTGGAAGACTCAAAACTGGAGCAGTAATCAAACGCTGCTTCAACTCCTGGAAGTTATTCTCACATCTATCTGACCATGGAAACTTCTGGTTCTTACGTGTTAATTCTGTCAATGGAGATGATATTCTGGAGAATCCTTCTACAAATTTCCTGTAATAGCCTGCCAACCGAAGGAAGCTTCTAATCTCTGAGGCATTCCTTGGCCTTGGCCAATTCTTAACAAATTCAATCTTAGATGGATCCACCTTGATCCCATCTCTACTAACAATATGACCCAAGAATATCACCTGCGGTAACCAGAACTCACACTTTTTGAACTTCGCAAATAACTTGTGTTCTCTCAGTCTTTGCAAGACTAACCTGAGATGTTGCTCATGCTCCTCCTCTGACTGTGAATAAATCATGATATCATCAATGAAGACGATCACAAACTGGTCTAAATAATCCTTGAACACTCTGTTCATTAGGTCCATAAATGCTGCCGGAGCGTTAGTCAAACCAAATGACATAACAAGAAACTCATAGTGCCCATATCTAGTACGGAAAGCTGTCTTGGGTATATCTTCATCAACTGGTGATAACCAGATCGAAGATCTATCTTTGAGAACACCATTTTACCTTGCAGTTGATCAAATAAATCATCTATCCTTGGTAGGGGATACTTGTTCTTGATAGTCAACTTATTAAGTTCTCTATAGTCTATACACATCCTTAGTGAACCATCCTTCTTCTTCACAAATAACACCGGTGCACCCCATGGTGAGAAACTAGGTCTAATAAAACCCAGATCTAGCAACTCTTGTAACTGTACCTTGAGTTCCCTCAACTTAGCTGGGGCCATTCTGTAAGGTGCCCAAGACACTGGCTCTATCCTTGGTGCCATCTCAATAACAAAGTCAATCTCTCGGTACGGCGGCAATCCCGGTAGATCCTCTGGAAACACGTCCAGAAATTCACAGACCAACCTAGTCTCTGATGGTCCCACTAGCATGACCTGCGTGGTATCCACCACACTGGCTAAGAAACCTATGCAACCTTCCTGTAGTAGGTCCCTAGCCCTCAGTAACGAAATCATAGGAATTCGGGGTCCATGCACAATGCCAAAAAATACAAAAGGTTCCTCACCCTCAGGTTCAAAAGTTACCATCTTCTTCTTACAATCAATGATCGCTCCATATCTAGTTAACCAATCCATCCCCAAAATCATGTCAAAATCAGTCATGGCTAATTCTATCAAGTCAACTGATAGCTCTCTACCATCTACCATCACTGGTAAAGACCTAACCCACCTCCTAGAAACCACCAACTCCCCAGTGGGTAGCAATGTCCCAAATCCCACAACATAATACTCACAGGGCCTACACAAACTATCAACAACCCTACTAGACACATATGATTGTGTAGCACCAGAATCAATCAACATAGAATAAGATATGCCAGCCTAGAAAGCTGACCTGTGACCACTGAAGGCCTAGCCTCAGCCTCTGCTTGCGTCAGTGCAAATACTCGAGCTGGAGTCGCGCTATCTGGCTTCTTAAGTTCTTCTTTCTTCAGTCTTGGGCAATCCTTCTTAAGATGCCCCACAAGTCCACATACAAAACAGGCCTTCACCCGACATTCACCCAGATGACGCCTACTGCATCTGGCACACTCTGGATATGTCTTCCAGTTCTCATTGCCGCCCTGGCGGCCAATTTGCGCACCCTGTGGCCTCCTATCAGATCTAGGAGCCAAACTGGTATCTGGGGTCTTTCTTTTCTGATCATTGGGGCCTCCGCCCCTACCAACTCCTAAGAAGGGAGGTCCCGTCCTCCTCATATCTCTCCTGGCTACATTATCATGCCAGATCTTATTCTTAGCACCCTATGTAGTAAGGGCTCTCTCCACTACCTGAGCATAAGTTATCACTCCAGGTACAGTGGTAATTCTGACATCCCGGGATATCATAGGTTGTAGCCTCTGAAGGAATCTTTCCTTCCTTGTCCCATCAGTGGGCACCAAGTCTGGAGCAAACTTGGCTAATTTGTCGAATTTCAGGGCATACTCAGTCACTGACATACTCCGTTGCAAAAGTTTACTAAACTCTTTGGCCTTTGCAGCTTTAACGGCCTCATTATAATACTTTTCATTGAAGAGGGTTTTAAACTCTTCCCAACCCATAGTAGTTACATTTCTAGTCTGGGACACCACCTCCCACCAGATTCGGGCATCCTCCCGAAACATGTACGTGGCATAAGCCACTCTTTCATTGCCCACAACTCTCATAAAGTCCAAGATGGACGTAATCATAGCCATCCACTGCTTTGCCTTAAGTGGATCTGCACCACCCTTGAATACCAGAGGATGTTGCTTCCTGAACCGCTCATATACTGATTCCCAACGGTTCTCCAACTATGCCTGCTGCTGTACGGCCGGTACTGAAACAGCAGATGGGGCCCCTGAAGCAACGTTCCCAGCTGGAACCTGCTGTTGCCTCAATTGTAGTATCTCCTCATTCTGCCTCTGTAATTGAGCTTGGAAGTCTGCAAGCACCTGTTGCCAGTTCTTAGGGGCTGGTGGAGGGTTCTAACCCTGATCATTACTTTCGGCCTGATTCCCAGCGCTGGCTGGCTCATTAGATTGCCCTGGAAGCATACTTCCAAGTCTATCTGCAATCAATGACTCAGCTTATCAGGCAGTAATAACAGTATCTCACATCAACCCACGGTTCAAAACCGATCGAAAAAGCATCCACATGCATTGACAATGCTAATAAGCATCCCAATAACTCATACTCAATAATCATGCTAATAAGCAGAGAAATTTCATGGCATCATCAAAACAAAATGCTAATAAGCATATTCTTTGGCATGCATAACCACCTAACAATGTTAATAAACATTTTCCTTAAGCATACTACGACGCTAATAAGCATCCTCTATCCAAGGTACACATACAATGGCGCTAATAAGCGTTTCTGACATTCATCAAATTCAATGACGCTAATAAGCAGTCCTATAGCATTAACAAATATCTATCGTGCTAATAAACATGTTCTCAACCTACATGCAGTAGCCAAGGGCCAGGCCCTGTCAGGATAGCTCATGCTTCTTATTTAAACTAGCAGATAAAGCACACATAATTCATTTAAGCAAATATAAACATAAGTACATTAATAGTAACCCAACCCTGAGTCGAGCTTGCCTTTAGCAGTGAATGTACATGCCCAGTCCAACATCAGGAACCCTTAAACCTTGGCTGCTCTGATACCACATTGTAATGCCCCGCTAATTGGGGTCCATTACCAGGTGTGCTTTGAAACCAGTGCTGGACTTACTAACAAGTCATTTGGACTAAGCAAGTGATTAAGCCACTAAGGTTTGGGTATTATAAACTTTTGATCATCTCGTAAATATTTTCATTAAGTTAGTAACAAATTCTTTACATGGAATCCCAATAACATTAGTTTAAAGCCTGTCACAAAACTTAGATTACACATTAAGTCGTCCTAAGCGGCAAAAGCTGGGTTTAACCCTAGTTCCTCTGAGCATCTCAGCCGTGGTGGTCGAGCGGACTGCATATGTACATACCACTCCTAATGCCCTCCGACTCATGGCTAGTTGAGCTTCTCTTTACCTTTACCTGCACCACAAAGCACCTGTGAGCTAGAAGATTCAGCAAGAAAACTTAATCAATAATTCAGTGAATTAAACAACCATCAAACAGTAATAACTGAATCCAGTGCATTCATTAAACCCAATTGGAGACCATAGAGTCACACAAGCGCATGTCGCACATTCTTTCAAGTTGCTCGCCTCGTCCTAGGAAAGTGAGCAAGCTACAAAGACTGCATGGTTTGCCCTCCAGGCTCAAACTGCAAAACTTCAGGCCGAGTTTGATGAAGCCAAAGCAAAATTGCTCGAGGCCAAGGCCGTAGTCAAAGAAGAAAAGGTGGCCTCATCGTCGTCCATGGAAGAGATGTTATACTAGTGCTGGGCCTTCAAACCGGATGGGAACTTCTCTTTCATGGAGGCCGAGCTGTGGGATTCATACCTTGAAGATTCAAGGCTCGGCTCTTGCAAGAACCGTCAGAGACTGGTGAGGCTTCTGGAGCAGCTGAGGGAGATGGCGAGGAGGTCACCTCGGCGGGGCGAACTGGTGGAGCTCAATGATAGCTCTTTTGTATTTGTCTGTAATTGTTTAGCAGTTTTTTTAATTAAACAATTGCCTTCGGGCTCAGTTTGAGGTTATTCTCCCCGGGATAATTTGCCTGCTTTATTTCAACATACATCTAACTTTTTGATCCATTTATCTTTCCTTTACTATCTCTCATGTTTATGAATCCTTAGACTTGTACATTCGAGATTTTAGGAATTGATTTTTAGATCGGGATAGAATTTATCAAGCTTGGTTATATCCAAGTTTTGTGTGCTGATTTGTATCATACAAAGAATCAGACCTTGAACCTGGTTATATCTGAGGTTTTTAATAATTTAAACTTAGTTCGTGTTAGGTTTATTGATAACTCAAGCTTTAACAAGCCCTTGATATTAAACAATTTTCCCAACTTTCCAAGTTGTGGACCTAGTTGCATCTAGGATTTTAAATGATTTCAACTTAGTTCGTGCTAGGTCTATTGATAACTCAAACTTTAAAAAGCCATTGAATAATCAATATTTCCAAGCTTCTAAATTTTGGACCTAGTTACATCCAGGATTTTAAATGATTTCAACTTAGTTAACGCTAGGTTCATTGAAAACTCGAGCTCTTAAAAAGCCGTCGAATAATCAATTTTTCCAAGCCTCTAAGTTTTGGATCTGGTTGTATCCAGGGATTTTAATGATTTAAACTTATCAAGCAAGCGTAATTTTTCCAATCTCGGGTTATATGCCCCCCAAGTAACTAGAATTTAGAAACTTTCTTGGTTGCTTTTACAAAACTAGAACACAAACTTATACTATCTTAAAGATTATTTAATAATCCACCTATTATTTAATAAAATGGCTTTTATAAATAAGCCTTACATTGATGGTGGTGCTATTGATAATATTTTTTTTTCAAATGTAGGGCATTCCAGGTCTGTGGGACTACTTCCCCATTTAGCCGAGCTATCTTGAAAGTTCCTTCTCGCAAAACCTTAACGACTTGATATGGTCCCTCCAAATTCGGGCCTAAAACACCATCCTCAGGATCTTTATTTGCTAGAAATACCCTTCGGAGAACTAGGTCGCCCAATCCAAATCTACTCGTCTTAACTTTAGAATTAAAATAGCGAGTGATTTTTTGTTGATAATGGGCGAGCTGTAACTGCGAATCTTCTCATTTTTCTTCAATCAGATCGAGGGATGCGTTAAGTAGTCATTCATTTTGCTCTTGGTTGAATGTCCTTTTCCTGTGAGTGGCTACCATGGCTTCGACTGGAAGGACAGTCTCACTTCCAAAAGTTAAGGAAAAAGGAGTATGTCCCGTGGAGGTTCTGTGAGAAGTTCGATATGCCCAAAGTACTTTTGGGAGTTGTTCAGGCCATAATCCTTTGGCCTCTTCTTCAGGCTCATCTTTAGGGTTTTGTTCACAGCCTCGACCTGTCCATTGGTATGCAAATATGCTACTGAGGAGAAACTCTTAATGATGTCGTATTTTTCACAGAAGTCAATGAAGAGATCACTTTCCAATTGTGTCCCATTGTCCGACGACATCTTTTTAGGAAGCCCAAATCGACATATAATAATCTCCACCACGAAGTCTAGGACTCTCTTTGAAGTGATGGTTGCCAGAGGTTTAGCTACCACCCACTTCGTGAAATAGTCGATCGCCACCACCGCGTAACGAACTCCTCCCTTTCCCATAGGTAGGGACCCTATTAGGTCGATTCCCCATACCGCGAATGGCCATGGGGATGAGATCATCGTTAGCTCAACTAGAGTAACTCTGGAAATTATGGTGAAACATTGGCATTTGTCGCACTTCTGGACATACGAGATTGAATCTTTTGTTAGAGTGGGCCAAAAATAGCCCTGCCTCAGTATTTTTCAGTGCTAGGTTTTGCCCCCAGCATGATCTCCACAAAAACCTTCGTGCACTTCTTGAAAAATAGTTTTAGCTTCCTTGGGCAGAACACATCGTAGGAGAGGCAATGAATGACCACGTCAGTATAATGTCCCATCCACTATCACATACCGCGAAGCTTGATATAGTATTTTTCTTGCATCCTTTCTATCATCAGGTAGCCTTACTGTTGTGAGGTATTCCATTATGGGAGTCATCTAGGTCAGTCTTGTGTCGATCATTTCGACTTCTACCATTTCAGTTACACTCGGATTCTCCGAGAACTACATTGGCACTACATTCAATGTCTCAACTTCTTTAGTGGTGGCAAGCCTTGCCAAAGCGTTGGCATTAGAGTTCTGTTCGCGAGGTATCTGTTCAACAGTACTATACTCAAATTCGGACAACTCTCCCTTCAACTTAGCTAGGTAGGCTGCCATCTTGGTACCTCGAGCTTGATATTCTCCTAACACCTGATTAATCATGAGCTGGGAATCACTATAACATTGGACGGATTTTGCCTTAAGCTCCCTTGCCACTCTCAGCCTAGCTAGTAAAGCCTCATATTCGACTTCGTTGTTGGATGCTTCGAATCTGAACCTCAGAGCTATATGGAATCGATGTCATTCTGGGGAGATTAAGATGATCCCTACTCTTGATCCGTTCTTGTTTGATGATCCATCCATGAAGATTTTCCATAACTGATGCACTGGTTCCTTCAAAAGCTCCTCTGGAAATCCGGTGCATTTAGCTACAAAATTAGCAAGGGCCTGGCTTTTGATTGAGGTCCGTGGCACGTACAATTTCTCAAACTGGCTAAGCTCGATAGCCCATTTTAAAAGACATCCCGACATTTCAGGTTTTTGCAATACCTGCCTTAAAGGTTGGTCGGTCATCACGTTCATTGAATGGGACTAGAAATATGGCCGGAGCTTCCTAGAAGCTGTAGATGCCAAAAATCCACTAAATAAGAAATCTCTAGTCCCTGATTAGAACAAAGGGATAAAGGCCACTTAATCATGCAATTGGACTCGAGCCTGTAGGCCCTTTTTGAATACAGGAGATTGTCTCATGAGAAGGCTCAAAATCTCACCAAGGGAAAATATGAGATCAACACCATGAAGCCCCCATTTACACGACATAGAAGCCATGGCCTCGCTCAGCCACGACCCGCGCGCACCAGTTGGCCTCGCCCAGCCACGCCCGCGCGCACCTGGCGGCCTCGCTCGGCCACGCCCGCGCGCAACTGACGGCCTCGCTCGGCCACGCCCGCGCGCACCTGACGGCCTCGCTCGGCCACGCCCGCGCGCACCTGGCGGCCTCGCTCGGCCACGCCCGCGCGCACCTGACGGCACCGCTCGGCCACGCCCGCGCGCACCTGGCGGCCTCGCTCGGCCACGCCCGCGCGCACCAAGTGGCCTCGCCATCTAGGCCCCGTGGTGGCCTCGTCCATGCCCGCGAAGTGGCCTTGCCATCTAGGCCCCGTGGTGGCCTCGCCCATGCCCACGTGATGGCCTCGCCATCTAGGCCCCGTGGTGGCCTCGCCCATGCCCACGGAGTGGCCTCGCCATCTAGGCCCCGTAGTGGCCTCGTCCATGCCCACGGAGTGGCCTTGCCATCTAGGCCCCGTGGTGGCCTCGCCCATGCCCACGTGGTGGCCTCGCCATCTAGGCCCCGTGGTGGCCTCGTCCATGCCCACGGAGTGGCCTTGCCATCTAGGCCCCGTGGTGGCCTTGCCCATGCCCACGGAGTGGCCTCGCCATCTAGGCCCCGTGGTGGCCTCGCCCACGCCAACGGAGTGGCCTCTCCATCTAGGCCCCGTGGTGGCCTCGCCATCTAGGCCCCATGGTGGCCTCGCCCATGGCCTCATGGGGGTCACATCCGCAGCACACTCGACCTCTTGAACAGCCAACAGAGCCGCGCCATCAATAAGCCTTCCAAGGGGGCCTCGCGAAGGAATGAGAGCTACGTCACCTAGTGGCCACGTGAATAGAGCCATGCACCGAAGGTCCCATTCCTTACACCTTGAGACCCCTATGCTTAGAGGCTCCAGTACGAGTCGAATGGGACATACGTGTACGACCTAGTACTGAGTATGAACACCAGTACCAGTGGGGCTACTGGGATAAGAGTTATGGCCCGTACGTCTACGACCAAAGGTTAGAGTCGACACCACTATCACCTGCGCCACTATGCCTGCCATCACTCATCAGACATGGGTACAAACAAGTAGTGGAGACATCCTCCTGACATCTGCTCCTGTACTGGATGTACGACCACAACCTCTGAAGCCACTCCCCTGACAGTGTACTTATGTACTATTTTGTCCCAAGGGACCACCATGTATAAGGGGCCATTAGAGCCCAGCTATAAAAGGAGCTTGACCCCTCAGAATGAGGGGTTGGAAAATTCATTGTAAGCAAAGGCTATTGAGAAATATACCAAGACTTGCTCCATCATTTATCTGTGTTTACTTTTCCTTAAAGTTTATTCTCAGTTCTTATATAAACATCACCTGACTTACCTTTGAGTTTTCCGATCTAATTTCGTTGACGAGATTTCACCGTCAACAGTTTGGCGCCGTCTGTGGGAAGGACAAGCATCAAGCCAGTGTTCTTCCATCACTTCCAACAAAGAAAGATGCTAAGATGTTCAAAACGCCCACGGAAAATACAAGAGGTTGAGGTTCACTGAGACGAAGTAGAGCGGAGGGCCTCCAAGATAGACCCCCCTCCGCCCGAGCATGGAGGTGGGCCAGAAGAACCTCTTCCCCCAGGGGAGGAGAGGGAAGCATCGCCCCCAGCTATCCAGCCCGACGGAGGTCATTTAGAGCCACTAGTGTATCCACTTAACCGGCCCCCGTTGACCCCACGCTCAGGCCACCAGGACCCCGGTCCCTCGACGCACTGGCCAGGCAAGGGTCCCGGGGTACGCTTGGTAAGCTCCAGCTCAAGGACGCACTTCTACATGGATGAGATTCACGAGTTGCATAAAAAGACTAGAAGGCTGGAAACCATGATAGAGAACATGCAAGAGGTTTTAAACGACCTACTGCGAGGGAGGTCAAGCATACCCCTCCCAAAGCGTAAAGGGAAGGAGTATGAAAAAGGGGAAAACACTGTCCCCATAGACGATGGGGGAACCCAACTTTCCACCAGTAAAACCCCCCATGCAAAATACCATGGGGGACCTAGGCCGACGAAATGCCCCAGGAGCATAGGCAGAGAGAAGATGATGGTCGTAAGAACGAGGCCGAAGTCCCCTCAAAAGAGGCACCCCCTGGCCTAAGAAAAGAGCTCCATGGGAAGAGGTCAGAAGTAAGACATGCACCCCCCGCGGTTCCCCCAAGGAACACGACCAAGGCAAGGGATCATCCCAAGAACCCGCAAGACTCCTTATGCAAAAAGAGGAGGGGACTAGACACCAAAATGCGAAGCCCTCGAGGCAAGATCACCACTGCGCTTGGGGGGCACATGGATGACGAAGAATTCAACCGTGACTCACCCGTCACAAGGGAGATTCAGGCTGAGCAAGTGCCCACTGTCTTCAGAGAGCCTCGCATGACTCCGTACGAGGGTACGACAGACCCAAAATATCACATAGACTCCTTCAATAACTTGATGAGGTTAAGAGGGGTCAACAACAGGGCAAAGTGTCATTGCTTTGTCGTTACGCTTAAAGGAGTGGCGTACAAGTGGTTCAAGAGGTTAGGGCCAGGAACAATCGAGTCATGGCAACAATTCTCTGATGAATTTCTTCAGCAGCACCATGCAGCCTGTGATTACGTCATGCCAACTACCAACCTCGCTAACATAAAACAAGGCGAGAATGAAAGTCTGAAGGACTACGTCCATAGGTTCAGTATGGAGGCAACAAAGGTGGGAGATTTAACCAAAGCGGAGCTCAAGATGGCTATTACAGCCGGAGTTCGTCCAGGAAGCAAGTTATGGGGGAGCATGCTCAAAAGAGAAGTTTCGAATTTGGATGACTTCGAGAGAGAGCACAGAAGTACATATGTGTGGAAGAGGGCCATAAGAACTTCCATGTCGAAGAAAGCGAACCTTCCTCCAGTGGCCATACTACCAATACGTCTGGAGATTTCATATAGAAGGGGGCCTCGTGCTAGAGGGGTCGCGGACCATGTTTGAGATCGAACGAAGACCCTCTAGCCATGAAAGTCCCCATCCGAGGGGAAATCACCTCAAAAGTAGACACCTCCAAAAAGGGTCTCCAAAGTAGACGCCTCCAAAAAGGGTCTCCAAAGTAGACGCCTCCAAAAAGGGTCTCCAAAGTAAACGCCACCAAAAGGGGTCTCCAAAGTAGACACCTCCAAAAAGGGTCTCCAAAGTAGACGCCTCCAAAAAGGGTCTCCAAAGTAGACGCCTCCAAAAAGGGTCTCCAAAGTAGACGCCTCCAAAAAGGGTCTCCAAAGTAGACGCCACCAAAAGGGGTCTCCAAAGTAGACACCTCCAAAAAGGGTCTCCAAAGTAGACACCTCCAAAAAGGGTCTCCAAAGTAGACGCCTCCGAAAAGGGTCTCCAAAGTAGACGCCTCCAAAAAGGGTCTCCAAAGTAGACACCTCCAAAAAGGGTCTCCAAAGTAGACGCCTCCAAAAAGGGTCTCCAAAGTAGACGCCTCCAAAAAGGGTCTCCAAAGTAGACGCCTCCAAAAAGGGTCTCCAAAGTAGATGCCACCAAAAGGGGTCTCCAAAGTAGACACCTCCAAAAAGGGTCTCCAAAGTAGACACCTCCAAAAAGGGTCTCCAAAGTAGACGCCTCCAAAAAGGGTCTCCAAAGTAGACGCCTCCAAAAAGGGTCTCCAAAGTAGACGCCACCAAAAAGGGTCTCCAAAGTAGACGCTTACAAAAAGGGTCTCAAAAGTAGACGCTATCCAAAAGGGTCTCAAAGTAGACGCTTCCGAAAAGGGTCTCAAAGAAGATGCTTGCAAAAAGGGTCTCAAAGAAGACGCTTGCAAAAATAGTACTATGCCTAATGACGAGAAGGACGCTTCTCGCAAGATATAATAAGCGCGCGCGAAGATATATAAAAGGATAACTAGAACCCAAGGGGTCAATATATCCTTATAGGTGCAACCAAGGCGCACCACAGAGAGACCTACCGAACGCCCTTTCGCGTGGGTTCCAAAGGATCTCAAACATGATAAATATAAAAAAAAAAAAAAAAAGAAGAATAAGAGAATAATAAAAAGGAACGGAAAAGTCTACAAGAACGCCTAAAGGCCTCCCTATAGACTGGGGGGCAAGTGTAGATGCCAAAAATCCACTAAATAAGAAATCTCTAGTGCCTGATTAGAACAAAGGGATAAAGGCCATTTAATCATGCAATTGGACTCGAGCCTATAGGCCCTTTTTGAATACAGGAGATTGTCTCATGAGAAGGCTCAAAATCTCACCAAGGGAAAATATGATATCAACACCATGAAGCCCCCATTTACACGACATAGAAGCCATGGCCTCGCTCGGCCAGTCAGGCACAGACACTATTGGCCTCGCTCGGCCACGCCCCGCGCGCACCAGGTGGCCTCGCCCAGCCACGCCCGCGCGCACCTGGCGGCCTCGCTCGGCCACGCCCGCACGTAACTGACGGCCTCGCTCGGCCACGCCCGTGCGCACCTGACGGCCTCGCTCGGCCACGCCCGCGCGCACCTGACGGCCTCGCTCGGTCACGCCCGCGCACCCCTGATGGCCTCGCCATCTAGGCCCCGTGGTGGCCTCGTCCATGCCCACGGAGTGGCCTTGCCATCTAGGCCCCGTGGTGGCCTCGCCCATGCCCACGTGATGGCCTCGCCATCTAGGCCCCGTGGTGGCCTCGTCCATGCCCACGGAGTGGCCTCGCCATCTAGGCCCCATGGTGGCCTCGTCCATGCCCACGGAGTGGCCTCACCATCTAGGCCCCGTGGTGGCCTCGCCCATGCCCACGTGGTGGCCTCGCCATCTAGGCCCCGTGGTGGCCTCGTCCATGCCCACGGAGTGGCCTTGCCATCTAGGCCCCGTGGTGGCCTCGCCCATGCCCACGGAGTGGCCTCGCCATCTAGGCCCCGTGGTGGCCTCGCCCACGCCAACGGAGTGGCCTCTCCATCTAGGCCCCGTGGTGGCCTCGCCATCTAGGCCCCATGGTGGCCTCGCCCATGGCGTCATGGGGGTCACATCCGCAGCACACTCGGTCTCTTGAACAGCCAATAGAGTCGCGCCATCAATAAACCTTCCAAGGGGGCCTCGCGAAGGAATGAGAGCTACGTCACCTAGTGGCCACGTGAGTAGAGCCATGCACCGAAGGTCCCATTCCTTACACCTTGAGACCCCTATGCTTAGAGGCTCCAGTACTAGTCGAATGGGACATACTTGTACGACCTAGTACTGAGTACGAACACCAGTACCAGTGGGGCTACTGGGATAAGAGTTATGGCCCGTACGTCTACGGCCAAAGGTCAGAGTCGACACCACTATCACCTGCGCCACTATGCCTGCCACCACTCATCAGACATGGGTACAAACAAGTAGTGGAGACATCCTCCTGACATCTGCTCCTGTACTGGATGTACGACCACAACCTCTGAAGCCACTCCCCTGACAGTGTACTTATGTACTATTTTGTCCCAAGGGACCACCATGTATAAGGGGCCATTAGAGCCCAGCTATAAAAGGAGCTTGACCCCTCAGAATGAGGGGTTGGAAAATTCATTGTAAGCAGAGGCTATTGAGAAATATACCAAGACTTGCTCCATCATTTATCTGTGTTTACTTTTCCTTAAAGTTTATTCTCAGTTCTTATATAAACATCACCTGACTTACCTTTGAGTTTTCCGATCTAATTTTGTTGACGAGATTTCACCGTCAACAGAAGCCAATATCAGACAGAACGCCAGCTTCTCTATCAGTGGGTATCGTGACTCATCTCTGAGAAGTCTCTTTCTTATATAATATACTGGTTTTTGAGCACGGTCTTCTTCTCGGACTAACACAACACTGACTGCATTTTCTGTCACGGCCAAATAAAGGAACAAGGGTTCCAGTCATAGGCTTAGATAACACTGGGGGCTCGGCTAGGTGCATTTTTAGGTCAAGTAAGGCCTCTTCGCACTCCTCTGTCCATTCAAATTTTTTGTTTCCCTTGAGCGAGTTGTAAAATGGCAGACACTTGTCAGTAGATTTTGAAATAAAAAGATTTAAAGCTGCCACCTTTCCAGTCAGGTTTTGAACTTCTTTACGCGATCTGGGCGAGGGCAATTCTAACAATGACCTGATTTTCTCAGGATATTCCACTATTCCCCCGTGTTGACTATGAAACCCATAAATTTTCCAGATGCCACTCCGAATGTGCACTTCTGAGGATTCAGCTTCATGTCATACCTCCTTAAGATTCCAAAACATTCTTCTAGATCAGGTACATGGTTATCGACAGTCTTTGACTTGACAAGCATATCATCGACATACACTTCCATACTTTTCCTAATCTGAATATTGAACATTTTGTTGACTAAGCATTGATATATAGAACCGGTATTCTTCAGCCCAAAGGGCATGAATTTATAACAATATACGTTATTTGGGGTCATGAAGCTAGTATGTTCTTGGTCCACAGGATTCATCGCAATCTGGTTATATCCAGAATACGCATCCATGAAGGACATGAGCTCGTGACCTGTCGTGGCATCTACCAACTGATCAATCCTTGGTAGTGGAAAGCAATCCTTGGGACAAGATTTGTTCAGGTTGGAGAAGTCGATGCAAGTCCTCCATTTCCCGTTTGGCTTTGGGACCAGCATGGGATTGGCGACCCAGATCGGGTATTTTGCTACACGAATAAACCCGCATTTTAATAGTCGAGCTACTTCTTCCTCAAGAGCTTCAGCTCGGACTGTTCCCAAGAGTGTCCATTTTTGGGATTTTGCAGGCACGTTCTTATCCAAATTTAAAGTGTGCATGATTACACTCGGGCTTATTCCCACCATGTCTTCATGTGACCAAGCGAAAACGTCCAGATTCTCTTGTATGAAATTGACCAGCTCCTTCTTCCTTTTATCATTAAGATTCTTCCCAATCTTTACGACTCTTGAAGCTTCATTGGGATCAATGTTTACCTCCTCGATCTCCTCTATAGCTTGGAGTTCTAACATGTCGTCACCTATCTGTGGGTCAATGTCATCACGTTGGGCGTCGTTACTGTCCTCTTTTTGCTGAGGTTCTTCCATCCCACAAGTAATTTCTACTTCCCAGGACTCCTTGCCTCCATCATTTATGACCATAGCTTGCTGCCCAGGTTGTGATTTTCCCTTCATAGAAATGCTATAGCATTCTCTGGAAGTGAGCTGATCACCTCTGACGGTGCATATTCCCGCAGCTAAGGGAAATTTTATTGCTAGGTGGCGAATAGAGGTTATGGCTTCAAATGCCATCAATGCAGGTCAGCCTAAAATCACATTGTATGTAGCTGGACAGTCGATTACCATGAACTCAAGTAGCTTGGAGATAGTTCGTGAAACTTCTCCCAATGTTACAACTAATTCTATCATCCCGATGGCTGCTGACCCTTCACCAGAAAACCCGTACAGAGTCATTGAGGTCCCCTTCAATTCTGCTACAGATAACCCCATTTTTTCCAAGGTGGACCTAAAAAGTAGATTCACAGAACTCATGTTATCTACTAGTGTCCTCCGGATCCTCCAGTTGGCGAGCTAAACGGTTATGACCAAGGGATTGGTATGTGGGAATTGGACGTGGCTAGCATCCTATTCTATAAAAATGATTGGTTGTTTTTCCAATCGCTGTTGTTTCAATAACCACTGTTCCAGGACGAACGCCACTCTGTTATAGGATTTCAGTTCGTTAATGTACCTCTTTTGGGCCCCTCTGCTCATGCCTGCCAGATGAGGTCCTCCCGAAATGGTGGCTATATCTCCCCCTATTATTGGAGGAGGATCGTCCTAATTCGCTTGAGCTCCAGTTTGACTTACAGGAGCTTCAGGGGCTGACAGAGGGTTTGTTCCAGCGGACTGATTAAGGACCACCTGATTTCGGGCGTACTGGGCCAAAGGTCCCGCTCTAATGAGAGTTTCGATCTCATCCTTCAGCTGTCGACAGTCATCAATGTTACGACTGATATCATTATGAAATTGATAGAACTTCGAAGGATCTATCTTCACTCTTTGTTTTTTCAACATTTCTTGCTTCTTCCATGGAAGGCGAGTAGAATTTTCCAGGAAGATGCACTCCCTAGTATCCGTGAGGTCGATATAAGTGGCGTAAACAAGCTTGAATTTCTCCCTAGACTTATTTTTCTTTGTTCCGCTCTAGTCGCCCTCACCATTTCTCTTCCTTTTGTTACTCCCCCCTTGGTTATTTGGGGTAATGGTTTGAGCCATAGCTGCAACGTCCGTTACCGCTCCAACGGGCTAGATAGGGATATGGTTGGTTCCTGCGATGGAAGCTCGCGCCTCTTCTAGGTTAATCCATCTTTGAGCTCGTGCCAAGAAATCGTCCACACTATTAACCCCTTTTCTCTGTAATTCTTACCACAGGTCACCCCCAATAAGGATTCCCATCCTAATTGCCATGAGCTTGGAGCTGTCATCGACATCCCTAGCTCATGCAGCGACATTGGAAAATCTACTTAGATATGCCTTCAACGTTTCGCCAAGTTGCTGCTTTACATTGGCTAATGAATTAGCCTTAACCCGAGTTGTCTGGGAAGCCCAAAATGCTTTTTTGAAGTCAGAAGAAAACTTCTTCCACGAACTTATAGACTGCATATTGTATTGCTTAAACCATTGCCTGGCTGGCCCAATCAGAGTTGAAGGAAATAAAATGCACCTTAGATCGAGTCTGACATTGTGGGTCATCATCATGGTATTAAACATCCCGAGGTGGTCTGACGGATCTCCATCTCCATCAAACATTGACAAGTCTGGCATTCTAAAGCCTATCGGATATGTGGTCGCCGCAATATTTGGAGCGAAAGGCTCGAGCTCATCCTCTGAGTTGCATTCGTCTTTATCTTTTCCATATAAAAGACTCTTCATTTTCTCTTCCATTAGAGCTAGCCTCTTGAGGGTTTTGTCTCTGGTCCCTAGGTTATCTGGGGGCTGTTCAAGCTCGAGCTTTGTTTGGTGGGGCATTCCCATTATCACGTACTATGGAAGGACCTCCCTCTTGTCGAGTATAACTAACATCTTCATTCCGAGCTGGATTCCTTCTCTGCGAATTCAGACGATCATGCAAATCAGGTTGTGAATCGTATTAAGGGCTTTGTGTTGACTCAGCTGATTTCTCAGATCGCCCTTGGACCTACCACTTCGATGACTTTCAGTCCAGTAAATTCCATTTGCAAAGCTTCGCGGTTGAGGTCGAGGATCTAGATTTTCAACACGTGTCCGTGGGACGTAGGGATGGGCAGACGGAGGAGGATTTCTCCTACTGTCTCCATAAGCTGGAGTGTCCCGCATAGAACGAGGTGGTGTTGGATGTCTAATAGGTGACGGGGGATGCCTTATTGGTGAGGCAATCCTTGTCCCATCAGGGCAAACTAGATTAGCCCACCTCTGCTCTGCCCCATTATTTCTAGCTCTCTACACCTGACGATCCGATCGTGATGTAGGATGGTTTGCTATAACATTTTGTCTCTGTGAGCCAGTCCCAGCCCCTCCTCGTGGATTGCCATGGGTATTCCTAGGTGCTTGTGAAGGAGGCACCGAACTTGGGGTTGCCGTTCTAACCGATCGACTGATATGTTGATGACCCCTATGAGGGCCACTGGGATGAACATTCTGGCAGTCTCGCCCTGTAGGCACAGAAGTTGGGGTGGCAGTTCTGACTGACCGACTTTGTTTGGATCGGTTATTCCTGTGGGATTTATGAGACCAACTTTGCCTCTTTCTAACATTAATGTTGGTTGCAAGAGGGGGTAACCGAGCCAACACCTCCTCAATTTGCATGTTTGCCTTAGCGAGATGGCTTCTTAACTGCATGTTTTCCATTTCAAAGACAGTTAAGTAGCCTGGGTTTGGATTTGGTGGTAATGACGATGAACTCCCAGTGTCGTCGTGACCCGCTGGTTGTTTTCCCGGATGTTGCTGGACTTCAGGGCCATGCTCATTCGAAACAGCGGTATGATGGGCCTCCTGCCCACCAGGCTATTCTATCTCATTGTCGTGCATTGAGAGAGTGAACATCATGATGAGATTTGACTGGGATTTTAATAAAGCACTAATTTTCTTCTCAATGAAAGCACCAAATTGTTGACGCAGTTGTTCGCCAACAGTGTGTTAAGAAATAATAAGTTAGATTAGTGCTTAATAAACCGTAATGAAAAATAAATGATTTCACTCAAGAACATAGAACTTTTACGTGGTTCAGTGGTTAAAATCCACCTAGTCCACGAGTCTATATTATTTCTATTTCTCTCTCTATTTGGGCAAAGTTTTGGTATTATAGAATAATGGTCCCCCTCCCTGACCAATATTCCCAGTATTTATAAGGGAATTCTATAGACAGGTTTAGGTAACCGTGTGAGTCAATCACGCATTTGCATAAATATTACATTTAATACATATACTTCCCATTTATAATGGGATATGATTTGATCACAAAGTAAGTGTTCTCCTAACATATGGGGCATTAAATATGACATCTTGGTCATAAATAAATGCATAAAAGGACCCGAGTCTCTGGAGATCCGCAGGTGTGCAATATATTAGAATTACCACGATCTGGTTGTCTCCTCCAAGCTCGTGCTTAGACAGTTATTTTAATATCTTGAGCTCGCACTTCACAGCCTACGTATCCCTTGCTCGGGTTAGACTCAAGGTGCCTAACACCATGGGTGACCACACGAAACCTGAGCTGTCCACATGCATAACAATCAGATATCACTCCCATGCTACGTCTCCATATATTTATTTGCCAGTTGTACCCGAGCTGGGTGAATAAACTCAGGCTGAAATTAGGGTACAACAGAACTAAAATTCCGATAGATCACTTTTTACCATAGCTAGATAAGCTACCATTTTAATACATCGAGCTTGATATTCCCCTAACACTTGTTTATCAGGAGCTAAGAATTACTGAATCATTGAATTGCTTTCACTTTCAGCTTCTTTGCTATCTGAACTCCAGCCAACAAAGCCTCATACTCCGCTTCATTGTTGGAAGCGTGAAAATTGAATATGAGAGTCGTATGGAAACGATGTCCTTCAGGTGTAATTAGGATTATTCCAGCTCCAGATCCATTTTTGCTTAATGATCTGTCAACAAAGAGTTTCCACAATTCTTGTACCGGTTCTATCATAGGTTTGTTCTAGAACCTGGTACATTCAGCTATAAAATTGTCGAGCTCCTGACCCTTTATTATTGTTCATGGCTTGTACAATATCTCAAACTGACTGAGTTTGATAGTCCATTTCAACAGACGTCCCGATGCTTCAGGCTTTTTCAAGACCTGCCTTAAAGGTTGATCGGTTAAGACGTGTATAGTGTGGGACTGAAAATATGGCCCGAGTTTCCTCGAGCCCAAAATCAGGTAGAACGCGAGCTTATAAGTGAAAGGATATCTTGGTTTAGCTCCCAGAAGCCTCTTACTGATGTAGTACACTGGTTTCTACACCCATTTTCTTCTCAAACTAACAGAGCGTTGACTGTGTTCTCTGTTATTGCAAGGTATAGATACAGACATTCCCCAACAACTAGTTTTGCTAATACACGGGGTTCAACCAAGTGCTTTTTCAAATCTTCAAATGCATGTTCTAATTCTTCTGTCCATTCAAATCATTTATTTCCCCTGAGTAGATTATAGAAGGGAAGACATTTTTTCGAGGTTCTTCTAAATCTTCAGAAATTACCATTGCCTGAGGCACCTCATTCTCTTCAACTATCACCATGACTTGCTACCCAGGTTATGATTTCCCCTTCTTGGTTGAGTCTACTGTCCAATTTGGCAGACTCCCTACTAAGGACCCCAATACACACATAGCCAATTTCCTGGAGCTGTGTGGAACTTTTAAATATAATGGGGTCACCAATGATTCTATTAGACTGACATTGTTCCCGTTCTCACTACGGGATAGAGCTAAAGTTGGTTGAACTCTCTTCAAGCTAATTCAATTACTACATGGGAGGCCTTAGCTCTGAAACTTCTTGCTAAATTTTTCCCTCCATCCAAGGCTGCAAAGTTAAGAGGGGAAACTAATAACTTCTCTCAATTTGATGGATAGTCTCTTTATGATGAATGGGAGAGGTTTAAGGAGCTTTTGAGGAAGTGCCCTCATCATGGGATTGAAAAATGGATGCTAGTCCATAATTTTTACAACGATTTGTGTGGGATGACTCGCACCATTATTGACGCTGCAGTAGGTGGTGCTTTCATGAGCAAGAGTGCTAATGAGGCCTATTAATTGCTTGAAGAAATGGCCATGAATAACTATCAGTGGCCTAGTGAATGAGATAGAAATGAAAAGGTAGCTGGTATGCATGAGCTGGATACTATTACCGCTCTCACTGCTCAGGTTGCATCATTGACCAAGCAACTGCAACAAAATTCTATGGCCACTCAAGTCATGTAAAGCCAGGCAGTATGTCATAATTGTGGTGGTTCTCACCCATTTGAGCAGTGCATGGTAATTGAGATGAACAATTCCATTCCCATGGATCAGGTGAATATGATGGAAAATTTCAATAGGCAAGCTAATTATCCATTCTCCAACCCGTTCAACCAAGGGTGGAGAAATCAACCTAATTTTGCATGGAGAAATAATCAGGGTCCTCAACAAATTCAGCAGCCTATGCTTCAAGCTCCACCCCAGGCACCTTTACAACCACCGGTACTACCTGTTTCTCAAGAGAAGACAAATGAGTTACAAGCTACACTGTCAACTCTGACCAACTCTCAATCTCAATTTATGACAGAAACTCACTCATCCATCAGGAATCTTGAGATGCAAGTTGGTCAGTTGACAAATATGTTACAAAGTAGGCCTCAAGGAAATTTTCCAAGTAATACAGAGGTGAACCCTAAAGAGCAATGCAATGCAATCTCTTTGAGGAGTGGGAAGGCTCCGAGCGGTGGAAGGCTCCGATGATTAGCAACATCAAAAGACGAGTTTTTGCTTATGACACTATGGCTCTAAAGGATGAGTAGGGTAGACTTGACCCGAGTTGAAGTTTAATGAAGGAAGTGAGCGCCCAGCTGGAGATGTTAAATATAGTGCCATTGGGAGGCATATCAAGTTCATTTAAATTTATTTGAGTTTGTTACATTTTTTTTTTTTGCTATTTTAGCTGAGACCATTTTTATTTTTTTAGTTAGTTTTTGTTTAATTTTAATTTTCTTGTAAATATTGTTGATTCTTGAAACGTGCAATACATGAAAAAAATTGAAAAATTATGAAAAGAAAAAAAAATTCTGGTTTGTGGAGTAGACCTGCGACCACATGAACCACTTCCTGTGCCCACAACTCCAGTGGTCTAGGCCTATTGGTCAACTTTGTACGACCGTATCAGGTATCTTGTGACTACACACGACGCCGTTGAAAAATCGCCTAAGGGTTCAATCCTGCGACCACAGGATCACGTTTTTTTTTATAATTTTTTTACAAAAAAATTTAAAAAAAGCCCAAAATATAAACCAAAGGATGGACACTTTGGTGTCTCAATTCCAGCAGCACAACTTATGGAGTGTCAATGTGGCGTAGAACCAATATGCCTATAACCAAGCCTTTGCCACTCATTTTGGCATTGACACTAGTGGATTTCCACCATATCCACAACTACCTAGCTTTGGGTATCCTACACCTAAGGGGGATGACGAGGCAGGTCCTTCATCATGAGTCGAGTCAAGTTAGGTTCCTTTCCTTAGCTTTTATTTAAACATTGGGGACAATGTTTTTGGTAAGTTTGGGGAAGGGGAATTTATTTTTATTATTTGTGTCAGGTTAGTTGAGTCAAGTTTCTGTTTAGTTTGGTGTTTTGTTAAATTGTGTTTGGTTTTGTTTGTTAATTGTGTTGCGTGTTAGGGTATCTAGAGAGTCTGTCGAATCAAGATAACAATGATTAGCCAATGAGCGTAAATGACTTGTAATATAATTCGAGAAAAATATATTTGATTGTAAAAAAATCTGTGTGCTTGGTTTGACCACTTCTTTGGGTTACTTTAATTCATTGTAAAACTGAATATTTGATCATGATTGGTAAATTCTTGCATTTAAATGTATGTACACTTGTTAAATTTTGAATGTAGAAAGAATGTATGAAAAATTCTAGAACTTGCTTGTTATTTGAGGCGAAATCATAGACAATGCATATTTATGAAAATGATTTAGGCAAAAAAAAATTTGGAATGTTTGAGCCTTTCAAGCCAACCTTGATTAATTTATCCTTAGTTTCCCTTTTTG
Source organism: Humulus lupulus (assembly GCF_963169125.1). Classification (NCBI taxonomy): domain Eukaryota; kingdom Viridiplantae; phylum Streptophyta; class Magnoliopsida; order Rosales; family Cannabaceae; genus Humulus; species Humulus lupulus. The sequence continues at coordinate 164,518,731 of NC_084797.1, read as the reverse complement.
AGCCTAAAAGTATAACTTTTTTATTGTTAACCACTTATTTTGAGTCTAATTGAACACTTTATTATTTTTCATTCCCTTGATTTATACCATGAGCATATAAATATATAAACGGGGATTGATTTGTAATGGGTGTTATTTTGTGATTTGGTTGTGACAATAGAAAAATAAAAGAAAAGATTGAGAGAAAAATGCGAAAAAAATTAAGATTGAAAATAAACTACACTTCTTATGTTTGTTCACATTGAAAAACATGTCTTTGGGGAAGTGTAGTTAAATAAAAAAAATGAATATCTAGTGTGAATTTTTTTCAATCGTGGAAAATAAAGGGAAATTTGGGGTTTTTTGGATTATAATGTGGATATTAGGTTTGGTTTGTTTGGATTATATGCTTATGGTATATTTGAGCCAAAATGACTACCTAAGCCTCTCAATACAAGCTTTGAAAGACCTTTTGATTCTTGAACATGGATTGATTTATATAGTGGAGAATAATAAGTTAGCAAGCATATGGAAATATGGGATTTGATGGATTGATGGTGAGAATTCGGTGTGTGTAAATTATTTTAAATGTGTGTTATTTACTGTTCATGGTTGAGTTGACAAAAATGATCAATGGGTTAGGGTAAGTTGAAGAATTGGTTGCATTGAAAATCTGGATTACTTCTCAGTTATTTTTTAGAATTATATATGTATGTCATTCATTAATTTTGAGGCTTAAAAATTGTGGTTATCTTGATTCATTTGTTATTGTTTGTATTTATTTGTTTAGTTTGTCTTGAGTCTTGTTTTCTTTGCTCGAGGGCGAGCAAATGTTAAGTTTGGGGAAGTTTGATGAACGAGTTTTAGACTCATTTATCGATGTGTTTTTAGGTAGAGTATTAGGTGTTTAGTTTTTTTTTGTTCTATTTTATGCTTGTTTTTGTGTGTTTTCATGTGTCGAAGGGCTGAGGTGAGTTAGGTGTGGAAACATGGTGGAAAAAACTGACAAAAAGAGAAAAATTGGTGGAAAACAATGTTTCGGAGCACTTTCTGCAATCACAGGAATGGTATTCTGTGGCTGCAATTACAGAAAAGTTAGGCATTTCCAGGGCATTCATGCGACCGCAGGAATGCTATCCTGTGACTGTAGGATATGTCTAGAAATGTGAAAAACACAGATTTTTAATGAAGGGTGTTTTGGTTATTTCATGTTTAGGAATCACGATTTTGGAGAGGAAAATAGGAACTTTTTGCAAACCTAGATTGAGAGAAGAGGATTGAGATCACTTTGGAGAAGAGCTTGGATTGGCATGGAGTTCTTTTCTTTTCTTTTTATCTTTACTTTATGTCAATTTCTTATTTATGGATTTCTTAATGATGAACATGAGCTAATTTTATTTTCTAGGGTTTTAAATGTAATCACTTGGATCATTGTTATTTTCTATGAGGATTTCATGATTCTTTCTTCACTTCTATTCTAAATTATTTGATTTGTTCTTAATGCTTGTGAATGCTTGATCACCATTTGCATGATTTATGATTTTGATTCGAATTCTGAAAAGTGAGAATTGATTACGCTATGATTGAATAATCACAATTTTCATATTGGATGAAAATACCTATATGAATTGTGTAGTTTTAGGATTATTGTGTTCAATGCCTTTTATGTGTTGGAATTTACCACATGAATGTAGAAAATTCACATGTAAATTGAGTTCTTTGTTTCTTGAAAAAGAGTAAGAATCATTTTTGTTAATCCACTATTAGTTTAGGAAGAAAAATTGTGAAGTCTGATTAGCGAAATAATAAAGTGAAAAGTTGATAAAATTAAATTCCCTAGTTCTTTATTTTTGAAGTTTTTACAATTATTTACTTTCTTTCATAGTGTTATTTTATGTTTATTGCTTTTGTTATTTTAATATTTTTGAAACCAATTTATTGTTGACCAAATAGAAATATAAAATTAATTTGTTGGTAATTAGTAAATCAATCTCCGCGGGAACGATCGATATTTATCATTGTATTACTTATGTCGATTACGTATACTTGTGTATCAATTTTACCCAACAATAGGGGTCTGAATAGGGGTTTGGACTGCGGACTTTGCTTCCTCCAAGTAAATCCATTCTTGAACTCAAGCCAAGAACTCGTCTGTACTCTTCACTCCTTTCCTTTGGAGTTCATTCCATAATTCACCCCCGAAATTGATTCCTGGCTGCATGGCCATGAGTTTGGCACTATCATCAGCATCCCTAGCTCGAGATACTATATTTGTGAACCGATTGATGTACGCTTTAAGGGATTCACCCGGTTGCTGTTTGATATTGGTCAGGGAGTTGGCCTCTACTCGAACTTCTTTCGTAGCTTGAAACATCATTTTGAACTTCGTCGATAATTGTATCCATGAAGTGATCGAGTACCTTTTAAACTTGGTAAACCATAATTTGTTTGGTCCTCTCAACGTGGCTGGGAACATAATACAGCGCAGCTCGATGTCACGTTTTGGGCTTTAATCAAAGTGTTGAAGGTCCCAATGTGGTTTGACTGGTCAGTTGTTCCATTGTAAGTGGACATGTTGGGCATTTTGAAGCCCATGGGATAGGGAGCTACTGCGATATAAGGATAAAAAGGCTCAAGCTCCTCATCAAAATCACAATCGTCCTCGTTTTTCCCTAACAGGAGTCTCTTCATCTATTCCTCCATCAAAGCCAGTCGTTCAAGGGTTGGATCCTTTGTCTCTAGGTTAGTTACCAGCTCCCATCCTATCTTGCACATTATATGGGTTATTGTCCCTCCAAGCTGGAGCTCAGTTAAGTGGGGCGTTCCCATTCTTGCGCACGATTGATAGATCTCCCACTGTCTGAGCATAACTCATATTATTGTAACGAACTGGCTGTCCTCTTTGTGCATTTAGATGGTCACATAGATCGGACTGGGGATTGGAATGCAAGCTTTGGGCAGAGCTCAATTGATTTCTCATGTCGCTCTCATGTCTCTAAGAGTGTGTGTTTCGTATACTCCCAGTTCTGCCACCACAATAGCTCTTTGTCCAATAACTACCATGCACAGAGCTTACTGCTCGCGACTGAGGTCACGGGGTTTAATTATTCTTGCGAGATCGTGGGATATATATCTTCTATGGGTACATAATCTCTCTTGTCATTCCTACGAACTGAAACATTTCTCTGTGGGCGAGGAGGTGTCGGATGACGTATATGCAATGGAGGTTGCTTTATTGGTGAGGCAATTCGTCTCCCGTCAGGATACACTAGATTAGCTCGCCCATTGTCTACTCCGATTTCCTGAGTTGGTGGCAACACAGATTCGTTTCTTTGCACCTAAGTGGCTGGTTGAGGTGTTAGTGGATTTAAGGGACCTCCGCTCTTCTCGATGTTGTCTCAACTCACCTTGTTTGACTAGACTGAGTTATGTGAGTGTGAACTGCTTGTTTATTCCTATGATTATTAGCAGGTGGGTTATTTATAGGAGTTCGTTCTGAAGGCACGAAGATCGGGGTTGCTGTTCTAACAGAACGACTCAATTTGGGTCGATTGTTCCTCTGGGACCGAGATCGAGAGGACCCAATTTGCCTCCTTCCGACATTCTCATCGGTTGCAGGGAGAGGTAATCGAGCCATTATCTTGCTATTCACTATTTAGCCTGGGTGAGGTGGCTCCTTTGCTGGGCATTCTCCATTTCGATGGCAATCAGATATCTTGGATTTAGATTTGGAGGGCGCCAAGCCGAATTTTCAGTATCGTCTTGGTTTACATGATGTTTTCAAAGATGACGCTACACAAAGGTGCCCTTTCCTGTTGGGTTTGTTGCACGGTAATCTCCATGATCACCAAGTCTCTCTGATTCATTGTCGCGCATGGAACGAGTTACCACCATGGTTATTGTTGTGTTGAATATTCTCTGACAAATTTCAAGCCTAATCTATTCTCAATAAAAGCATCAATCTGTTGACGCGGTTTTTCACCAACAGGGGATTAAGAAATTTGATTAGAGAGATTAAACTTATTTATAAACTGTAAATATAAACTCACAAAGTTTTAATGTGGTATAGTGGTTAAAAATCCACCTAGCCCATGAGTCACTCTTATTCTTGTTTATGAACCCTTGAAGAGATTGTTTATGACAATTTTAGCAGAGTTTTGGCATACAAGATGTCGGTCCCTTTTACAGACAATTTCCCTTACATATATAAAGAATTATTATGGACAATATTGAGTGTTGACTGTGTTTTTAGCCAATGACGTGAGAACGTCAATAACGACAAGCCTTAAAGAGAATGTAAACGACAACAGACAGTTTAATCAATGAAAGTAAATGACACAAGAGATTTGATAGTGGTTCAGCCCCGATCAGTCGGTAATAGCCTAATCCACTTAGAGATTTTATTACGTTATCCACACTCAAGATCAGATGAACCAGTGTCAACTGAGTTTCTTAAGTGTAAATATTCAAGAATACAAAAAAGGGTTCTCTCAAGAAAAACACACTTTCTCTCTCTGGAACTCAGACCAATTCTCAAATTGCCCAAAAGTCCTTTTACGATCCCATCAACTCTCTATTTATAGGCTTGGGATCCTCAACTGATATCCCCTTCAGATAGGGATATTTTATTATTCATATTATATTTAAATTACAAGAAATATTTAAAATACAACAGATTCCTCAATTTGAGTGAGGAATGAGAGATTCCTGCGGTGCCCAGACCGATTCTTACTGAAGTCGTTTATGGAAATTTGACGTAGTCTAGTCTGTTTTGTTGATGAATATCATCTTCTGGTCGGACATATGCATTCTAGACACCTGCATATGGACCATACCCCTTACTTTCCTCGGACCAAGATCCGACCACAACTCCACTTGGTTCTCCTCGGACTAGGGTCCGAGCCACATGTTTTGGGCCTCCTCGGACTAAGGTCCAAGCCAAGTCATTTGGATCCTCGGACTAGGGTCCGAGCCACATGTTTTGGGCCTCCTCGGACTAAGGTCCGAGCCAAGTCATTTGGCTCCTCGGACTAGGGTCCGATCGGACCTGCTGTTGCCTTCTCCTCGGACTAGGGTCCGAGGCAATCACCCTTGCCTCTCCTCAGACTAAGGTCCGAGGCAATCTCTTGGGACCTCTCCTCGGACTAGGGTCCGAGGCCATTTCCTTGGCACACACATAGAGGCCTTCCTCAGACATGGTCCGAGGCACGCATGGGACCTCTCCTCGGACTTGGTCTGAGCCAACCACCTAGGAAGCCCACCTCGGACATGGTCTGAGCCAATCACCTAAGAGGCTCTCCTCGGACATGGTCCGAGCCAAGCATCTAGGAGGCTCTCCTCGGACATGGTCCGAGCCAAGCATTTGGGGGCTCCTCGGACTAAGGTCCGAGCCAAGCATTTGGTTCCTCAAACTAAGGTCCGATCGGACCTGTTGCGACTTTCCCTCGGGCCAAAGTCCAAGCCCATCTCTTAAGCTCCTTGGACTTGGGTTTGAACCAAACACTTGGGCTCCTCGGACTAGGGTTCGAGCCAAGCACACCTTAGCCCAAGTATTCTCCTCGGGTGTATTTGGCTTGACTATGGCATCTCTCAAGCAGTCCAAATTCTTCACTGATGCATTGGGCTACTGCTAAGCCAGATCACCCAACTAATCCATGTCACGTGTTAATTTTACTGCCACATCATCCTTTTCAAATTTTGGGATAACATTGAGTAACTGTACAATAAATGTTAACATACAAAATTGGGTAACTTCCCAAATAAGTGGGTATGTAAATTCCCTAATTAAGCCTATTGCTGTGTACATTGATCAATAAATGTATATAACAATCATGTGCATTCATTGCACATACTGGGCATCTAAGTCTGTTGGGATTCTTCCATATGCGCATTCTTGAACCACCTCGAGCTAGATGCCACTCTCAAATTGGGTAAGATTGGAGCAGGATGGAATGACTTAGATAATGCTCGGGCTTGATGAGGGCAATCTGGACAATGGACACCTCGATCTCTATCATTGGCATTTCAAATGATCAGGAGGATTCTGGACTTTCCAAAACTCAGTGACACAACCTCAATCTTTTTGGTCTGGAGATAACGATTTCCGAAGCCTTGTAACCTTTATTTATTACGTGCTAGCTGCCAGTTGTACGTCGAACAAGATAATTGAGCATGTATTTTTAGGGTACAACACAAGGCATTCCAAGTTTGTGGAACCACCTCTCCATTTAGCCGAGCTAGTATGAAGGTCCTTTCTCGTAAAATTTCCACGATTTGATAACGTCCTTACTAGTTTGGCCCAAGTACACCATCCTTAGGTTCACCCTTTGTTGGTAATGGACGAGCTGCAACTGAGATTCTTCTCGTCGCTCTTCAACTAGATCTAGGGATGTATTAAGTAGGTCATGACTCCATTCCTAATCAAAGGTTCTTTGTCTGTGTGAAGTCAGCAGAGTCTCAACTGGGAGCATTTCTTCGCTTCCAAAGGTTAGAGAGAATGGAGTGTGCCTAGTTGAGGTGCGATGTGAGGTCCTATAGGCCTAGAGAACTTGTGGAAACTGTTCAGGCCATGGCCCTTTAGCATCCTCTAGTCATTTCTTTAGACTCACCTTGAGAGTCTGGTTTACTGCCTCATCCTACCCATTGGCTTGTGGATATGCTACTAAAGAGAAACTTTTAATTACGTCGTATTTCTCACATAAATTCGTGAATAGATCGCAATCGAATTGAGTTCCATTGTTTGATATTATCTTTTTTTAGAGTCAAAATCAACATATTATGTTATTTACTATGAAGTCTAGTACTCTCTTCGACGTTATAGTCGCCAGTGGTTCCTCCTTGGCCCACTTCGTAAAATAGTCGATCGCGACCACCGCATAGCGAACTCCTCCTTTTCCAGTAGGCAACGAACCAATTAGGTCGATTCCCCAAATTGCAAATGGCTAGGGGGAAGAGATCATGGTTAACTCCATGGGTGCAGCTCGAGCAATAGTGGCAAAGCGCTGACACTTGTCTCACTTTAGGACATATGACGTCGAGTCCTTTTTTGTGTGGGCCAAAAATAGCCATGCCTTAGTACCTTCAAGGCCAAGCTTTGCCCCTCAGAGTGGTCTCCGTAGAATCCCTCATGAATTTCTTAAAGGATAAGTTGTGCTTCTTTGGGAAGAACACATCTTAGAAGAGGCATGGAATAGCCTCGCGTGTATAGAATCCCCTCAACCACAATATACCTCGAAACTTTGTACAACAACTTTCGAGCATCCTTGCGATCTTCAGACAATTTTTTGGACGTGAGGTATTCTACTATCGGGGTCATCCAGGTTGGTCCTTCATGAATCATTCTAACTTCACTCGCCTTTTCTTCTATGATCGGCTTGTCTAAGAATTCCATAGGGACCACATTCAATGTGTCTGCTTCTTTGGTTGTTACGAGTCGGGCTAGAGCGTTTGCGTTGGTGTTTTGCTCACAAGGGACTTGTTCGATGGAATAGAACTCAAATTCTGATAGCTCACCTTTTAATTTAGCTAGATAGGTTGCCATTTTGATTCCTTAAGTTTGATACTCCCTTAACACTTGATTAACCACGAGTTGAGAATCGATGAAGCATTGAATTGCTTTCGTCTTCAGCTTCTTCGCTACCCGAACTCCAGCCAACAAAGCCTCGTACTCTGCTTCATTATTGGATGTGTTGAAACAAAATGTGAGAGTTGTATGGAAGTGATGTCCTTCATCTGTGATAAGGATTATTCCACCTCCGAATCTCTATTCATTGGATGATCCATCAACGAAGAGTTTCCACAACTCTTGTACCGGTTTCCTCATAGGCTCGTCTTGGAACCTGGTACATTCAGCTACAAAATCAGCTAGCGCTTTGCCCTTTATTGATGTTCGTGGCTTATATAATATCTCAAACTGACTGAGTTCGATGGCCCACTTTAACAGACGTCCCGATGCTTTAGGCTTTTGCAAGACCTACTACTTTAAGGTTGATTAGTTAAGACAAGTATGGTGTGGCACTGAAAATATGGCATGTGCTTCCTCGAGGCCAAAATCAGGTAGAACGCGAGCTTCTCAATCAGAGGATATCGGGATTCAGCTCAGAAGCCTCTTGCTTATGTAGTACATTGGTTTCTACGCCCAATTCTCTTCTTGAACTAATACGGCGCCAACCCCGTTCTTCGTATTGCTAGGTATAGATATAGACACTCCCTAGCAACTGGTTTTGACAATATGGGGGGTTTTGCTAGATGCTTTTTCATATCTTGAAATCTCTGTTCGCATTCTTCTGTCCATTCAAATCGTTTATTTCCCTAAGCATATTATAGAAGGGGCGACATTTGTCTGTGGACTTGGACAGAAAATGATTTAGAGAGGCAACTTTTCCAGTTAGGCTTTGAACTTCTTTTGGTGATCTCGTCGGCGACATCTCTAACAACGATTTGATCTTTTTAGGATTTGCTTCAATCCCCCTCGAGTTTACTATGAAGCCCAAACACTTCCCTGACGAAACCCCGAAGGTACATTTCTGGGGATTCAACTTCATATTATACTTCCTCAGCTCGCCGAAACATTCTTCCAGATCTGATACAAGGTTACTGGCAATTTTTAATTTGACAAGCATGTCATCGACATACACTTCCATGTTCTTTTCGATCTTGCAATGAACATTTTGTTGACCAACCTCTAATATGTCGCTCCAACATTCTTTAGCCCGAATGGCAAGACTTTGTAGCAGTACACATTGTGCTCAGTCATGAAGCTGGTGTGTTCTTGGTCCACAGGGTTCATCATGATCTGGTTATATCAAGAATAGGGGTCTATGAAGGATATGAGCTCGTGATCGACCGTGGCGTCAACTAGCTAATCTATTCTTTGGTAAGGGAAAATAGTCTTTCAAACATGCTTTGTTGAGGTCGGAGATGTCACTGTAGTTCTCCATTTTCTATTTGGTTTCGGAACCAGAACAGGGTTGGCTATCCAGGTGGGATATTTTTCCTCCTCAATGAATCCATATTTTAGTAGGTGAGCTACTTCTTCTTCTAGAGCTTCTCCTCGCTCTTTTCCCAAAAGTCTCCATTTTTGTTGCTTTGCAGGCACAATTCTGTCCAAATTCAACGTGTGCATAATCACATTCGGACTTATTCCTACCATGTTTGCGTGTGATCAGGAAAAGATGTCGAGGATTTTCCTCAAAAACTCGACCATATCCTTTTTTCGTTCAGCATTTAGATTCTTTCCAATCTTAACAACTCTCAAAGGTGGATTGAGGATTACCTCTTCTAGCTACTTTAAGGCCTGAAGCTCAGATCGATATTCCCTTATCCTTGGATCTATTTCCTCTGGTTGGGCAACCTCCGTTTCTTCTATCTGAGGTTCTTCGTCCTCATCCAGATAGATATGTTCTTGCGTATCTGTTAGGTCGGTATACGCGATGAATATGGAAATGTATTTCTCTCTGGGCTTATGCTTCTTTGACCCGGTCTGGTCACCCTCGCCATTTCCCTTTCTTTTGTTACACCGTGCCTGGTTGTTATGGGCAACACAGGCTGAACTGTGGTTACAGCATCTGTCACCACTCCAGCAAGCTGAATGGAATTTTGGCTAGTTCTAGCGACTGCAGACTCTTCTTCCTCCAGGTTAATCCATTATTGAGCTTGAGCCAAGAACTCATCCATACTCTTCACTCATTTTCTTTGGAGTTCCTTCCACATTTCACCTCCTACAGTGATCCTCATCCTCATTACAATGAGTTTGGTGCTATCATCGACATCTATCTCAGGCTACTATGTTGGTGAATCGGTTAAGGTATGCTTTGAGGGATTCTCCTGGTTGTTGGTTGACATTAGCCAAAGATTTGGTCTCTACTCTAACCTCCTTTACATCTCAGAACTACCTTTTGAATTCAGTTGACAACTATTTCCAAGAGGTGATCGTGCCTTTTTTGAATGTATTAAACCACAACTTAGCTGCTCCTGCCAATATGGCTAGGAACATAACACATTGCAGGTCGATGTTAATGTTGTGGGCCCTCATAAAAGTATTGAAGGTTCTGATGTGGTTCAATAGATCCGTGGTTTCGTCGTACGTGAGAATGTTTGGCATGTTGAATCAAATTGGATATGGAGTTGTTGTAATGTGGGGAGCAAACGACTCGAGCTCCTCATTAGAATTACAGTCATCCACATTTTTCCCAAACAAAAGTCTTTCCATTTGTTCCTCCATCAGAGCTAGCCGTCTAAGGGTTGGATCCTTCAATTTTAGGTTGTTTGGGAACTGGTTATCAGCTCTCATCTTGTTTTATTCCTTATATGGGATATTGTCTGAGACATTCTCATTATCACGCAAAATTGACGGATCCCCCATTGTTTGAGTATAACCCAGATTGTTGTTACAGGCTGGTTGTCCCTTCAGTGCGTTCAAACGTTCACTGAAATTGAACTGAGGGTTGGAACGTAAACTTTGAGTTAAGCTCAATTGATTTCTCAGATCTCTTTCTTGCCTTCAGGAGTTATTGTGAATATTCTCCTATCTACCCCTACAATGGCTTTTTGTTCAATAGCTATCATTCACGAAACTTACTGCTCACAGTTGAGGTTGTGGGGTTTGATCGTTCCCACGAGGTCGCGGGATGTATGTATCCTCCGCGGGGACATAATTTCTCTTGTTATTCTCGTTAGCTAGAACATTTCTTTGTAGTCGCAGGGGTATTAAATGGCATATAAGTGATGGAGGGTGCCTTATTGGTGAGGTGATGCGCCTCCCATGAGGACGTACCAGGCTAGCAACCCCGTTATCCACCCCTATGTCGCAAACTGATGGCAATGTTCCTTCATTTCTTTGTGCCTGGATTGTTGGTCGAGGCGCTGGGGGATTTATAGAAAATTACACTCTTCTCGATGCAGTCCATGCTCGCCCCACCTGACTGGGCTAATTCCTGGGGCCGTGGGCTATCTGTTCATTCCTGCTATTGCTGGCAGGTTGGTTGTTTCTAGGAGTCCGTTCATATGGCACAAAGCTTGGGGTTATTGTTCTGACAGAACGACTCACGTTGGGGCGGTTATTCCTGTGGGATCGAGATTGACAGGACCCACTTTGTCACCTTCCGACATTCTTGTCGGTTGCAGGAGGAGGTAACCGAGTCATTATATCATTTATTAGCTTGTTAGTATGGGCGAGTTGGCTTCTCAGTTGGGTATTATCCATTTGGATGGCAGTCAGATACCTTGGGTTTGGGTTTTGAGGATGTGAAGTTGAGCTTCCAGTATCGTCCTGGTTCATGTGTTGCTTTCCAGCACGGCGCTGTACAGAGATGCCCTCTCTAGTGGGTTAAGCCGTACGGTAATCATCATGATCACCAGATCTCTCCAATTCATTTTCACGCATAAAATGTGTTAGGAAAAATAATATTGCCTCAATGGAAATGGTAAGATAATGTTACAACTCTATGCAAAATATTACAATGGAAAAGATTGATTAAATAAAGTGTTACAACTCTATAACTGAAAATACAAATAAAACAAAGGAAATGAAGAAGATGATGAAGAAGAAGAAGAGAATAGTAAAATACAACTCAAAACAAAAGTTACAAATAAAATAAAGTGTTTGGACCAAATGAAAAGATTACAACTCTTAAAAAAAATATACAAGTAAATAAAACAAGAGAATAAGAAGAAGAACAATAGAATAAAAGGAAGAACATAAACCACAAACAAACTCTCACTTACACAACCTAAGTGAAGAGGATTGGGGATCACCAACTTGAACAAGGTTTAAAACCTTTGTCCAAAAGCTTATTTCCCCCTAACTCAAGCACTAAGGGATCTCTCTCAGATTTTGGAAATGCTTTCTGGAATAATCAAGCCTCAAGGTGTTTCTAGCCAAGTGCTCTAGTGGATAGAAAAATGGTGTGTCTTACAAGTGAGCATTAGGCTCCTATTTATAGAGTTTAGAGACACCCTTTGAATTTCAAATTCCACCAACCCCCATGGCTGTTACCAATGATTAATTGGGTGTTTTATGGAATTAAAATAGAGATTTGGGAGTTACTTGGCTGTTGAAATCGTTCAAAATTGGATAATAACCGAAATTATATGAAGCTGTCAGCCATTAGGGCCGCGGCGCATGTTCCAGGCGCCGCGACCCTCAGTCAATTTCAGCAACACATTTTTTCAGTTTTTCCAAAACGTTCCAATTTATCCCCACTTGATTTTGTAACTTCCATACACAATATGAGAGTTAAAATCACATCACTATCAGCCATTTCTCATATGGCTTTAAGAAACTCATCTCAATATTGTGTAACAACAAATCTACACAATAATGGGTGATATTTTAGGAGTTACAAATTTGTGATGAATTTGTAACACCAAATATGTTACATGTTTGGATATTTCACATATATCCAAATAATGTAACTCTCTATTATATGTTACAATATGTGACACTCTATGTCACATTTATTTAATCTAAAACATTATATTATATTATAAAATAATATAACATTCCCCCACTAGATTAAATAGTCATCTATTGTAACACTTATTTAATCAATCATTATATTTAAAATATAACATATCCCCCACTTGATTAAATAAGAACTCTCTCTTATAGGAGTCATTGCATTGATGCATAAAGTAAAGTGTTTTTCAACTTGAACTTTACTATAGTGTAATTATCACAAAATTTGTCGAAAATTTGGTTGCACTAGGCATTGAACCATCTTTTCATGATGACAAATCGGTGATAATACACACACTTTTGCGATGTTCACTTGAGACCTCTATGTCTCGCTTTGCACCGTTAATGGCCATGTGCACTTTCCATTCATGGACGTTCTTGAGAATACTCCCAATTCTCATGAGAGGCGGCACCACCCCTAGGTCCATATAGGTAGAATTCTTACAGTATTTGTTACCAAAAATACTTGTCTTTACAAGACTGAATTCTATTAAAAAACCTTTCGGTTTTAACCCTCCACTTGGTAACACACAAGTACTCAGTATCTTAGATGGGAATTGTTTTGAGTACAACTAATATTCACTTGATTGACTTGTTATTACCTATTGAACCTAACACTAGTTGAATAACTAGTGTTAAGATAGGTTGCCATCAATCGTGAATCTCTTTAGGGAGTTTAAGTCCCATCCCTCGAGATGATGCAGCCACTAAATCCCTCGTTAGTGGCTTAGTGAAAGGATCCGCCAGATTTTCACTTGTTCTCACATAGGATATTGAGATGACTCCTCTTTGAATCAATTCTCTTACATATCCATGTCTTAGACTAATATGTCTAGACTTCCCATTATACACTCCGCTGTATGCTCTAGCCAATGTTGCTTGGCTATCACAATGTATCGATATAGTAGATACACTATCTTTGATTAGGGGAATCTCTATCAACAGATCCCTTAACCATTCGGCCTCTTTGCCAATAACAGCTAGAGCTATGAACTCCGCTTCCATAGTGGAATGAGATATACAGGTTTGTTTCTTGGAACCCCAAGAAATTGCACCTCCACCAAGTGTAAATACCCAACCAGTTGTGGACAAGTTGTCCCCAATATTGGATATCCAACTTGCATCTGTATATCCTTCTAATATTGAAGGAAATTTGGAGTAGTGAAGGCTTAGTTCTTTGGTTTTCTTGAGATAACCAAGGACTCTTCCAATTGCCTTCCAGTGATCCACACTTGGATTACTTGTAAACCTACTAAGTTTACTTACCGCAAATGCTATATCAGATCTAGTACACTGGGCAGCGTACATTAGACTCCCTATAGCACTAGCGTACTCCAATTGAGCCACCGCTCTTCCTTCATTCTTCTCTAGTTTTACACTATGATCGAATGGAGTATTGGCATCTTTAACCTTGAGATGGTTAAATTTGTTCAATACTTTCTCAACATAGTGGGCTTGCCCTAACGCAAAACCCCCACTATGTTTCTTTACTTTGATACCGAGTATGGTATCAACTTCTCCAAGATCTTTCATCATGAAGGTTGATGATAGAAACCTCTTCGTTTCTTCTATCCCTTTCATGCTATTACTTAGAATAAGCATGTCATCCACATATAAGCAAACAATGATTACATATCCCTTACAAGTTTTGGAATACAAACACTTTTCTCCATTGTTATGTCTAAACCCATTAGACATGATGGCTTGATCAAATTTCTCATGCCATTGCTTAGGAGCTTGTTTCAATCCATATAAGGATTTTACAAGTCTACAAACTTTATGTTCATATTTTGGTAGGACAAACCCTTCGGGTTGTTCCATATAGACCTCCTCATTGAGGTCACCATTAAGGAATGCCGTTTTGACATCCATTTGATGAACATACAAGTTGTGTATAGAAGCTAAAGCGAACAAAATTCTTATAGAAGTTGTTCTTGCAACAGGCGCATAGGTATCGAAATAATCGATACCCTCTTTTTGCCTAAACCCTTTTGCTACTAATCTAGCTTTAAAGGTTTGGATAGTGCCATCAGTGTGATATTTTCTCCTAAATACCCACTTACACCCAATTGACTTAGACCTCGGTGGGAGGTCTACCAATTCCCAAGTGTTATTGGAAAGAATGGAATCCATCTCATCATTGATGGCTTCTTTCCAAAATGCACTATCTCTCGATTGCATAGCTTCTCTATAAGTCTTAGGATCATCCTCAACGAGAAGTACAATAGGAATTTTCCTAATGACTTCCTCTCTATTTCCTTCTACCACGTAGAATGAAATTCGTTGAGAATCTATCTCATCCACTACTAGACTTTTATGATTTTTAAGCCTTTGACTTCTTCTAGGTTCAAAGGGTTGCTTTACATCCTTTTGAGAATTCTCCTCTTGAGAATCAATTTTGGATGTAGAAGCTTGAGAATTATTCTCATATAACAAATTCTCCTTTAGAGATGTTGAAGCTTGAGAATTGTTGTCACATAACATATTCTCAAAGAATTCAACTTCTCTAGATTCAATCACAATATTAGACTCTAAGTCTAATAGCCTATAAGCTTTACTATTGTTGGCATAACCAACAAAAGCACACTTTATGGCTCTTGAGCCTAACTTTGTTCTATTAGGTTCGGTTTTCTTGCAATATGCAAGACACCCCCACACTTTGAAGTACCCTATGTTGGGTTTTCTTCCTTTCCATAACTCATATGGAGATATCTCATTTTCCTTCATCGGTATTCGATTAAGAATGTGACAAGCGGTTAAAAGCGCTTCACCCCATAAGTTGAAGTTCAACTTAGAAAACACCAACATAGAATTTATCATCTCTAGATAAGTCCTATTTTTCCTTTCAGCAACACCATTGTGTTGTGGTGTATAAGGTGCAGTGCACTCATGAATTATACCATTTTCTTCACAAAATGTATTGAATTCATTAGAGAAGTACTCTCCTCCTCTATCACTTCTTACCACCTTAATCTTTTTGGTTTTCAACTTCTAATTTATACAATTTAAAAGCATCAAAAGTCTCATCTTTATGCTTTAAAAGAAACACATAGGTATATCTACTAAAATCATCTATAAAAGTAAGAAAATACCTTTTACCACCTCTAGTTAAAACACCATTTAATTCACAAAGATCACTATGGATTAAATCTAGTAAATTAGATGATCTTTCTACACTAGGAAATGGTTTCTTAATCATTTTTGCCTTAACACATGTTTCACATTTACCATAGTTTTTAATATTGCATGCAATCATACCACATTTTACTACTCTTTTCATGGTTGAAAAACCTATATGCTGCAATAGTCTAAGATGCCACAAAAATAAAGAATCATACTCAACAATATAGGCGGAATTAGCATTTTTATTGATAACATTGAAAGTTACATCATTGGTGCACAATTTAACCATAACCTCACAAGAGAACCCCTTTCCCAAAAATACATTTGATTTGGTAAGTATAAGTTTATCGGACTCAAAAACGGCTTTAATGCCGGGCTTGCCAAGCAAATCACCACTTACCAAGTTTCTACTCATTTCGGGAACATAAAGTACATTCACTAATGTAACTTTCTTGCCAGAGGTGAAGTAGACATCAATAGTACCTTTGCCAAGTACCTTGGATTTGCCCTCATTGCCCATTTGTATCTCATGGTTGCCCTTTGACTCTTCAAAGGTCTTGAACATTGATTTGTCATAGGTGACACGGACGGTGGCACATGTGTCATACCACCACCCTTTCACCTTGCCTTGGACCGCATTCACCTCACTAAGGGTAGCAACTATGTTTTCCTCTTGAGTTGCATTCACCTTAGGTCCTTGTTGGTCTTTTCTATGTCTACACTCTCTAGCATAGTGACCCTTTTTCCCACACACAAAGCAAGGACCTTTCTCGCCCTTAAACTTGTTTGGGTTGGTTTTTGGACCCAAAGGTTTCTCATTACCTTTTTTCCCTTTGTTTTTGGGATGTTTTGGTTGTGACACCGCATTTGCTTTGGAAGTCTCTCCATTAGACCCCTCCACAAGTTTATCTCTACATATCGATTCCTCTTCGATTCGAATGTGTTTTTGGATCTCCTCCAAAGAATAATCCTCATTTTTATGAAGGATTCTTTTCCTATAGCTCTTCCAAGTTGGTGGTAATTTAGCCACTATAGCACCAACTTGAAAGGCCTCAGGAAGCTCAATCTTTAACACTTTCAATTTATTAACAATAATTTGCAATTCATGAATTTGAGGAAGAATAGGTTTATTACCAAAAAATTTGAAATCGAAGTATTGAGATATCAAAAACTCTTTGGTACCTTCCTCTTCCGCCTTAAACTTTTTCTCAAGTGCATCCCATATCTCCTTGGCCGATTTGGTCTCGGTGTAGAGGTCATAGAGCCTATCGGATAGGGCGTTGAGGATATGACCCCTACAAAGAAGATTGTCCTCCTCCCTCTTCCTTCTCTTCTCCACCTCCTCGGGAGTGTCGTTGTCGGATGGCTCGGCTAGAGGTGCCAAGGAAGACTCAAGGATGTAGGCGATTTTGAGAGTGGTTAAAAGAAACCTCACCTTGTCTTGCCACCTAGTAAAATTGGATCCATCAAACCTATCCAATCTCACTAGGTCTTGGTTCATGATTTTGATTGTCTCCCCTTCCATTGAAACAAAAAGGGTTAAGCTTTTGAATATTAGGAAAAATAATATTGCCTCAATGGAAATGGTAAGATAATGTTACAACTCTATGCAAAATATTACAATGGACAAGATTTGATTAAATAAAGTGTTACAACTCTATAACTGAAAATACAAATAAAACAAAGGAAATGAAGAAGATGATGAAGAAGAAGAGAATAGTAAAATACAACTCAAAACAAAAGTTACAAATAAAATAAAGTGTTTGGACCAAATGAAAAGATTACAACTCTTAAACAAAATATACAAGTAAATAAAACAAGAGAATAAGAAGAAGAACAATAGAATAAAAGGAAGAACATAAACCACAAACAAACTCTCACTTACACAACCTAAGTGAAGAGGATTGGGGATCACCAACTTGAACAAGGTTTAAAACCTTTGTCCAAAAGCTTATTTCCCCCTAACTCAAGCACTAAGGGATCTCTCTCAGATTTTGGAAATGCTTTCTGGAATAATCAAGTGAAGCTGTCAGCCATTAGGGCCGCGGCGCTTGTTCCAGGCGCCGCGGCCCTCAGTCAATTTCAGCAACACATTTTTTTTCAGTTTTTCCAAAACGTTCCAATTTATCCCCACTTGATTTTCTAACTTCCATACACAATATGGGAGTTAAAATCACATCTCTATCAGCCATTTCTCATATGGCTTTAAGAAATTCATCTCAATATTGTGTAACAACAAATCTACACAATAATGGGTGATATTTTAGGAGTTACAAATTTGTGATGAATATGTAACACCAAATATGTTACATGTTTGGATATTTCACATATATCCAAATAATGTAACTCTCTATTATATGTTACAATATGTGACACTCTATGTCACATTTATTTAATCTAAAACATTATATTATAAAATATTATAATATTACATTATATTATAAAATAATATAACAAAATGTGTTACCACCATGATGATTGTTGGGGTTGAATATTTTCTGACAAACTTCAAGCCTAATCTTCTCTCAATGAAAGCATCAATGTGTTGACACGATTTTTTGCGAACGGGGATTAAGAAATCTGAAATAAAGAGATTAGATTTATAATAAACCGAAAGTATGAACACATAAGATTTTATGTGGTTCAGTGGTTAAAATCCACCTAGTCCACGAGTAACTCTTATTTTTGTTTAGGAACTCTTGGAGAAATTTTTTATGACAATTTCTACATAGTTTTAGCATACAAAAAGTCAATCCATATTACTGTCAATTCCTTCTATATTTATAGGGAATTGTGGTGGGCAATATTGGGTAACCGTACAATAAAAGGTAACTTACAGGACTGGGTAACTTTCCAAATACTAAAATACATAAATGCCCTAATTAAACCTATGGCTGTTATATCGGGCATTGAATACATAACGGTTATAAACATTTATTATGCATGAAGAATCTTCAAGTCTGTTGGGATTCTTCCTTATGCACGCCATTGGACTTCCGCAAGCTGGATGCACTACTTTAACTGGATGTTATGGGAGCATGAAGATCTGACTTGGATCATGCTTGGAGCTTGATGAGGGCGGTCTGGGTACCATATATCTCTTTCTCTATCACTGGCATTTGAGGCGATCTGGAGGATCTCAAGCTGTCCCAAACTTGGTGGCACAACCTCGAGCTATTTGATATGGAGTTAATGAAATATCTCTAGAGTCCAGTTTCCTTCATTTATTGCTTGCCAGCTGTACCCCGAGCAAGATAATCAAGCTCGTATGTTTAGGGTACAACAATTGTGTATTGATGATAAGGCAAATAGAATTCTTATTGATATTGTCCTTGCTACCAGTGCATTGGTATCAAAATAATCTATGCACTCATTTTGTCTAAACCTTTTGGCCACCAACCTTGCCTTAAAGTCTTGAGTTGTCCCATTAGTGTGATATTTTCTTCAAAATACCCACTTACAACCTATTAGCTTTGATTCATGTGGTGGATCAATAATCTCCCAAGTGTGGCTAAACATAATTGAATCCATCTCATCATTTATTGTCTCTTTCTAAAAATTAGAGTCTCTTGAGGACATAACTTCTTGGAAAGTTTTAGGATCATCCTCCACTTGAAATACCATTGGATACTACAAAGTGTTTTCCTTGTTATTTCCCTCTACTAGGTAAATAGTATCCACTTGAGAGGATTCATTTTGTGATCCATTCTCTTTAAGCCTTTGGCTTTTTCTAGGCATTTTCGGTTGCTCTACAACCCTTGAAGGTAACTCCTCTTGAGTTCCTTCTAATGAGATCGGATCTTGAGACTTGTTGTCACTATACAGTAGGTTCTCAAAGAACTCAACTTCTCTTGATTCAATTATCACATTAGACTCCAAGTTTAATAGCCTATAGGCCTTGCTATTTGAGGCATAGCCTACAAATGCACATTTTATGGCCTTTGGACTCAACTTGGTCCTTTTATGCTTCGTGCTCTTACAATAGGAAAGGCACCCCCACACTTTGAGATACCCTAGGTTGGCCCTCTTTCCTTTTCATATCTCATATGGTGAAATTTATTCTTCCTTAGAGGAATCTAGTTTAGAATATGACAAGTAGATATCAAGGTTTCTCCCTATAACGCAAAACTCAAATTAGCATGTAATAGCATAGCATTTATCATTTCAACATGTGTTCTATTCTTTCTTTCTGTTATACCATTTTTTTGGGGAGTATAAGGGGCTATATATTCATGTATTATGTCATTCATCTCACACAAAAAATTGAATTCATTGGAAAAGTATTCACCGCCCCTATCACTTTTAATTACTTTGACTTTCTTTTCCAATTGATTTTCAACTTTGACTTTATAGATTTTAAACATGATTAATGCCTCATCCTTATTCTTAAGCATGTACACATACGTGAATCTAGAGCAATCATCAATAAAGGTAATAAAGTACATAAATCCACCCCTAGTAAATATTCCATTCAATTCACATAAATCACTATGTATCAAATCTAACAAGTTAGTTTCTCTTTCAACACTTGGAAAATGTTTCTTTACCATCTTAGATTTAATACATAACTCACATTTATCATACTCAACATCATTTCATATAGTTAATCCACATTTGATAACTCTTTTAATTGTGCTATATCATATATGAGCAAGTCTATTATGCCACAGAGCAATAGAATCAAAGCAAACCATATACGAGGAAGATGTGCATGCATTACTATCAAAACAAGAGTCTTTGGTACACAATTTTATCATCCCATCAAATACATACCCTTTCCCCATAAAGTAGTTCCCCTTGGATAAGATTAGCTTTCCGGACTTAAACACAACTTTGATGCCCGATTTGCTCAACAAGTGCCCACTCACAAGATTCCTACTCATATCCAAAACATACAACACATTGGTCAAATGAACCTTCTTTTTGGATGTGAAGTAGAGATCAACATTATTTTTTCCCAACACCTTGGATCTATGCTCATTGCCCATTTGGATCTCATGGCCATTCTTAGACTCTTCAAAAGTTTTGAAGACCTCTCTATCATAAGTTACATGAATGGTGGCACAAGTATCATACCATGATCCTTCCACTTTTCCTTGGATGGCATTCACCTCACTCAAGGTAGCAACCAACTCATCTTCGGTTGTGTTGACCTTGGATCCATTGTTGTTGGACTTTCAAAACTTGCATTCTCTAGCCATGTGACCACTCTTGCCACATACAAAACAAGGGCCTCTCACACCCTTGAATTTCCCTTCATTCTTAGATATGAATCTTTCTTTGATTGGGGTCTCTTGTGATTATTTCCCTTGGATTGAGAGCTCTTCTCTACGGCGTTAGCCTTGGATGTCCCAAAATTGGACTCATCCATACACTTGTCTCTAGAACGAGACTCATTTGCAATCCTTAGGTGCTTTAGAATATCCTCCAATGAGATCTCCTCATTCTTATGGAGAATCTTCTTTCTATAGCCCCTCCAAAATGGAGGCAACTTGTCTATGATCCCACCCACAATGGAGGATTCCAACAATGTTATTTTTAGGGTAGATAACTTATTCACAATAACTTGTAGCTAATGTACTTGGGGGAGTAAGGCTTTTCCATCAAAGAATTTTAATTCCATGTATTGAGTTATGAAGAATTTCTTGGTACCTTCTTCTTCGATTTTATACTTCTTCTCAAGTACATCCCATATCTACTTTGTTAATGTTGTATTGGTGTAGAGATCATAGATTAGAGACGATCCATAGAGCATTGAGAATGTGGCCTCTGCATATAAGCTCATCCTCTTCCCTTTTCTTCTTTTCCTTGATCACCTCTTGAGTATCTGTTGGGGTTTTATGCCCTAATTAAAACCCAAATTCCTTGTAATCTCATTTTATTATCAATAAAACAATATAAATCATTTTTTTACTTGGTCAATCACTTTGCCCACATGTTTTATTTTCATGATTATTTGTTTAATATAAACTTCTATTAAATCCCGAGCATATAGCTAATCTTATTTATAGTGACGTAATCACAGTGGAATATAAATATGATTATATGTTCAAAATAAGTTAGTTCTAAGATTAGTCAGTGCACAAGATTTACACTGACTTGCCAATCTACGATATGATCTACTTACACATTACAGTGTTATGTTCTTTCCAGAACATTAGCAAAGTAGATAAGATCGGATGTATTTTTTACATCTGATTGGACCGATATTGACAGTTGATAAGATAAGTAAACATACTGTTATTATCTATTCTAGTCATATCATATAGTTGACCATAGGTCAATGCAATCTCAATTTTGAGTGGTTAGTATTCTAACTGATAGCATTATTTGAGTTCTTTGACTTGTTTGTTACCAGCTTACCCTACGGACTAACCCATACTTACATCTTGGGAACTCGGTAGTATAATTGAGTGGGAGTGTTAATCATAGATATGAACATCTATAGCTTCTTATGAGGAAGTGAAACAGTGGTTTCCTTTTAGTTTGGTTCAAGGTGTTAAATGATAGAGATCTCATTTCAGTAATTAAATTAGTTTACTGAAATATCATTTACAAGGAACTAAGTGTTTTAAGGATAAAATACAATGAGGGGTAAAACGGTATTTTAGTCCTATCTCATTGTAGACCGTCTATAGAGGATTGAGTGACAATTATGGTTGTAACAATGGATAATTAATAGCGTATCTATATTTGTTATAGAGCGTTCTATGAATTCAATAGTGCAATTCCGAGTCTATAGTGGAGTCACGAGGAATTAATAAGTTAGTAAATTTATTTGTTAGATTTATGATAACTTATTGGAGCTTGATTTCATAGGCCCATGGTCCCCATTGTACCTTGGATAAAATCATCTAGATAGTCTCAATTAATTGATTTAATTATCAAAGTTGACTAGGTCAATTTTGGATAGTTTCACAGAGTTATATATTTTTTTAGAAGAAAAGATAAATTAGGGCATATTTATTAATTAAGATAAATTGGTATCTAAATTAATAAATATGTTTAAATCAAGGTTCAAATTATAAATAATTAATTTGATAAATGATTTAAATAATTATTTAATTAATTAAATCAATAGAAAATAATACTGGCTTTGATTTTAAGTCCAATAGGCTTATAATCAAATGAGAAATTTCACGGGCCTAAAGCCCGTGATAATTTTGACCTAGGGCTTCATATTGGCTATTATTTTATTGATTTTTTAATTAAATTAAATGACCTAATTGAGTCTATAAAATGAGTGCTTAGAGAGAAGTCAAAAAAGACGACAGATAAGTTTAATCACTAGTTTTCTGATAGGTTTTAAATTCTCTCTAAACATAAGTCTTTTTCTAAGTCTCTTTGTTATTTTCTCTTCTTCTCTCTGTATCTATCTCATGTGTTGAGAATTGCCCACACTAGTCTAGGTGATTCTAAGGATAGATTGGAAGACTGTGAAGAAATTAGAAGAACGGTTCAGTTTCTTGATAATACTCTGCGACAGAAAGGATACAAGAGTTAGAGAAACTAAAGGAATGACTCTTTCATTTCGTTGCGTATACTATAAGTATTCGTATCATTGTTTCTCTTTGAATTCAATTTCATACACATGTTCTAGGTTATCTCATATTAATTTGTTTAATATTAGATCTACGTGAAAATAAATAAAGATCATGTATAAGTTTTCCCAACAACTGGCCTCAGAGCCTTTGGTAATATTTATTTTCATGCATGAACATGTTAAAAATTAGATTATTTGATGTGTTTGAATAATTGAATGGATTTTGATGTTTTTATGAAGCATATTGATTTTATGTGATTATTAGCAATTTTTAGGTTATTTTGTAGTGTTTTCTATGCTATTAATTTTTATATATGATTTATTTTGTGTAAAACATGTTAAAAAAATAATTAGAAAATTGTTTTAGTTTGAAAAATTGCTCAAAAAAATTTTTTTTGGAAAAATTTGGCCTGGCTGCCCATGCGCGCGCGCACACCCATGCTCACCAACCATCAGCGCGGTGAACAGTACCCACGGGTACTATTCATCCAAACATATTAATTTTTTTTAAATTAAAGAAAAATAAAATTAGTGGAAATAAATTATTTATAATCAAAACCAAAAATACTTTTTTAGTTTTATCATTTAATTTTTTTTAAATAAGATATTTTTGTTAGTTGAGATTTAAATAATTAGATATTTTCTACAAAGATTCAAATTCAAATTTAAAAATAGACTAACAACTTAATTTTAAATCTTTTAATATATTAAATTATTAGAATTAAGATATCAGAGATTTAAGATATTTTCTTTTAAATTCTTGATATTTTTATTAAATCTTTATTTGAAAATATAAATGTCTTTTTATTCTATAGTTTTTAATATTTAAATTATTTGAAATTTGAATATTGTTAGTTAGATATTTTTATAGATATTTGAATTTAATTAAATATTTTAGGGTTGTTATAACTATTAATATTTTATTTTTTTTAAAATGGTTAAAATATTTGCTTATAGTTGTAACAACACAAGATATTTAAAAAAAAAAAACTTAAGATATTGATTTTAAAATTTAAATTTGGTTAAATTTTGAAAAATATCAATTTTTTTCAGCCAATTAATAAAATATATTTTTTTAATAAATGATATTTAAATTAACTTTGCTTAATTATTGATAAATCCTATTTAAATTAAATTAATATTTTTTTTCAAATTAACCTAAAACCAAGTAGATAGTTGATAAATGAAATTTAAATTAACTATTGTTAATTATTAATAAATTTCATTTAAATTGACTTATTTTTTGTAAAAGATTAATTAATTTGATTTTTTTTTTATAAATTCTAGATAATTAATTGTGGTACTTTTGCAAATGAAATAAATTGTGGTATTTTTGCATAAATTCATAGAATTGCTCATATAGTAACATGATTAGGCCCATCCAATTATAACATGTTTATTTGCATTATATGTGGTATTTTTGTAATTGGGCTTAGATGCATATAGTGGCCAATATGTTTGTTAGATATATGGTTTTGGCTAGGGGTGAACATTTGACCCGAAAAACCCGCAAACCCGCCCGACTCGCAACCCGAAAACCCGTTTTTTGGGAAAACCCATCGGATTCGAGTTAAATCCGACCTGAACCCGAGAAAAGTCGGGTCGAGTTCGGGTTTGAAATTTGTTAAACTCGAGTTCGGGTTCAAACCCGAAATCCAAAAAAAATAGTATTTTTGAAAAAATGTGTAAAAAATGGTATTTTTGCAAAATTTGGCTTTTTAGCCCAAAACCCAATAGGCCCAACCCAACTCAAAATCCAAAAAAAAAATGGTATTCTTGAAAAAAGTGTAAAAAAAAATAGTATTTTTGCAAAATTTGGCTTTTCAGCCCAAAACACAAATGGCCTAGCCCAACCCGAAACCTAAAACCCAAAAAAACCTGAAAATTTTGGATCGGTTTCGGTACCATTTTTCTCAACCAGAAACTCGTAAAACCCGAACCCGAAAATTCGACCCGTGTGCACCCCTAGTTTTTGCCAAATAAAATATTCATAAAATTATAGGTTTTATTTAGGCCCATTAGAAAATGTAAAGTTTAAATTCCTCTCTTGTGAGTGATTCCACTTGTGAAGGCCCATTTGCTTTGCATGACTATAGTGGGTCAAATCAATTAATAAAACGAAGGTTTAAATTCCTATCTTTTAGACCTTGTATGGAAGATTGGGGCCTTTGTAGTGGGAACGACATACTGGACCCAGCCCTCCTCCATACAAGCCCAATTGTTAAGGCCCATTTACCTGAGTTTGACTTAATTGTATATGTTCATTATATTAGTTAAACCTAAATATTGATTAGCAACAAATTAATTCTAAATTAATTGAATTTGTTTCAATGTGACACTTTAGAATTAATAGGAAATTATAGGACTTTGGTTTTAAAAATTTTAATCTGTTTAATTTTGTTTGAAAACCAGTCATTAATTTTCTAAAAATAAATAATAAAAATACTATTTTTAATTTTAATAATGAGATTATTTTTAAGAATTTTATTCGATCTCCTCCGTTGGTTTAACATAGTCAATAGCTTAATGGAGCCTCGAGGCGCTTTGATTCATCCCCCTACGGAAGGTGTTCATTAGCTATTTTGACAAGGTTAGATCTTGAAAGATAGATAATTATAGGTCAAATTCTACTAGACTCGCCCCTACGGTGACTACTAGGACTAAATCTGTGACGACCCTAAGGTAGGGTACGCCCGCCACATACTAGTAATTCTAGGGTTTACGAGTATGTTAGGCACTTGACCTTACCTTAGGGTAGTCACAGATGGTATTAGAGCTTTGAGTTTGTAGATGTCGTATACTCGTTATGTTATTAAATTTTGGGATCCAAAATGCTACTAAGTTCCGCCACAAGACAAGTCACACATGAATGATTAGTATAATCTATCAATATTTGAGTTAATGTATGTTAATGATGTGGTATAATTGTATTAGAAACTCATTGTGTGTTTGAGTTTCCATGATATAAGTATGAGTTTGGATTAAATGATTATTCCCATGCACGGTAGAGAAACTGAAGTTTGTTATTTATCTGAATGCATGCCTTTATTATTGATGTGATAAATAATTGAAGATTTATCGATGTCGATGTTTGGGTTGTTATTTGATATTCTCAAGCTTTGAAAGTGACCTATCAATTTAGTTAGTATATTAAAGGGTTAATGTGTCAGGTTAGTGTTTTGGATAGCAGAGTTTTAAGTTGTCAATGAGAGCACACAATAAGAAACTTTAGTGAAACAGTAGTAAATATATATATATATAAAAGGTGCATAATACATTTAAAATTTGGGAGTCACATTAAGGATTGGGGTTCTGGACACGTTCTACCTCGTTGATCAACTTTTGTTGTTCAACTATAAGGGTCTCCCCATTAGTTTGTAGTGTTCGACATTTTTCCTTCATATCGACTGAGTAGTTAGCTAGAAGTTTAGTTAAAGTCCCATTCTCCTTAACAAACTTCTTCTTCTCTCGAGTCAATCTCTTGTTAGCATTTCTAATGGTTATCATCTCTTGTTTTTGTGTTTCTATATACCTTTTCAAGTGGTCAACCTCTTGTTCTCTTGCAAGAACCCGCTGGCCTAGGTTTGAGACCGATGCTGCCACCTGAATGGTAAGGACTAAGAAATCTTTTACAGCTTGTAGGTCTAACCTATGGGATAAAATTGTTTGGTCTTTAGGGATGAGTATGCTTTGACCTATACTAACGACCACCTTTTTATCGAGCATAACTGAATCCTCCACCGTGACAAGGCCAGTATCAGAGTAAAATTTGGGAAGCCAAACTCTGGGAAATTGAGTCTTTTGTTCTGGGATGTGTACCGTAGGATACACCATTAGCTGTGGTAAGGGTTCAGAAATTTTTGGTGAAGGTTCGAAAGTGGGTAGATTTGGCTCAGGTAAAGCTAAAGTTAAGTCTAAGTTCATCTGAGATGATGAGGATGCCATGTGTTGCTTAGCTTGGGTAATGGACGGAAGAAATAATGATTTGGTTTTCAAAAGCTTGAGATTGATTGTGTTATATAGTGTGTATGTGATGAATTTTATTTATAGAAAAAAATGTGTTGAATTGTTGGGTCATTGGAACCTTGAATTTGGTCAATTGCCTAACATACTCATAAACCCTAGAATTACAAGTATGTGGCGGACGTACCCTACCTTAGGGTCGTCACAAAATCTATGATTATCGAAATCGTGGGTCTAGCTCATAAAATAAGAGATTTTTTTTTCTTATTTTGATCTAATAGTAGGTGTTAATAGTGGTGTCCATTATTAAATGAGTTTACAACTTTATTTAACTAGTAGTATTTTTGACTCTCGCCAACTGGGACAAGGATGTCATAGATTAGTTAAAAACCTAAAGAAATAGATATATGATTGTTTTTGGTATTTTTTCTCATATCTTATATATTTTGGTATATGTTGTGCTATTTCTTGACATTTGTGTGAATAGAAGTTTTATTGAGCAAATGTGATAGATTTCTATTTTATTGGTAATTTGTTGTAACGCCCTGGATAGTCAAGACCGTTACACTGTGTGTTTATAAAGTGTTGGACTTGCTAATCAAGTCATTTAATTAAAAACGTATTATTGAAACTATAAGGGAACTAGGGTTAAAATGTTTTGGTCTCAAAAGTCACATTTTCCATTAAGAAACGTTTCCTGTTAACACGGGATCCCAAAAACATAAAGATTAAGGATCGTTTACAAAAGAAATAAGGTTTAAATACAATATCAAGCCATATTAAGGCAAAACATACAGTTAGGCAATCCGTGTCCTGATCCACTCCTCGACCATGGCGATCGAACAGCTGGCTATGTACATTCAACCCCGCAGCTCTCCATCTCAGGATTGGTCCAACTTGCCCTTGCCTTTATCTGCACCACGTAGCACCCGTGAGCCAAGGCCCAGCAAGAAAACACAACAACAGAGCATAAGCAATCGACAGACAAATCAATATCTCATATTGCATCACATATTCTCAACCATATAATCACACAGTATAATCAAGTATTCAGCATACTAACATATTAACTCATATCATATAACAGTTCACAAATGATAACTAAGGCTAGCGCCCTCAGGCCGCTCCCTCTGTTATCCCACTGACTCCGGCCCGCTTAAACCGAGCTCAGTGAATATTAAGCTGTCCTCAGCTACTAGTGGCCAAGCCGCGCCCTGTGCGCAAATATTGTGTAGAGTACCCTTAGGCCGCTATCACATGTCCCATGGCGTAATACCATCATTAACATAATACAAGTATCGGGAGCACTTAGTCCCATCACAATCATATAACCGAGTGCAGTTTTCTTACCTTTCGATTCGCTAGCTTTGATCTCTCGACTCCTTGAGCACGATCCCCCTCGAGCCCTAGTGCTCACCTAAACACAACCATAGGCCAAAGTCATCATCAATCCTCAAGTCCAAAACCTAGCCTTGGGGCCAATCCCAAGCCCCCGGGAAGTCCTAGTTCCACCAAACAAGGTAGTGGAATCAAACCCCAAACCCTTGGTCAAAAACCCTTGCAAACAACCCTAAAATCCCCTTCTGAAAACATGGCAGCGCTACAGCGCTCTTAGGAGGGCGCTACAGTGCTACAAACAGAAGCAAAATCCCTTCAGCATGCATGGCCTAGCACTACAACGCCCAAAGGCTAGCGCTGTAGCGCTAGTCACAGACAGGCAAACTCTAAATTTCCCTTCCTGCGATTTCCTCAAACCAAACTCAACCAGAACTTCTCCAAACCTTTACCAAACTCAAAAACAACCTTATGAACATACTCCACTCATCCTAAGCACCCCAAATACTCAAAACCCAATCACATGCATCTCTAATCCCAAAATTCATCATAGCTGACCCTAAGCTTAGAAACTCAGCAGAAACCAGTCAAAACATCAGAGTTAGAAGCTTAGAGTTTATACCTTTGATGGAACTTCGACCTCAAGTTGCCTCAAGACCTCCTTGGCTTGCTCTTCCTCAACCCTTGGCTCCAACTTCCCTAGAATTCCCCATCAACACAGCTTAGATATCTTTGCTAAACACCAAAACCAGAACTGAAGGAATTACAGAATTTTACCTCAAGTGATGGCCTAACCTTGCTAAACCCTTGTCAAATCCTCAAGCTTAGCTCAGAAACCTTATGGCTTAGTTGACCTAGCTCCCCTCTGAATTTTTCTCCAAGAAAACGCCCAAAAATGGTGAAGGAGATCACCAACCGACTCCTAGGAAAACAACTCTGTTTTTCCTTCCTTTTCTTTCTCCTTTCTTTTCCTTCTTTTCTTTTCAGACTTCTATTACATTCTACCACTTCCACTAACATAAAGCCTTAGCATATCTATCCCTTGCAAGCCAAATGGCCTTAATGCCCTCCCCTTTATTTCTAACCCTTTAATCCACTTAAGGGCATTCTAGTCATTTTACCCAATTCTCGCTAATTCCTCGAGTGTCTCAAATATTTACCGCTTAATTCCCGATACCTAACTAATCACCAATAATATTCCTCGATGTCAAAATAGACTCCAATATACTCACTGAATTCCCATTTATACCTCCAAGCTCACCCCGAGCCGGGTATAAATCCCTGCCATGACTTTTTTGCTACTTTGCTCACTAGGATCATCTCGAGTCACAGATCATGAATATATCCACATAATAATGTGGTCTCAACAATTATCACATATATCAATACAGTTATGCCCATACTGGCCAAAATTACGATTATGCCCTTCTAACATAATCAGGGCCTACATGCATACTAATACACATAGTCATGCGTCTCAAATATTCAAATAGTCATATATCATGCTTTAAATCATAATCATGCATTTACTCATCAAAGTCACACATAATTCCCATTATGCCCTCTAGGCACACTAATCAAGACCCTTAAGACTTATTAGCGAATTTGGGTCGTTACATTTGTAGTTTTAAGTTAAGGTTGTGTCTACTCCCATCCTTTCTCAACTTTCGATGGAGAAACTCACTGGAGAAAACTTCCTTAATTGGAAGCAGAATATCAACATAAAGTTGATTGGTGACAACTCCGAGTTTGTCATGATTGAGGAATCCTCATAACGAGCATTGTGTCTGCACGTTTGTGATGGCACCGTCAGTGCTCGTGATGGCACCGTAAATGCTTGTGATGGCACTGTCAATGCTTGTGATGGCACCGTAAATTCTTGGATAGCACCATCTCCGCACATACGTGATGACACAGTGAATGCTCGAATAACACCATGTCTGCACGTTTGTGATCAACTCAACTATGGTCTGACGCAGCTCGTGAACGAGCTTCAAACTTTTTGAGTCTATCATGGGTGGACCTAGTAAATGAGGAGAAAATAAGACTACTGTTATTGCTGCTGATCTAGCTAAGGCTGAAGTTAACCAAGCTTCGTCTTCGAAAGCTGGAAACAAGAGGAAAGGTGGACAAAACACCAACCCCAAGCCTGCAAAGGCTGCAAAGACGAGTGCACAACCTATAGCACAGACGTCTAAGGGGAAGAACAAGCAAAACAAGAAAGGTAAAGATAAGTGTTTTCACTACAAAGAGAAGGGGCATTGGAAACGAGATTGCTCCAAGTCTCTAGCAGCTAAAAACGAAGGTAATGATTATAGTTCATTTATCTTAGAAACATGTGTTTAGAGAATGATAAATCTTTTTGGAGTATTGATTATGGATCTACCAACCATGTTTGTAACTCTTTATAGTTTCTTGAATCATGGGAGGAAGTGGACGAAGGCGGCTTAAAGCTTAGAGTTGGGAACAGAGCGTTCGTTGCGGTCCAAGCTAGAGGAAGAGCTTGTCTGAAGTTCGGAAATAAATACTTAATTTTAAAAGATGTATTTTTTTATTCTAGATTTTAGTAAAAATTTAATTTCAATGGATCACAATTATGTATTGCATGTTTGGAAAATAGGCTTTATATTTTTTGACCTAACGAACCCCTCGCTCTTAATAATGATTTATTCAAAGTAGCTAAACCTAGGACCAATAAACGTCAAAAGACCGATAACGATAATATGACGTATTTATGGCACTTGATACTAGGTCACATTGGCTATGACAGGATTCAAAGACTTACAAAGGATGGACCTTTGAGAAAACTCACCTTAGGCGAATTACCTGTCTGTGAATCTTGTCTAGAAGGAAAACTGACCAAGCATCCATTCTTTGCAAAGGGTGATAGGGCTAAAGAACCACTTGGTCTTGTGCATTAAGATGTTTGTGGACCTTTGAATGTACAAGCCAGAGGTGGTTTTGAGTATTTCGTCACTTTCATTGACGATTACTCTAGGTACTCATGTCTTTACCTAATGCATAGGAAATAGAAACATTTTCAAAGTTTCAGGAATTCCTAGCAATGGCTCAGAATCAATTAGGTAAAATGTTAAAGATCCTGCGATCGGATAGGGGTGGAGAATATTTGGATATGTAGTTCCAAGATCATTTAACTGAACTTGGGATTTTATCACAACTTATTGCCTCAGGTACTCCGCAACAAAATGGTGTAGCGGAATGCTAAAACAGAACTTTATTGGAAATGGTTAGATGCTATACCAAGTCACTATGTTGTCACATCATCATAATTGTTAGTATCCATCTATGAGTAGTAATTATTGAGAAGTCTTCCATATATATTATTTTTATTATTATGTTACAAATTTAATTTTATATTTTTTAATAGTAAGTTATGTGGAGAGATTTATATACATATAACACAATTATTAACGTGTATTTTGTTATATATTTATAAATATAAATATTTTTAATTTTTCATAAACAGAGACTATTAATATTATTATTATTATTATGAGTTAAATTATTTGTTATTAGTTATTATGTTATTGTGTTATTTAATGTTATTATATTATCATTAAAATAATTATTTATATTGGTTATTTGACTTTGTGTTTTGTTAAGCCTTGTTTTATTGGAGTTTTCAAAGTTGTTGAAGATCATTATAGATGTTGAAGTATGAAACATTAATAAAAGATAAATTTTTATTTTTATTTTTTATTGTAATTATAGTGTGAAATATGTAATGTTAAATTAATTAAGGAAATTCTTATATACAGGTACAGAAAACACTCTTAGCCCACTAGCATATTCGAAACATGGTTTGGCTTGATGGTATGCTCACACATGGCTCTTGGAGTTTCGAAAAGTTTGTGTGGCTGGTTGGTAAATTGACACGTGGAGAACCCTTTTGAAAACATTTGATGGGGTTTTTGCCACGTTTTTAATAGAACGTTTTGGTTAAAAAAAATTGACACATGTTTTTAAAAGAAAAAGTAGGTGAAAAAGTGGATGAAGATAGAGAAATTCAATAAGTACAATGAGTGAGCCTCCTCTGTGATCAGGTACATGAAGAAGAAGTGCAGTGGTGGTGTTTTTTTTTTTTTTTGTAATTAACAACGAGAGCTCAAGCCCTTGCAACTATAGTCCATGATTTTCTGTTGAGTCCAAAGTTTTATTTCTTCGGTTAAAAATACGAAAATGTTGGTGTAGGTAAAGTGTTTGTTTATTTTTCAGTTAAAAATTTGAAAATGTTTCATAGGTATGGGTTGGATGGTTTTGGATTCATTAATTAGATTGTTTATATTTATGAGCCTACCAAGTTGGTATGTTGAAAGAATGGATGTCAAAGCAGAGAGGGTTTATTCAGTTTTACAAATATTGTGGTCGATTGGCGTTGGATTGGAGGTTCTTGAGACAGAGTTTAGGTTTGTGTCACTTTTGTTGATTTATTTATTAGTTTTTTTTTTTTATTTGATTGCTTTTCTTATAATTTTTTTGAGATTTGTGACCCAGTTGGATTTTTTGTGTAGATTTGTTGAAGTTAATAGATTGTAAAAGACAAATTCTTAGTTACGGGTATGCTTGATTCGATCCCTTAAATTCAATTTTGAACAAATTGTTGGTGGATTATGTAATGTGATGTATTATTAGTTTTTTACGGAACATAGATGAAGGAAAAATAATGTGCTTTATTAATGTAATTTGTATATGGGTACAGAGTTTAGAGAAAAGGTCCTTATACAGGAAGTGAGTTATAGTCAGTTATAGTCGTAACAAATTCAAATGAATTAGCTTAACAAACTAACTAACAATACAATTGACTAACTAAAGGTATCTAATAAGTATTTTTATGTTGTTTTTTTTCTTTTCTGCCAAGTGGTGTCCAATTCAACTTAACATGTATAATGTTAATATGTCAATCTCCATCACACTATGAAATACTCCTGTCTTTAATTAATCTTATTTGTTTTGTATTTTTTTTGTTCAATATTTATTTTAAATGAATGATGGTGGTTTTTTGTAATTATTTTTTTTGGGTCCTGTTGTAATCCTAATGAGAGTGTTGTTTAAGTAAATTGCCTTTTTTTTTATGTGGTGTAGCTTATTTTTTTTAGATGGAGTCATCAAAATTTAGAGAGTTAGTGGAAGTAATTGTTGATATAGGTAATATTTTTGAAAAAATGAAGGGACATTTGTGTAGGGTTGATCTTTACTACAACAATTACTTAGTGGATGTACATTTTGGACGTTAATCAAATTTTGACGCTGTTGTTGGGGAGGTAGTTTTTCAAGAGTTTAGTGGAATTTTTACAAAGATGTTAGTAATTTTATTTGTATTTTTTTATTATTAATGTTGTGTTAGCATTATTCTACCAGTGTGTTGTATTATTTTTTTCTTTTTGATTTTTATTTCTATTTGTTAATTTTTAGTGAAATTGAATATTGTTAAAAAAAAAAAAAGTTTAGTCATACATTTAAACTTTTTTACTTTAGGATTTAAAAAAACAAATATATATATATAAATTTAAGTAAAAAAAAAACGTAAAAAAATAATATATATATATGGGTGATTCTTATTAGGCCAACGATTCCAAACCGCTTGGCATATAAGCGGAATGACTTCCGCTCCTTCAATTTATTATATGCCAATTGTTTTATTGTAAAAGTGTTGGGAATGTGCTGTCCCCAAGTACACTTATGTGTACTATTCTGACAATTGATTTATAGGGTGAAGACCTACTTTTTATTTTAATATACAATTTGTACTCATGACAACCGGTTTTGGTTACCAGTTGGATTTTTTTATAATAAAAAAATTAGTTAAATAGGAATATAAATGTCTTTCTATACCATGTATATCTTTCCATATAAAAATAGCTATCTGCACATTATTTACAAATGTTAGCACAGAGATTTAATAAAAGGTACACAACTGTTGCTATAGGATGCACATTTATATATTTTTTTTTTGTTGCTAGAACTCATGGCCTTCAACATTTATATTAATTTTTTTGACTTGAAAGATGATTATCTACTATTTATTTATCTTTTATAATTTTTGGAAATACATGGTTAAATTATTTTCTTAATAATGCGATTTTGATTGTAAACTTGTTATTTTAAGTTTTAAAATTATAGATATTTAAAATTCAATGTTCCAAATCATATAGGAATTGGGGTTATTTTTAAAAAAATAAAATTTAGTTTATATTGTATGCAATATATTTATATTAAATTTGACAATGTATCATATTAAATAATTGAGTAAGTAACACAACATTCAACATGTTAGTGAATATAATTTTTCTTAGTTATATTTATTGCAATTCAATATAAAATGTTATTACATTGAATTACCTTATTTTGCTTGTAGTTAAATAATCGACATGTTCCGTCATGTTAACACAGCTTGGTTTGGCCTTGATCTTAAAATTGTTGCATAAGTTGCCTGTGTATTGCTAAAGTACCACCGATCATAGGTCTGCCTTTCATGACGGTTGGTATTTGGATCTAGACCACCTCGAAGGGAGAAGTCTTCATTATAACCTATATGCTGGTATTGTATTGTTACAGGCTCTTGAAGACGTGCTCTGATTGGGAACATGTGTTCCATAATCAACTGAAAATAAGATAATTATTATTCATGCAATGATAGTGTTAAATAATAATAAATATATTTATTTTTATTGATTTTAACATATAAATAAAACATATATAGATCAATATGTTAGTCGGTTTGATTTTGAAAATATGATCAATACATAAGCGTAGTAATAACTATTACAAAATGATTCCATGATTTAACTATTAAGAGATAGTGATCTTATAAATAATATCCAGTACAGTACAGAATAACATTGCGTCCAATAGGTTGCGCATTACACATGATCATCATAATCATTCCCAAAATACTCCTGCGTTGAATAAGGCATGCCACTTTCACCTCCCGCGTTTTCATTCTCTCATAACCTCCTGACTGCATAGCAATATGGGACACAATCTGAGAAGTTTTTATCCCGACTGAGTTCACCGAACGATCTTGTGCAAGCAAACCATCGGACACCACACGATTATTCTTGAGGAATTGCAACTCAGGGACCGATACCATTTCATGATTATGTTCGTGGCTGAATTCTTTTGCCAACCATAAGTCATTATCTTTCATGTGAACCACTCTGAGAGCTACCTGACATCCAGATCTTGTGATTGGTCTTGATCGTTTTTTGCGATTGGGCATATTCACATATTCACTCCGTCTATAACCTTCTCTTGTACAAACCCACCTTCTCATTGATACTACCCTATTTCTTCTCTTCACGTCATCTGACCTTTTGCCAAACCCCATCCACTTTTCATATATTTCATAGAATGACTCCCACTTATCAACCGAATCTAGATACTTACCAGCAATGTCCATTTTTTCTAGTTCGTTAACTGTTTTAGTTATATTTAACTCCTGTATTATCAAAGCTCACTCATGATTTGAACTTGTATCAACGTCTACCATCTGTAAAGAAATTGTAAAACTTCTTAAATTTACCATGTTATATTATGTTCAGTTTAAATTATATATGGATTATGGAATAAGCCCATTTATTATTGGGCATTTGACATGCTATTGTGATTGGGCTACATCTTTAAATGAAAATGGGCACAATGTATGTGTGTTGTACTTTTAGTAATGCCCATATTGCTAGGCCATGAATAGTTGGCAAAAAATGATATTCAAATGTACTTTCAGTCCTTGGTATTAATATAAAAACTTATATTTTTTGACAATGGTTATGTGTAAGTAATAATGTGGAATTGTATCAAATCCTTAAACATTATCCAAAAAAGAGGACTAAAAAAATAGACAAATGAGATTTTATTGATTTATCATGAGTTGTGATTTAGCAACTTATTTGAACACTATCATTAGAAAATTTGTTTTTTTAATAAATTATTGTCTCATTCAAGATTCTTTTAATAAAATGTATAATCTTTATTTAAAAAAATTAAAAAAAATAGTAATTGTGAGTAGACTACATATATTACATATGTATAACTTAAAAATATTGTGATTTCATAAAGCCACACGTATGACTACATAGATTTAACTACGGATAATTTCATCATTATACCACCAACATATATACACGTTTATGGAGCACTATAATCTTTACTAACATGTACAAATTATTTTTCGTTAACTAAGACTTAGATTAAAATAAATAAGAATGTATCCACATGCATGATTCACAAGTTAGAATACATTTCCAGTTAAAAAATTCGTATATTTAAAAAATAAATGCATGATACATACCTTCGTAGATGTTGTAGTGTTGCTTGTAGTGGTGCCCTAGCTTGACTACTTATCATGTAAGATAGTTGTTTTATTAAACAAAATATTGCATTAGGAAGGATATATAGATAGATTGCTCAACAATTTAATTGAAAATAAAGAATGTATTAGGGTGAAGAAAAAATAATAGTTATTAAACAGACCTTGAGATCCTAACTTTGCTTAACATACATGCATTGCCATATCTATTTGATAGAAACGAAACTCTAGAGCATCATCATCAAAGAGAGTTGGAAATATGTCTTCCAATTTTATTAATTTTTATTTTTTGTAATGAAAGTGTGTAGATGGACTTGTGATAAGCTAACATCGTCTCGGTGCTCTTTTGGATGCACCAACAGCCACGAAACTCAATACGGGTGACCGAGGGACTCGTTGGGGTGATTACCTAAGATCTGGACTCGTTTCGATTCACCGAGACAGGGGTTCGGGTCAGGAGTGTCGAGCTAGACTCGCTCGGATGCACTCACGCATCAGTGTGACTAACACAGTCTTTGTGCTCTTTCGGATGCAGTGACTGCCACGCAGCTCATTACGAGTGACCGAGGGATTCGTTGGGGTGATTACCCAAAATCTGGACTCGTTTCGATTCACTGAGACAGGGGTTTGGTCAGGAGTGCTGAGCTGGACTCGCTCGGATTGTCTCACGTATTATCGTCTTGGTGCTCTTTCAGATGCACTGAATGCAACACAACTCATTACGGGTGACCGAGGGACTCGTTGGGGTGATTACCCAAGATCTGGACTCATTTCGATTCACCAAGATAGGGGTTCGGTCAGGAGTGCCGAGCTGGACTCGTTCGGATTGTCTCAGCATTAGTGTGACTAACATCGTATCGGTGCTCTTTCAGATGCACCGACTGCACAACTCATTACGGGTGACCGAGGGACTCGTTGGGGTGATTACCCAAGATCTGGACTTGTTTTGATTCACCGAGACAGGGGTTCGGTCAAGAGTGCCGAGCTGGACTCGCTCAGATTGTCTCACGCATTAGTGTGACTAACATCGTCTCGGTACTCTTTCAGATGCACCGAATGCAACACAACTAATTATGGGTGACCAAGGGACTCGTTGGGGTGATTACCCAAGATCTAGACTCGTTTCAATTCACTGAGACAAGGGTTCGATCAGGAGTGCCGAGCTGGACTCGCTCGGATCGTCTCACGTGTATTAGTGTGACTAACATCGTCTCGGTGCTCTTTCGGATGCACCAACTGCCACGCAACTCATTACGGGTGACCGAGGGACTCATTGGGTTGGTTACACAAGATCTGGACTCCTTTCGATCCATCAAGATAGGGGTTCGGGTCAGGAGTGCCGAGCTGGACTCGCTTGGATTGTCTCACGCATTAGTCTGACTAACATCGTTTCGGTGCTCTTTCGGATGCACCAACTGCAACACAACTCATTACGAGTGACCGAGGGACTCGTTGGGGTGATTACCCAAGAACTGGACTCATTTCGATTCACCGAGACAGGGGTTCAAGTCAGGAGTGCCGAGCTAGACTCGCTCGGATTGTCTCACGCATTAGTGTGACTAACATCGTCTCGGTGCTCTTTCGGATGCACCGACTACCACACAAATCATTACGGGTGATCGAGGGACTTGTCAAGTTGATTACACAAGATCTGGACTCGTTTCGATTCATTGAGACAGAGGTTCGAGTCAGGAGTGCCGAGCTGGACTCCCTCAGATGCACCGAGTCATGCATTAGTGTGATTAACACCGTCTCGGCGCTCTTTCGAGTGCACCGACATCCATGCAACTCTATACGGGTGATCAAGGGACTCGTCAGGGTGATTACACAAGATTTGGACTTGTTTCGATTCACCGATAGGATGGTTTGGGTCAGTAGTGCCGAGCTGGACTCGCTCGGATTGTCTCACGCATTAGTGTGACTAACATCGTCTCGGTGTTCTTTTGGATGCACCAACAGCCACAAAACTCAATACGGGCGATCGAGGGAATCTTTGGGGTGATTACCCAAGATCTGGACTCGTTTCGATTCACCGAGACAGGGGTTCGGTCAAGAGTGTCGAGCTGGACTCGCTAGGATTGTCTCACGTATTAGTGTGACTAACATCGTCTCGGTGCTCTTTCGGATGCACTGACTGCCACGCAACTCATTACGGGTGACCGAGGGACTCTTCAAGTTGATTACACATGATATGAACTTGTTTCGATCCCCCGAGACAGGGGTTCGGGTCAGGAGTGCCGAGCTGGACTCGCTGAGATTGTCTCATGTAGTGTGACTAACATCGTCTCAATGCTCTTTCGGATGCACCGACTGCAAGGAAAATCATTACAGGTGATCGAGGGACTCGTTGGGGTGATTAACCAAGATCTAGACTCGTTTCGAATCACCGAGATAGGGGTTCGAGTTAGGAGTGCCGAGCTAGACTCGCTCGGATTGTCTCACGCATTAGTGTGACTAACATCGTCTCGGTGCTCTCTCAGATGCATCGACTGCCACACAATTCATTACGGGTGATCGAGGGACTCATCAAGTTGATTACACAAGATCTAGACTCGTTTCGATTCACTAAGACAGGGGTTCGAGTCAGGAGTGCCGAGATGGACTCCCTCGGATGCACCGAGTCACGCATTAGTTTGATTAACACCATCTCGACGCTCTTTCGGGTGGACCGACATCCATGCAACTCTATACGGGTGACCGAGGGACTCGTCAGGGTGATTACACAAGATCTAGACTTGTTTTGATTCACTGATAGGAGGGTTCGAGTCAGGAGTGCCGAGCTGGACTCGCTCGGATTGTCTCACGCAATAGTGTGACTAACATCGTCTCAGTGTTCTTTTGGATGCACCGACAGCCATGAAACTCAATACAGGTGATTGAGCGACTCGTTAGGGTGATTACCCAAGATCTGGACTCGTTTCAATTCACGGAGATAGGGGTTCGGGTCAGGAGTGCCGAGCTAGACTCGCTCGGATGCACTCTTGCATCAGTGTGACTAACACAGTCTTTGTACTCTTTCGGATGCACCGACTACCATGCAGATCATTACGGATGACCGAGGGACTTGCTGGGGTGATTTCCCAAGATCTGGACTTGTTTCGATTCATCGAGATAGGGGTTCGGTCAGGAGTGCCGAGCAGGACTCGCTCAGATTGTCTCACGCATTAGTGTGACTAACATCATCTCGGTGCTCTTTCAGAAGCACTGACTGCAACGCAACTCATTATGGGTGACCAAGGGACTCGTTGGGGTGATTACCCAAGATCTAGACTCGTTTCAATTCACCAAGATAGGGGTTCGGTCAGGAGTGCCAAGCTGGACTCGCTCAGATTGTCTCACGCATTAGTGTGACTAACATCGTCTCGGTGCTCTTTCAGATGCACCGACTGCCACACAACTCATTACGGGTGACTGAGGGACTCGTTGGGTTGATTACACAAGATCTGGACTCGTTACGATTCACCAAGACAGGGGTTCGGGTCAGGAGTGCCGAGTTGGACTCGCTCGGATTGTCTCACGCATTAGTGTGACTAACATCGTCTCGTCTCGGTCCCCAATAACTTCAATATCTTAGTTCAGGTAGGATGTCTTTATGAACCGTTTGTTTGATGAAGAACTGGAGTTTTTTTTTAAAAAAAAACTGAGTAATTTTTGTATTTCAGATAAAGAAAAGGTTTGGAATCATTGGCCTTCAGATAAAGAAAAGGAGATGTTGAAAGAGAAGAAAATGAGTGGTTTTTCTATAAAACAATGACTGGGAAGGTGACCGGTTGTCAAAGTCATCATTGCACTATTAAAGTTAAGTCATACCCCTACTAAAGTAGATTGTAACTGCAGAATACTCCCCAGCTGTTGGATCATTATTCCAACTTTCAATGGCCCATATTAATGCAGCATTCATGAGCTTCCACCGTTGGATCATTACAATAAAAATCAATGGCTTAGATCAAGAAGTGGAATGTCTTCCACCTCCGTACCAAGCGGGATGGAATCGTGGTCCTTCTTCTTATTATTATTATATATATGTTGACGCGGTTCTTTGCCAACAGGTAATTAAGAAAATAAGAGGAAGGGATTAGTGCTTATGTTGAACCGAAATAGATGAATGATCTTTTTAGGAATGGGCTGGTGACACAATTACGTTTTTAGGTGGTTCAAAGGTTAAAATCCTTCTACTCCACCAGTCAATATTATTGCTATATGTTTGGTATTCTCTTACAGGGTACTTCTTACACAATAGAGTCCAACCCTTTGTAACTCCCAGGGTCTCCATATTTATAGGAGAAGGCACCTGGGAGTTGGTAAGAAGGTCATCCCGTGACCTTCTTACCAATCATGTCAACTCTGTGAAATTCATGATTAATTCCTAAAACCTGACACATGAAGTGTGGTCTAATCAATAGGTAAGGGGGATAATGGGCCGCACGGCCCAACCCGGTTGTGGGTGTCAGAATGCGCACATTCATGCTGCGTGTCCGAGAAGTCAGGGATATATCAGACACGTGATGTCTGATATATGCACGTTTACCTTGCGTGGTTGACTTTATAAGGGGTAACAACCTCCAACTCTAGCTCGTACCACGAGCTGGATGCTTCCCTCGACCTGTGGCTTTCAAAGTCCAAACTCAGTCTAATCTTGGCGAACCCTTAGGTTACCTCGAGCTGAGGAGGTAGGATCTTTCGAGTGGCAGCTCCGGTCTTGGGGATGTCCACGTGGTAGACATGATTAGGCCGAATCTCATGATTAGGCCGTATCTCAGCTTGCTAACAGCCCGTGGGAAAACCAGGGCGTACATTTGCCCCCCAAGCCCCTGGTCGTGGTACACGAAGTCGCATAGGGCCACAGTAGGGGATTTTAGGCTTCCCCGAGGTGCGCATCCCGGTTGACCCCCAGAACCTGGAGAAGATTCCAGACGTCTTTCGGGGGACGGTGTATGAGACGGCGAACTACACCGTCAGCAACTTCTACCGCTTCAACGAGAGGGAGCTTAGGGCCATCGAAACAAGTAGCCCAGTGGGCGTGCTGGAATCTTCCTTGGGCATGGCCCTAATGGTAAGTTGACCTTATCCTTTTGTGTTCTTCGATTAGCATGCCTTGCCCTGTTTTTCCTTTCTCCCTTCTCTTTTTCTTAAGGCAGTTGCCTCTCCATTTTTGCAGAGCGCCTTGGCCCTTCACAGGAACATAGCCCGGACCAAGGCCCAGCTCGAGGATATGAGGGGCGAGCACCAGGCAGTTGTGGCCACCCACTAAACTTCCTTGCAGGAGGCCAAGGATGCCCTGGCGGCCGCGCAGGTCGAGCTGGAAGAAGCCTGTCCCAAGATTCAAGAGGTCGAGGCTACCAAAGTCGCCCTCGCCGCTGCTCGGGCAGAGCTAGACACTGCGAAGGCTAGGGCCGAGGAGGCCAAGGACGCCCTGGAAGCCGAGAAGGTAGCCTCCAGTACCACCATTGAGGACATACTCTACCATTGCTGGGTCTACAACTCTGAAGGTGATTTCTCCTTCTTGGGAGCGGACGTCTGGGAACCCTTGCTGGAGGGGTTTAAAGCTCGCCTCGAGAAAGAAGCACCTTCTGAGACCGGGGAAGTCTCCAGCACAGCTGACCAGGAGAGCGAGACGGCGACCTCCACGGGGCAGCCTGGCGGAGCTTAGGGCCTTCCTTTTTCGCACCTTTTCCTCTAATATTCTCAATTTTTTTTGTGTAACTTTTGCATGAGGTTTTTCCACCTCGAGACAATCTAATTATCAATTTTATTTTTAATTGACTTATTTCCTTTTGTCTTTACGCACTTTAGTTACTATTTTGAAAAACTTAGTTCGCGTTAATTTTTA
Source organism: Humulus lupulus (assembly GCF_963169125.1). NCBI lineage: Eukaryota > Viridiplantae > Streptophyta > Magnoliopsida > Rosales > Cannabaceae > Humulus > Humulus lupulus. The sequence goes on along the minus strand of NC_084797.1, from coordinate 164,476,175 downwards.
TCAATATCTCGTACTTTTTAAGTGTTGACTGCGTTTTTGCCCAACGACATGAGAACGTCAAAAATGACAAACCTTCAAGAGAATTCAAACGACACAGACGGTTTAATAAAGAAAATAAATAACACACTCAATTTTTATAGTGGTTCAGCCCCAATATGTTGGTAATAGCCTAATCCACTTAGAGTTGTGATTATAGATCCATACTCAAGATCAGATGAACTGAGTCAACTGAGTTTCTTCAGTACAGATTACAAGAATACAAGCACTTTCTCTCTCTAGAAAACTCAGACCCAAAATTTCCCAAAAGTCCCAAAAGAAGGAGAGAGACCTTTCTGATCCCATAAGCCATATATTTATAGGCTTAGGATCATACATCTGATATCCCCTAGAATCGGGATATTTTATTATATTTATTACATTTAAATTACAAAAAACATTCAAAATGTAACAAAACCCCCAATTTCTGGGAAGAGTGAGAGATTCCCGCGCGTGCCAAGACCGGTTCTTGTTGAAGCCGTTTCTGGGAATCTTGACTTAGTCCTCCTCTATCTGGTCGACCCATATCTCCTACTGACCACTCATGCAAGTGCTAGTCGGACACATGCATGCTGGACATATGCAAGTACTGGTAGGACATGCACTTGCTGGTCGGACATGTGCATGGTGGTAGGACATGCACTCCTCTCGCCTAACATGACACTCTCCTCTAGCATGCCATATCTCTCCTCTAACATGGCACTCTCCTCTAGCATGCCATGTCTCTCATCTAACATGGCACTCTCCTCTAGCATGCCATATCTCTCCTCTAACATGGCACTCTCCTCTCTTCGGACCAGAGTCCGACCACACCTTGTACTACTCCTCGGACCAAAGTCCAACAACACCTTGGACTCTCCTCGGACCAAGATCCGACCACACCTTGGACTCTCCTCGGACCAAGATCCGACCACACCATTGGGCTCTCCTCGGACCAAGGTTCGATCACACTTCTTGGGGCTCCTCGGACCAAAGTCCGACCACACCCTCCTTGGCTCTCCTCGGATCAAGGTCCGACCAGACCTCTTGGGACTACTCCTCGGACCAAGGTCCGACCACACCTCCTTGGAGTGCTCCTCGGACCAAAGTCCGACCAGGCACACCCTAGCCCAAGTACTCTCCTCGGGTGCACTTGGCTTGGTCATGACATCTCTCAAGCAGTCCAAACTCTTCACTGATGTATTGGGATACTGCTAAGCCAGATCACCCCATCATTCCTTGCCACTTGTCATTTTTATTACCACATCATTGATCTCCAATTTTTGGGGATAACATTAAGAAAACCACGATCAATCGATTTAAATTAACTTCCAAGTTTTATGACCTGGTTATTTCCAGGGGCTTAATTTGAAAACTTAGTTCGTGTTAACTTTTATCAATATCTCGTGCTCTTTAAGAAAAACAATGATCAATCGATTTAAGTTAACTTCTAAGTTTTATGACCTGGTTATTTCCAGGAACTTAATTTGAAAACTTAGTTCGTGTTAACTTTTATCAACATCTGGTGCTTTTTAAGAAAAGCAACGATCAATCAATTTAAATTAACTTCCAAGTTTTATGACCTGGTTATTTCTAGGGACTTAATTTGAAAACTTAGTTCGTGTTAACTTTTATCAATATCTCGTGCTCTTTAAGATAAACAACGTTCAATCGATTTAAATTAACTTCTAAGTTTTAGAACCTGGTTGTTTCCAGGGTAGAGCTTAGTTCGCGTTAATCCCTTATCAATATCTCGCGTTTTTTAAGAAAAACAACGATCAATCGATTTGAATTAACTTCTAAGTCTTTAAGGCAACCTGGTTATATCCAGGTACCATATGCCCCCCAAGTAACTGGGAAAGGGTCTTTCGTGGTTACTTTAGATTACACTTGTAAATATGCACAGTTATTTAACGAAAAAAGTTAATTCTCATTGCGTAATACATAAAAAATGACCTTTTAGGCCTTACAAGGGAATCATTGATAATATCTCTTCAAATGGATGGCGTTCCAAGTTCGTGGGACTGCCCCTCCATCAAGCCAAGCTAGTTTGTAAGTTCCCTCTTTAATGACCTCAATGACTTGATATGGTCCTTCCTAGTTCGGTCCCAATACCCCATCTTTGGGATCCTTACCGGCTAAGAAAACTCTCCTGAGGACCAGGTCGCCAACGCTAAAGGCACATTTTTTGACCTTTGAGTTGAAATAGCGAGTGATTTTTTGCTGGTAATGTGCGAGCTGGAGTTGTGAATCTTCTCGTCTTTCATCAACCAAGTCAAGGGAAGTGCAAAGTAGCTCGTGGTTGTGGTCCTGGTCATATGCCTGGACCCTATGCGAAAGTACCTTAATCTCCACAGGGAGGACTGCCTCACTCCCAAAGGTCAGGGAGAAAGGAGTATGACCCGTAGGAGTCCGATGTGAGGTCCGGTATGCCCACAGAACTTGGGGGAGCTGTTCTGGCCAGACCCCCTTCGCTTCGTCTAGTCTCTTCTTGAGGCTCACCTTTAACGTCTTGTTGACGGCCTCGACCTGGCCATTCTCCTGAGGATAGGCCACGGAGGAGAAACTTTTCACAATTCCATACCTTTCGCAAAATTCGGTGAAGAGGTCGCTATCAAACTGAGTCCCATTGTCGGAAACAATTTTCTTGGGCAGCCCGAATCGGCAGATAATGCTCTTAACCACGAAGTCGAGGACTTTTTTTGGAAGTTATCGTTGCCAAAGGTTCTGCCTCAGCCCACTTCGTAAAGTAGTCGATGGCCACCACGGCGTAGCGGACCCCGCCTTTTCCAGTAGGGAGGGTGCCAACCAAGTCGATCCCCCAAACTGCAAACAGCCATGGGGAAGAGATCATCTTCAGCTCGACTGGGGGAGCTCGGGCGACTGAGGCGAACCGCTGGCACTTGTCGCACTTCTTGACATACGAGATCGAATCCTTGGATAGAGTGGGCCAGTAATATCCTTGCCTCAGGACCTTTAGGGCCAAGCTTTTCCCCCCAGTGTGATCTCCGCAAAAACCCTCATGCACTTCCTGCAGGATGGCCTTTGCCTCGCCTGGAAGAACACATCGTAGGAGAGGTAGGGCGTGCCCACGTCGGTATAGCACCCCGTCTACCACCGTATACCTTGGGGCCTGGTACAGTACTCGTCGCGCATCATTACGCCCTTCAGGTAGCTTCCCCTCGGTGAGATACTCGAGGATGGGGGTCACTGAAGCACTAGACGGAGCCCGCCTTCAGCTCCTGGGCTATTCTTAGACCGGCCAGCAAAGCTTCGTATTCGGCCTTGTTGTTCGAGGTCTTGAATCTGAACCTCAGGACTGAGTGAAATCTATGTCCCTCGGGGGATATTAAAATGATTCCAGCCCCAGAGCCGTTCTCATTGGATGAACCATCCACGAAGATCCTCCACGACGCCTGGGCCGAGGTGACCTGGGGTGAGTCTTCTGCAGGATCCTCCCGGAATCCTGTGCACTCTGCTACAAAATCAGCCAGGGCCTAACTTTTTATAGCAGTTCGTGGGGTGTACAAAATCTCGAACTGACTGAGTTCGATAGCCCACTTTAACAGACATCCCGATGCTTCAGGTTTTTGCAAAACCTGGCTTAAAGGCTGATCGGTTATGATGTGTATTGAGTGGGACTCGAAGTATGGCCTGAGCTTTCGAGAGGCCGTGATAAGGAAGAACGCCAATCTCTCCATCAACGAGTACCGGGATTCAGCTCTGAGAAGTCTCTTGCTGATGTAATAGACAGGTCTTTGAACTCTATCTTCTTCTTGGACCAATACGGCACTAGCTACATCCTCTATGACAGCTAGGTAGAGAAAAAGAGGCTCTACTGCTTTTGGTTTAGATAATACGGGTGGCTCAGCCAGATGTGCCTTCAGGTCGAGGAAAGCGCTTTCGCACTCTTCTGTCCATTCGAACTTCTTATTTCCTCGGAACAGGTTGTAGAATGGCAAGCACTTATCTGTGGATTTTGAAATAAACCGATTGAGGGCTGCCACCCTTCCTGTCAGGCCTTGGACATCTTTGCGTGACCTGGGTGAGGGAAGTTCGAGCAATGATCTAATCTTGTCGGGGTTTGCTTCGATTCCTCGGGTATTGACGATGAAACCCAGGGATTTTCCCGATGCGACTCCAAAAGTGCACTTTTGTGGATTAAGCCTCATGCCATACTCCCGTAGTATCCTGAAGCATTCTCCCAGGTCGGAAACATGGTTATCGGCAGTCTTTGACTTGACTAGCATGTCATCAACGTACACTTCCATGTTCTTCCCGATCTGGCTTGCGAACATTCTATTTACTAACCTTTGGTACGTAGCACCGACATTCTTCAGCCCGAATGGCATGACCTTGTAACAATAAACGTTAGTCGGGGTCATGAAGCTGGTGTGCTCTTGGTCTGCCGGATTCATGGCGATCTGATTGTAGCCTGAGTACGCATCCATAAAGGACATGAGCTCGTGCCCCGCCGTGGCATCCACCAATTGGTCAATCCTCGGCAATGGAAAACAATCCTTGGGGCAGGCTTTATTCAGGTCGGAGAAGTCGATGCAAGTCCCCCACTTCCCGTTGGGCTTCGGGACCAGCACGGGGTTGGTGACCCAAATCAGAAACTTGGCTTCACGGATAAAGCCGCATTTCTTGAGCCGGGCTACTTCTTCCTCTAAGGCTTCAGCCCGGGTTGTTCCAAGGCGCCTCTGCTTCTGGGCCTTTGAAGGAACGCTTTTATCCAGATGAAGGGTGTGCATGATGACACTCGGGCTGATTCCCACCATGTCCTCGTGTGACCATGCAAACACATCCAGGTTGTCCTGCAGAAATTTAGTCAGCTCCGCCTTCCTCTCGCTACAGAGGTTATCCCGAGCTTGACCATCCGTGAAGGGTTCTGCGGATCGATGTTTATTTCCTCGAGCTCCTCAATAGCCTAGAGCTCGGACCTGTCCTCGCCTATTCGGGGTTCAATATCCTCACTTAAGACGATATTTTCCCCTTCGGTGCTCTGAGGATTTTCAATCTCAGGATCAGCTAAGGGTTCCTGAGATTCCTCTCCACCACCTTGGATGGCCATTGCTAGCTGCCCGGGTTTCGATTTTCCCTTCATGGAAATGTTGTAGCATTCCCTGGCAGTGAGATGATCGCCATGGACAGTGCATATTCTCGTGGAAGTAGGGAATTTCATCGCGAGGTGGCGAATGGAAGTGACGGCCTCAAAGGCTATGAGCGTGGGTCGTCCCAAAATTGCGTTGTATGCAGCGGAGCAGTCGATGACCACGAACTCGAGGAGTTTGGAGACTGTCCGAGGTCCTTATCCTAGGGTGATCACCAGCTCGATAGTCCCTATAGCCGCTGATCCTTCTCCCAATAAACCATACAGCATCATGGAGGTCGCCTTCAGCTCGGCGACAGTCAGACCCATCTTCTCCAATGTGGACCGGAATAGAAGGTTTACCGAGCTCCCATTATCGATCAGCACCCTCCTAACCTTCCGATTAGCAAGCTGAACTGCTACGACCAGAGGGTCGTTATGAGGGAACTGGACATGGCCCGCATCTTCTTCTATAAAAATGATCGGTTGCCTCTCCAATCGCTGCTGCTTTGGCAGATGCTGTTCTGGGATGAACTCTACTCCATTATGCGCCTTGAGTTCGTTTACATACCTCTTCTGGGCACCCCTGCTCATGCCAGCCATATGCGGACCTCCAGATATTGTGGATATCTCTCCTCCTATCACGGGAGGGGGGACGTCCTGATCTACTCGAGACCCGGGCTGACTGACCGGGACTTCCGGAGCAGGTCGACTTGCTGGAACCCTATTCCGCGTGTACTGGGCCAAGGGGCCGGCTCGGATGAGAGTCCCGATCTCATCTTTCAAATGCCTACAATCATCGGTATTGTGGCCAACATCGTTGTGAAAACAGCAAAACTTGGAGGTGTCTCTCTTCCCCTTTTGGTGCTTCAACGGTTCCGGCCCTTCCAGGGGAGGCGAGTAGAGTTCGCCAGGAAGATGTTCTCCCTAGAGTGGGTGAGCTCTATATAAGTTGCGTAGACGGGCTTGAATTTGTCTACAGACTTATTCTTCTTTGGGCTGTGCTGGCTGCCCTCGTCGTTCCCCTTTCTTTTGCCTCCACCGAGCTAGTTGTTCTGTGTGACGTTTTGGGTCGCTGTCGTGACCTCCGTCCCCACTCTAGCAGGCTGCTCAGGGACCTGGCTGGTCCCTGCAGCTGAGGCTTCAGCCTCCTCCAAGTTGATCCATTCTTGGGCCCTATTTAGGAACTTGTTCACCGAGCTAACTCCGTTCATTTGTATATCTTTCCAGAGTCCTCCTCTGACGAGGATCCCAGTCCTCATGGCCATTAGCTTGGAGCTGTCATCCGCGTCTCTGGCCCGAGCAGCGACACTAGCGAACCTGCCCAGGTAAGCCTTCAGAGGTTCGTCGGGCTGCTGCCTCACGTTAGCCAGAGAATCGGCCTTGACACGGGCAGCCTGGGAGGCTCGGAATGCCTTTTTGAAGTCAGCAAAAAAAGTCTTCTAGGAGCTGATTGATTGTCTTTTGCTTTGCTTGAACCACTGCCTGGCTGGCCCTATTAGTGTGGAGGGAAATATCAGACACCTCAGCTCGGGGCCGATGTTGTGGGCCATCATTAGGGTGTTGAACATCCCCAGATGATCCGACGGATCTCCGTCTCCATTGAATTTGGATAGGTGCGGCATACGTAAACCGGGTGGGTGAGCCATTGCTGCTATGCTGGGGGCGAAGAGCTCCATCTCATCCCCCGAATCATATTCATCTTTCTCTTTCTCCGACAGGAGCTTCCTCATCAGCTCCTCCATCTGAGCCAGGCGCTCGAGGGTTTTGTCCTGATCTCCTTGGTTATTCCGAGGCTGTTCAACAGCTCCGGATCCATTGTACATATTTGGTGGGTTATTGCTCCTCCTATCTTGAGATAGGTTATTTGGGGCATTCCTGCCGTTACGTACTTCGGACAGGTCTCCCCCTGAGCGAGCACGGCTTTAACCTCCTACTGGCTCTCCTCTATGAGAGTTAAGGCAATCTCGCAGGTCGCCCCCCTGGGTGGTTTGAGGACTTTGTGCTGAACTTAAACGCTGACGCAGATCTCCGCCAGAAAGGTCACTCCGGCGACTGTCGGTCCAATAGCTCCTGTTAGAGAGGCTCAGAGTCCGCCTTTGGTGGTGAGGATCCGGGCTTTCTCTTAGCGCCCTGCTACGTCGGGAAGGTCCCGCAGACGGCGGGTTTCTCCCAATGCTTCCATAAGCTGGAATATCTCGGATGGGCCGAGGTGGAGACAGATATCTTATTGGTGAGGGAGGATGCCTGACCGGAGATGCGATCCTGGTTCCATAAGGGCGGATCAAGTTAGGTGGGGGCCTCGCGGCCCTGCCAACATGGGGGTCCCGCACCTGGTGATCTGGACGAGGCGCAGGACGGCTGGTGGGGACGGGCTGATGCTATGAGCCCTCCCCAGATCTCCTTCCGGAATTTCCTCAAGCTCTCCTGGGCGCGCTCGAGGCTGGTTGGGAGCTGGAAGTTGAAGTTCGGACCGAACGACTGTACTGTTGTTGTTCGGCTCTAGGCATGTCTTTGAAGTTTGCCTCTCGACGGTGCGATGAGGGAATAAAGTTGGCTGTCGGAGGTCTGTCCGAGCGGCTAGGCCTGGACCGATTACCCCGGCGGGACTTATGAGTCTCGCCTTGCCTCTTTTCGACGTTAGCGTCAGTTGTAAGAGGGGGTAGTCGGGCCAACACCTCCTTGATCTACTGATTAGCTATTGCTAGCTGGCTCCTCAGCTGAGCATTCTCCATCTCCACCACAGTGTAATAACTTGGGTTTGGATTAGGTGGTCGGGGCGCCGAACTTCCAGTGTCATCTTGGCCCACTGGCTGCTTGCCCGGCCGCTGTTGGACCTCAGGAATTTGTTCGCCGGGGATGGCGATATGATGAGCCTCCTGCCCATCATGTTGTTCCGTCTCGTTACCGTGTCTGGATCGAGTGGTCACCATAGTGGATGTTTGCGACAGCACCAATCTAACTTGCTCTCAATGAAAGCACCAAACTGTTGATGCGGTTCTTCGCCAACAGGTAATTAAGAAAATAAGAGGAAGGGATTAGTGCTTATGTTTAAACTGTTGACGCGGTTCTTCGCCAACAAGTAATTAAGAAAATAAGAGGAAGGGATTAGTGCTTATGTTGAACCGAAATAGATGAATGATCTTTTTAGGAATGGGCTGGTGACACAATTACGTTTTTAGGTGGTTCAAAGGTTAAAATCCTTCTACTCCACCAGTCAATATTATTGCTATATGCTTGTTATTCTCTTACAGGGTACTTCTTACACAATAGAGTCCAACCCTTTGTAACTCCCAGGGTCTCCATATTTATAGGAGAAGGCACCTGGGAGTTGGTAAGAAGGTCATCTCGTGACCTTCTTACCTATCATGTCAACTTTGTGACATTCATGATTAATTCCCAAAACCTGACACATGAAGTGTGGTCTAATCAATAGGTAAGGGGGATAATGGGCCGCACGGCCCAACCCGGTCGTGGGTGTCAGAATGCGCACGTTCATGCTGCGTGTCCGAGAAGTCAGGGATATATCAGACACGTGATGTCTGATATATGCACGTTTACCTTGCGTGGTTGACTTTATAAGGGGTAACAGCCTCCAACTCTAGCTCGTACCACGAGCTGGATGCTTCCCTCGACCTGTGGCTTTCAAAGTCCAAACTCAGTCTAATCTTGGCGAACCCTTAGGTTACCTCGAGCTGAGCAGGTAGGATCTTTCGAGTGGCAGCTCCGGTCTTGGGGATGTCCACATGGTAGACATGATTAGGCCGAATCTCATGATTAGGCCGTATCTCAGCTTGCTAACAGCCCGTGGGAAAACCAGGGCGTACAATATATATAATAATATGGGTGATTCTTGTGTGCAGGTGTACGGAATAGCTGCACCGGTGCAGACGTTTTGCTAACCATTGGTTAAAGTATCGATGGCTCTAATTGATTGAAAGTATCGAGAGGCACTAAAGCTATTTTTTACCCTTCCATAGCATATAATTTTTCATCCTTAATTAATTAATTAAAATAATAGCTATTTTACACCCTCCCCTCCGCGACTCCGCCACCCATCTTTCTCTCTATCACCTTCTCTCTCTCCACGACCCTCTCACACATGATATCCTCTCTTGCTCGATCTATTTTTTTGCTGCCATCAATGGCCTCTTCTCCATCCGTACACCACCAGCAACCCAGACCATGAACATATGCACCTCGAATAACAAGATTCCAGCGAGTGGAGTGGACTGTGGATCTCGCTCGACTCACTACCCGACCCATTATTTTGATCCATGGGATTGAAAAGGTTCTGATTCCTCGCTTTGTCGAGTATAACTTTAACTGCTACCGACAGATATTCAAATGCTACTATATGTCATCTCTCAAAAAGACCTTAGGCTACAAGTCTAGACTTAAACTTGTCAAGAGATCCATCAGATTTCAATTTCACTCTAAACACCCATTTAGTTAGTATAATGTTCATATCAGGAGAATATGGAACTAAAGTCCAGGTGTCTTGCTGTTGTAGAGCATCAAATTAAGCTTTCATGGAAGCATACCATCTAGGATCTTGAAGGGAAGCCTTGGTAGAGGAAGGTTTAGTAGGCAGTAAGGATTCAGGCAGCTGATGCTTTGTTGCCAAATATGCTTTTGGTTTATAGATACCCTTTTGAGACCGAGTTGTCATAGAGTGAGTTCTTGTGACAACTTGAGCTGGAGGAGATGGTACAGTGTCACTAGAAGAGACAGCAGTAGATACAGTGGCACCAGGGACACTTCTGTCAGGAGCTTGAATAGGAGAGTCAGATGTAGTAAAAATAGCATCATGTTGATTACTTGGTGGAGGAGTAGATGCCAAAACAGGAGGCTCTGGAGGATTGGAACCAGATGATACAGTTGGGGACAAGTCCTCAGTCAAAGGATCAGAAGAACTAGTATTAGTATTTATATTTACTGAGCTAGTAAAGAATTGTGCAAATGGAAAAGAAGTATAATCAGAATCTTGTACCTGGGGTAAATTTTTAGTAGGTGGAAATGAGAATTGAGTCTCATTAAAAATAACATTCCGAGCTATAAACCTTCTTCCAACAGCATTTTGACAAATGTAACCTTTGTGTTGTGGTGAGTACCCCAGAAATATACATGGTTCAGACCTGAAACTTAGCTTGTGAGAGTTGTATGGTCTGAGGTGAGGATAGCAGATGCAGCCAAAAGGCTTTAAAAAGTGGTAGTCTGGTTGCTTCCCAAACAAGCACTGTTAAGGACTAATATTGTGAAGCACAGGAGTTGCAAGCTGATTAATAGAATATACTCCACACTGAAAGGCATGCCACCAATATGACAAATCAAGACCTGAGTGAGCTAGTAAAGTGAGACCAGTTTCTGTAATGTGGCGATGTTTCCTCTCCGCTCTTCCATTCTGCTCATGTGTATAGGGACACGGATGTTGAAATCTAATGCCTTGGTCCTGCAAAAATTTCTCAAACACTCTATACTCTCCACCCCAGTCAGCTTGCACACATTTAATAGATAAAGAAAACTGCTTCTCAACTAGGCTTTTAAATTGAATAAAGACATCAAAAGACTGAGATTTGAGTGTTAAAGAAAAAATCCACGTGAATCTACTATAATCATCAATGAAATGAATATAGTATCGAAAACCTTCAGTAGAAGGAGTATGAGATGGTCCCCACACATCAGTGTGAAGCAATTCTAGTGGCTGAGCTGCACGACTAGCAGAGATAGGAAAAAGCAGTTTGTGACTCTTGCCTTTTTGACAAGCATCACGGAATTTGAGAGTTTTTAATGAACTAGAAATTGACATTTGAGACAAAATTTGACCAAGCCCTTTAGGTGAAGGATGTCCTAGCTTAACATGCCACAAATTCACATCAGTTTTAAGTGAAGAAGTAAATGCTTGAGGTTGAGAATCAATAGAGACATAAGGAAGACATTTTTTATTATTTGAATGTATATTACAAGCATGATGGTCCAAACTATTAGTACAAGAAACTGAATGTAAACTAGAAGAAATACAAGATGATGGTAGAGTGGAATCAATTCTGGAAAGTGTGGCTAGATGACATTGAAGAGTTGGTTGACTGGAGCTATTGGAATCATCCCCGAGCATATAAAGGCCATTTTTAACTTTCCCTTTGAGCAAAACATTCCCTGTGTCCTTGTCCTTAACAAAACAACAATTTTTATGAAATTTAAGATAAACATTGTTATCATTAGTAAGCTTAGAAACACTGACAAGATTTTTGGTTATTGAAGGAACATTGAGGATAGAATTTAGATGTAAAGGGGAACTAGAAGTGGAAGGAAGAGTAGCTTTGCCTATATGAGAAATGAGCAGTTTCTTACCATTACCTACTGCAAGTGTCTCAGTCCCATGATATTGGGTGGCAGAGTCGAGATTCTCCATTCCAAATGCCACGTGAGTAGTTGCTCCAGTATCCACATACCACATGGGGTCATCACCAAAATCAGAGACTGAAGTTGAGACATATGCTTGAGGATCAGTCATATCAGCAGCTTCTTGTTTAGTGAGATAAATTCGTGGTTGTGTGGAATGATTCTTGGGAGTGACAAATGCTTTGTCAAATCGATAATGACAAATTGTTGCAGTATGACCAATCTTGAGGCACACTTGACAGACTGGTCGAATGTTCGAAGATGGAGGTCTTGGATAGCTTCTTGGAGCATTTCTTGAATTGGCAATCAAAATTATACGACTAGGATTGTAAGAAGACCTGGAATGGTTTGAGTACCCATGTCTTGGACCATCAAATGTTAAATGTGCAGCCATTTTGTTTGAGATATCATGTACTGAGTGATGTCGCTCAAGTCGACATTCATGAGCCAAGAGTAAGGCTTGAATTTCTTCAAGGCTTTTAGATTATTTGCTAAAAGTAATGCTAGAAACAACAGGATCATACTCAGGTCCTAGACCATTGAGTAATTGTATCTCCATATCTTGATCACTCATCAAACATCCAGCGATAGCAAGATTGTCACAGATAGATTTAATTGTGTCAGTATAATCAGAAATGGACATATTACCTTTCTGAATATTAGACAGCAGACCCTTCAATTGTAGGAGACGAGCTTTGGATTGGCCAAAAAATTTCTGTTTGAGTGCGCGCCAAACATCATAGGAGGTGGTGTAAGCAGCAACAGAGCCAAGAATACCTTCTGACATGGAGGGTCGAAGCCAAGAAAGAAGGAGCTGGTCACGCCTTTTCCACTTAGTATATGCAGGATTGACCTCACCAGTGACCAGTTTTGCCGGAGGAGAGACATTGCTGAACAAGAATTCTTCAAGATCATGGCCAATCACGGTGGGAACGACCTGTGATTTCCAAGCAAGGAAATTGACATGGTCAAGTTTGAGTGTAAGAGAAGAAGTACGTGAATTAGAGAACAGATTCCACAGAGGAATTGAGTTCGCCAGAGGAGCAGGAGCTGTCGGAGTAACAGTAGGCATCAAAGGCGTGGTAGTTTCACGGAGTTGGGGCGGATCAGAAGAAGAGGAATCCATGGACGCGAGTCAGTGGCTCGGATACCATAAAGAACTTTATGTAATTGCAGAGAGTTTTAGACACTACAAGAAAGGGGGCTTTTGCCGAAACACTTTTCCCTGCGCAAGTAGTGAAATGCGCCAGCAAAAACAAAGGTTTTTGCCGACGTTATTTTGCGTCGGCAAAGGTCACTTTTGCCAGCGCAATTCCGACTTGTGCCGGCAAAAGTCACATTTGCCGACGGAATTCTGAGTTGCGTCGGCAAAAGTTTAACAATATAATAGAAGGGACTTTTGCCAGCACAATTCACCTAACGCGCCGACAAAAGTTAGCGTGAAATTAATGTTGTGCACGTTTTCAAGGAAGTAGGTGGCCAAACTTTTGCCAATGCGTTTCGTTGCGCTGATAAAAGTCTAAAAATGTGTCGGTAAATGTATGCTTATTTAAACGACGTCGTTTTGAACTAGGGTTTCTCTGATAGACTTTTGTCGGCGCATTTTTATACTTTTGTCGGCGCAACGAAACGCGCCGGCAAAAGTCATAATGATATAGCTCAGCCGCCCGAGTCTTCTTCCCCATTTTTTTCAATTTCTCAAATTCTCTTTCATCTTCACCATTTTCCTCTCTTCTTCAACGGCACCACCCTTCATTTTCCCTCTCAAGGTAAGCTCAAGGTAAGTTATTTTATTTTCCCCATTGTTTGTTTGTGTTTGCCCATGAATTTTCCCTCTCATTTCTATTTTTTTTTCTCAGTTGTACACCGGACCACCACCAGCCGACCGGACCACCCCGCCACCACCGAACCTCCACAAAATCTGCTATATACAAATATATATTATATATATAAACTGATATATATTATATATTATATATGATATATAATCTGATATATATTATATATTATATATTATATATTTAAACTGATATATATATATATATATATATCTATTTAAATTGGTATATATATTTATATTTATATTTATGTTTTTGCTTTCTGTTTTGTATTTTTATATTTTTTATTTATTTTATTTCTGTTTATATATGATTTAATTTTTGTTTTCTGATTTTTTTTTCATTTTCGTTTTCTGTTTTAAATTTTAGAAAAAAAAGGTACAAGAAAAAAACAAATTTTATGTTGTGCATGATAGTATAGTAAAAATCATTACATTAGATGATCCAATATAATCTCATAATTATAAATTAATCTAATTAGTATTCGATTAATCTTAAGAGTATGAGATTAGATTTGGTATTATAATAAGATTAAATTTTAGCAATTAAAAATCAAATTTTAAAATATTTTAGAAATTTTAAGTAAATATGCATTTATGTTGTGCATGCTCTGGGAATATTCTGTATATTGATCTAGTAATATTATGTAAATTTTTGTGTGTAGTTTGCAGGTTTTATATAATTTTGGGATAGTTTAAAATATAGCTGTTATGCTGCCCAAATTTTGTTAGTCTTAAGAAAATTAACATTAATTACAAAAAATATAGCCGTTAACATTAATTTTTATTTTAATGCTTTATATGTATTTGTTTCTCTTAATAACAACTATATTTAAGTTACTTTTATAATATATGTTTTTTGTATTTATTAATTTTTTTTTGTAAAATTAAAAAAATAGATTTGACTATGTATTTTTATTTTATTTTAATGCGTTATATGTATTTATTTAATTTTGCTTGTTAATATTTATTATATTGTATTTTGTGATATATATATTTTAGTTAAAGTATGAACTTAAAAAAATCAGATTAATAATGTATGTTTATATTTTTAAATTGTTTTATATTAAATGTGATATTTTTGTAAATATGTATTTAATAATTTTTTTTTTGTATTAATAAAAAAATCAGTTTTGGTATATGTTTTTTTGTGGTTAAATATTTGTATATATGTAAATTGATGTATTTGTTAATGTATATATATATTTTGTATGATCTGGGAATATTCTGGTTATATATGTGTTTAATTTGTAGGTTTTTCAATTTTTGGGATAGTTTGAAATATAGTCGTTATGCTGTCTAAATTTTGTTAGAGTTAGTAAAATTAATAAAAGTTTAATAATTAATTAAATAAAAATTTAAGTATAATTAAAAATTCATTAAAAAAATAATTTTTAACTATAATTTAAATAAAATAAAATTACCAATCATAATAATTAATAATTAATTTTAACATTAATATTAGATATTTTGTAATTGAAAAAGTTAAAATTATAAATGATTTAATAAAATATAATTAAGTAAAATATAAATATAAAAAAATCATTATTGATTATGTAAATAATCCAATACAAATTGAAGAATTTAATAAAAAATTACAAAATGAAATTAATGTATAATTGAATTAATTTTAAAATAAAAGTAATAAATAAGCAAATGATTTAAAAAATTGTAATAATTAATAATTACCTACATTTTCTTTGGTAAATATAAATAAGAGATATTTGCGGCTAAAATACCCAAACTTACAACTTACTAACACTTAAATACCCAAACTGATTTTTTGGTGGCAAGAGTACCAAAATGTGAAATTTACTTGCAATTAGTGATACACAGTGTTAAATGTTAAAGTTGACTGGTCAAAGGACATGTGGCACTACATGATTGGTCCACATTGTTACTATTCTTAAAATAATTTTCAATTTAATAAAAAATAAAATTTACATTTTTTTCAAGCAGGTTAGTGAAATGGCTCCTGGTTTTACTATTGCCTTACCAGAATAGGATTCGGACGAGGACGATGATGCTGACGGGGGCGGGGATGATGAGGCGGGCAATACTCATTTATAGAACTTTTTTTTATTTATTTAAAGTTTAATTTATTAGACATTTATTTTACTAAACTACTTTTATATTTTCATGTTTGGTGGAGATAATAAATATTAATAGTTGTAATTTTTTTTTATTTATAAAATTTTAATTTTAATTTTATTTCTAATTAAATAATATTACTAAAAAATTAAATAATTATTAATATATTAAAATCAAAATTTATTAATTAATATTAATATATTGAAAATAAAATTAGTAATATAATAAAAAAAATGATTTAAAAAATACTTTTACCAGCACAAAATTACGTTGGCAAAAGTCTCAACTCTCACTGCATATATACACCTTTCCTGGCGCAAAAATGTGCTACAAAAATAGTCATCTTTTGCCGGTGCATTTTTGCGCCGCTAAAAGTGTTTTCCACAACAATGTGACAAAAATTTTTGCTGGCGTATTTTTTCGTCGCAAAAAGATACTATTGCTGGCGCATTACATTTTGCGTCGGCAAAAGTGAAATTAGCGACGGGGGTACGTCGCGGACCTTTGCCGGCGCAAATTTGCATCGGCAAAACCTATATGGCTTTTGCCAGCGCAAAACCTTACTTTTTGCGCCGGCAAAAGTGAGGCTTTTTGTAGTGAGAAAAACTTCAATGAAAAATGCAATGAAAGCTTGATCATAATCAGTGATCAAGATCTTTATTTATAGTTATAGGAATGGTACAAAAGTACTCTGTTACAATCAAGAGTATCACCGCTAACTAACTCTAACACTTAATCTGATTATACAACAACTAACATATAACCACTACCTAATACTAACTGAAAAACAGTATTAGTTATTACTCAAGCACATATTTGAGGAAGTCATCGTGTTAATCCTCCATTTATTTTCTGAAACATTTGATATATTTTCTTAAGCATGCGTATTGTTTTAAGGGAAGAAGAAATATTGTGATTTGTTTGATATTATTGGTTTTATTAGTACTTTTATGTTTTAGAGAGAGTAAGTTGCTAAAGTGTTTTTGCTTATAGTTGGTTTGAATTTTTTTTATCTGAAAATTTCAAATGCATTAATTAAAATTCACAAAGAAAAGTGGCCACTCCCTTAAAGAAATACAACATCCATGAAACTTTAAACTTGAGACCCCAACAGCTAAATATGGGATGCTCTATTGCGATTCATTGGAATCCAGACTTCCTTAGTTTGATAAAAACAAAACAAATTAAAAAGCTTTAGATAAATATGGGCACAAGACCAGTATTTGATGAAGTTAGAGTAATCCCACTGACTACCACTCGACAGTCAGAGAAAAGAACCATATTTGTTTGGAGGCCTCCTCAAAAGCTATCAGAAATGCTATGGATATGAAGTTAGATCTTAACTGCTTAACAGTCAAGAAAGTGACGTTAGATCTTTCATCCCTCACCACCATAGTTGAACACTTAATCATGTGATATTTATTTATATAATTTTTCAGTATATCTTCATTAGCACCAATAAAATCGTAAGAAGATGAGGAGAAAAATCCATCAACAATTATACAATTCAATCGTTACTAGCGTAACAAGGATCTCCGTACACTATTCGACCAATAGGATTCAACCCATGCGACTGCACCGGTGCGACTGTTTTCTATAGTCGCATCAAAGAAAAATCCTATATATAGGACAATTCTTCTATAGGGACTTCACTTTATGCCTTATTGGTAGGGCTCTCAGTATTTCTAGATCCGTGAATAGTTTTCGGCGCGAATTTTTTTTATGACCATGTATATTGTAGCTATTTAGAGCATCCTGCAAATTTTCAGAAAATTCCGAATAGTTTACAGTACCGAAAACTAAGTTCAAACATGTTTTTCACGCGCATAAAAAAAATTAGTCACGCGTGCAACAACATGTTTGAACCTAGTTTTCGGTACTGTAAACTATTCGGAATTTTCTGAAAATTTGCAGGATGCTCCTAATAGCTACAATATACACGGTCATAAAAAAAAATCGCGTCGAAAACTATTCACGGGTTGTAAACAGTGAGAGCCCTACCGGTAAGGCTTAAAGTGAAGCCTCTATAAGAGAATTCCCCTATATATATACATTTACAATTTTCTTTCCTTTTCCCTTTTTCTTTTCGGTTATATATATATATATATATAGAGGAGAATTCACCCATAGGGGTTTCACTTTAAGCCCTACTGGTAGAGCTCTTAGTGTTTACAACCCGTGAATAATTTTCGGCACGATTTTTTTTTATGACCATGTATATTGTAGCTATTTAGAGCATCCTGCAAATTTTCAGAAAATTCCGAATAGTTTACAGTACCAAAAACTAAGTTCAAACATGTTATTGCACGCGTGACTAATTTTTTTCATGCGGGTGGAAAACAACATGTTTGAACCTAATTTTCGGTACTGTAAACTATTCGGAATTTTTTGAAAATTTGCAGGATGCTGTAAATAGCTACAATATACACGGTCATAAAAAAAAGTCACGCCGAAAACTGTTCACGGGTCGAGAAACACTGAAAGCCCTACCAGTAGGGCTTAAAGTGAAGCCCCTATAGAAAAATTGTCCTATATATATATTGGGTAAAAATTATGGGTGTTCATAAAACCGCCCACACCGCACAAACCGCCTACACCGCACTGCAATTTGCGGTTTAGAACTCTTCGTGGTGCAGTTGCGGTTTGTATTTTTGTCAAACAGCGCAGTGCGGTGCAGTTTTAAATTTTATAAATGCGGTTCAAACCACACCGCACCGCATCATTATATATATTAACTTTTTTTATATTATTTTTTTCAATTTTACTACATTTAAAGTTAAATATTTATATAGTATAATATAATATACACAATATCTAAAAAGAAATATAATGTTTCATAAAATACTAACACATATTCTACTTCAATCTAAAGATATTTCTCCTTAATTAAAAAAATATTTTCTTTTATATTACATTTTTTATTTGTTATTAGTTTGTTATATTTTTATTGTTTTGCTTAAAGTTTATTAGCTTGTTGGACATTTAATTATTTCGTTAAATACTCTATGGTTATGAGATTTATTATGAATATTTCTTAATTATAATATTTAATTGTTAAATTATTTGGCGATAGGTATAAACCGCCAAAACTGCACCGCACCACACCGCATTTTTGCGGTGCGGGTTGCGGTTTGAAAAATTGTTCAAACTGCATATGTGTGCGGTCCAAAAAATTAAAGAAAAACCGCACCAACTGCACCACGAACACCCCTAGTAAAAATAACATATAATCCATATTTGTTTAGTTTTAAACTTATAAATATGCTTATTCAAACATGTATTTATTTTTTAATTTTTTAATTATCATATAAATTTTAAATAAATAAACAATATTATAAAAATAAATAAAATATGTTTAATATAATGTATGACATAAATGTATTAAAAAATTAGGGCTAAACATTGTCTATAATTTTAATAAAAATCGATTCATTTTTTTTCTCAATATACAATAGAATGAATTATAGTTCTATAGTATATATAAATATTTATATCAATAATATTTACATATATATGACATTTAAACATAACATTGACATATTTATATATGGAAGACTTCTCAATAGTTACAACTCATAGATATGTATTAACAATTATGATGATGTGACAATATAGTCACTTGGTATAGCAAGTCACAAATAAGTAAAAAAAAAATTTCTACATTAATTTTGAATTTATTTATTTATTTTTGCCATAATTAATGTTATTTCCAACCAATGAGAGACATTATCTATATTTAGAAATTAACATGCATTTGAAAAATGAAAAGTTTACAATATTATATTTTTATAATAAATACACATTTTTCATCAGGTAATTCTTCCAAAAATTTGAAAAAAAAATCAAAATTTATTTATAGAAATATTAATTAACAACTATAAATATGAACCATTGATTTTTATTGAATGATTAATATTAAAGTAATCATCAATGAGTAGTAACTATTAAGAGTGCACCTATATATATATTTACATGGCTACATGACATATATATATATATATTATTACAATAATATTTAAAAATAAATTAATAATAGAAAAAGTCATAGTGTAGAGTAGTGTACATGATATGTATGTCTTTATTATTTTTAAATAAAAATGATTTAATTATTTAAATTATTATAAAATATATTTAAAATATACTATTTTAATTAATTAATTAATTTTTGTTTAAGTTTATATTTGTTCTAGTTTTTGAATTTGACACTGACAACAAGATATTATATATTATATGTTTTAATACAATATTAAATTTAAGTTTGTTGCTAGCTTTTTTTAAAGAAGTTTGTTTCTAGTTGATAGTAGATTATATTATGTTATATGTTTAATATGATATTATTCAAATACCTGAAGTTTAAGTTTAATTAAATTTTATTTAAGTTATAAAACATATGATTTTATTATTTTTAAATAATTGTCGTTGTAAAATATCTCAAAAATATCATATTTTAATTTGTTTAACTATTTATTTATTTAATTTGATTTAAGTTTAAATCATGTTTACAATCTACCGTTAAATATAAGAATATTCTGTTATATATAAGAATATTCCGTTAAAGTTAACGAAAAAAATAAAAAACTGATAAATCAAGAATTTTCGTTATCTACACACTTATTATATAGAAGAGATATATAAATTTATATTTATATACTTAACGTAAAAAAATTAGTTATCTAATTTTATTTTCTTTTTAGTTAATTCTAATTTTATTTATTTTTCTTAATTTTCTTTTATTTTTTTAGTTTAGTAAATATTTGTCAAATTTAAAAAAAAATTAAGCATGCTATTTTATCTTTATTTCATTAAAATTTTTAAAAAATTATTACATCTTCCTTGATAAATATTTTAAAGTAGTTTGCTTCCTCTCTTTACTTTATTTTAATTATCTTTTTTTATTTTATTTTATTTTTGTGTTGATATATTGTGATAATTTTTCTGCTTTAGGATTCTTAGTTTAGACATTTCTTTCTCTTTGCCTTGACTTTCCTTAAAATTTAGGTCTTCCTTAAACAAAAAGTTGCATAAATTGTTCATAAAATTTTAATCATAAAACACTTAATATTAGGAACAATTGCGTAATATTGCAAATGGTAAAAACTGATATTGTTCTGTCTAGAAAGATTGGTTGTTAAATAATGTTTGTGATAGTGTTACCATCCACACTTTCTTGGGAACCTCGGAGAGTTCTGTCTAAGGCAAATGTGGGCTAAAGTGGTACCTTGGCAACCTTTCCAATCGGCTTGGGAACATTTTGTGTGTATACCTTTGCACTATTACATTTTTGAATTTATTACTATAAGAAAACCAAACTTGTTCTATCAAAATAAGCAATTTCACTTTGCTTAAAGGTTATTTGGTCGAAAATATTTAACTTGTGTTCCTCCATACTTACTCAGTAACATCAGGGAGTTCTAGTAAGGCGTTGGAGATAACCCCAAAACCTCCAAATCAACCTACGAACAATTTAAAAAAAAAATCAAAAAATAATATAAAAAATTATCATTCCCGAGAATGGATGAAATTTCACAAAACTTCTAATGAAACTTCTTCAAATTCATCCACTACTCCTTCCTGAACTCCTTCCACCATTCCTTCTTCTCCACACACCTTGGTTGGTGATAATCCATTTGCAATGGCTTAAAATGATGAAATCCAACCAAGAACTCTAAATGACTACCTCCATCCTACTCACACTTCCACGCCTTCATGCATTATATTCCCTCTTAATATGTCCGCATTGGACTTTAAACCTGACATGATTTATTTCTTGCCCACATTTCATGTAATGGAAAATGAAAGTCCATATATGCATATTCAAGGAGGTAGTAGCCACGTTCTATAACCGAGCTGAAAGTGCTGATTTTGTGCGATTAAAGTTCTCCTTCTCCTTGAAGGACAAAGCTGAAAGATGGTGTTGACGCCGCTTTTCGTCAACTTAAATTTGAAGAGCACTAAACATAGGATTAAGAAAATAAATAAGAACAATCAAGATTTTACGTAGATTGGCAGTTAAAATCTGCCTAGTCCACGCGTCGATATTATTGAGTGATGGTATTCTCTTAAAGCTTTTACCAAGGAATTTAGCAGAGTATTCTCAGTACCAAATTGTGCGTATCTACAAAAGAAATTGTCTAGTCTATTTATAGATTGGTTAACAAAATATCTTCCCTTTTATTTCGTGAAGTTACAATTCAAATTGGAAATACATATAATTAAATATGTTAATCATGTAATATCCCATGATAATCGGGATTTATTCTCAGATATCAACAAATCCCTAAGGAATAGGGATTTCCTAATAGCCACCGCGTTCAAACTAGGTTACCGACCTCGAACATACAGTTTACACAATTTCGAGATCGACCAACATCACGAGCTCGTCATTCTAGTTAGCCTCATCCTTAGCTAGCAATATCATTGAGCTTAACCCTCAGAGTTCAACCTTTTTGAATTTGCAATGAAGGTTCGAATTGCTCTCATATACTTCGGAGAAGATCCATCCTTTCGAGCTTGATGCTTAAGCTCGAACCTTCTTAACTGGTGCTCGATCGCTAATAGAAACCAATCAGGAAACATGTTAATTTATACAAGTATTGAGCCCTTACTTGACATTTTCGAGCTTACACTTTATGAGCCTACATTTCGAGGCTCATTTATGACGATTTCGAAATTTAGGTGTAACATTTTTCCCCCTCAAAAGTGTTGGTTCGAATCCTATGAGAAGGAAACTTTTGAACTTCACCTTTCGGAAAATGTGCCACCTACCACACTCGAGTATGGACGCGAGTCACTCGGGGATTGCACACCCAAAGTACTCAAGTACTCCCTATTTCTGCACACGTCCTTTCATATAACCCCTTTTTCCCGAATTAAACCCCATCTGTCAGATCATTTCTCAACCCGAACCAAGGGCCAAGATCTATTCGACCTTTGACATCCCTCTTTGGCGTATATATATACCCCCTCTTCTTCCTCGTTCTCCACTTTTACTTCTTTAGATAACATAAACCAGAGAAAAAGAAAGGAAGAACCAGAGTTTTCCTTGCATGTTTTCAAAGCCCAAAAAGCAAAGTACTCTTTCAACCTTTGATTCTGTGAAATCGTTCTTGCAACTGCTCCTTCAGTCAACGATCTCATCATATCCACGAACAACTTTGTGTAAGTTTCTGTTCTTGATTCTCTTACTTTGGCATATATATATATATTTTGTTTCTCTTGTTCATGAGAATACCTTCACTAGTTTTTACCAGTTTTTTAAGGCTTCAATTTGGCACTAGGCAAGCTTTTGATCCAAGTAGATTTGGTGTAGCTAGAACCACGGTTTAGACCAACAAAAAATAAAATCTAGTAGAAACATGTAAAAATGGAGTTTTTCTGGTGATGGGGGGTTTCGTGTAGCTTAAGAAATAGGGTTTTTGTTTAGAGTTTTAAATGCACGAATCCCAAAAGTATCACCTTTTCAAGTAACTGCCAACCTTTTTCCTAAAAATCTGGGATTCTTTTAAACTGATATTAACCTCCACACTCTCGCATGGGTGCATCCTCGATGCCCAAACTTTACAATAGTTCGAGAATGACATCTGAGTTAATCTCGCTCTTTCGAGCCTTCAGTCTCGATTGATGCAATCTTGTTATCTCGAGCTTTCGAGCTTGAGTTATCAAAATTATAATTTCCTTATGATTTTCTATATGATGGGCCCTCACCTTTTTCTTCCTTGTTTGATGTCGCATTACCCTGAGAATCAGTGGGGGGCTGAGTTTGCTATCCCTTATTACCCATCAACACCCAGTCCTGAGTCACCTTTCACCCGAAATCAGTGACTGATCCGCGAGCACAGAGAGAGGAGTAAGGAAGAAGACATAAGAGACTACTTTCGACGTCAAATAGACGAGGTCAAATAGAAACAGAGGAAGAGACTCCGAGTGGCGGCTTATCCTGACCTAGACCCCGAGATCATGCCTATTCCCTTAGACCCCAAGCTTAGAGTTACAGTCACCTTTCCACCTGGTGCCTTATCATTTACCATAATGGAGGATTCTTCAGCTCGTCCATCCACCTCCCAATTTTTTTTAGTCCACACCTCGAAGGAGGAATTTTTCGAGGCTGAGCACTACTAGAGCTCAGTCACTTCCACCAGCCATATATATGAGTCGCTAGCCTATCATGGCCTTAAACTCTCTGGTACGCTGATGTGTCATCCGGCGACTTCAAATGAAAGGAGCTGCTACGCCCCAGGAGACGGCAATTCCAACTGTAAAGTCAAGCTCGCCGCCTGGAGCCGCGAGCATATGAGGACTGGGGCCCTGCCACCCTTGAAGACTTACTTCAAGGATTTCTTGGAATATGTGGGACTCACCCCCTTCTAGCTCTAGACCAACTCTTTTAGGGTCTTGTCAACCCTCAGGTCATTGTACCATGAGATGAAATGGAAAGGGCCTTCGGCACAAGAGATATTATATCTCTTCTACCTAAAGAGCAACCCTTCTCGAGCTCATGGAGGAGACGACTTCTACTACTTATCGAGCTATCCGAAGGAGAAATGACTATTCAAGGATATCCCAAACCATCCTTCAAACTTTAAAATATTCACACTATTCTTGCCTGCAGCCAACTATCACCGCCCCACTCCATCAAAAGCTATGATGGAACACAAGGCAGCCATTCTCCAGCTTCCTTATGGTCGAAGGCCCTAGCCTACCTTCTCCATGAAGACATGCTCCGAGCTTGTGGCCTTTTAGGGGAAGGCGAATCCACCAATGACTCGGGGGTTCAAAAATATTTGAGGTGAGAAGATGTGCCAATCCCCATGACTAAGCTTCTCGAGGAGGAGGACCTCGGGCTCGCAATTTCGTGCCTCTGCCACCCATCATCACGATCGAGCCATCTCGGGCAACGAATCCCACGATGAGGCCTCAACGAGCTCGACTAATGGAGGTAAAATTGTGCTAGACCACTCCATGTGGTCTCCGTCAATGCTTAAACACAAGCCTGACGTGATCATCGTGTGCGAAGACCCTAGAAATAATTTCTTAGCGTGGTCAAGGGTGGACCTTAAAATCTGTAGGTTCGATAGTTTGTTAGGACAATACCAGACTATGTATAGCCTAAACGAAGTTTGGGATGGGGTAGTCGTACAATATGGGACCAATGATTATGGGGACCTTTCAAGACTATCCCCCACTTATAGAGAGGGGACTCCCCTAGAGTCGTCCGAAGATAGGGGAATTTCTTGGTCTCCGAGCTTATGCTCAGTCGAGAGTACCAATTAGGTTTCTATTATCCTTGAGTCTTGTTTCTTTTAATAACCCCTATTCGATTACTCATGTACAATCTTTATGTTTTTTAGGTGACATGGACTCAGATTTTGATAATG
Organism: Humulus lupulus; assembly: GCF_963169125.1. Lineage (NCBI taxonomy): Eukaryota > Viridiplantae > Streptophyta > Magnoliopsida > Rosales > Cannabaceae > Humulus > Humulus lupulus. The sequence continues at coordinate 164,451,364 of NC_084797.1, read as the reverse complement.
TGCTCAACAGGCCTATGTCCTCGAAGGCGAGCAAGCGCCAAAGAGCATCACAGAAAGGAGGTCGCCCCTCAAAGATTTCCAAAAAGACCGAGGTGGTCCCTTCGGCCTTGGCTCTCCTGGGTCCGAGTCATGCTACTGAACCCGCATTATCTTCTAAGGTTGGGCCGAATAAAGCTACTGAGCTCACAACTCCTCCCAAAATTTTGCCTCCACCTGCTGCCCAACCAATCCAAAATGCCCCTGCAGCCCAAGTGAGACAAGATCCTATGCAGGAACGCTTCATGTCGATCTCAACTCATGTTCCTGAGTTTGTGATCGATAGTGCAGCTAGAACTCATGGAATCAACCTGGGCTCTGATACTTTGACTTGCGTGGGTCAAAGTATTAGCCACCTCGGGGCCCCTCAATGGGAGTTTCTGACCTCCTGTCGAGATGCCAACACTCTTCTTGACCAGGGTTACGAGCTTCTCTCCTCGGTTAGTTATTTTGGCTTTAACCTTCGTATTCTGTACTAACTTATGTTGTGCTTTGCTGACCTATGTTTATTTTTGTGTGTAGGCATTCGTATCCTTCGTTCAGCACAACTTCATGCTGAATAACGAGGTTACAATGAGCAGAGCAATTGCGCAGGAGGCTAGAGACGCCAAGCTGGAGGCGACCTTGAAGGAATTCGAGGCCAGGGACTCCGAGATCAAGGAGGTTCGGGGACTAAATGCCAAGCTGGAAGAGGAGAAGAAGATGACCTTTGAAGTTATCGAGGGTGAGAAGGCTCATCTTCTTGAGGAGTTTAAGACCAAATAGGATCGCGTCGTTGACATGGCGATGTACCAAATTTGGGTCAACAACCCCGACCTTGACACCAGCTTCCTTGCCAATCTAGAGACCGAATTCCTCGCAAAATGGCAGGCTCGACTCAAGGAGGAAGAGGCCAAGCTCGAAGCTGAGGAGGCAGCGGAGGCTTTAGGGGCTGCAGCGGAAGAGACATCTAACCCTTGAGGCAAAGATCATGGGTTGCGACCCATTATAATTTTTGTAATCATATATTTTTAATTTTTATGCCCTCGGGGCAGTGACAATTTACAACTTAATTTAGAGCTTCTTAATTATCTAATGACTTTATACCAATAGTAATTTTTATGCTCTCAATTTTCTAGCTCGAAAATCTTTATGCACTTTGTTTAATCTTTAACTTTTTGTCTTAATATTATGCACTACATTTCTGGATCAAAATATTTCGAGCAAGTCATTATTAAGGACCTGCTTTTATACTTGTTTATTCGAACAAATATATATTGGATTTAAGTTCAAATCTTAATACATTCTTGCATTGTTTATTCGAAATATCCATGTTCGACTTTGTTATTGTCAAGGTCGAACTTTACTTTTACCATGTATTTGAAAAATATTTAATTGGAATGTAACCTTATTAGTCTAGTTATATTTTGCTTTTCCAGTTACCTTTCCTCATCCTCGAGTAGGGCCTCAAGGTTGTGAGGTCGAAACTTGTTTGCAAAAGTTTCCAGCCCTAGTTTCGACTTAGTTTACAGTTGGTTTATCTAGAATTCCAACTTCTTTACTGTAGGTTAGGTTTTGTTGGTTTGTTCGAGACTTGTTTAGCTTGCGTGTTTGGTTCATGATCCATACACTTATTAATTTTTTCACGTCGGGTTAATAATCCAGACATTTTTGGTTCGCGTGTTTGGTTAATGATCCATACACCTATTGATTTTCATGTTGGGTTAATAATCCAGACATTGCCATTTGAGTTACTTTTTATTTATGTTATATTTTTTCGAGCCTATGGTATGATTGTTTACCAGTTATGCCCCTTAATATCTTATGATTTTGATCTTAGGTTATTGAATTTTGAGGGTTTGCAAAAAAAGTATAACAATAAATAATACAACTTTTGAATGAAATTCAGTACTTTGTTGATAAAAAGCAAAAAATCAATTACATTCTTGGTTAAAATGAAAACATCATTCCTACATTACTGATAATAAGGTCGCAGATGTTCACCATTCCAAGCTCGTGGAACCAATTCTTCGTTTAGCCTTGCCAGCTTATATACTCCAGGTTGAATAATGAACTCGATCTAATAGGGTCCCTCCCAAATAGGTCCAAGTATCCCAGCAGACGGGTTTCGCGTGGCCAAAAACACGCGCCTTAGCACCAAGTCTCCCAATCCAAATTTCCTATCTCAGACCTTCTTGTTAAAATATCTAGTAGCCCATTGCTGGTATGCAACATTTTTCAACTGGGCTTTGTCTCGTCTTTCTTGAATGAACTCCAGACTTTCTTCGAGCTGGGATTGGTTCGAGGCCTAATCATATGCATCGCACCTTATAGTTTGGATTTCGACCTCGAAAAGCAACATGGCCTTGCATCTATAAGCCAGGGAGAAGGGGGTATGTCCTGTTAAAGTTCATGCCGTGGTTCTATAAGCCCACAAGACTCGAGACAGCTCATCCGACCATCTCCCATTTGCTTCTTCTAACCTTTTCTTCATGGAGCTCTTTAAGGTTTTATTGACTGCTTCAACCTGGCCATTTTCTTGGGGATGGGCCACGGAGGAAAAACTCTTTATTATCCCATTGTTTTCACAAAAATGTGTAAACAAATCATTGTCGAACTGAGTCCCATTATTTGATACTATCTTCCTGGGCATCCCATATCTGCAAATGATATTTTTTACTACGAAATCTAGGACTTTCTTTGAGGTAATGGTGGCCAAGGGTTCAGCTTTGATCCATTTTGTGAAATAATCCACTGCGACTACAACATACCTTACTCCACCTTTTCCAGTTGGCAGGGAGCCTACGAGGTCAATTCCCCATATCGTGAATGGCCATGGGGAGCTCATCATGGTAAGCTCGGTGGGTGAAGCTCGTGGTATTGAAGCAAACCGTTGACATTTATCACAACGTTTTACGTACTCGAACGAGTCTGCCTTGACTGTTGGCCAGAAGTACCCCTGCCTAATCACCTTTTTTAACAAGTTATGCCCCTCAGTGTGATCTCCACAAAATCCTTCATGGATTTATTCCAAAATCTTTCTTGCCTCGGGAGGAGTTACACACCGAAGTAATTGCATAGAGTACCCTCTTCTGTACAATTTTCCTTCCAAAATAGTGTATCTTGGTATTTGGTACATGAGCTTTCTAGCCTTGTTTCGATCTGCTAGGAGACTTCCGGTTTCAAGGTAGTCAACTATTAGGGTCATCCAGGTGGGTTGTGAGTTGATCATATTTATATCTTCTTCATCAGGATCGTTTATACTCAGGGTCAGTAGAAGTTCTACTAGAACCACGTTAAGTGTATCAACTTCTTTAGTCATGGCGAGCTTGGCCAATGCGTCTGCATTTGAATTTTGCTCTCGGGGGACTTGTTTTATAGCGTAGAACTCAAACCCTCTGAGTGCTGCTTTTACCTTCTCTAGGTAAGTGGCCATTTTTATACCACGAGCTATATTCACCCAAGACTTGGTTAACAACCAGCAATGTATGGCCTTTTCCTTGAACTCGGTGGCTATTCGAAGTCTTGCTAATAACGCCTCGTATTCAGCCTCGTTGTTTGATGCCTTGAAGCCAAACCTTAGTACCGAGTGGAAGTAATTTCCCATTGGGGGTGATTAGAATGATCCCTGCCCCGATCCATTTTCAATTGAGGATCAATCGACATAAAGTCTCCACAGCTTGCTGGCTGGGGTTACGACTTCATCGTTGGAAATCCCTGTGCATTCAACAATGAAATTTGCCAAAGCCTGTCCTTTGATTGTTGCTCTAGGGTGATAAGTAATCTTGAACTCTCCAAGCTCGACAACCCATTTCAATAGTCTTTCGAATGCTTTAGGCTTAGATAACACCTGCCTCAGTCGCTAGTCAGTTAACACATGAATAGGATGTTCCTGGAAATAGGGTCGGAGCTTTCGAGATGCGTGCATCAGGCACAAAGCCAATTTCTCCATTAATGGGTATCTCGATTATGCTCCTAGTAATCTTTTGCTGATGTAGTACACATGTTTTTGTATGTTCTTATCCTCCCATACCAATACTGCACTAATAACATGCTCAGTTGTGGCGAGGTATAGGTACAAAACTTCTCATGTGATCGGTTTAGACAAGATCGGTGGTTCGACGAGGTGTTTCTTAAGATTCTGAAATGCGAGTTCACACTCATCCGACCACTCAAACTTTTTTCCCCCTCTTAAAAGATTAAAGAATGGAAGGCATCAGTCTGTAGATTTTGAGAAAAACCTACTTAAGGACACCATTCGTCCAGTTAAGCTTTGGACATCTTTATGTTTTTGAGATGAGAGCATGTCTATTAAAGCTTTGATCTTGTCAAGATTAGCCTCTATACCCTGAGCATTCACTATGAATCCAAGGAACTTACCCGAAGATACTTTGAATGAGTATATTTGTGGGTTAAGTTTCATGTTGTATCTCCAAAGTATGGCAAAACATCTGCGAGATCATCTACATGGTTATTGTTATGTTTGGATTTGACTAAATATCATCCACATAAACTTCCATGTTATTCCCTATCTGCTTAGCAAACATCCTATTTACCAGTCTTTGGTATGTGGCTCCAGCATTTTTGAGCCCGAAAGGCATGACGTCGTAATAGTACAATCCCTTGTCAGTTACAAAGCTCGTATGTTCTTGGTTAGGTGCATGCATGACAATCTGGTTAGATCTAGAATAAGCATCCATGAATGACATGATGTCGTGTCCTGCAGTGGCATCTATGAGCTTGTCGATTTGAGACAGAAAACAGTCCTTGGAGCATGCCTTGTTGAGGTCTGAATAGTCGATGGATGTTCGCCATTTACCATTGGGTTTCGGGACCAGCACAGGACTGGCTATCTAATCGGGATAAAAAGCATCTCGAATAAACCAATTTGCTTTTAATCTCTCGATCTCCTCTTTTAGGGCATTCTTTCTATCGTCGTCCGTGAGCCTCTGCTTTTTTTGCTTCAAGGGGAAGCTCTTATCAATATTGAGTGCATGGCTGATAACATTCGGACTAATCCCTACCATATCCGAGTGCGACCATGAAAATACATCCTGGTTTTCTTTCAAAAAGCAAGTTCATTGCTATCTTCCATTTTTTGAAAGATTTTTTCCTATTTTTACCACCCTCGTGGTATCTTTCTCGTCAAGCTCTATTTCTTCAAGTTCCTCCAACGGTTCGAGATCGACCCTTTCTTCAACTCTAGGGTTAATTTATTCTTCTATCTCGAAGATGGATTCATCCATCTTCTGAATGACCACAAGTGTTTGTGCACTTGTTTGGTTTATCCCCTCACAAAAATGCTGTAGCGTTCCCTTCCTGTGAGCTGGTCTCCCTTCAGCCTCCCGATGCCACTAGACGTATGGAACTCGATGGCCAAGTGCCTAATAGATCATACTGCCCCCAGCCCAATCAGGGCTGGTCTCCCCAGCAGTACATTGTAGGCCAATGGAGCATCCACCACCACAAACTCCATCATCTTGGTTATCGAGACTGGATAGTCTCCCAAGGTTACGGGGGGTTCAATGGATCCCGTACAAGAAATCCCTTCTCCTGAAAATCCGTACAACATGGTTGCACATGATTTCAAATCTCAAAGTGTGAGTCCCATCTTTTCTAGAGTGGCTTTGTAAAGGATATTAATAGAGCTCCCATTATCAATCAAGACCCTACGTACCCTCCTACTAGCGAGCTGAAGTGTGATGACTAGGGGGTTGTTGTGAGGAAATTGGATGTGTGACACATCCTCTTTTGTAAAAGTGATGGGTTGAGTTTCAACCCTCTCTTGCTTCGGAGCTCATGGTTCGGGCTCGTAGGGAGAACTATCCCCAGTTTTGAGCTCGTTTACGTATCTTTTTTTGGGCATTTTTGCCCGATCCTGCGAGATGCGATCCCCTAGAGATGGTTATCACATCCTCCCCATCTATAAGGGGAGGTTGATCATCCTCTCGTGCTGAGGAGTTGTTCTGTTGGACAGGTTGCGCAAACGCTGACCTCTGTCCTGTCGAGGCTTGATTGGGATTCTGGTTTCTCATATATTGTCTGAAATATCCCCTCGATATCAAGCCTTCGATCTCGTCCTTCAGTTGTCGACACTCATCAGTGATATGTCCGACATCCCTATGGAATCTGCAATACTGATTGGAGTCCCTCTTTGCCTTTTGATTCCGCATTGGGTCAGGTCGTCTAAATGGGACCTGATTCTCATTGGCAAGGAGGATATTTTCCCGAGTCTTCATTGAGCTCTGTATATACTATGTTGGGAAAATTCCTGATAACCGAGATGAAATCCTTGAGCACCTGACACAAGTGAAGATTAATCTTCATTTGTTTCACATCATAAAACAAGTGCCGACTTATGTCAAAATCATCAAGGTTCTATGCACTGCAAAAAGGAAGCATCATGTCAAGAAGACTGCTTTCTTGACTGAACAAGTGAGTGCGGTGATTGAATAAAAAACACCACCAAAATAAAAAGATCTCGGTTCTCCCAAAGCTTTACTTGACCTTGGCGTGAGTGTAAATCTCATGCCTTATTCTGTGTACTAGAAACTTGGTCTTTAGAAATGAAGCCAATATCTGTTGTGCTACAGCTTGCGGATCGCTCCATCAAAAAGCCTCGGGGTATTGTTGAGGATTTTCTAGTTCAAATTGAAAAATTCTATTACCCCGTGGACTTCCTTGTTCTTGATACCCAATCTGTGGTAAACATGGAGTAAAAAATGTCCTATTATCCTCGAAAGACCATTCCTTGCTACTGAAAATGCCTTAATGAATTTTCAGAATGGTCTAATGAAGATATCATTTGGAAATATGACGCTAGAGGTAAACATTTTCCACATTGGAAAACAACCTCGAGAGGATGATAAGTGTTATTAAACTTTATGGTTGGCACTCTAATTCCCTAGGAGATTCAATTGTGAAGCAATTTTGATAATCTTAATGAACTCCTCCATCTATCTGAGTATGAAGGTCCCGACCTTATTGAGTCCACTCTTGAAATTTCTTATAATAAAGACTCACAACACAAAGGGACAAAGTTTTGGAAGCCTTGATTTGAATAGCTACCTCGTGAGAGAGCACAACCAAAAACTTCAGCTGAAGAGGTTCTAATTATTCAATTGACCCAACTACCTGAGGATTTAAAATATGTCTTCCTGGGAGACGGTGTAACCTTTCCAGTTATCATGTCATCCTACCTTCAAAATTCTCAAGAATTGTAGTTACTTGAGCTATTGTGAATGTATAAATCTACAATAGGTTGGACGCTTGTTGATATCAATGGTATTAGCCCATAAGTTTCTTCCATCAAATCAATCTGGAGGACGAGGCTATCCCTTGAAGGGATCCTCAAAGGCAACTAAATCTCATAATGAAAGAAGTCATGAAAAATGAAGTGCTGAAATTGCTAGATGTTGGTATCATCTATCAAGTAGCCGACAGCTAATGGGTTAGTCCAACTCAGGTAGTACCCAAGAAATCAGGTGTTCAAAATGAAAAAGGGGCATTTGTTCCCACAAGAACTATGACGAGATGGCGTATGTGCATTGATTACAAAAAATTAAATGTCACCTTTCACAAAGTTCATTTTTTGCTCCCATTCATTGATCAAATCCTTGAGAGTGTAGCTGTTCATCCTTTCTATTGCTTTCTTGATGGTTATTTAGGCTATGAGCAAATTAAGATTGCATTCGAGGATCAAGATAAGACACTTTCACTTGTCCTTTTGGCACTTATGCTTTCTGGCATATGCCATTTGGGCTGTGTAGTGCACCAACTAATTTCCAAAGATGCATGATGAGTATCTTCAGTGACATGATTGAAAAATCTATTGAAGTATTCATGGATGACTTAACTGTCTTTGGAAAATCTTTTGATACTTTCCTTCTAAACCTTGAAGCCATTTTAAAATGATACATTGAGAAAGGCCTTGTGCCTATTGGGAGAAGTTCCATTTCATGGTATCTTCTGGCATAGTCTTAGGCCACATAGTTTCTAAAAGAGGGATCGAGGTTGATCAATCTAAAATTGACCTCTTCTCAAAATTGCCTACCCCTAAGATGGTCAAAGACATTAGGTCATTCCTTGGTCATGCTAGTTTCTATTGGAGGTTCATACAAATTTTTTCAATGATCTCCCGTCCATTATGTAACCTCCGAGCCAAGGATGTCATCTTTTAGTGGACACTAAAGTGTGAGGATTCATTTTTAACACTTGTGACCTCACTCACTTCTGTTTCCATCATTCAGTCACCCGATTGGAGTCTTCCTTTCAAAATCATGTGTGACACCAGCAACTTTGTTGTGGGATCTTTGTTGGGACAATAAAGGGAGGGGAAACCCTTTGTTGTCTATTATGCAAGTCGAACTCTCAATAATGCTCAGATGGACTATTCCACTAATGAAAAAGAGTTGTTTGCAGTGATCTTTGCTCTTGAAAATTTTCGAGCTTATCTGATTGGGTCCCCTATCTTCATAGATCACTCCACCCTTAAGTACCTTCTTTCCAAATAGGATGGGTCCCCTATTATGATCTTCACAGATCACTCCACTCTTAAGTACCTTCTTTTCAAAAAGGATGCTAAGGCGCGATTAATACGATGGATCCTTATTTTGAAAGAATTTGATATAACAATCAAAGACAAGAAATGTATTGAAAATGTAGTTGTGGATCACTTGTCTCGACTTGAATTCAGTGATCTCGCTGATGGTCCACCTATTCATGATGATTTTCGCAATGAAAAATTACTTCATGTTACTAAGTTACCGTGATATGCACACATTGTTAACTACTTAGTAATAGGTGAACTTTCTTCTGAGTGGAGTTCATAATATCAATGGAAAATTTTAGTCAAGGTGCGCAACTCTTTTAGGATGACCCATACTTATTCAAGTATTGCTCTGATCAAATCATGCAAAGATGCATCAAGATGATGAGGTGCCTAGTGTGCTAAATTTTTGCCACAATGGTGTGTGTGGTGGTCACTTCTCTGTGAAGAAAACCGCTGCAAAAATCATACAATGCGGTCTTTACTGGCCCACTTTGTTTAAAGACACTAATGATTTCTCTCGTTCTTGTATTAGGTGCGAAACGTTAGGTTCCTTGTCCCGTAGGCACATGATGCCCTTGAACCTAATTCTCGTCATCGAAATATTTGATTGTTTGGGGATAGACCTTATGGGACCATTTCCACCTTCTTTTGGCTACCTTTACATTCTTCTAGCTGTGGATTATGTTCAAGACCCTCAACTTTGATCTTAATGTCGTAGGTATCAACCAAAATCTCCAATTGTCTGAAATTGAGGAGTTGAGAAACGATGTATATGACAATTCCAAGATCTGTAAAAAAAAGTTGAAATTCACTCATGATAAACATATCAAGCGAAAACACTCTGAGCCAAATAAGAAAGTGAATTTGTATGATTCTCACTTGCACTTGCACCCTGGAAAATTTAGATCGTGATGGACTGGTCCATTTGTGGTGAAACAAGTATTTCCCAAAAATTCGATTGAGGTAGAGGACCCAACTAATGGGAAAAAGTTTGGATTCAATGGCCAAAGATTGAAGAATTACATTGAGGGTGTGAGTCACGTTGAAGAGGTCCTTCTCAAGGATCCAATTTATACACTAAAATTTTGAATGGTTTATTTGTTTTTCTCTAATTTTTCTGTCTTTCTTTTATTTTTGTGTGCTTTTCATTTTTGCATTTTATTTGTTTTGAGGTTTTTTTATCAGGTTATTTAAGCTCTCGACCCATGGACATTATCATCATCTACGTGTTCTCTTTCCTATCTTTTTCATTGATTATTCATTTTGACATTGAGGACACTGTCTAGTTTTTGGTTTGGGTGGTGAGCATTCATTTGGAAAATTTTATTGTCTTGTTGAATTTTTAAGTAAATTTTTTTCAAAATTATCCAAGCATTAGTACAACTTGTTGGGTTGAGTAAGTTTTTACAATGTTTAGCTATTAAGAAGTGATTTCCAAAGTTCTTTTGTGTACTTTCTAAACATGTGGTAAAATGGTTGTTAACACAAATAGTTGAGAAAATTTTCAAGTTTAAACTTTTTCATTTCTTGGTGAGTTGTAAGAGTTGAGAAAGTATCTTTTTGAACTTCTATTGATCATTTGAATAGAAGTTCACATTTTTGGTAAGGTCACATTTTTTGAATTTAAAATATGACATTTACAAGATGGATAATTTTCATGTAAGAATGAGCATTTGTATTAAATTTTAAATTTGTGTTCTATTTTTTTTTTTTTTGTAATTTCTTGTTATTTATTTGTTGCCTCTTGTCAAATATATATATAAAGAAAAGAAAAGCAAAGTACCAAAAAAAAAAAAACAAGCGCAACACTTTCTCTTAGTATTTTGTAATTTTGTATTATTTTTTTTATATTATATTTGTTTTGTATAAATATATTTATAAAAAAAATCATAAAAAATATATATATTTATATATATAAAACAAATTATCATTATTAATAGTTTCCTTTTCTTATTTATCATTTTTAGTTAGTTGACTCTTTATTCTTTGAGTTCATCTTATAAATCTCAAAGTTTGTTTGTCATTTGACTTTCAATAAGTTGATATGCCTATCTTGTGATCAATACTTGTTCAAATTGTTTGTCCTAAAAAGTTTATCTTCTTTCATTTGAGCGTTAACTATTACATTTCCAACTCTAAGAGTGTTATCATTCCCTTAAAAATATTTTCAACGCCTATGAGGAATTTGGAGTTGAGACAATTTTACTTTTGAGATTTTTCAGTACTATTTGTGTTATGACTTGCGATAAAAATGAATATGGTTTGGTGCACACACACACGACTCTAGAATTGCAACTAAAGTAGTTTCGATAGTAATCTCTAACTTCTTGTTGATACTTTGAAAATTCTTAGATGATTTTGCTTGGTTTGACTTGATTATTCAACTTGATAGTTTAATTTTTTGCTTGAATTGCTAGGAGTTAGCAATAAGCTGGTTGGGGGTTGTGATTAGTGCTCAAAAATGTCAATTTGTTAGTTTTAAAGTATAAAATAAATTAAATTTTAATTAATATTTTCATTGATTTATTGTAATATATTTTATAATTGAAAATATTAATTTTAATTTAATTTGCGTTTAATTTTCAGTAAATAAATTGCAATTGAACATTAATAAAAAGATAGAAGAAATAAGTAGTTAAAATTGAAGAAAATAATGAAAAGTTTGCATTTTTGTGGTCCAAGCCCAACAGGAGTTGGCCCAAGAGCATCCCAGCCCACCTCATCTCTCTTCTCTCTCCCGCGGGTCCCACGGCCAAGTGGCGCCTCCTTCGCGCGCCGCGTGTTCGCATCCTCTGCCTGACATGTGTTCGCGTCAACGGCCCAACTCCACCCGCTGGAGCTCTGCGCCCCAGTCGCATCGCCAGCCCGACCCTCGTGGCTCTCCCCTTCGGCCCAAGTCTGCCAGCCTCCTTTCCTTCCTCCTCTTGATTCGCAATCTGCAAGGCTGCCCACGAGGCACCTCTTGATTGGCTGCGCCTGGGGACTGAAAATTATGGTCATTTTGGGTCAAAATAATGGCCCATCAGCTTATCTTCCCATATTTTGCTCACACTCTACCTTCATGCAATGAAATAAGTCCAAAATAACAATGATAATACTATAAATAATAATTTTAATAATATAATTTGGTTTTAAATAATCATATTTTATTTATTTGCAACCCTAATTGTATTTCTATTTTGCATTTTAATCCTTTTTGAGACTATAAATAGGAGCTCATTTCATTAGTTTCATTGTAATTTTGAGAGTTAAGAAACTATAGCAAAATTTCCTCTCACTTTTCTTATAATATTTCTTTATAGAATTTTTGTGAGAATGATGTGCATAATGGCTTAATCTTCCTTAGAAGGTTTGGGATGATCTCATATGCAAAGTGATGTTATTTATGTTTTTGATTCAATATATGTCTTTAAAGTTTATACATTTAAGTATTTTTATGTTCTTCTACCATCTTCTTTATCTTTATTTATTTTTGCTAATATTATATATATAATTAGTCATGCTCTTTCTATGTATTTTAAGTTAGTATAAATAATATTGATACTTAGTTTTATGTTCAATCTTTTACTGCGTTTTGTTCTAATGGTATTGTGTCGTTCTTAGTTTTTTCATAAGATTAATATATTGCTTCCAAAGTAAGAACATAAGTACTCAAATATATTTTTTAAACATGCATGCACTTTAATGTAAATCCTCCAAATAAGTAGTTGGGATGTGAACTATTTGTTTGTGTAATATTTTGAATCAAAATTCTAAATAACTAAACAATGCATATGAGTGACTCTTGATACCTTTGTATTATCTAATCTTGGATTGCATTTATTTTTATTTGCTTTATCTTACAGTCAAATTCTCAAACCAAATATCATAAATCCATTTCCCTTTTAGTACCTTTCACTAATTTTTTGTGTTTATTTTTCCACTAATATTTTCGCTTATAGTTACCTCCTTGTGGAATCGACCGCCCGATCTTTACTATAACCATCGCTTAGTGGATGCATATTTTGGGCGTTAATCAAGCGATTATGAATTAATTGTCTTAAACTTAATTGGGGATTTTAACAAGAATCTAAGGTGAGGTATTGAGAAATCATTGATGTATAAATTTCAAAACTGTTTTAAATAAATGTTAGTGAATGACATGGCAATTTCAGTGTGAGTTACTAATATGTTTGACGTTTTATTTTTCTATTTTCATTGTTGTATAGAAGTAATATTTCTTAGCGATAGGGTGGTTGCTCGTAGGGAAGATTTCTTTTCATTGGGCGTGAACAAATTGCTTCGTGTGAGGGTAAGTCACGTTCATATTTTTGTTTAGTTTTTATTTATTTATTGGTAATATTCATTTATTGTTTTAATTTGAATGCAAATACTTAACAATTTTGTGTATTTGTTGTGGGAGTATGAAGGGCAGTTAAGACGAGTTAGGCGAAAGTATTGGTTTTTAGTGTCTACTTTTAGCGGTAAATAAATTTAGATTTTAATAGAGAAATTATATTTGTCTCTTGTCAATGTAGTGTACTAAATAAACATTATGAGTGTTAATTTTTTTTCAATGTAGAGACCTATGTGGACTTCGAGAAACTTGGTAACCTCGATGAATGGCTTATGTGGGGTGGTGAGATATCATATTGTGAGAAGGTATGTGTTCTTATTCAGAAATATTTTATTTGTGATTGTGGTATAGATTAATTGAGTTGTATTTATTGGATTTTGTGACAGATATTTGTTCTAATTCTTGCAAAGCTTGTTTGGTTTTTAGTTGTTGTTGATATTGTTGCGGAAAACGATTTTGTGTTTGATAATTTGATGAAAATATCTGCTGCTCTTAGGATTGCTATAGTGACACAATTGTAAGTAATCACCAATTACTCCTATGCAGATGTCTTTTAGATTAGGTTATTTTTTAACATTTGTTTGAATATATATGGTTAGTTTGTTAGTAATATTTTTTCCTTATTGTATATATAAAAGAGACTTGGTTGAAAAAATGACGTATAATGCTTATGTCGTTGCAGCTAAGGACATTAGACTTAGCATTTGGAGAGATAAAGTTTTCTACTGATGGTCATAATTGGCAGATGAAGAAGTTTTCCGATCTAAAAGTAGTTGAAGGCTGTTAATATGGAAGAATCCAATAAATGTGATTCTAGTTTATTTGTCATTAAACGAATGAAAGTTGCTTATAAAGAAGGAATTTTATGCAATCATGTCAATAATTTTTGCTAGTGAATAGGATTGTTTTTTTATGATTATATTCATCAGTTAAGGTTATGTGTTATAGGCTGAAGAAAAAGTAGACCGACAACTACATGGAGCCACCATAGCATTGTCGCCTTCTAATTTGGTTCGTCGGAAGTAGGTGTATGATAGTATTTTGTTTGTCCGGTGGCGGTCTATACAAAATGCATTCAAGTTTAGGCTAATTTGTCTTGATTTTGTGTTATATGTATCTCGAGGCATGGTGCATGATTTTGATCTTTTTAACATGTTATATGGAGTGATGGTGTAATGTCTTCAACATATTATTTGTAACTAGTTACCATTGGCTGTCTAAGAATCTTTGGTCAAGTTCAAGTATTTTGTATCAATATATTTGTATTACAGTGTTGGGGGAGGTGTAATGTTATTGAAATGTAATATCTATGATATTCAGGTATATAAAGGAGATTGAACATATTGTTGATAGTAAGCTTTCATCATATACTAAATTGTGTCTGAGTTTCACATATTGTTGGTGACTAGCATATATCAATTTGTAACCTAGTTTTCATGCTAAAAATATAATGTCCCCAAGTTTTTATCAATTTAGAGTAATTACACCAACGACACGACATAATAACTAGTTAGATTTGTTTAGAGAGATAACTGGTTATAAATATGGGGAATAATTGGTTGTAATTTGTAGTGCGATACCTGTTTACAATCATGATATAGTAAGTAGGTAAATTATTTTCAGTGGTAATCGGTTACAATCCCATCAATGTAGTTTGTTATACTGTTTGGTAACCGGTTTAACAAGCATCAGACAATAATTGGTTATAATTCTTTGTAACTAAATAAAGGAATAACATAATTACCAGTTACAGCTTTTGAAGCTTTTACTCTTGCACTGTGTTTCGGTGACAAATACATACCCTTTTTTAGTTACTAGGCAGAGTATATTGTTGACAGCATTGAATTGTAACCAGTTACAAAGAACACGAAAGATTGCGTAGGAATGTGTTATGACATTTAGTGTTAGAGCTGTCTGTTTTGGTTGTAGCAGTTATATGGGTATTCCCTGACATATGTAACTGGTTACATACATTTTCATTATCGGGGTTGGTTTGACCAACTATACTTGTAACTGTTTTTAGCCGATTCAATGCACTATATTAATAAACAAAAAGTTTTATTACTTTATAGTGGGATTTTGTCATTATGTGTCCTCTAATCTAAGGGAGGCAACAACGTTGGTGTACATGTTAATTGCGCCTACTACAAACTTGGCACAACTACTAGTTTGACCCTTTTTAGTGTTCTATGTGTGTTATCGACCAACACAAATGGCCAATTTTTAGTATCTACATCACACAATGTGGACATATTTGAATTGTATCCTATTACAAACTAGTTATAGTACAATTTTTAAGAATTTCTTAAAATATTGCCTGTCATAGCTGTCGTTCTATTATTCTACACTTCCTCCTGTGAAGTAATCACTAAGTCGTGTAACCAGATACTCAAAATGTTAGTTCTTTGTTGTAACTGGTTTCGATCCAATTCAATGCACTATATTAATATAGAACAACATTTACTAGTGTTAAAGTGTGATTTTTTCCTTTAGTCTTTGGATACGATTTAAGGCAGCCAACGACGTTGGTGTACATGTTATTTGCGCCAAATACAAACAATGCACAACTACTAGTTTCATTGTTTTTAAAGTTCCATGTGTGTCGTCCACCAGCACAGATGACCACTTTCAATTGCTACATCACATAGTGATGACAATTTTGAATTGTATCCAGTTACAAACCAAATACTGCACAATTTGTATGAATTTCTTAAAATGTTGTCTGTCATAGCTGTTATTCTATTATTTTATTCTTCCTTCTGCAAAGTACTCACTGAGTCTTGTAACCAGTTACAAAATATTTATGTTCTTTGTTATGACTGGTTTCAATCAGATTCAATGCACTATATTAATAAAGAATAACATTTATTTATGTCATTGACTTTTATGATCGAACTTTTTTATAATGTCCCCTTAATTCGGTATTTTGAAGAAGCGTCAGCCATTAAACATACATACATTCATGTACATATCTAAGTACACATTTTAACATACGTAGAGGAATTGATGGGTTGAGTTACTTAGTTTCTTTCCGCATTACAGAGGTCATGCTAATTAACCATGTCTCTTAGTAGTTTTGGTAAAGTGTTACATAAAAGATATCTTGATTAACAAACCGAATATATATTACAATGAAAATCATTCTTCACATCCTTCGTTCATGCACTGTCCCGCTAGTGTATTATTTCAGTTGTCTTAATCAACACGTGTAACTTCATTTATTACCATTATTGGTTGCGTAGATTTGTATCCCCTTTTGAGATCAAACAGTTTTCTGACTTAGAAGATAATATAAGTGTATTTTCTGTAGGACGAGCACAATGTAGATCAAATATTTAAAAGAAACTATTGCTTTTACTATGTACCACTGCAGTGATGGACTATGATATAGGAATCTTTTAGCATATACTAAGAAATACTTTTTTAGAAAGCAAAAAATGTATATGACAACAATCAATATGATGAATCGTAACCAATAACATCCATACAAGAATATAATATTTAAACCACAAAACTAAAAGAATATGTTTGTATGTGGGAATTAAATCAACTTCTCTTGAATTGACTTGATTCACAACATTGATGTGTAATAAGTTGAAAACTATAAATTTCTAATGGGAGAGATTACCAATCTACCGCGAGGTGTGTCTAATTTTTTTTTTAGTAAGTTACACTACAACTTGGATTTGAAGTTGACCCACTAGGTAAGATATCCATCTCGTTCTTTGTAATGCCCCAAATTTCCTAATAAGGTTTAGGACTTTGATTAGGAGGCCGGGAGGGCCATAATTTATTTATCATGTTATTAAATGATTATATGCATGTTTACGAGAATTATATTATTATATGATGATAAATGCATGCATATGGGTCTACATTTAATTATAAGGCTATTTTGGTAATTTGGCCCGTTGAGGGTGTGGTTGTGTATTTTCATGCATGTGGGTGAATTATAAATAATACCACATTATGTGTGGAATGGTCAGAGCCATTCGGCATGAGACGATCGTGGAATGAAAGTTTTCGGTCTAGTCATAACGGGATTAAGTTCGGGGCTCGGAGTGGGTCTCGGGGTAATTTGGTGATTAGAATGTTGCTGGGATTAAAGGGTAACGGGTATGAATTATTGGTATTTGAGAATAACGGGAATTGGAGGGTGTTAATTATAATTAACGAGATAGGCGGGAAAGGACGGTTTTACCCTTGGGAGTCTTTAGAAGCCTTTATTTGACCTAGGGGTATTTTAGTCTTTTCACCCCTAGGATTGATATAAGCTATTAGAAGGCTGTGGAATTGTTTAAAACAGAGCATCGTCATCCTCATCTCTCTCCCTCACCCGTACACCATTTCTCCTCTTTCTTCCTTTCAATTTTTGAGAGCCCATTTGAGGTAACAAGCTAGGAGATCAAAGGTGGGAGCTTAGAAACTTAGTTCATTCATTGAAGATGATCTAAATCAAGCTTGAGGTAAGAAATTCAGCCATTAAAGTCTTGTTATACCCTATTTTTCTAACAAGTTTCAGTTGAGGATTTTGATGTGTTAGTTGGGAATTAATGGAAGTTCTTGAGTTTGGTTGCTTGGGTTTTGATGAGGGTATGTTGTAGATGAAGTTTTGGGGTTGAATTTGATGTTTTGATGATGTTTGGGATTGGTTTGGATGCTTGGTTTTCAAGGGGGATCGCAAGGGAGAAGACCACAAAAGTTTCTGGTATGCTGATGGCGCCCCAGTGCCATTCCTGGCGCCTCAGCACTAGGCAGGGCAGGAACTGGGCTTCTCTGACTTTGGGGCAGCGCCCCAGCGCCACTAGGCAGCGGCCCAGTGCTAGTGCATTTTCCAGCAAGCCTATTTTAGGGCTCGGGAGAACTTTTAAGGCTCGGGGGTTGGTTCCTTTACCCTGTTTGGGTAGATTAAGAGTCCCGAGAGTGTGGGATCGATCTCGGGAGTGAGGTTTTAGATTATAAAACTTTTTATGATTTATTTTATTGATGGGACTCCATATTTGGTTATGAATAGGTGACCGCTAAAGGATCAAAGGATTGATCGTTCTCAAAGGTTGTTCTTTTACTAATTCTTGCTCGAACCCGAGGTAAGAAAACTGCACCCCATATATGACATGCATGGTTATTTTTGATGCATTTTGGATGATTGAATGTGGACATTGATAGCATATTTAATGCTTAGCAATCTTACTCATTTGTATATGGTTATTATTGAGGCATGCTGGATGACTAAATGTGATGCATGTGTTGCACGAGAAACATGAGATTAGGGCATGCCATGAGTATTGACTATGAGAGTGATCAGAGCTTGAGTCTCTGTGTTTGTGCATGATCATAATTGTGCTAGCAACTGTTAAGTAAGCATGCTGAATGCCCTACGTTTGAATATTCTACATATGACATATGTTTGGAAGCATTGCTTACTTGTGCATGGTACTGACAAATTGGTCAGAATTGGCAAAGGTGTCAGTATCAACTGTGAAGCTAGGACTTATTAGTCAAGTTCGGCAGTGGTACTGGGCACTGGTCACACAGTGCTGACTCATAAGTCAGGACAGCCTTAGCGTGTTCAACGCAAGCCAATAAAGATTAGATCTAATCGACTTTTGCATTAAATGACTCAGAAGAGCGTTAATGTCGGACCGACCTAAGTTCGATGAAAACTAAAATCGCTTGTGTGGCTTAGCTAGCAGTCACTCATCTGTTTAAGCAAGTGACTACCCATCAGTCACTCATCTATTTAAGCTAGTGACTACCCATAATTCACTCATCTGTTTAAGCTATTAACTATCCATTAGTCACTCATCTGATAGAGCCATTGCAGGAAAGCCCAGGTAACGGTTTTGTTACACGGCTATGGGCACCAAGCCCCATAGTGACTTGCTTGTCAGTCACTCAGTATGGTTAGCAAAACCTCAAAGTGATATTCACTCATCTGTTCAGGGCTATAAGCTATGTATGATCATTCTGATCATCATTTGCATGGCTTTGGGTACTGAGCCCCTTAGTGACTTGCTTGTCGGTCACTCAGTATGGTTTACCAGAACCTCAAGTGTTAAATCACTCATCTGATTAGGATTGACTTGATAGTCATCCAATCAGGAGGGCAAGATTTCTTATCCTCGATTCCCCAACATTGTTTGAATTTATTTGCATGCTTGAATAAAGCTATGTTGCTAGGCATGCCAGATATGATTTGATATCATGATATGATTGTTCTTGAGCATATTAAGTTTTCTTGCTGGGCATCGGCTCATAAGTTCTTTGTGGTGCAGGTAAAGGCAAAAGAAAGCTGGACCATCCTTGAGTTGGAGAGCTTAGGTGACGATGTGTACATATGCAGCTGCTCGACCGCCACGGCCGAGGTTTGAAGGAGAGGAACTAGGGCTAAACCCTGTTTTGCCGCTTAGATCGGCTGGTTGTAAATATTTTCTTGTAATAGACCTGTAAATTATATTTTTGTGATCCCAATGTATACAGTAAACGTTCTAATGAAACGTTACATCTTAACCCAAAATTTTAATCCCTAAACTGCTAATCATACTTAGTTACACGTTTATGGCCAAATGACTCGATTAGCGAGTTTAGCATTGTTTGCAATGTGCACCGTAACAGTCCCTGGAGATTAGGGCGTTACAATTTGGTATCAGAGCCTGTCAAGGTTTATGGGTTCTTGAAGACAAGCTGGGCATGTGCACTCGTCACTGAAGATAGCTTCACTCATGGAATGGTAACTAATTTTGTAGTTATGCGCTTAACTGCTTAAATAGAATGTAAATGCTTTACCTGCACATTGTAATAGGGAGCATGAGATTCTGATAGAGCCTGGCTCTTGACTATATGATTATATGCTCCGTGAATATATATATATATATATGAATGTGATCATATGATTACATGCTCTATGAATATATAATTGTAATATATGCATGCTGGAGTTGGAGGCATGGTAGGTATGTCGGAAGAGCACGGATTATGAATGATGTATGAATGCCATGGGCATGTTTATATCACTGCAAGTGGTTTGAGATTGTGGTGTGGTAAGATTGGTCCCGTGGGGAAAGCTCTTGATATGCTCATCATGATTAATGGGTCAAGTTATTGACTGCAGATTCAATCAGCAGGTTGATATCCAAGGCAAATAATGAGGCCCAGTGGTGGTTATACAAAGGCTGGGAATTTCAGCCAGGGTATTAGTTCTTCATCTACTCCTATGAATTTTCAGAAGATGTTCACAGATTTGCAATCAAGATTGCAGAGGCATGAGGAAGAGATCAGGTGTCTAAAGCAACAACGGAATCTGTTTGGGGGCACTTCTTCCTTGGTTATGCCAGGAGTGGCACCAGCTTTGGCTCAGCCTAGGGTTGAGAACAGATGGGAATTTCTCTGTGGAAGATTCTAGGAATATTACCCTTCAGTCTTTGAGGGAGGCCTAGATCCATTCAGAGCTGAGCAATGGATGTGCATGATCAGTTCCATTCTTGATAGTATGGGGCTGGTAGGTCACTATAGGGTGATCTGTTCTACATATGTATTGCGGGATGATGCCCGGGCATGGTGGGAAGTAGTATCCCAGACACGAGACACAGCTGTCATGGATTGGAAATAATTTAGGCAGCTGTTTAATGAAAGATATTATTGTGATGCAGCTAAGACTACTAAGATGAATGAGTTTCTGAATCTCGTTCAGGGTAATGCAACAGTAACCGAGTATGTTAACAGATTTGATGGGTTGGCCAAGTTCGCTTTTGACATGGTACCCACAGATGTGGCTCGGAAGGAAAGGTTTATTCAAGGATTGAATTCTGGATTATTTAACAGTTTGAATCCTGGATTATTTGATAGTTTAAGTCCTTGATAGGACTGGTCATGTTGACTTTGGATCAGCCTTATCTTTGGCACTGTCAGTTGTGAACAGTGTATTTTGTATTTCCATGCTGAGGACATGGGTTAAAGGAAACTCATGAGTTGAGTTATGTGAATCTGGGAATCAAAGCTAAGTTATCCTGTAAAGAGTAGCCAGTCCAGATATAAGACAGAAAGAATAAGGTTCTGAGGAACAAAGTTGTACCTTGAGTTAAAGTAATGTTGCAGAAACAGTGAGGTCGAGGAAGCGACCTGAATAACTGGAATCAATGGTGCGGAATTCTTATTCCGGGCAAGTTAGATAAATTTCGAGGACGAAATTTCTGTAAGGAGGGGATAGTTGTAATGCCCCAAATTTCCTAATAAGGTTTAGGACCTTGATTAGGAGGCCGAGAGGGCCATAATTGATTTATCATGTTATTAAATGATTATATGCATGTTTATGTGAATTATATTATTATATGATGATAAATGCATGCATATGGGTCTACATTTAATTATAAGGCTATTTTGGTAATTTGGCCCATTGAGGGTGTGGTTGTGTATTTTCATGCATGTGGGTGAATTATAAATAATACCACATTATGTGTGGATTGGTTAGAGCCATTCGGCATGAGACGATCATGGAATGAAAGTTTTCGGTCTAGTCATAACGGGATTAGGTTTGGGCCTCAGAGTGAGTCTCGGGGTAATTTGGTGATTAGAACGTTGCCGGGAATTAAAGGGTAACGGGATATGCATTATTGGTATTTGAGAATATTGAGAATAACGGGAATTGGAGGGTGTTAATTATAATTAACGAGATAGGAGAGAAAGGACGGTTTTACCCTTGGGAGTCTTTAAAAGCCTTTATTTGACCTAGGGGTATTTTAGTCTTTTCACCCCTAGGATTGATATAAGCCATTAGAAGGCTGTGGAATTGTTTAAAACAAAGCATCATCATCCTCATCTCTCTCCCTCACCCGTACACCATTTCTCCTCTTTCTTCCTTTCAATTTTTGAGAGCCAATATGAGGTAACAAGCTAGGAGGTGGGAGCTTAGAAACTTAGTTCATTCATTGAAGAGGATCTAAATCAAGATTGAGGTAAGAAATTCAGCCATGAAAGTCTTGTTATACCCTGTTTTTCTAATAAGTTTCAGTTGAGTATTTTGATGTGTTAGTTGGGAATTAATGGAAGTTCTTGAGTTTGGTTGCTTGGGTTTTGATGAGGGTGTGTTGTAGATGAAGTTTTGGGGTTGAATTTGATGTTTTGGTGATGTTTGGGATTGGTTTGGATGCTTGGTTTTCAAGGGGGATCGCAAGGGAGAAGACCACAAAAGTTTCTGGTATGCTGATGGCGCCCCAACGCTAGGTAGGGCAGGAACTGGGCTTCTCTAACTTTGGGACAGCACCCCAGCGCCACTAGGCAGCGCCCCAGTGCTAGTGCATTTTCCAGCAAGCCTATTTTAGGGCTCGGGAGGACTTTTAAGGCTCGGGGGTTGGTTCCTTTACCCTATTTGGGTAGATTAAGAGTCCCGAGAGTGTGGGATGGATCCCGGGAGTGTGGTTTTAGATTATAAAATTTTTTATGATTTATTTTATTGATGGGATTCCATATTTGGTTATGACTAGGTGACCGCTAAAGGATCAAAGGATTGATCGTTCTCAAAGGTTGTTCTTTTACTAATTCTTGCTCGAACCCGAGGTAAGAAAACTGCACCCCATATGTGACATGCATGGTTATTTTTGATGCATTTTGGATGATTAAATGTGGACAATGATAGCATATTTAATGCTTAGCAATCTTACTCATTTGCATATGGTTATTATTGAGGCATGCTGGATGATTAAATGTGATGCATGTGTTGCACGAGAAACATGAGATTAGGGCATGCCATGAATATTGACTATGAGAGTGATCAGAGCTTGAGTCTCTGTGTTTGTGCATGATCATAATTGTGCTAGCAACTGTTAAGTAAGCATGCTGAATGCCCTACGTTTGAATATTCTACATATGACATATGTTTGGAAGCATTCCTTACTTGTGCATGGTACTGACTAATTAGTCAGAATTGGCAAAGGTGTCAGTATCAACTGTGAAGCTAGGACTTATTAGTCAAGTTCGGCAGTGGTACTGGGCACTGGTCACACAGTGCTGACTCATAAGTCAGGACAGCCTTAGCGTGTTCAACGCAAGCCAATAAAGATTAGATCTAATCGACTTTTGCATTAAATGACTCAGAAGAGCGTTAATGTCGGACCGACCTAAGTTCGATGAAAACTAAAATCGCTTGTGTGGCTTAGCTAGCAGTCACTCATCTGTTTAAGAAAGTGACTACCCATCAGTCACTCATCTATTTAAGCTAGTGACTACCCATAATTCACTCATCTGTTTAAGCTATTAACTATCCATTAGTCACTCATCTGATAGAGCCATTGCAGGAAAGCCCAGGTAACGGTTTTGTTACACGGCTATGGGCACCAAGCCCCATAGTGACTTACTTGTCAGTCACTCAGTATGGTTAGCAAAACCTCAAAGTGATATTCACTCATCTGTTCAGGGCTATAAGCTCTGTATGATCATTCTGATCATCATTTGCATGGCTTTGGGTACCGAGCCCCGTAGTGACTTGCTTGTCGGTCACTCAGTATGGTTTACCAGAACCTCAAGTGTTAAATCACTCATCTGATTAGGATTGACTTGATAGTCATCCAATCAGGAGGGCAAGATTTCTTATCCTCGATTCCCCAACATTGTTTGAATTTATTTGCATGCTTGAATAAAGCTATGTTGCTAGGCATGCCAGATATGATTTGATATCATGATATGATTGTTCTTGAGCATATTGAGTTTTCTTGCTGGGCATCGGCTCATAAGTTCTTTGTGGTGCAGGTAAAGGCAAAAGAAAGCTGGACCATCCTTGAGTTGGAGAGCTTAGGTGACGATGTGTACATATGCAGCTGCTCGACCGCCACGGCCGAGGTTTGAAGGAGAGGAACTAGGGCTAAACCCTGTTTTGCCGCTTAGATCGGCTGGTTATAAATATTTTCTTGTAATAAACCTTTAAATTATATTTTTGGGATCCTAATGTATACAGTAAACGTTCTAATGAAACGTTACATCTTAACCTAAATTTTTAATCCCTAAACCGCTAATCATACTTAGTTACACGTTTATGGCCAAATGACTCGATTAGCGAGTTTAGCACTGTTTGCAATGTGCACCATAACGGTCCCTGGAGTTTAGGGCGTTACATTCTTGCTTAAGTTTCCCTGGGATGTTCAATGCAGACTTGTTGATTCCTTCATGAATACTATTGTTTCAATGGTTTGGTTTTGTTTGGTCAACATTTTATGATTTATTATTGAAAAACACATGAATAACTTTGAATATATTATTACGCTACCTGTTTATCTCAATCACGTATTTGGAGCATACGACATCTTGGTTCATTGTATTGAGGTTCATTTTCCTATCATACTTCATCAATTTGTAAGTACATCCCTTAGTTATGTGCTTTGTCAACGTTCATTTCTAAAATTTTTGAAAAATTCCACATGAAAATAATTATTCCTTTAACAAACATAGCTATTGTATGTATTACCTGATGTCTAATCTTGTCGCATAGAAAAATGTCTTTGCAATGCTCGTTCGTCATTCTTGTGATTTTGTTGAAAAAGTTGGCTGCCTTCCTCCCAGTTAATGACCATGGCTTATTAACAATTACCAAGTTATTTGTTAGTAGAATAGACCTTGGGGGGGGGGGGGGGGGGGGGTTCTCTGGTACTACAAAGTTCTTGTGCCCAAAACTCTTCATGACGTTGCGAGTTCGCTAACCTTGACATAGCACAACCGGTACTTGGAGTCCCCCCATGGGATCCAATGAATTTGCAATCATTATATTTTAAATGTCAATCTTTGTATTTAAACCATAAATTAAAGACTAAAAACCACAAAATGCATGGTTTACTTTATTTTGCTTTGTATATTGACATTTATTTCATCTACTGTCACTGTTATAAGCATCAACATGTTTAATTGAAGCATTATTTTTGGAGGAGAAGGTGATGCCCATATAAGAGTATGTGGGAAAATATTGCTCCCAAACACCTATGGTATGACTCGAGCTCTTGGTATGTATTCTCTTGCCCATATCTGTGTTACAAGTGTAACCAATTACATAATTATAGTAGTCAATATTTATTATTATGAGAATATCCGAACATAAGTAACCAAGCTCAAATCGATTGAGATAATTCTTTGACCTTGGCTTTTGATGTATCTGAAAATGCATTTGTAAATAATGCAACTTACCTCCCACGCCTTACACAATCCACCTATTGTGTTATTATTTCTTCTGCACAAGTCATTCATCTGTTGATAAAGGAAGGCCAAGGCTGCCCCACCCCAATTATACTCTCTTATCCTTTCTACGTGGGTGAGGCTAGGCAAATAGTACACGTGGACTTTCGTATTTTACCTTGCAAAGATGATACTCCCAATTAAAGTGAGACTAAAAACACGAATGAATATATCAACCTCCTATTTTGTTTTGCATGGGAAATTTTTGTAATTTTCCCATATCCATTTAATGTCAACCCTCATTTTCTTGTGTGATGCAAATAGATTCCCCAATAGTGTCCCTAGTTCAGCTTCATTCCTAAGGACACATTTATCTAGTTCTATTGCCTTTCGTCTTACTGGAAGTCCCATAGTAGCACTAAAATCTGTTGGTGTAATTGTCATTTCACCCAACTTGTCAAACATGAAGGTGTAGGTTGTGTCCCACCATTTCTCTGCAAGAGCTTATGTAAGTGGACCATCCAACTCTCCTGTAGTTAAACTATCAACAAGGTATTGTAATCAAGGAATACAAAATTGGTTCTTAACACTTGTAGGCATGTTGTTGTATCACATCTTCACTAGTTCCGTATCTCCACACTTCAAAATGTTGACATCGTTCACTTGGATTTACAAAGTATTTTATAGAAAACAAATATCAGTATGTTCAAACACAGTGAATACACTATGTCACTTATTTAACTCAACTTGGATTATGTTGTCGTTATTAACAAACATATTAGCGAGTACCCCAGAAACTCACCACTGTAGACATTTGTTTTGTGGGGGAACATTCTCAAACATTGTATGCCTTCACAGTCTCTCATGATTAGCATCTTCCTAAACCCATAATTCCCTAGGGGGATTTTGGGAGAAAGAAAAGGCTCCGATTGTGAACATATTTCTATCTCTTTCGACGTTGATGGTGAAGTCCCTTTTGTCTATGTGCCCATCACTTGGTTTCATGGTTAACATACAACCTTCTGAAATAGAGAAGAATTTGAACAATTTTTAACGGAAAAACAAGGTTCCATCCTGCCTCACCACATTTTTCATTACTAGGATAATAAAATTGTATTAATTATCTCCAATGAGGAATTACTTGCTAATTCTTATAAATATGCACACTTGGAACTCAATCACATATGTTTAGCGAGTACCTTATACACCAAAACCTTAATCCTTGGGAAAAATTAAGGTCCCATGAGTTATGTGCATTTCTTCCCAACCTTCCTAGTCACGTTCTACTATAAACCTTCCTAAGCCCTAAAGTGAACTTGGTTGTTTTAAAACGTGTAAATTAAATGCATTATGGTACGCACTTGAAATAGGCTTTACAGATTTCCCCATGAATTTATGAAAATAAGCTTACAAGTGACCATCTAGATGAGTAACAGATTTGGCTTACTCTGTTATAAATCGATCTTGATGTTCGATTGGCTCTAAACTGTTCATGTAAGGTGTCAAACCCCGGCAATGGTCAAGTACAAAACCCCCTTTTCGACGTCATCTGTCACAAGGGTAGTGTAAATGCAACATTCTTCCTCGAGGAGAGGATGGTCTCAACCATTTTCGAGGATCGACGTAGGAAGAAGAGTTCAGACTGAGCTTTTTTGAGTATTAATGAACCCCTTCTCTCAAATGCGATGTTGTTTTGGATAGCAGCTCTAGATTTTTAGTGTGAGAGTGAACTAGGCTTCAAGAGCCTTGAAATGGTCTAGGGTATGAACTCCACTTGTATTTGGGCTGTCAACATAGGTCCTTCCACAATGGATTATTTCTAAAAAATGATATTTTATTGGGATTTTTTAATTTGTATGGTTTTTATTAGTTGGATTTACAAAGATATAGACATTTACCTTTTTCATTTTTTATGCCATGTTTTTATTTGGAAGTTCATAATTGTGAGAATTTTATTTCTCATAAATTTGAAAAATACATGATTATGCCATCTTTGTAATGGTAATTATGTTTTATTTTTTTCTCACAGTAATTTAGTTTTTTTTTTCAATATTTTTTATTTTTTTCATTCTTTTTTTATTATATTTTCAGCTTTATTTTTCTTTGTTTTCCCTACTTTTTCTTTATTTATTTTTTTGCGATATTTTTTTTGCCGCTTTTTTTTGTCTCTTTTGCGAAAAAATTTCCCTTATTTATTTTTTTCTTCTTTCAATTTTTTCATTTCTTTTAATTATTTTTTTTCTTCATTTTCTTTTTCTTTCATCACTTGTTATATTTTCTGGTATTTATTTAGTTTTATTTCGTGCTTTTTTTTTCATCTTTTCCTTTATTTATTTATTTTTACATATATATTTATTTTCAGTTTTCAATCTTCTTTTTTCTTTTATTTGTTTTTCCTTCATTTTTTCAATCTTCTTCATTTTCTACTACATTTAAAAAAACTTCAACTCAATTTGTTTCACCATTTCCTTTTAAAGTTACCTTGATATGAACATCCAAATTTAGAACGATAAAAATTAGATATAAAAACGTGAATGGACAACCATTTACCTTGATGAGAACATTCAAATCTGGAGATAAAATAAAAGTGATATAAAAATGTATACTGACAGAAACTGGTTACAAGAGTTAGAACCTATAAATCTTGACGAAAAAACTTAGATACGAAAACTTGAATATGTAACCAATAACCCTGTGTAACCAGTAACTTGAATGCAAACGTGTCATTGTAACCAGCTACACTGATGTGAATATTGAAATATGTAAAAACAAACCAAAAAAAATTCTAATGAAATCGTGAATGGGTAACTGTTTCCCTTAGCAGTTACATCCAAATATGGAAGCAAAACAATTAAATATGAAATCTTTAATGGGTAGCTATTAATCGTGCCAGGAACATCGTAAAAAAAATAGAAACTAAATTAGTGAATGAGTTAGCAGTAAGCTTGGTCTGTACATTGACCTCTGAAGGAAAAAAATTCGAATATGAAAATGTTACTGGGTAGCTAGTTATGTGGACGTTTCGATCAAAAAATGAAAAAGAAAAACAACATACATGTAAATGTGAAAGTCATTACTTTCTTAACAAAATTTAATATGCCAAAAAAAAGAAAAACATAGAAGAAAAATGTGGAACAAAAAATATTATTCAACTTTTTTGTTAAATATTGTAAAAATCAATAAGTACAATAATAAAAAACGTTAATAAATAATGAAATTATTTGAGTTAAAGGCGAGACAATTGAATAGGAGGGTCTCTCTAAACGAAGGAGAAAAGAGGGAGGACAAAGAAGACATCATAGATAAGAGAACTTGAAGAGATAAAACCTGGAAATGAGACAGAATAAACTATATTTGTGATTCTGAATTGTAACCTTAAATGACAAAAAAAAATCACAATTTAATAGTAATAAAAATAGTTTAGTTCCGTTATCAAAATACTAAACTAATAATGTATATGAAATTTCGTATTTTATAATTACCAACTTATTATTTAATTAATCAATTAATTAAATGCGAAATATTTAAGTTGGTGCTGAAACATATATTCTATAACTACATACCAGAAAACCAGAAAAGAACTAAAGTGCAGAAAACACACAAGGTTTTTATACGTGGTATCAACAATCCTTACAGATTGCTACTAGTCCACGGGGCCACACCCAGAGATAAGAATCATTAGTAAGATCTCAAAAATACAAAGCTTTTGACTTATGCATAAATAGACTCCCTCTTATTATATGCCGCAAGCTTGAAGTATTCCAGCTTGACAAATATACCTTGCTGAACCTTCAAGAATACGAACTCCCTTTGATCTACTTGAAGTGTGCTTGCTTCCTCCTGAAGCAAGACTTGAACCACCTTCTCCCAAAGGCTTGAAGAACCTTCTCCCAAAGGTTTGCACTTTGTTCTCCTCCTTTGTAGAACTGTTTGAAGACTCAAAACAATTACAAGGATACTAAAAAACAGAGGTAGAGTCGAAATCACTCACCTCTACAAAACAAAGACTCTCCTTTACAAATAAGAATGAAATACGAAAAGAGGTAACTAAATCCTAGCAGCCAATATGAGTATTTATAGTCATTATACTCATATTGGGCAGCTAATACACGGTCTAAACAGACCTAAGCCCATAAGGAAACTATCCTAAAAGAATTATTCAATTTGACAGGATTTCCTGATTCTGTAGCTACAGAATCGTGAGCTATATATGGTAACAATCCATCCTTTGATGTAGGAATCAAAGCTTCCCTTTTATAACCCGATCATGCAATAAAACTCAATTATATGGTCAGATCTAATGAGGCAATCAGCTGGAAAAAGACAACTAAAAAAGATTTGATTTTATAATAATAAAGCCACACTATTTTTGGCAAACTTTCCTAATATAGAAAAGTTTTCTATCAATTATACATTTATTATTTAAAACATATATCAACAATATATATTTATATACAGCCGAATGTAATAAGAAAATACAAAAATATTTTTGTCAAATTAAATATGCCAAAAATGGAATTAATAATCTCCCCTTTGGCACTTTGATTGATAAAATATTATGAAGAAAACAAACAAGGATGAATCTGCAAAACAAAGTGTTGGAACAAAAAATGATAGTATAAAAATACTCCCCCTGCATGAAAGCTTACTAACACTTATAACAAAAAACATGATAACTTTTTAAATGGAAAAAGTTCAACGAAACCACAAACAAACAACTCCCCCTGAAAATAGGGTCTAAAGTTTTAA
This sequence comes from Humulus lupulus, assembly GCF_963169125.1. Taxonomy (NCBI): domain Eukaryota; kingdom Viridiplantae; phylum Streptophyta; class Magnoliopsida; order Rosales; family Cannabaceae; genus Humulus; species Humulus lupulus. Next base: position 164,421,563 of record NC_084797.1, on the reverse strand, counting down.
TCCAAAAAATAATACTACTCTCCCTTTTTGTCTATCAAAGGAGCCAAAAACCACAAAAGACAATAAAAGATGACATTAAAGTTCAACATAAATAGAAAAAACAATAAAAACATAAACATTAATTCAACCAGCCATCCTAGTCACTTTGAAGTACTTCATGATGCTGTCCATCTTCCTTAGAAGTTTTCCTTGACTATTCTCCATCCTAGCCAAATGAGTAATTATTTCTGCCAGTTCTGCAGGTCCAGAGGTTGAAACTGTGGCAGCAGGTGAAGCATCTGGTACTCTAGGAGAAGCCGAACGATTCGATTTCTTGGAAGACTTTCCTTGAGAGGGTTTTTCTGAGATTTTAAATGTCTGACCAACAGTGGGAGGCTCCATTGATTCATTGTCAAGAGTCAATTCCCTTAGAGCAGATAAGATCTTATAAATCAAATTGGGAAACACAAGGTAAAGTTTGGGCTTTTTGCCTTTTCTAAAAGATATAATTTGTTCCCAAATAAGATTAGTCAAATCAACGTGAGCACCAGTAGTGATTTTGTATAATAGAAAGCCAAGGTCATTAAAAACATTTACCAAATTGGAGCAAGGAAACCAATTGGACAAGACAAACCTCATAAGCATTGCATGTTGATAAGTGAGTTGAGAGATGTGCATAGCATCGGTGAGCTCGACATCCTTGTCTCTAGTGAGTTCAGAAAATACTTCATGACGATCAAACTTGACATCAGATGGCTCCACCCCGATTGCTAATTGAAGAGCTTCAGCCACATCATTCACTGTAAAGGAATACTAGTAACCACACATGTACACTTTGCCAAACATGAAGGAGTTTTCATCTAGGCACTCATCAGTGATGTTGGCATAGAATTCCTTCACAACTCGATCCATATAGCCAGTAAAACCAATCAAAGTGACCATCCACTGCCTTTCTTTTAACAAACTAACAATTCCAAATGGCTTATGAGCAAGCACATTATAATTCTTTTCAACAATAAAGTTTCTTGCCTCATAAAATTTCATATCTCTCTCATGATCATTATACAATAATAATGTGAATGAGGTTTGAAGTTTTCAAGAGAGATACCAGATGGTCTTTTCCTTTTCAGAGGAGGAGCAGACTTTGGAGAAGCCAAGGGACATTTTCCTTTGCTTTTGTCTTGAGCAGCAGGTTTTGAAACAGCAGCTACAGGTTCTGTAACAGCAGGTTCCTCTTCTGATGCAACACTTTCAGAATCAGAATCTCCCAAAGATTGTTCTTTTTCTTGAAATTCTGCACTAGGATCAGATTTAGCCTCTGATTCTTGTTCCAAATTCTCAATTTCTTCTTCTGAATCAGATTCTGAAGAAGATGCAGAAGGGGGGTGATTTTTGAAAATTTTCACCCGAGAAGAAGAACCAACTTCCTTGACTTTGGGAACACCATGGGGATGAAGCACCTCAATTTGCTTCTGAGTGGAGGTCCGAGAATGTGTTCGAGAACTCACCATTGTTACAGGAACAATGGCCCTTTCAGAGTTTGTTCTTGAGGAACCACCCTTTTGAGAAGAAGAAGACTTGGAAAAAGATTTTTCAGATGAAAGAATTTCATCATGACCACTGAGACCAGGGGTGGTCGAGGCGATTGGAGAAGCTATCACAAGTGGGGAATTAAGAGAGAATGTCTTCTTTCTCACCTGGGTTTTTGATTTCCCAGAATGTTTTGCAGTAGCAGGAACCTGCGCTGGAGCATCGGTTGCTGGAGCAGGAGGAGCAGTCGGAGGAGAAGCTGGGATAGACAGGGAACCACGAACATGCCTCTTCGAACCACCTCAGGCATTCTTGGTTTTTTCCATTGAAAATCTTGAAACTTTGAAAACCCTAGAGAGGAACTCACTTACGCAGAGAGAAAATTAAGAGGGGAAAAAAAACTGATGAGAGTGTGAGTGAGAGGATTAGATCGTGGGTTAGGGTAAATATAAAGAGAAGGAATAGAAAGGGAAAGTGGGAAGTTACCTAAACCAGATTTTCAATTAATGCAATAACTCTCAAAATATTAGAAAATAAAAAATAAGCTTTCCTTACCTTTGACTTACCCGAAAAGAATAAAAGGGAAACAAACATTATAATTTTGCAATTAAATCAATAGTTTCCAAAAAAAGACCAATCCCATGAAAATAGGACACCCTAAATAAAATAAAATGAAAAAGTAATTAAAAATAAATGACCAGCCAAAAAATAATGCCCCCCCCCCCCCCCCCCCCCTCATTTTTAATGATTTTTTCAATTTATGCATATATTTTTTATTAGAAAAAAAAAACAAAAAAGAAAAAAAAATAAAGACAAAACACCGACAAACACAAGACAAACAACCAACAGTTTAGAGCAAATTTTTTTGTCTAATAATAGAATTAAAACAAGACAAAGAAAAAAATATTTTTATTGAAGCTCAACATGAAAATCAGTCACAAATTATTTATTTTTTATTTTTTTAAAAAAATAAATAAATCAAACCTTGATATTTCTTCCAACAATATGATCAACACCATGTCTGTTTTGTCTTTGTTCCTAATGAAAAAATCAAACTCGAAAGAATGGACATATTATTTTACCAAGTTTCTTATTGCAATAAGACCATACAAGTTACGTAGGAAAGGAATTTACTCAGTCACCAAAAAAAGTATTTTAAGAAATTCAATCAGTATGTAACAACTTTTTAAAACCATGTTTTTATTTTAATGCAATTGTTTTTTTTTTCCGAAAAGATGTGTCAAGCATTTGTGTGTGAAAGTGTAAGCAGGGAACATTGCCCAATTTTTCAAATAGACCTTTTTTGAGTATTTGTAACCAAAGGAGATGCTGTCACACTACCTCAATGGTAGCCATTTTCAATGGTAGCGTATCCTCGAACAATTCCTGCATTTGACAATTTTTTCAAATTTTTGAAATGAATGTGCCCAAGATTTTCATGCCATAAATCGGTAGAGTTATCTATGGTAGAGTGACAAGTAGCATAGGTAGTGAGAGTGTAACAATTATCATTAGATCAAAACCCTTGCAAAATAATTTCATCTTGCTCATTAACAACATAGCAACGATTACTATCAAAATTAACAGTGTAACCCTAATCACAAAGTTGACTAACGCTAAGAAGATTAGCTCTTAGTCCTTCAACCAACATTACATTCTTAAGCCTGGGTAGACCTTCAAAACTAAGAGTTCTCATCCCTATGAAATTTCCAGCTAGACCATTACCAAAAGTAACTTCTCCACATTGCATTGGTCTAATATTGACAAGAAATTCTTTATCACCTATCATGTGCTTGGAACAACCACTGTCAAAATACCACATTTGAGAAGAAACAGTTTTAAAGCAAGAGATACCAACAAGACATTTATTTTTTACAACCCATTTTTGTTTTTGAAAAACATGTTTATTTTGAAACACTTTAAAATTTCCAAAAATATTATAACTAAACATGTTCTGCAAAGTAAGACATCTAGGTCGAATGTGACCTTTTACTCCACAAAAATGACAAGAGGGAATGAAACGTTTCTTTTTCCCATGAGAATTTTTCAGGTTTACCTGACTGCTTCATTTCTGTAGAAACAGAATGTTCAGATGTAAAAACAGAACCCTGCAAAGTTGAATCAGAATATCCAGAAGACATATATTCAGATTTAACAAATTTAGTATTAATTTTCGATTGAGTTTCAACAAAACCCAATCTTGCATGACTCAGCTGACCTGAATTCTGAACCTCCTCAAAAATTTTAGAACCTGGATTTAGCATTTTAACATTTCTTTTCAATTTGTCAAGTTCTTTTGTCAAAAATACAATTTTAGAATTTTTTGAACACAACTCAAATTCACAACATTTATTCTTCTCTTCAAGATCTTTGATGTTGTGAGACAATTCTTTATTCATTTTAACCAATGAACGATTTTCAGTATAAACCTGTAACCACTTACCATACATTACCTTGTATGATTCAGCCAATGATTCCTCATTGAGTCCTGACTCGTCTGAATCCAAGTCAATTTCCTTTTTATCAACATCAGTAAAGGTATTGTTTAAACACAATTTTTTTTCCTCTTTCCTGAAAAGCACTTACAAAACACTGGTTAAAGCAACTTTCTCATTATCCTCTTCACTACTTTCAGAATAGTCATCACTCCAAGTAACATTAAAATCTTTTTTATTATTTTTCAACGTGTTGGCACATTCAGGTTGAATATGACTATAACCTTCACATTCCTGACATTGAATACCCTTTTTATTGTTAGAAACAAAAGGTTTAGAAGAGGTGTTACCTTTTGGAGTTTTTGAAAAATTCTTTTTATTTCCAACATTTTTCATGAACTTTTGAAAATTTCTTGTTAACAAGGCCATTTCATCATCTTTCTCATCATCAGAAACATCTTTTTTCAGAAACTTTAAATGCAATACCTTTGTTTTTTTCAATTGAAGAATTCGGCTTACCCTTTTGCTTTATTTGTTGATTTAGCTCAAATGTTCTTAACGAACCCATAAGCTCCTCAACCTTCATTTTTCCAAAATCATTAGCCTCCTCCATTGCTAGCAATTTCGTGTCAAACCTGTCTGGAAGCACACGAACTATTTTTCGAACCAACACAGATTCATCTAGTTTTTCTCCCAAGGCAAAAAACTCATTAGCAATATCAGACAACTTTTCATAAAACTCAGATAAAGTTTCAGTTTCCAACATTCTTAATTCATCAAATCTAGTTTGCAACATGGTAAAACGTGATCTCTTTACATCGGCAGTACCTTCAAAGTGAGTTTGAAGGATTTTCCACGCCTTCTTTGCAAATTCACAAGAGGATATTAATTTTATAAAGCCTTCACCAGCACCATTAAAAATTTCATGCAAAGCTTTATTATTATAACCAGATAATTTTTCATCTTCAATGGACCACTCAAGTTCAGATTTTACCTTTGAATTACCTTTATCATCTTTTTCAATTGGTGGAGTCCAGCCCGAGAGTATAGATCTCCAAGCCCTCTCATCTTGTGACTTGATGAATGCCCTCATCCTGACCTTTCAGTATGAATAATTAGTATCATTTAATAGAGGTGGCTGAGTGATGGAGTTTCCTTCTGCAAAGAACGACATCTCACACAAAACAAATTAAACGGAATAATATAACCTCAAGATCTCACTAAGAGTTTAGTGACTTGCTCTGATACCAATTGAAATTCCGTATTTTATAATTACCAACTTATTATTTAATTAATCAATTAATTAAATGCTGAATAATTAAGTTGGTACTGAAACAAATATTCTGTAGCTACAGACCAGGGTTCTGTAACTACATACCAGTCAAGAACTAAAGTGTAGAAAACACACAAGGTTTTTTATACGTGGTATCAACAATTCTTGCAGATTGCTACTAGTCCATGGGGCCACACCCAGAGATAAGAATCATTAGTAAGATCTCAAAAATACAAAGCTTTTGACTTATACATAAATAGACTCCCTCTTATTATATGCCGCAAGCTTGAAGTATTCCAGCTTGACAAATATACCTTGTTGAACCTTCAAGAATACGAACTCCCTTTGATCTGCTTGAAGTGTGCTTGCTTCCTCCTGAAGCAAGACTTGAACCACCTTCTCCCGAAGGCTTGAAGAACCTTCTCCCAAAGGTTTGCACTTTGTTCTCCTCCTTTGTAGAACTGTTTGAAGACTCAAAACAATTACAAGGATACTAAAAAACAGAGGTAGAGTCGAACTCACTCACCTCTACAAAACAAAGACTCTCTTTTACAAATAAGAATGAAATACGAAAAGAGGTAACTAAATCCTAGCAGCCAATATGAGTATTTATAGTCATTATACTCATATTGGGCAGCTAATACACGGTCTAAACCGACCTAAGCCCATAAGGAAACTATCCTAAAAGAATTCTTCAATTTGACAGGATTTCCTGATTCTGTAGCTACAGAATCGTGAGCTATATATGGTAACAATCCATCCTTTGATGTAGGAATCAAGGCTTCCCTTTTATAACCCGATCATGCAATAAAACTCAATTATATGGTCAGATCTAATAAGACAATCAGCTGGAAAAAGACAACTAAAAAAGATTTGATTTTATAATAATAAAGCCACACTATTTTTGGCCAACTTTCCTAATATAGAAAAGTTTGTTATCAATTATACCTTTATTATTTAAAACATATATCAACAATATATATTTATATACAACTGAATATAATAAGAAAATACAAAATATTTTGGTCAAATTAAATATGCCAAAAATAAAATTAAAAGTATAATGAAATAATCAAATTATAGGGGTATTATATTTCAACCTCAAATTTTGATAAATACACCCCATCTTTATTAATAAATTAATATATCATGTACATTGTTTTTCAACTTATCCTCACATATTTCTAATTACTAATTCTTTTTCATATTATAAAAAATACATATAAATAATATATAATTTTAACATTTCAATAAATATATTTAAAAAAAAATAAAATTAAACCTGTACAAATAACATTTTAACTTCTAAAAACTTATACATAATTTTTAAAAAATAATGACCAAATCGTGGACAAAATCAATGAAATTACAGAAAGTGTCATAAAAATTATTGAGAAAACATGTTAAAAAATATTTTGAAAATTAATTTTATATAATTATTTGGATGTATATATATTTTGTCGTGGTGTTTATTGAATTACCCAATAAAAACCACTAAAATGAGTTTGTTGACCTCTCAAATAATTAATCTTAATTAAGAATAAAAGTATGGCATAAATCAACTTTTATACAAAAATATGAGAAGCTAAATTCATAAATTTGATAATTTAAAAAAAAACGCCCATAAAATAAGTCTTCCAAAGAATAGCCATACTTTTGTAAACTTGTTAAAAGAATGCATAAAGTATGTATTTCCTTTTTTTATTAGTCGATATTTACAAATAATGACATTTTCATATATAGGTATGAGGTAACTTAAATATTAAACAAAAATGAATTGATATTTTTTTTAATATATTTGTAGTAAACCATGTAACTGGTTTGATATTCGACATATACATATGAAGGAAGTTGAAATGTAGGATCCTGTGATATGACAATATTAATTTGGTTGAGGATTATTTAATTATGGACAACTATGTTTCAGATGATAGTACAAAATTCCAACATGCATTCCGATAGTTGTTATGTGTATACGTTTGTATCTAAAATTCTGTAATAACTGCTTTACTAATAGGAGTATTATGGTAAATTGTATGACATTATGTGTTTAATTATATAAATTATGATATGCATGATTTATGATGTATGTTTATTTATGTGTTCGGTCAAGCAATCCACACACATTAGTTTCTTCAGGTATTAGGGGCCAAAATGTAATAAAAGTTGTGTATTGGGGGTCCAAGTAGAATTATGGGTTTTATGATAGAAAGCGTAATTATCAAAAGTTAAAACAATTAGTTTTGGTTGGAAATTACAATAAGGTTCTTAAGTGATTATTAAGGATAAATTTGAGGTTGGAGACATAAATGTCATTTGGTTTTTGCACTAATTAAGTCAAATTAAATAATCAATTAATAAGAAAAATAGGTTTAGGAAAAATAGACCAAGAGCAATCTCTTGTTCTTGATCTGAGGTTTTGAAGGCTTGATGTTTGAAGGAGATCACCAATATGGGAAATTGAAGGGCTAGAAATCTCATAGGTGTTAAATATCTGAGTTCTTGTGGCTGGATTTTGATCTGTAAGTATTCAAACTTTTACTGCTTAAAGTTTTGTCAGATTTAGGTTCGAAGTAAACTGGGTTATTAATTGTGTTAGATAGAGACTATAGGTTGTATTCATGTTTAGAATTGAGTCTATACCAGTTATTGAGGTTAGATTCATGTTAGGACTAATTTGGTTGTCGTTCAAGGTCAAATTTTACGATTTTGGTTCAATTTTCAGGTTTAGAAATTTCCACTGCGATCTCTAAAAGTAGAGACCTAGCGCGATCGTGCTCAACCCTGGCGCGACCGTGCTACTAGCTGGATTGGCCTGGCGCTTAATGAGCGTGACCGCGCCAGTTGCCCAGAAATGTGATTTTGAGGACTTTTATGTACCTTTTAGATATAAGTTTGTAATTGTTGGCACTTTATGTAGAGGGGTTTTAAGAATTTCTCAAGGATAACATGGTGAAGAATTAGTTTTAAAAAGAATATTAGTGGGTCTAATTATGGTTTTTCTTGGTTGATGGTTTTAAAAGCATTGATGTTATATGTTATGTTTAGGCTCGTTGAGGATACTTGAAGAGACGCATTAGGGTGTGTGGATCGCTACTGCTTTTGAGGTAAGAAGAGTGGACACCTACACGTAGGGTGTATGCTTGATGTACTCTATGGTAGAAAATTGTTTTATGTGATATGTTTATGTTAATGCATGATTGTGTTAGTGAATATTTATGAATAATGAGCTTATATGAAATTATGGCTATGTGATGTGTATGTGTAAGTGTAAGTGATAACTAATTGGCATGCTTACGTTTAAAATGCATGTCTACGTTACGAAAATGCATACTTATGTTATGTTGAAATTGCATTCTTATGTTATACGATATTTTTCCAACTCAACTTTGACTACGTCTTTTCATGAGTTATGATTTATGTTATATCATTGTTACTGTTATTGATTTAAATTCCCGGTTAAGGTTATGGGGTTGTGTCCTACATAGCTCTTCTTGCTGGGCTTTGGCTTAAGGGTACTCTGTGCTGCAGGTAAAGGCAAAGATGTGGTTACTACGCAATAAGTTGGAGAACTTTGGTGGAGGGCATACATGTCGAGGATTTAACGATCATAAGGGATCAGGCCAACATTGGAAATTTACTAATTATTTTCAAGAATGATAATTTAGTTTTATGGATTGGATTTTTTAAGTTGTTTATTTTATTTATTTATGAAAACTACAAAACTCCGAAGTTTCATTCTTTTAAATGTTTTAGTTGTGTTTACGATTGATTTTATAAATAAAAGAGTACTTTTATTTCAAACCTTAATTACGGTAGTTGTCAAATTAACGCTTCAAAAAATTGGGGCGTTACAGTTGGTATCAGAGAAATGGTTTTGTTTCCTGTAGACTATACTGACATGTACACAAACCATGCTATCTACTTTATTACACTTTAAGCATTATTTAATTTTGTTTTGGTTATGTGAATATTTTCCTTATGTGTTTTAGTGCCTTATCTGCATGTATAAAGTAGATAGCATGGTTTGTGTGCTTAGAGTCCCTAAGGGTTGTTTGAACAAGACTCAACGAAGGAAGCTAGCAAGAAGGATAAGAAAGATATGGAGGATAAGGATGCAGGGTTTTGCACAATGGAGTATCGAAAAGTTAGTGGACCATTGTATGACGGTCAATAAGTGCATTCAAGACGTGTTCTGGGAAGGAGGACTGTTAAGTTGCAAGAAGAAGTATGAAGTATTCAGAGATACGATTTCCTCAAGAAGGATGCAGGAAGAACTTCAGGCAATGTGAAAGCATGTACAAGACAGAGCTCGGGAAGGTGGCCTTCGTAAGACAACATGGGTTCGCAATGTCCAACGAACCATCTAATCAAGGAATTTCAGTAGAGTTGTTAGATAAGCTCAAAAGTTCTTTTCCTGTGCATAGGATGTAGTTGTAGAAGTTTCGTTATAAACAGATTGGTTTTAGTTGATTTGTTTTTTACTTTTTGGGTTGTGAATTTGGTGAATGATGGATGTTTCAGGATATTTTTGGCTTTATGGGTAAATGGAGATTAGTTGTTTGATTAATTTAAAAGTATATTTTGATTCCTGCTTTGAAAGAGTTACACTAAGATACACTGTTGGTTTCAGGAACGAATTGAAACCATGTCTCCTAGGAGATCAGTATAGAGGAACGTTGGGGTGATTCACAACCTTGACGACCAACGTGTTGTGAGACCCAGTACGCGAGCTAACCATAATGGAAACCCTCCACAAGCTAATGGGGGAAATAGGCGCGAAGAAGATCCTCATATTGCCTACCAAAGGTTGGAGACGCAATTTATGGCCTGTTAGGATTAATGCCCTAAAAGCATGTAAAGACATTTTATTGATTTTAAATAAAAGTACAATTTTATTATATTTGAATGTTATAATTATTGTTTGAATTAATTATATAATAATATCAAGAAAATTCCCTATTCATTCATGAGAATATGATCTTGTATTAATAAAAGAGAATTAAGATCATATATAATGAATAAAATAGTCAGTAACATATTAAAGTAAGGAATCATTAATGAATGGTTAATAGTACAGTTTGCTAAGCATACGAGATACGAGTAATCTAGATTCAGAATACTAATGTGAATAGACATCTTAGTAAATGTTTTGTATATAATAGAGATTATATATGACAGGACCGATGAGAATTAATTATCTTTATAAACTTGCCGTTTGACGTAAAGATTTAATTCTTGTCATAATAGATGATTATTTGTAGATCAGTCTAAATCTTGAGTTTTTATGAACTCTTGTTTATGTTTATTGGATCTTTTGATTCATTCGTTAAGTTCTCTTAGAATAATGAGGCTAATGACTTTTGTTTTGGAGATTCAATATCACGGATGGCTGGAAACATGAATTACAATATTGGAATCCATGCTTTCTTAATGATCGAATATTGGTTCCCTTAAGGGTTGATTCTGAAACTAAATAGTTATTGAGCTCAAATCTATAATTAGATTATAGATTAATTATTCGCTAGTGAATTAATGGTACTTAAGGATCAAGAAGTAATTAGAAGGGTAAAACAATAATTTTGACCAGCTCTAATTAACGAACTAATAATGGAGGACAATACTACATATATTTATTATATCAATGGACTACTAGAGAAAACTCTGTAAATATAATTCTATAAATACTTAAAGTACAATTCCATATTTATAGTGGAGTAATCATATAACTAATAAATAAGATTATTATATTAAAGAGTTTAATTAATAATCTGATTTAACCAGTTATTTAATTATTCTTTTTAAATATCATTTAAATAGATAATTAAATGGAAATATCTACTGAGTTTTAATTTTAATTAAATAAAGATTATTTAATTAGATTAAATATCGTTATAAATATGATATACATGATATTCAAAATGATGATGGATAATCAGACTCTCTCTCTAAAGCGATATTTTTTTTAAACCTGAAAACTATTCTAAACCTTCTCTCTGTTAAAACTCTCTAGATCTCATGTGTTGAATACATCTAGGGAGTCACATAAATCAACCTTTTGAATCCTACGTGCCCACACACATCCTTGTGTGATTGCAGAATTGTTTGGAAGATTAGGGTGTGAGGTCTCAGAACACTGGATAGGAAGATCGTTGATTTATACAAAAAGACTCAAGGACACTTGATAGGCTACAAGAGGTAATCCTTGATCTATTTGTCTGTGATTTAATATTTATGTATGTATATGATCCTGACTTGTATTAATATTTATTAAAATGCGTCCATATATTCCGCTGCGTACCTTTGATTTAATCATTCAATCCCAACAATATCAGAGCAGTCTATATATATATATATTAAATACTATGTGAGTTACTTGCATTTTTTATATGTATGTTGATATGTATATTGAATGGATGTATATGTTTTTTGAATGTATGGTTGAATGACGAATTGTTAATTATATGGTGCTATTGGGTTAGGAATTTTAATTGCTTTTCCTAGATCTTGTGTAAGCCATAAAGGGCATAGGATTTTTGTAGTTTTATTTCTTGAAATTTAAATTGAAAATTTTTTGTACACAAGACAAAATTGGAAGGACCCGAGCCACCAGCCATAGCAGCAGCCCGAGCCCTCTCAGCCACCTATGCACAGCCACGTCTGGCTCCACACCAGCCTGCATGCACCCCTGCACACTCCTACCCTCCTGCGCACCCTTGCGCACCTGAGCCGAGCCCCCGTGCCTACCTGCGCGTGCGCCTGCGTACCCCTGCACACGCCCCTGTGTGCCGTGACTGATGCGCCAACATGCCTAGCCGCCCATCCCGAGCATGGCACCTTGTGCCGCCAGCCCTAGGGCACCATTTTGGTGCCCAAAACCCTAATTCCTAAGTTGTTATCAAATATCTTTTATTTAATTAATTTTTAAATTATTTGAATCTAAAAGTTTAATTATCTTATTTTATTTTATTAGAAAATAAAATATCTTTTAGTCGGTTACAATATTTTAATGTCTTAAGTTTAAATAATTATTTGAATTTGATTATTTATTTATTTATATTCAACTAAAATAAAAAGATGATAAAAATTATTATTTAATTAAAAGTTAGTTTTAATTAAATAAATTAATTAGAAAATTTGTTTCTAATTAATAAGTTGGGCAAAAACAAAGTTCCTAAAGATTAGCAAGAAAACCTAAAGGAGAGGAGGAGCATTCTTGGAGAGTCTTGAAAGCCACATAGGCTTAGATTGCAATTTTATTTCTAATTTTTTAAAAGGGTTGTAAATCATAGAAATACCCATTAGTACACAGTTCATCATTTATTGTTTATTTATATATTTATTGTATTTATTTAAATAAATGTTCATTCATGTTTGATTGATAACATGATCATGCATTAGTCAATTACATGCCATTCATGAAACCCCACATAGTTTCTCATTAATCATGCATTTTTTAGAAACATGATTATCTAGGATTGTCCTATTTGTTTATATGAATTATTTTTTGTTAAATCAATTGCATGTAAACTACTAAGTATTAAATTAGTTAAAACTTGGTAACTCACACCATAATAAAGACAATAGTTTTTTATAGGGCTTTAAGATAATCAACTTTATGTAAAAAGCGTTTTAGTAAAGTTAGATGAATGTAATGGGTAATTATTTAGATCACATTAATTATAGAAACAGACTCTTTTATAATTATGTTTTTTTTGTAATTAATTACGTTCATAGGGTTATTAATAAACTAGTAATTGCTTTGGAATTAATTGATTAGTTTAATAAAACACATTTAATTTAAAATAGTAAGTGAGAGAAGGTGAACATCTCAATGTGACCTATGGTCTCCATTATTAGTACAACATTGTGAGATATGAATAGGGCCTCGAGGCGGCTTTGTTTCTGTCCCCCTAAGGAAGGTTTCTAGACATATCAATACCAAGGTTAGATTCTTACGAAGATAGGAGGAAGTGATGTATTTTAGGCTTGATCGACCCTAAGGCAGCACTCTCTAAGTTAAGTCATGAAATTTGAAATAATGGGTTACACTTACAAAGATGTAATTAAGCATTTGCTGTGGATAATTGCATCTTGACCAAACCAGCAATACTTTATATTTAAAAGAGAAAATAAAGAGTTATTTTAAGTTTTAAATTATAAAGATAAGATTGTCTTATAAGCTATCTGAATTTAACTTGACTGACCCTAAGGCAACACTTTATTTGTTGGGTAGTTTTATCGTGGAAAAGTAAATGTTAATTTATGTGTTTTAATTGTTGCATCCATGCATCATGTTTACTTTCCAAAATATTGATATTTTTTCAAATGATAATATTATTGTTTTTTATTTATTTCAGTAATGTCGAACGGTGGCAATCTAATAACCGCTTTACTATCACTTGAAAAACTTAATGGAGATAATTTTATAAGATGAAAATCAAATCTAAATTTTATGTTAGTCTGTGAGAACCACAAATTTGTCATGATTGAGCAATGTCTTGAAGAGCCCGCTGCCACTGCCTTGAAGAATGTTCGGGACAAGTATGATGTCTAGATTCAATCCATTAATAAGGAAAAGTGTGACATGATTGTGAGCATGAATGATGTTCTGAGAACAAAGCATGAAACCATGGAAACTGCATTTGAGATAATGGATTCTCTGCCGGCCATGTTTGGGCAGCAATCTGATCATAGTAGACATGAGGCTACTAGAACCTACATGACTACTTAGATGAAGAAGGTGTTTTTGTACATGAACATGTTTTACACATGATTAATGTGATGCATGAAGTAGAGATACATGGGGGCCATAATTGAGGAGCGCCACAAGTAAGCATCATACTGGAATCGCTCACTCCTGCCTTTTATGCGTTCACCACCAACTATATTATGAATAAGTTGGAATTCAACATGACCTAGCTTTTGAATGAACTGTAGACATTTGAGTCTCTTAACAAATCCATTACAAAAGAGATTGAAGAAATTGTGGTAGAGGAGAAATCTTCAAACTTTGAGGAGAAATCCAAGAAGAGAAAGAAGAATAATAATAAGGACAAAGGAAAGAGAAAAAAGTCCAATAAAGGCAAGAAGGCACCAAAAGCCAAGGAGAACAAAATTGACAACAACTCCAAGAAGAAAGAACCAAAAGGAAAATGTTTCCACTGTGGAGTTGAAGGTCACTGGAAGAGAGACTTCAAGAATTATCTCTCTTAGTTGAAAAAGAAAGGTAAATGTGATTTACTTGTACTTGAAGCTTGAGTAGTGGAAGACGATATGTCATCTTGAATTTTAGATTCAGGAGCCACTAACCATATTTGTTCTTCCATACAGATACGTGAGTCATCAAGAGAGCTGGGAGATGGTGAGGTGACCATGCGAGTTGGAAGTGGAGTGCTTGTTTCAGCAAGAGGAAAGGGAACAGTTCGTTTAAATTTTGGGAACAATTATTTAGTATTGAACAATGATTATTTTATTCCTAGATATTCTAGAAACTTAGTTTCTTTATCTATGTTGCATGAACATTTTTTTTATATTTCTTTTAGTAATAATGTGATTGTTATTTCAAAGAATGGCTTCAAAATATGTCAAGCAGAACATAATAACGGACTGTATATGCTCCAACCAAATGAACGAACGCTCAATAATTCAGAATTATTTAAAGTAGCAAAATCGCAAGGTTACAAAAGACAAAAAGTTTAAAACGAGGATGACACATATCTTTGGCATCTTAGACTTGGTCATATAGGTTTATATAGGATAAACCAGTTAACAAAAGTCGGACCTTTGAGAGAACTAAGAGTTGGGACTCTTCCTGTAGCGTCCCAAATTTGCTAATAAGGCTTAGGCCTTGATTAGCGTGTCGGAAGGGCAATAATTGATTTAATTATGCTAATATGTGAATTTTATGATTATGTTATTAGAAATACGTGTTTAGGTGTATTAAATATGCATGTGGGCCCATCTGGTTATTAGGGGCATATTTGTAATTTTAGCTCGTTGAGAGCATAAATATAATATTTGTGTATATTGTGATTGATACCACGAGTGAGTGGTGATATATTTGTGATGTGCGATCCGAGACGGTCCTAAGGAGCAGTTTAGCTAAATAGTCACAGCGGGGTCGAATACCCGGCTCGGGAGGAGCCTAGGGGTATTTTGGGAACACGGTTGGTGTTCGGGATTTATCGAGTAACAAGCAGTAATTTAGCAATTATTTGGACATGTTGAGATTAAATGGGGATTTATAGCAAAACTCGAGGACTTAGCGGGATGTGGCATATGAGAAAATTGCCCTTGGTGGCACTTGAGGATGTAGATAGGCTTAATGGGCACTATGGAATTTTGGCTTAGGGGATAGACTTATAATCATTAGGCTGCTAGAGGAAGTTAGAAGGAAACATAAGGAATTCCCAGCTCTCACTCTCTGTCTTACTCGGTTTTCTCTCTCTCTATTAGTCACTTTGGAAGCAGAGAAATTGTGGAGGATTCAAGCTTAGGAATTTAAGGCAAGATGCTTGTTGAGCTTGGGGAGATTCAAAGTTTGTGGCAATTGAAGTTAGCTCAGGGCGATATCAGAACAAAGGTAAGGATTAAATCAAGTCTTTGTATAAATATCTGTGAATATTATGCCATGTGATGCATTTTAGTGGGTGAAAGGTGAAGGCCGGGAATGGAGAAGACTGAGAATGGCAAGAAGCCAAGTATGAAAAGGGGTCGAGATCAGTGTTGAGTATGCGGAGTGCAGGTCGTTAGGGCGAGACCCTCCTAGGGTGTTGGGGCCACCCTCTCGGTGAAGATCGTGAACCTAGGCCTGGTAAAGCGCCTGGGACGGCGTTGGCCGTTATGTGTTTAGCTCGTTGATTGTTTTGCTATATACTGTGGATTGTTATGCATATGTTATATGTTTTGTGTTGAATTTTCCTGCTGGGATTTGGCTCACGAGTGCTCTATGGTGCAGGTAAAGGAAAAGGAAAGGTCGACCAACCATGAGTACAAAGAGCGTGGAGCGATGGGTACATGTTCGGCCTACCTGGCTGCCACGACCAGGGTTATTTTGGGAAAAAGCACTGTAATGGTTGTTTTGTTGCCTAGGTTGACCTTAATTGTAACAAATTTTCTAAACAGTATTTTGGGATCCCAAATGTATAACTCTTTATGATTTCAATGAATGACCATATTTTTATACTTAATATCTCTAAACGACTTTTATTCCAGTTTAGTCACACTTTTAACCAAAAACCTCGATTAACAAGCTAATGGAACATTTTTAACCCACATAGTAACGGCTCTAAAGAAGTAGAGTGTTACACTTCAAGTTTTTGAATCTTGTCTTGAAGGAAAAATGACCAAACGTCATTTCTCAACGAAAGGCAAAAGAGCCAAAGAACCTTTGGAGCTTGTACACAACGATGTCTGTGGTCCAATCAATGTACAAGAAAGAGGTGGGTATGAGTATTTCATCACTTTTATTGACGATTACTCAAGACATGGTCATACTTACCTAATGCTTAGGAAATTTGAAACCTTTGGTAAGTTTCAAGAATTCAAAGCTGAGGCTGAGAAGCAGTAAGGTAAGACTCTACAGACACCTCGATCTGATCGAAGTGGAGAATATTTGGATTTAGAATTCAAAGATTTCTTACTCGAGCATGGTATTTTATCCCAACTCACAGCACCAGGAACGCCACAGCAAAATGGTGTTTTTGAAAGAAGAAACAGGACCTTGTTGGACATGGTCAGATATATGTTAAACTACTCTTCACTTCCTCGCTCATTCTGGGGATATGCACTTCAAACGACGACGCACATTTTGAATGTAGTCCCATCTAAGACCATTAGCAGAACGCCACTAGAACTGTGGAATGGAAACAAACATAGTTTGCACCATTTCTGCATTTGGGGCTGTCCTCCTCATGTCCTTAGACCAAAATCAGGGAAACTTGAATCAAGGTTGGAAGTGTGCATTTTTGTTGGCTACACTCCAGAAACAAGAGGTGGTTAAATCTATAGTCCCAATGATTAAAAGGTATTTGTTTCCACAAATGTGACCTTCCTTGAACGTGACTATATGAATAACTATAAACCTCGGAGCAAGGTAGTATTGAAGGAACTCTTAGCTGATAAGATTCCATCACAATCATCTTCATCATTAAATGATAAATCGAGGAAACCCCGGTGCAGCGTCATAGTGGGAGGATTGTGAGACAACCTGTTCGCTGCGAACATGAGGCACATGTGCTTGTTTCTGATACAAACGAGGACGATCCATTAACCTTTAAAGTGGCAATGGATGATCTTGAAAAGGAGAAATGGCAAGAAGCCATGAACCAAGAAATGGAATCAATGTATTACAATTCTGTCTGGGAACTTGTGGATCCACCTAAAGATGTCAGGCCCATAGGGTGTAAGTGGATATATAAGAAGAAAAGAGGTGTAGATGGGAAAGGAGAGATTTTCAAAGTGAGGCTTGTAGCCAAAGGTTACACTCAAAGAGAAGGTGTTGATTATGAAGAAACATTTTCTCAAGTGGTCATGCTTAAATCCATTTGTATCCTCTTATCCATAGCGACAGCCAATGATTATGAGATATGGAAAATGGACATCAAGAAAACATTTTTGAATGGCTATCTTGATTAAAGCATCTATATGGTACAACGAGAAGGGTTCATAATGAAATGGGAAGATCAAAAGGCGTGCAAGTTGCTGAAATCCATTTATGGATTAAAGCAAGCTGTAATATCAGTTTTGATGAAATAATTAAAACATATGGCTTAAAAAATAATGTCGACGAAGCATGTGTGTCTAAATACATCAAAGGAAAAGTGGTGGTTTTCCTAGTTCTTTACTTTGGCGACATTTTTCTCATTAGGAACAATGTAGAGACATTGTCAAACGTAAAGAAATGGTTAGTTGAAAAGTTTCAAATGAAAGATTTGGGCGAGGCGAGCTACGTTCTGGGAATCCAAATCCTAAGGGATAGGAAGAACAAGCTCTTGGCACTTTCTCATGCTAATTATATAGATAAGGTGTCTATGGAGAATTCCAAGAAAGGTCAATTACTGACCAGACATGGAATTGCTCTCTCTAAGGAACAATGTCCAAGGACACCTCAAGAGGAAAGGGATATGAGAAAGTATCCCTACTCTTTAGTAGTTGGGAGTCTGATGTATGCTATGTTGTGTACTAGGCCCTGTTATGTAGTTGGGATTGTAAGTCGTTATCAATCAAATCCTGGTTTGGAACATTGGATTGCAGTAAAGCACATTCCCAAGTATCTTCAGAGTACAAGAGACTATATGCTGGTATATTCAGGGGGTGAGCTAAACCCTACTGGATATACTGATTCTGATTTCCAATCAGACAAAGACAGTCAAAAATTGACATCTCGGTCACTGTTCACTCTTGCTGGAGGAGCTGTGGTCTGGAGAAGCATTAAGCAATCTAGCATAGCTGATTCAACCATGGAAGTCGAATACATAGCGGCTTGTGAAGCAGCTAAGGAAGCGATTTTGTTGAGGAAGTTCTACACTAATCTGGAAGTTATTCCAAATATGAATAAGCCACTACTCCTGTACTGTGATAACATTGGAGCAGTAACTAATTCCAAAGATCCTAGAAGCCACAAGAGAGGGAAGCATATAGAAAGGAAATACCATCTGGTAAGAGAGATTGTACACCGAGGTGATGTGATTGTTATGAAGATAGCGTTGGAACAAAACCTGGCTGGCCCGTTAACCAAGACACTTCCTACAAAGTCGTTCATAGGTCACGTGCGCAATATGGGATTAAAGGAAATGCCTACTTGCTTTGAGGGTAAGTGGGAGATTGTTAGGATTAATGCCCTAAAAGCATGTAAAGACATTTTATTGGTTTTAAATAAAAGTACAATTTTATTATATTTCAATGTTATAATTATTGTTTGGATTAATTATATAATAGTATCAAGAAAATTCCCTATTCATTCATGAGAATAAGATCTTGTATTAGTACGATAGAATTAAGATCATATATAATGAATAAAATATTCAATAACATATTAAAGTAAGGAATCTTTAATGAATGGTTACTAGTACGGTTTGCTCAGCATATGAGATGCATGTAATCTATATTCTGATTACTGATGTTGATAGACATCTTAGTAAATGTGCTGTATATAATAGAGATTATATATGACAGGACCGATGAAAATTAATTATCTTTATAAACTTGTCGTTTGACGTAAAGATTTAATTCTTGTCATAATAGATGATCATTTTTAAATCAGTCTAAATTATGAGTATTCATGAACTCTTGTTTATGTTTATTGGATCTTTTTATTCAATCGTTAAGGTCTCTTAGAATAACGAGGCTAATGACTTTTGTTTTGGTGATTCAATATCAAGGATGGCTGGGAACATGAATTACAATATTAGAATCCCTTTTTTCCTAACAGATCGAATATTGGTTCCCTTAAGGGTTGATTCTGGAACTGAATAGTTATTGAGCTCAAATCTATAATTAGATTATAGATTAATTATTTGCTAGTGAATTAATGGTACTTAAGGATCAAGAAGTAATTAGGAGGGTAAAACGATAATTTTGACCAGCTCTAATTAGCGAACCAATAATGGAGGACAAAACTACATATATTGATTATATCAATGGACTACTAGAGAAAACTCTGTAAATATAATTCTATAAATACTGTGCAATTCCATATTTATAGTGGAGTAATCGTGGAATTAATAAATAATATTATTAGATTAAAGAGTTTAATTAATAATATAGTTTATTGGTGCTTCGTATTATAGGTCCATGGTCCCCAGATCACCTCTGTCCTACAATGTCAAGGGTAAGGATGTCAAAAGAAAGATTTGTTAAGAGGAAAGGACTAAATTGCAAATGAATTAATTTTCCAGGTCAAGGAAAGAATTATTTGATAATTATGGGCAATTGATTAATTATGAATTAATTAATTATTTAACTATATAGTTTTTATTTTGAAAAACTATAGGTTAAAATTAATATTAATCTTGTTTGGATTAATATAAAGAGAGAAAATAATAAATATCTTATTTAAAATATGTTATTCATTTATTTAATTTAAAACTGATATTTTAAGATAATGTTAATTTGAAATTAACTAATATTTATATTCGAATAAATATCTTGTCTTAAAAGTTGATTAAATAAATAAATGAGAAAATTAGGGCAACCCTAATAAGGCTGGGCGACACACACTGTACATTATAGTGTGTGGTGCCTAGCATTAGGAATTTTATCCCTGGGATTTGAATTTTGAATTTCAAATAAATTTGCTTAATCAGTTATTTAATTATTCTTTTTAAATATGATTTAAATAGATAAATATCTAACTAGTTTTAATTTGAATTATATTATAATTAAATAAAGATTATTTAATTAGATTAAATATCAATATAAATATGAAATACGTGATATTCAGAATGATGATGGATAATCAGACTCTCTCTCTAAAGCGATAGTTTTCTCTAAACCTGAAAAACTATTATAAACCTTCTATGTGTCAAAACTTTCTAGATTTCATGCATTGAGTACATCTAGGGAGTCACATAAATCAACATTTTGAATCCAACGTGCCCACACACGTCCTTGTGTGTATGAGGATTGGTCTGGAAGATCAGGGTGTGAGATCGCAGAACACTAGATAGGAAGATCATTGATTTATACAAAAAGACTCAAGGACGCTTGATAGGCTACAAGAGGTACTCCCTGATCTATTTGTATGTGATTTAATACTTATATATGTATATGATCCTGGTTGGTATTAATATTTATTAAAATAGGTCTATATATTCCCCTGCATACCTTTGATTTGATCATTTAATACCAACAATGCCATGCAAGAAGACATGAGGAAACAAGCTGAGGAGTTAAGAGAACTGAGAGAACTAAGGCAACAACAAGCTCAGCCAACACCATTAATCAGAGATGCTCAATAGTCTTTAGCACCGATTGTAGCTATTCCTGAAGCTAGCAATCATCTGGAGCCATTGTACGAAAGGTTCCGGAAGCAACATCCTCCAGTGTTTGAGGGGAGTGTTGATCCATGGAAGATGGAATAATGGATGAGCATGATGGGGTCAGTGCTAGACTTCATGCGAGTTGAAGGAAATTCCAGGGTAGCATGTGCAACTCACATGGTGAGGGACGATGCAAAAATCTGGTGGGAAGTGATCTCCTAGGAAAGAAACGTTACTGTAATGACTTGGGCAGAATTTCAGCAGGCTTTTAATGACAAGTACTACAATGGTGCAGTACGGGGTCAAAGGTGGATGTGTTTGCTACCTTGACTCAGGGGAATATGATGGTGACAGAGTACGCACTAAAGTTGTATAGACTTGCCAAGTTCTCGGTAGACTTAGTGCCAACCAACACAACTAGAGTAGACCGGTTCATTCGAGGCTTGAAGCCCATGATAGCTGGAGATGTAAAAATTGTATCAATAGGGGGCAACAATACATATGCCCTGGTTCTGGAAAGGGCCCTCACTGCTGAAAGAATGGAAGAGAAAATCTGGAAGGATGGTGCTGCTAAAAGAGAGGCAAGAAAGAACGCTTCCCATGGTCATAGCTCTAATGATCAGAAAAGGAAGGGAAGTGACCAGGCAAGACAGTTAAGCCAGGATAAGAGGGATAGGGATATTAAAGGAAGCAATAGCACTGGTAGCAAGGAATGGGTACGGTACCCAGAGTGTGAAAAATGTAAGAAGTGCCACCAAGGAAAATGTCAGGCAAACGAGTACTGTGGTTGTGGTAAGGAAGGACATATTAAGAAGAACTGACCACATAAGAATTAAGAAGGGGTTAGAGAGTAGCATAAGACGGACGATAATCTGGTTCCAGCATGTGTATTCACTCTCACCAAGCCTCATGCAGAATCCAACACTTCCGTGGTCTCAGGTCAAATTTTTATTGCTGGAATTGATTGTCATGTTTTAATTGATTCTGGAGCCACTCATTCATTTGTTGCTAAGAGAATAGTGGATAGATTTAATAGACCTTATGAGATGCATGCTAAAGGGTTTGGGACCATGTTTCTAACCGAGGAAGTGGTAATATCTAGGAAGTTGTTTAGAGCTATATGTAGACTTGATTGAGCTAGATATGATTAACTTTGACGAAATCCTTGGAGTGGATTGGCTGACGAAATACAACGCTACCATCGATTGCAAAAAGAAAATGGTGGTATTTAAGCCTGGTGGAGAGGAGCCTTTTGCATTCATGGGGACACCAATAGGAATAAGAATTCCAATTATTTCAGCGTTAGAAGCTGAGAAGATGCTATAGAATGGATGCATGGGATTTTTGACGAGCGTGGTTAATACAACAGAAACGGGGATGCAGAAACCGGAAGATACAAGGATAGTACGTGATTATGTGGATGTATTTCCGGAAGACTTACCAGGATTGCCACCACAACAAGAAATTGAGTTCATGATTGAGCTAGCACCAGAAACAGCGCCAATCTTGAAAGCACCTTATAGAATGGCACCCGCTGAATTGAAGGAGTTAAAGGTTCAGCTGCAGGAGCTGCTTGACCTAGATTTCATTAGACCAAGTTACTCACCATGGGGAGCACCGATGTTATTTGTAAAGAAGAAGGATAGGTCAATGCAATTGTGCATTGATTATAGGGAACTTAACAAGGTCATCATCAAGAACAAATACCCTTTGCCAAGGATTGATCAATTCCAAGGAAAGGCAGTGTTCTCAAAGATAGACCTGAGGTCGGGATACCACCAGTTAAGGGTGAAGGAAGGGGAGATTCCGAAGACAGCATTCCATTCTAGGTACGACCATTATGAATTTTTGGTGATGTCTTTTGGAATTACTAATGCCCTTGCGATATTTATGGACCTCATGAACAAAGTCTTCAAGGACTACTTGGATATTTATAGATGACATTCTAATCTATTTGCGAACTGAAGAGGAACACAAAGAACATCTAAGATTGACAATGCAAAGGTTGAGGGAACATCAACTGTACGCAAAATTCAAGAAGTGTGAATTTTGGCTAACTCAAGTGGCATTCTTAGGACACATTGTTAGTAAGGATGGTATTAAGGTGGGCCCAGTAAAGATTGAAGCTGTAAAAGATTGGTCACAACCAAAGAATGCTTTGGAGGTGAGAAATTTTCTTGGGTTGGCAGGGTATTACCGAAAATTCGTAGAAGTGTTTTCTAAGATTGCTACGCCTTTAAAAAAACTGACTAGAAAGGGTCTCAAGTTAAGGGTTGCGAACAGAGTTTTCAAGAAATGAAGGACAGACTTAACACGACACCTATATTAAGTCTACCCAAAGATAATGAGAAATTTGTGGTATATTATGATGTGTCGAAGCAAGGACTAGGGTGCGTATTGCTGAAAACGAAGAAGGTGATAGCATATGCATCTAGGCAGTTGAAAGAATATGAACAATGCTACACGACACACGACTTGGAATTGGCAGCAGTAGTGTTCGCACTGAAGATATGGTAACATTATCTTCATGGGGAGAAATGTGAAATTTAAATGGATCATAAGAGCCTAAAATACTTCTTTACTCAAAAGGAGTTAAATATGAGGCCACAATGGTTGGAATTAGTCAAGGACTACGACTTTGAGATATTGTATCATCCGGGGAAGGCGAATGTGGTTGCCGACGCCCTAAGTCGTAGAAGCCAAGGGCAAGTAGTGGCTAAAAGAAATATACCTGCCAAGTTGATGGAGAAAGTATAACGAGCATGTATAGAGTTTATCGTAGGGGGTTTAGCAAACTTGACTCTACATTCAACTTTGTTAGACAGAATTACGGAAGGAAAGGATAAATATCCGCTAGTACAAAAGTATAAACAAGGAATCCAAGATGGAAGTAGCAAAGATTTTACTCTTAGTAATTGTGGAACAGTGAGATATAAGGAACGAATATGTGTGCGAGCTGATTTAGAAATTAAGAAGGAGATTCTTGATGAGGCGCATACTACTCCTTATTCTTTATACCCAGGGACTATGAAGATGTACAAATATTTTAAGATGTTATATTGGTGGTGTAGGATGAAGAAGGACGTAGTGGAGTATGTCACAAGGTGTCTCGCATGCCAGCAAGTCAAAGCGGAGCACCAAAGATCGTCTAGTTTGTTACAACCGTTAAACATTCCATAAAGGAAGTGGGAAGAGATTGCTATGGACTTTGTGGTGGGGTTACCTAAGACCACAAAGAAACATGATTCAGTCTGGGTGATCATTGATAGATTTACGAAATCAACACATTTTATACCTGCTAGAACAATATTCAAAGCAGAACAGTATGTAGAGCTTTATGTGCAAGAGATTGTGAGACTTCATGGGGTACCAAAGTCAGTCGTTTCAGATAGAGACCAAAAATTCACGTGCAAGTTCTAAAAAGGATTACAGAAAGCGATGGGTACCAAGTTGAAATTCAGTACAACATTCCACCCCAGACAGATGGGCAGACAGAAAGAACATTATAAATTCTGGAAGACATGCTTAGAGCATGTGTGTTGGATTTCGGTGGATCATGGAGCAAGTATCTTCCACTGATAGAGTTATTGTATAATAATAGTTATTAGTTGACTATTGGGGTAGCTGTTGGGAATTGTTCCCTTAAAGCAATTGTAGTTGACAATGGTTTTAAAGAAATAAAAGAATAAGTTGAATTGTTGTATATATGTAACTTATGTACTATATTATTGTTAATAATACGAAGTAAATATTAGAAAATTCTCAAGTTCATCTATGTGGTCTCAATCTCATATTGGTATGAGAGGATCAAGATTGAGATAATGGACTTAAATAGTTCGCAGTAAAATAAAGTTATGGAATCTTTAGATTAATTACTGCTAATACGGTCCACTAGTATTATGAATACATGTGACCTAGATCCGGGAAACTAGTG
This sequence comes from Humulus lupulus, assembly GCF_963169125.1. Classification (NCBI taxonomy): domain Eukaryota; kingdom Viridiplantae; phylum Streptophyta; class Magnoliopsida; order Rosales; family Cannabaceae; genus Humulus; species Humulus lupulus. Next base: position 164,396,429 of record NC_084797.1, on the reverse strand, counting down.
TAGTGGGAAACTTTAGTGGATGTACTTTGCATACTGAGAACTGGACCAGATGTGATTTAATAATACTTGTTTAAATACCATTTCGTAGTATTATAAAACACATCAACTGATGATCATATACAAATTGATCTTAATCTTGAAGTTATTATGAACTCCTAAATATGTCATTTGATCCTTTGATTCATGCGTTACGGTTTGTCAGAATGATCAGGCTAAGAACTATTGTTTTGGGGACTCAATGATGTATATGGCTGGGAACATAGCTTAACCGATATGGAATCTATACATTCTTATAGATTGAATGATGGTTCCCTATTGGGTTGGCTTTTGGAACTGAAAAAGTTATTGACATCAAATTCATTATCAGATTATGAATTAACCTGCACTAGTAAAGTCAATGGTACACTAAGAGTCAAGATATAATTAAAAGGGCAAAACAGTAATTTTATTCCCACTTAATTATAAATCATCAATAGAGGATTAATTTTTATGTAATGATTATATCAATGGATGCTTTATGGTTACTGTAGAGTACTCAATAAATATATGTCTTCATTTCTCAAGAGTGCAGTCTCATATTTATAGTGGAGTAATCAAGAGATTAATAAATATGATTATTGAATCAAAGAGTTTTGGTTAATAATCTTTTATATATTGGAGCTTGGAATTACTGGTCCATAAGTCCCCAGGGCGACTCTAGCAACACTATTTAAGGAAAGAGTTGATACAATGATCAAACTGTGAATGATCTATTTGAGAGAATATTTATTCTTCGGAATAAATATGAAATTATGTGATAATTGAAGTTGTACAATTTATTGTTGCAATAATGCAATTTTTGAAATTGTGTAGAAATAAAAGAAATTGATTTTAATTAATTATTTTATTTTAGTGAGAAAAGATATATATGGATAGTCAAAGTTTATTTTGATTATTACATTTATTTAATTAATAATAAGATGATAATAGAAATTCAAATTTTCAATTTTCAATTTTGAAAATTAAATCGTTATCTTTTCCTTGAAAATATGATATCTTATTTGAATTTCTAATAATTAATTAATTAAAATAAAAATGCATGAAAAATCAAATTCCCTTATTTCAGGAAAATGTTACACGCATAGGGCTTCCTGGACTACCCTATGCGTGTACCACTACTTATAGTGATCAGTTATTGATTTTTTATTTTATTTAATTACTTAATAAAACATTTTGAAAATGGTTTTAAAATGGAATGTAATACTTTGTCTTTAATTATCATTTATTTTATTATTATTAAGATGATCAATTTTATTATTATTATTATTATTATTATAATACCAATATATTCTATATGATAAAAAATAAGAAAAGAATAGTTTTACAAGAGAAATCAGAAAAAACTGATCATCTTTTTCTCACAAAAGATAAACCTTTCTCTCTAGCCTATAATCAAGAGTCTCATGTGTTGAGAATACTTTTGATTCACAAATTTGATTCTTGTTCTCTATTTGCCCACCCATATCTTAAGGTATAGAGAACGTCTTGGAAGATCTTGGTGTGAGTACTCTAGTGAGGATAGGAAGATCGAAATATATACGAAAAGATTTAAGGATTCTTGATAGGCTACAAGAGGTAAATCATTTCGTATTATTTTACATATACATATTTTGTTGATTAGCATATTGCATATTAAAGGATCCTCATATAAAGTTGTTTATATGAAATTTTGTTGTTGTATACAATACTACCATTATCGCAATTTTTGTTGCGCACTAGGAATTGTTCCTAATAAAATGTGGTTAGATCGACGATTAGTTTCTCATCATTGCCTTTGACAATAAAATCTGCTCTATACATACTCAATGATGTTCCATCTAAGTCTATTAAGAAAACACCATTGAAATTATGGAATGGCACTAAACCTAGTTTACGCCATTTTCGTATATGGGGTTGTCGTGCACACGTGCTTAAAGGAAAGACTAGGAAGTTGGAATCACACACTGAAGTGTGCATGTTTGTAGGATATTCCAAAGAAACAAAAGGTAGCATATTTTATAGTCCTAAAGATAACAAAAGTTTGTATCTACAAATGCTACTTTTCTGGAGCATGACTATATAAATAACCACAAACCTCAAAGTAAAGTCGTACTTGAGGAAATGGTCTCAAATAAACAAGACCAATCACCAGTAGTGGCAAACTTGGAATCACTTGAGGATATCGCTAATTCTAGTCAGAACAATGGAGAGCTTCGTCGTAGTGGGAGGGTTGGTAAACAACCAGTTTGCTATGAACATGTAGTTTAGATGATTGTGTCTGACACAAACAAAGATGATCCAATGACATACAAAGATGCAATGGAAGATTCTGACAAAGAAAAATGGCTAAATGCCATGGGCCTTGAAATGGAATTGATGTATTCCAATTCTGTCTGGACTCTTGAAGATCGACCTGAAAATGTTAAACCTATTGGTTGAAAATGGATATTCAAGAAGAAGAGAGGAGCAGATGGGAAAGTAGAGACTTTCGAAGCAAGGCTAGTGGCAAAAGGCTACACACAAAAAGATGGAGTTGATTATGAAGAAACTTTTTCACCGGTGGCCATGCTTAAATCTATTTGCATACTCTTATCCATAGCTTCTTGCATGGACGTTAAAACAACTTTTCTTAATGATTATCTTGAGGAAACCATTTACATGTCTCAACCAGAACGGTTCAAAGTTAAAGGTTGGGAGCAAAAATTTTGCAAGCTTCTTAAGTCTATTTATGGACTTATACAAGCTTCGAGATCTTGGAATCTTAGATTTCATGAAAAAATCAAAATATTTGGTTTTGAACAAAACGTTGATGAACCTTGTGTTTACAAACAAATCAAAGATAAGATTGTGGTATTCCTCGTTCTTTACATTGTGATATTCTACTCATTGCCAATGACATAGAAACATTATCAAAAGTAAAGAAATGGTTAGATGAGAAATTACAAATGAAGGATTTGGGAGAAGCTAAATATGTTCTAGGAATTTAGATATGTAGATCTCGAAAGAACAAAGTTTTGGCACTATCTAAGTAACTTATATTGATAAAGTGCTAGAATTCTTTGGCATGCAAAACTCCAAGGAAGGCACTATGCCTACCCAGTCAGGAGTTAAATTATCTAAAGAACAACGTCCACAATCACCTCAGGAAGAGGAGGACATGAGACAATATCCATATGCCTCTGCGGTAGGCAGTCTAATCTATGCAATATTATGCACTAGACCTGACATATGTTATGCAGTTGGGATAGTCAGCCATTATCAATCCAATCCTGGCATGAGTCATTGGACAACAGTAAAGAATATTCTCAAGTATCTCAGACATACTAGAGATTACATGCTTGTGTATTCAGGTGGAGACCTGAACTTCACTAGATATACTGATTCTGATTTTCAATCAGACAAAGATAGTCAAAAGTCGACATCTGGATCATTTTTCACACTTGGAAGAGGTGTTGTAGTTTGGAGAAGTATTAAACAATCCAGTATTGCAGACCCCACAATGGAAGTCGAATACATAGCAGCTTGCGAAGCAGCTAAAGAGGCTGTGTGGCTAAGGAAGTTCTATATTGATCTAGAAGTTGTTCTAGGCATGGATCAACCCATTGTTCTATACTGTGATAACAGTGGGGCAGTAGCTAATTCAAAGGAACCCAGAAGTCACAAGAGGGGAAAGCACATTGAGAGGAAATATCACTTGATTTGAGAGATAGTCAACCGATGAGATGTTACTATCTTAAAGATTTCCTTTGAAGATAATCTTGCAACCCTTTCACAAAGAATTTATCTATTAAATCTTTTCAAGATCATGTAAGAAGCATAGGGTTAAGGGAAATGCCTCAAGCTTTAGGGCAAGTGGGAGATTGTTGGGAATTGTGCCTTTAAAGCAATTGTAGTTGATAGTGGTTTTAATGAAATAAATGAATGAATTGAATTAATATATATATATATATATTTAGCTTTTGTACTATATTATTGTTAATAATATTAAGTAAATATCAAAAAATTCCCAAGTTCATCTATTTGGTCTTAATCTCATATTGGTATGAGAAGATCGAGATTGAGATGGACTTAAATAGTTTGCAGTAAAATAAAATTATGGAATCTTTAGATTAATTACTGCTAGTACGGTCCACTAGTATTATGAATACATGTGACATAGATCCGAGTTACTAGTGTAGTAGGACACTTTAGTGGAGATACTTTGCATACTGAGAGTATGTAGAATTGTACCAGATGTGATTTAATAATACTTGTTTAGATACTATTTCGTAATATTATAAAACACATCATCTAATGATCATATACAAATTGATCTTAATCCTGAAGTTATTATGAACTCTTATATATGTCATTTGATCATTTGATTCATGCATTACGGTTAGTCATAATGATCAGGCTAAGAACTATTGTTTTGAGGACTCAATGATGTATATGGCTGGGGACATAGCTTAACAAATATGGAATCTATACCTTCTTATAGATTGAATTATGGTTCCATATTGGGTTGGCTTTTGGAACTGAATAGGTTATTGACGTCAAATTCATAATCAAGTTATGAATTAACCTTCACTTGTAAAGTCAATGGCACATTAGGAATCAAGATATAATTAAAAGGGTAAAACAATAATTTTATTCCCACTTAATTATGAATCATCAATAGATGATTGATTTTTATGTAATGATTATATCAATGTACGCTTTATGGTTACTGTAAAGTACTCAGTAAATATATGTCTTTAATTCTCAAGAGTGTAGTCTCATATTTATAGTGGAGTAATCATGAGATTAATGAATATGAATATTGAATAAAAGAGTTTTGGTTAATAATCTTTTATTTATTAGAGCTTGGAATTATTGGTCCATAGGTTCCCGGGGCGGCTCTATCAACACTATTCAAAGTAAGAGTTGATAAAAGGGTCAAACTCTGAAAGGGCTAATTGAGAGAATATTTATTCTTCGGAATAAATATGCAATTATGTGATAATTGAAGCTATACAATTTATTATTGCAGTAATGTAATTTTTGAAATTGTGTAGAAATAACATAAATTGATGTTATTAAATATTTTTATTTAAGTGAGAAAGGATAAACAAGGATAGTCAAAACTAGTTTAGATTATTATATTTATTTAATTAGTAATAAGATAATAATGGAAATTAAAATTTTGAATTTTGAAATTTAAGTTGTTATATTTTCCTTAAAAAGATGATACCTTATTTAAATTTCTAATTATTAACTAATTAAAATAAAAATGCAAGAAAAATCAAATCCCCTTATTTCAGGGTAGTGTTGCATGCATAGGGCTTCCTGGACTGACCTATGCGTATACCACTACTGATAGTGATCAGTTATTGGTTTTTTATTTTATTTTACTAATTAATAAAACATTTAGAAAATGATTTCAAAATGGAATGTAAGACTTTGTCTTTAATATCATTTATTTATTATTATTAAGATGATCAATTTTATTATTATTATTATGATAATAATACCTATATATTCTATATGATCATAAGTAAGAATAGAACAATTTTACAAGAGAAATCAGAAGAAAAAAGAATTATCATCTTTTTCTCACAAAAGATAAACCTTTCTCTCTAGCCTATAATCAAGAGTCTCATGTGTTGAGAATACTTTTGATTCACAAATTTTATTCTTGTTCTCTATGTGGCCACCCACATCTTGAGGTGTAGAGAACGTCTTGGAAGATCTTGGTGTGAGTACTCTTGCGAGGATAGAAGATCGAAATATATACGAAAAGATTCAAGGATTCTTGATAGCCTACAAGAAGTAAATCATTTCGTATTATTTTACATATACATATATTTTTTATTAACATATTGCATATTAAAGGACCCTCATATAAAGTTGTTTCTATGAAGATTTTTTTTTGTATACAATACTACCATTACTGCAATTTACGCTACGCACTAGAAATTGTTCCTAACAGTAGCACCATACGAGATGCTCTATGGAAGAAATTGTAGGCCACCAATTCATTGGGATGAGACAGGCGAAAGTAAGTATTTAGGCCTGGAGATAGTACGAGAAACGAATGAATCTATTGCCAAGATAAGAGTGCACATGATCGCCTCACAAGATCGACAAAAGAGCTATGTTGATCCTAAGTATAGTCATGTTGAGGTCCAAGTGAGAAATCATGTATTCCTACGTGTTTCGCCTATGAAAGGAATTAAGAGATTTGGCAAGAAAGGAAAGTTAGGTCCTCGATTTGTTGGACCACTCGAGATTTTAGAGAGAATTGGGGAAATGGCTTATAGGTTAGCCATGCCTCCTCTTTGTCTATAGTGCACAACATTTTTCATGTGTCCATGTTACGCAAGTATGTTTCAGACCCGTCTCACATTCTTAGTTATGAGGCGTTGGATATGCAACCCAACCTATCATATGAAGAAAAGCCGATAAAGATTATTGATAAGAAGGAAAAAACATTAAGGAATAAGACGATCGGGTTAGTCAAGGTCCTTTGGATTTAAGCTGTTAAGAATGCTTGAATAATGAATTAGAAATAGCCCTCGACAACTTAGATTTGCTCCTGAAAGTTCATGACCAAGTTCTGGGCATCTGTTGAATAGAAAATTAAAATTTATTCAATTAATATTCATTTATTTATTCTTTTAAAAAGGAGTTAGTTTCTCTCCTTGAACTCTATAAATAGAACCTTTTACTCAGCCATTTCATTCATTATTCAAGCATTCTTCAGAGCCTTCAAGCTGCTATGTTTATTCTAGAGAGAAAACAATAGGGTTTTGGGATTAAAAGCTTTCCAATCTAAGCTTTTCTAAACACTTGGGAAGTAAGATAGAGTGACATTTCAGTATTGAGGTGTAGATCGGAGTTCTAGTCTACAAATGTATTTTTATCCTCAGGTTTAGTTCATTATAGTTATTTTATTTTCTTTTAGACCCTAACTTGTTATTATGGCTTTTGGTTATGTATTTAAGTTTCTTGAGACTTAAGGTTTACGGTAAGTTTCTATCTTGATGTTTTAGATCTCCTTTTCATCTCCATTTCTTTAGAAACTTATGGATCTTACTGTTTGCTTTTAGGAATTTTCCATCTCGTTCTTGTCTCCAATATCTTGGTTTTTGGTAAGGAAAATATGATAAATTTTATGATTATGTTTATATGTTATATGTATATGTGTGTATGTTTATGTTGTAGTCGCTTGGGAAATATAGTTGCTTAGATAGCAAATAAATCCTAAGATTTTTTTTTATCATTATCGTAGATCAGAGTTATATTTAAACCTACCTCGATTAGTAGACAGATGACCTAGACGTTTATCATATACTATTTTGTGATCTAACCTACCTCGGTTAGTAGATAGAGGACCTAGATGGTTTTATCACATACTACGGTAATGAGTTAATGGTCATTAATATTGTAGTCCTATGTTTATATGATATACATTTTTACGTCATATGAGTTATGATTTATGTTTTAGTCTTATATTTTATAGTATGTTTTAGTAGATTTTCCTTGCTGGGCATTAGGCTCATTCTTTTTATTTTAGAGGGTGCAGGAAAATAATCTTGAAAGGCGAGACAGATTCATGTCAGCTTTTGCATGTGTATTGAGAGAGGACTGATTGAATGGACTGCTAGAAAAGATCGAGGATGAAGTTTATATTTTAAGTCTTTTTAATTCATGTATTTGTTTTTTCGCATTTAGTATTTGAACAATTAACTAAAGGTTTATGTTTTCTTTATGTTTTTATGTAATAACAATGGGATTCCATATTTTGGATTTTATAATATATTTCTATTATTATGTGCATGTATTCCAAAGATAGAAGTTATGTCTTAGTAGTTTTAATGGTCCGAGGTCTTGAGTTAGTCGGGGCATTACAGAAGTAAACTTGGTTATTAATTGTGTTAGATAGAAGCTATAGGTTGTATTCATGTTTAGAATTGAGTAACACCAGTTATTGAGGTTAGAAACATGTTAGGACTGATTTGGTAGTGGTTCAAGGTCATATTTTATGATTTGGGTTCAATTTTCTAGTTTAGAAATCGCAACTGCTATCTCTGAAAGTAGAGACCTAGTGCGACCATGCCCAGCCCTAGCCCGACCACGCTACTTCGCCGGATTGGCCTAGCACTCTATGAGCGCGATTGCACCTAGGCACTGGCACGACCATGCTAGTTGCCCATAAATGTGATTTTTGAGGACTTTTATGTACCTTTTAGATATAAGTTTGTAATTGTTCAGATTTTATGCAGAGGGGTTTTAAGACTTTCTCAAGGATAATATGGCGATGAATTAGTGTTAAAAAAATTATTAGTGGGTCTAATTATTGTTTTTCTTGGTTGATGATTTTAAAGCTTTGATGTTATATGTTATGTTTAGGCTCGGTGAGGATACTTGAAGAGAGGTGTTAGGGTGTGTGGATCGCTGCTGCTTTTGAGGTAAGAAGAATGGACACCTGTACGCAGGGTGTACGCTTGACGTAATCTATGGTAGAAATTGTTTTATGTGATATGTTTATGTTAATGCATGATTTTGTTAGTGAATGTTTATGTTTAATAAGCTTATATGAAATTATGGCTATGTGTTGTGTATGTGTAAGTGATAACTGCTTGGCATGCTTACGTTTAAAATGCATGTCTATGTTATGAAAATGCATGTTTATGTTATGTTGAAATTGCATGCTTACGTTATACGATATTTGTCCAACTCAACTTGGATTACATCTTTTCATGAGTTATGATTTATGTTATATTACTGTTACTATTATAGATTTAAATTCCCGGTTAAGTTTATGGGTACTCTGTGTTGCAAGTAAAGGCAAATGTGTGGTTACTACGCAATAAGTTGGAGAGCTTCGCAGATGGCGTACATGTTGAGGATTTAACGATCATAGGGGATCAGGCCTACATTAGAAATTTACTAATTATTTTCAAGAATGATATTTTAGTTTTATGGATTGGATTTTTAAGTTGTTTATTTTATTTATTTATGAAAACTACGAAACTACGAAACTCCGGAGTTTCATTCTTTTAAAAAATTTAGTTCTGCTTACAATTGATTTTATAAATAAAAGAGCACTTTTATTTTAAACCTTAATTATGGTAGTTGTCAAATTAATGCTTCAAGAAATTGGGGTGTTACAAAAACATATATAATCAAAAACTAAAAATTGTTATTGTGTGTATTTTGCAAATGAAATAGTTTTTTTTTCATCCCCTAAATCTTGAACTTGCGTCATAATAAGTAGTTACAATAAGAAATTTGTAACCGATTGAAACTATTCCCTCGTTGAATGTTATAATTGTTTCTCTATTTGTGAATATTTTTATTTTCAAATTATATGAAAACATGTAACCAGCTACCATGGTCAAATTGAGAAATTTTGCAACTGGTTACCATTTTACAATTTTATTTTATTTTGTTTCCATACTTGTAACTTGTGCGTATTTATAAATTCACAAATATTGATTCTAGTTACCAATGTCAAACTAAGGAGGTGGTAACTGGTTACAAAGATAGGATTTTTGTTACTCTCAATTTCATCGCCTCATAACCTGTTTCAACTTTTTTAACACGAGACACTAGCTTCATGATCAATTTACAAAATTGAATTCCCATATATATTTGACAAACATCCATACATAGTGTAATTGCCATTAACAATTTTATATATGTTAAAGTGGAGATTACATGGTGTTGGGATTAGGATTTACAAACCTTTGTTTGTATAACAACTCAATGAAAAAATCATACAAGAAAATCAATCTCATAGAATAGTTAAACACAAATTACATAAACACAATGGATAAAGTTTAGAGTAGACATTCCTTGAAGAACAAACCCTAGGGACATAAAATCACAAGCTATGATTTTATGTGAGATACAAAAAATGATAAGACTTGACACAAATAAAGATTTGTTGTCCAAAAATCTCTATTCCTAGCCTTTCATTTGAAGATGCTTGAAGTTACAACTAATGGAATGAGATTGGCATTCAAAAGCCTTGGATCTTCATGCAATTCAAGCTTTCTTGATGAAGATCTTGAATTGCATGAAGATCTTGGAGAAAACTAGTATCTTTGAGCTAGAGAGAGAGAGAGAGAATTCTTCTTTAGTGAGAGAAAGAGGTGAGTGATCAAGTCACCAATTAACTCCTTTGAACACCTTAAATAGTATATGGTCCTCATTAGACTCAACCAACGAGATTAGAGCATTTAAATTTAAGTTTTAGAGCTAAAATAGGTAATCGTACGAACATTCCACAACGGACCAGGTGACACATCGCCTAACACCAGGGGATACATCACCCTATACTATGGAACATGTTGCTTGGTACTTCTCTCTATAGGGTTTTGAGACCCCAGGCGATGCATCGCCTCCTAGGAGGCGACGTATCGTCGATGCCTCTATAATATGGCTCCATGAGGTGTCTCAAAAAACCTCCAAATGCTCCCAAAATTTTTGGGTACTCTTATATACTCCAAGTAAACATTTTGGACCCAAAAGTTTGATTTAAAAATGCATATACTCAAAGTCAACTTTCACATGTTGACTTTTGCGAAATTGTTATTGTTTTTGCACCTCTTCGCGCCTAAACAATTCCACCATGTATTTAACCAATCTCAACATTCCCTCATTTGGTTAAATACATCCTCTCTTTTATAGCCAACGATATTAGCGCATACAGTAAAGTACCTTTTGATTTTGAACTTTCCCTTAGTGAAAATACTACAAAGCTTAAATCGAAATGCTAAGGTATTCTTAAAATATTGAACCCAACATTCCTAGTGATAAAAATTGGTAATGTCTCACACACCTCTATCTGATTACTTATGTATTTCCCATTGTTCATGCCCAACACTATTAATGACCTTGTGCTTGATCCATTCATGAACCATCCAGAGAGAAAACTCCTACTCTCTTGAGAGGCAGCCCACCTCTAGGTTCACATAGGTGAAATTCTTACAGCATCTTTGCTACCTTTAGAGATGCTTGTTACTCTGAATTGAATTTTATTAAAAGCCTTAGGCTTAACCCTAAATTTGGTAGCAACCAACATTAATTCACCATTGATGAGACTTTAAGTTGTTAATTTTGAAACTATTCCCTTATCGAATGACTTGTCTTACCCATTGAACTCTACACTTGATGTAAACAAGTTTTGAGTTGGGTTGCCGCCATTGGGGAATCTACATATCAAGGAGATTTAGTCTCATCCCTCTATTTTTGGAACTAACAAAATCTCTCCCAAGAGGTTTGGTAAACGAATTCGCTAAGTTCTAACATGATTTCACATATGAAATTGATATGATACTCTTATCAATCACTTCCTTCACATAGTCATGTCTTAGACTTATATGTATAGACTTCCTACTGTAAATCTTGTTGTAAGCTCTAATCAAAGTAGCTTTATTATCACAATGTATCGAAATCATCGATACATCAATCGCAGTTCGTGGTATCTCCAACATGAGATCTCTTAACCACTCGGCCTCTTTGTTGGTTGCCACTAGAGCTACAAACTCGCATTCCATGGTTGAGTGACATATACATGGTCATTTCTTAGGCGAACGGTGTGACATATACATATACAAGATCGCACTGAAAATTTGGCATTACTATCTATATGGCGAACGGTGTGAGATTTATAGGGACCACAAAAGCTTAAAATATGTCTTCACGCAAAAGGAGCTCAATATGAGGCAGCGCATGTGGTTGGAACTAGTAAAGGACTATGACTGCGAAATCCTATACCACCCAGGAAAGGAGAATGTAGTTGCAGATGCGTTAAGTTGGAAGAGTTATGGAAATCTAGCAGCATTATCCGGAATTGAAAAGCCACTACAGCAAGAGCTGATTAATTCCGGGATAGAAATAGTCATGGGTCAACTGTCTAACTTGTCCATCCTAGAGGATATACGGATCGGGCAAGGGTATTATGACACACTATTATTGCATATGGTTGCAGTCAAAGAAAGCTAGACTACAAATTTCTCTTTATTAGGACAGGGGTTTTTGAAATATAAAGGTCGGGTATGCGTGCTGAATGACCAGGGATTAAGATGAAGATATTAGAAGAGGCACACACTACCCCATACTCTCTTCACCCGGGGTCTACTAAGATGACTCACGACCTTAAGGAACTATATTGGTGGCCAGGAATGAAGAAAGGCGTAGCAGAACATGTGTCCAAATGCCTTATATGCCAGCAAGTAAAGGCAGAACATCAGCGACCCGCAGGCTTATTGTGACCGCTTATTATTCTAGAATGGAAGTGGGAAGACATAGCCATAGACTTTGTAATAGGATTACCATGGACAAGTAAACACCATGAATTGGCTTGGGTTGTGGCAGATAGACTCACAAAGTCAGCTCACTTCCTACCTGTCAAGACTACGTACACTGTGGATCAGTACACAGACATTTATGTTCGAGAAATTGTACGACTTCATGGAATCCCTAAGACCATAGTATCCGACAGAGGTTTCACATCGAGATTTTTGGGAAACTTGCAGCAAGACATGAGTACCAAGCTAAGTCTCAGTATGACATTTCATCCTCAAACCGACGGACAGTTCGAGCGTACCATATAGATTTTAGAAGATATGTTGCATGCTTGTGTACTAGACTTCGGAGGATCATGGAGTAAGTATTTGCCACTTATAGAGTTCTCCTACAATAATAACTACCAGGCAACGATCAGTATGGTGCCTTATGAGCTACTTTATGGAAGGAAATGTCAGTCGTCGTTACATTGGGATGAGGTAGGAGAAAGACAATTTCTGGGACCCAAGGCTGTTAGAGAGGCTCAAGACGCAGTGGAACTGATTAGAAAGTGTATGCTCACTACTCAGAGTCAACAAAAAGAGTTATGGTTATGCCAAGCGACAAGATGTGGAATTCAAAGTCAGAGCTCAAGTCTTCTTAAGAATATCTCCAATGAAATTAGTGAAAAGCGTTTCGAGAAGAAAGGCAAACTTAGTCCCCGGTATATAGGTTCTTTTGAGATATTGGACAAGGTGGGACCAGTAGCGTATAGATTAGCCCTACTGTCAGCTCTAGCAGACAACCACAATGTGTTTCACATCTCAATGTTGCGTAGATATGTGTCAAACCCATCCCACATTCTCAAGTACAATACATTAGTTCTTCAGAAAGACCTGAGTTATGAGGAACGACCGGTTCGCATCCTGAAGAAGGGAATAAAGGAATTATGGTCTAAGAGTATTCCAATAGTCAAGGTCTTATGGAGTAATAGTACAGAACAAGAGGCAACTTGGGAATTGGAGGAAGACATCCAAGCACAGTATCCAGAATTGTTTGGTAGGTGAATTTCGGGGACGAAATTCTTTTAAGTAGGAAATAATTGTAGGGCCTCAAAATTTTACTTAGATAGATAGTAGTAGCTTATGCTGCAGTATTTTAGTTTTTGTGGTTATTGGTTCAAGCTGGGAATTATTTGGAAACTCATAGAGATAGTTATGGATTTTATAAGTTTAGCCTATAGTTTAGAAATATCAATTTTATCAAAAGGTTTAATTATTGAATCTGTTCCTAGAAATATTATTTATTATAACCTAAGGTTTATATAGAATAATTAAGAATGTGACATTTGTCATATGTATGTTTATTAAGGATTTATGATGAATAAAATAATCAAGGATAAACCTAGGAAGTCTATAACCTTCCCTCAAATGTTAGGATCTCTTATTACATAGTCAAAATGGTTTAAACAAATTCAAGTGAGCTTAAAATGTGCAAAAAACGTGATTTAATATATCAGTATCAACCGATATGTCGCAGCTATAGGGGTTGATATATTGCCTATGTTGATACGGAAAACACGCCGACTTCGCACGAACGAAACCACGGAACCTCTAAAAATGGGGCAGGCGATATATCACCTATAGAGGGCAATATATCGACTCCATCAGGCCATTTTGAAACTCTGTGGAATTCGAAGCTGAAAACAGCCCTCAACAACTTGGACTTGCTCTTGAACGATTTTGACCGAGTTCTGGGTATCTGTTGAGCAGAAAATTCCATTTTTATTCATTTTAATGGGAGCTAGTTTCACTCCTTGAACTCTATAAATAGGACCCTTCACTCAGCCATTCGCATCATCTTTCAAACACTTCTCAGAACCTTCAAGCTGCCAATTTTGTTCTAGAGAGAAACACTAGGGTTTTGGGGTTAAAAGCTTTCAAAACTAAGCTTTTCTAAACACTTGGGAAGTAAGATAGAGTGTGATTTCGGTATTGAGGTATAGATTGAAGCTTGAAGCTGACTAAGGTACTCTTAATCCTCAAGTATAGTTCATTACAGTTCCTCTTATTCTTTTCTTTTACTTCAAATCCTAACTCGTTATAGTGGCTTTTGGTTAGATGCTTGATTTCTTTTAAACTTATCATTTTCGATAAGTTCTTATCTTGATGGGTTAGATCTTCTTTCATCTTCTTTTCTATAGGAAACTTATGGTTTTACTGTTTGGTTTTAGGAGTTTCCAATCCCATACTTGTCTCCAATACCCCAGTTTTGGTAAGGAAAATAAGTTAGATTTGTGTGCTATGTGTTTTGTGTATGTATGTTGTTTTTATGTCTTTTAGTCACTCAGGAAATATGGTTTCTTAGATAGCAAATCCCGATATTTTTATCATTATCGTAGACTATAGTTCTGTCTAAATCTACCTCTAAATAGTAGCAAGAGGACTATAGCGGTTTCTATCACATACTACATTAATGAGTTAATGGCCAGTAATATTGTAGTTCACTTTTATGTTTTATGTTATGCTTTAGTAGTTTTTCCTTACTGGGCATTAGGATCATTCCTTTTTATTTTGATTGTGTAGGTAAATGAACATGGAAGGCGGAACAGATCCTAGGTTGCTTTGGCATGTGTATTGGGTGAGGACTAAAGGAATGGATCGATAGGATCGATCGAGGATGATGTTGACATTCGTGTCTTTTTATTATGTATTTAAGATTTTGGCATTTGGTATTTGAACTTTTAAAATAAAGGTTTAATTTTCTTTATGATTTAATGTATAAACAATGGGATCCCGTATTTTTTTTTTTTTGGATTTTCTATAATAAAGTTTTATTAATTTATGTATGTATCCAAAAGATAGTAGTTATTTTCTTAGTAGTTTTAAAGGTCCGAGGTCTTTAAGTTTGTCAGTTCTTTACATCAGGACAACCCCAAATGCAAAAATGACACAAACTAGATTTGTTACCTTTCCACAGTTCCAATGGAGTCTTGCTTAAGTTCTTAGATTGGACTGCATTCAAAATGTAAGTCTTCGTTTTAAGTGCATATCCCTTGAATGAGATAGGAAGTGAAGATTAGCTTAACATAGACCTGACCATGTCCAACAAGGTCCTGTTTCTTCTTTCTGAAACACCATTTTGATGTGGCGTTCAAGGTGTTGTGAGTTGGTATATAATACCATGCTCCATCTTGGAATCTTTGAATTCTAAATCCAAATATTCACCACCTTGATCTGATGGAAGTGTTTTGAGAGTCTTACCTGACTTCTTCTCAGCCTCAACTTTGAAGTCTTGAAACTTTCCAAAAGTTTCTAACTTTCTAAGCATGATGTAAGTATGACTATATCTTAAGTAGTCATCAATGAAAGTGACGAAGTACTCATAACCCCCTCTAGCCTGTATGTTGATTGGAACACATACATCGATGTGTACAAGTTCTAATAATTCTTTAGCTGTATTGCCTTTAGCTGAGAAATGACATTTAGTCATTTTTCCTTCTAGACAAGACTATCAAACCAGAAGAGTTCCAACAATTATTTCTCTTAATAGTCCATATTTTGTTAACTGGATTATTCTGTCTAGACCAATATGACCTAGTCTAAGATGCCAAAGATATGTGTCATCCTCATTTAAAACTTTTTGTCGTTTGTTTCCTTTCGGTTTAGCCACTTTAGATAATTCAGAGTTATTTAGTGAATGTTCATTTGGTGAAAGTGTTTACAGTCCAAACATTTTAATTGTGTGTCTACATAAAGAAAAATTAAGAATAATCATATTATAAATAAAATATTCAAATGTCAATGCAAGTAAATAAAAACACTAAAAGAAACAAACTAAAATTGTTCAAAACAAAAATATGTTTTTCTTTCAATAAAATCTAAAACAAAACAGACTATCTTCAACGCTTTTTTAAACTAAATACCCCCTCTTCATTTTCATCATTTTCTAGTGATCTCCATCTGCAACTTCCCTTGATTACTCAAGAATTTGTACAGAAGAACAAAAAATATGATTAGTTGTCTCTAAATCAAAAGATTTAGAATGATACATCATAATCTACTATTCGAGCTTAAGGTATAGGTAAATCATATCTACCTTTTCGTGAATGTGTTCTTTATTGTATATCATAATAGACAAAATCTCACATGTCACTTGCATATTTAATGCCTTTATACTTTCTCCTTAGCTTGTCCTCCATGGTATTGATAATATAATATCTTTCCATGTGATTTGATCTCATCCAATCGACATATTTCTCATGTTCCTCTTTCCTTGCATCCATTGATGGCATAGGAGGAGGTCGTCTTTCATTGAAAATTTGTTTAACATTTTTAGCCAGAAAAACGAACAAAGTTGAATTTATCCATCATCATTCATCTTCTTTAATGAGTTTCACTCCTTTTATATGATCATCAATCTTTTTATGCATTATAGGACATGTGATGGAAAAGTAATTGAGTGACAACATTTTTATAACTAAAAAAAAAAAGATACACTATTTATTATATATGAAAAATAAATATCAATAATTTAGAAAGTAAATATGATGCATGAATGCAACAGTTAAAACACATAAACTTAACATTTACTATTCCATGATAAAAGTATCCAACAAATAAAGTGTCACCTTAGGGTCGGTCAACTTAAAGTCGGATAACTTATAAGACAATCATATCTTTATTATTTAAAACTTAAAATAACTTTTATTTTCTCTTTTAAAAATAAAGTACCACTGGTTTGGTCAAGATATAATTACCCACTGCAAAAGCTTAATTGTATATTTGTAAGTGTAGCCCATTATTTTAGAATTTATGACTTAACTTAGAGAGTGCCGCCTTGGAGTCGGTCAAGCCTAAAATACATCACTCTTTCCTATCTTCGTAAGAAGTCAACCTTGGTACTAATTTGACCAGAAACTATTCTTAGGGGGATAGAAATAAAGCTACCTCGAGGCCCTAATCATATTTCACGTTGTTGTACTAATAATGGAGAGCACAGGTCACATTGAGATGTTAACATTCTCCCACTTACTATTTTAGATTATATGTGTTTATTAAACTAATAAATTAATTACTAGTTTATTAATAACCATGTGAATGTAATTAATTAAAAAATCATATAATTATCAAAAAGCTTGTTTCTACAATTAATGTGATCTAAATAATTACCCATTACATTCATCTAACTTTACTAAAATATTGTTTAAATAAAAATGGTTATCCTAAAGGCTTATCAAAACTATTGTCTTTATTATGGTGTGATTTACCAAGTTTTAACAAGACTTAGCAGTTTACATGTAATTGATTTCATAAAAAAAATTCATATAAACACTTAGACTAGATAATCATGTTTTTAAAAGATACATGATTAATAAAAACTGTGTGGTGTTTCATATATGGTATGTGATAGACTAATGCATGATCAAGTTATCAATCAAAAATCAATTAACATTTATTTAAATGAATACAATAAATAGATAAATAAACAATAAATGATGAACCCACTACTATTGGCTATTTCCAAATTTACAACCCTTTAAAAAAAATATAAATTTAAATTACAAAGTAGGTTTCAGTTGTTTACAAGACTCCAAACTGCTTATCTTCTCATATAGGTCCATCTTCATAATTCTTAGGAATCCAATAGGCCCAAATAATTAATTGGAAACAAATTTTCTAATTAATTTATTTTATTAAAACTAATTTTTAATTAAATAACAATTTTTGTCATTCGTTTAATTTAGTTGAAGTTAAATAATTCAAATAATTATTTAAACTTAAGATAAGATCTTAACCAACTAAAAGATATTTTATTTTTGTAATAAAAATAAAATAAGGTAACTATCCTTTTAAATTCAAACAATTTAAAATTAAATAAAATATATTTTAGCACAAATTTAGGGATTTGTTGGGCACCAAAGAATGGTGCTCTAGGGTTAGGGCTGGCGCATAGGGCGAGCCCCAGAAGGGGCTCGGGTAGTGTCCAGTTGGGCTTAGGTGTGCAGGGGCTCGGGCATGCAGAGACGTAGGCGCGCAGGGGCACAGGCGCACATGGGCGCGGGCATGTAGGGTCACATGTGCGCATGGGCGTGGGCACGCAAGGGCACATGTGCGCATGGGTGCGGACACGCAGGGGCGCGCGAAGGCCTTGCGCTCGTGGTTGGTGTGAGGCTCGGGCCTCATGGCTTGGATCCCTTTTTCTTCTTGTGTCCAAAAATTTTTATACAACAAAATTTCATAAATAAAATTTACAAAAATTTATATGCCCTATATGGCTTACACAAGATCTAAGAAAAAATAAAAACAATTCCTAACCCAACATCACCATATAATTCACGATCCAACATTCAAAAAATATATTCATCCATTCAATATATGTATCAACATACATATAAAAAATACAAGAAACACACACAGCATTTAATATATATATATGTAGACTGCTCTAGTACATATTGTTAGTATTAAATTAGAAAAATAGCAATATACGAAGTGAAATATATAGGGAGGGGTTTTCAAAAATTCATTAATACCAGCAAGAATCATACATATATATATATTAAATAACTCTTACAAAGAATAGAGATTACCTCTCGTGGCCTATCTAGTGTCATTGAGTCTTTTAATAAATTGAACGATCTTCCAATCCTTACGAAAGCTCACACCTTAGTCTTCCAAGTCGCTCTTCTAACAGACAAGAACGTGTGTGGGCACGTAGGATTCACATGTTGATTTATAGGCTCTCTAGATATACTCAGCACATGAGATATAGAGAGGTTTGTGAAGAGAAATGCTATGGAAACTTCTAGAATTTCAAGTATAGAAAATTCTATCATTTCTTTCTTTTTAGAGTGTCTGATAACCTAGAAACTACTGACTTAGAAAAAAATCGCATCTTTTTCAGGTTTATAAAGGTAATTAAACTATTTTAAATAATTTTTATTTAATTAAAATAAGACTGATTAGTTGCAACCTATTTTAATTATTTAAGTTAAATCATATTTAAACAAAGAATAACTATAATAATTAAATAAAGAAATTAATTTGAAATTCAAAATTCAAATCCCAAGGATGAGATTATGGGTGTGGCGCCACTCATTATCAAATACAGTGAGTGGCGTATGCCAATATAACTATCTATGATTTTCTCATTTGTTTGTTTAATTAATTTTAAGATAAGATATTTATCCCAAAATAAATATCAGTTAATTCAAAATTAAATTTATCTTAAAAAACTATTAGTTTTAAATAATTATCTTATAATAAGATAATAATTAAACTCTCTCAAATATTAATCCAAACATGATTAATAATATTGTCGCAGTTTTTCGCCAACAATGGATTAAGAAATCTGATAACAGAGATATTAGTGCTCTTTTCTAAACCGTAATTAACTAAAGGAACAATTTCTCATACTCACCCTTTTATGTGGTTCAGTAGTTAAAATCTACTTAGTCCATGAGGAAATATTATTAATCTCTTACAATTTTTTGCAAAGTTTCTATATCTTAAAAAGCAATCCATTTTCCTGTCCATTATCCTTAATACTTATAGTGGATATTCCTGGATTGGTTTGGGTAACCACGTGCATAAATATGGTAAATAATCAATCAAGATAGTTTCCCATTTACATAAGGATATGATTGCCTACAGAAATTACATATGTTATCTCGGGCAATATATATGTAATATAGCCTGGGCATTAATGAGCGTATAAGGAACCTTTGAGTCTTTCGGGATCTTTCACTGTGCATCATGACCAGGCTTCCACGAGTTGAACATCTTCCTCGAGCTGGAGATCGAAGAGTGAATAGACTTTAGTTCGGACTAAGTTCAAAGTATCCAGAAGGCGATCTAGCCATCATATGTCTCAAACTAGGTTATTTTCCTGAGAGGCGATCATGAGATTATCTGCTTGTCATGCTGCCAAGTTTTAACTCGAGTTGCTCACATCAAAATTAGTTAAATTTCCTACTCGCATGCTTTCTCCATGTGTTTATCTGCCAGTTGTACCCCCTAGCTGAAAGATTGAATCAACGCTTATTTTGGGGTACAACATTTCCCCCCAAGCTTATACTCGTGTATGACGTCACTTCTGACACACACAGTAGGGGCTTTTAGGCTTCTGTTGTGTGAAATCGTGCCCACCCACTACTCAAGTGTTAGACACGTGGCCGTCTAAAATAGGCGCCTGTTTGGGTTTCAAGGACTGTGACAACTGTCCTGTAAAATTTTTACTGCCGCATGGGTCATTTAATCTTGTCCTTTGGATCTCGAGCTAACTCGATTGAGTGGCCCAGATTAATTCCCAAAGTTTACGTATAAATAGGAAAATCAGACCCAAACTTCACCACCTTCGCATTCAAAAAGTTTCCTTTCAAAAAACTTCCCTTTTCTTCACAAACCTCTTTCAAAAACCTTTGTCATTCTCCCATTCTTCAGAAGCTCTCAAGCTTCCATATTTGTAACCATCAACACTCCTGCCGATCAAACATATAAACTGTAAGTATTTCTTCATCTTGTTTAAATATTTCACTCTTATCTTTCAATAAGTTCCTTTTATTTCAAAATTTTTCCAGTACCATCTCATACTTCAGCTCGAGTTCAATAAAGGTTTGGTTAGGCTAAAAGAACGATATTAGGTTCTTTTAGAAATAAGGTGCGTTAAAAATGGGCAATTTTCTGGGTTTTGAAAGAATGTGATTCATGATGAATCGTTTAGGTTACATGTTGATGCGTAGAAGTTGATTAGTTTTTAGGCTCGGTTTTAGGTAGCTTAAGGGTCACGATTCCTTGAGCGATTTTGCATTAAACCGCTTTCAAAAAGGTAACGGGTCTGGCACATGAATCCCGAAGTATCATGGATTTTCCCTAGTCTATAACGTGTGGCCAAGCACTACTCGTGGAAACACGTGTTGGGTGCTATGATATATCTTAACTCGTGTATATTTTGGGCTACATAAATTGAATTCAAACCCTCATATCACTATACCTTCATCGTCGTACCTAGACTTTATTTTAGGTCACTACTAACAGGCCGCTTTGTCGTCAGGCGAGCTAGATCATGGCCCATCAAAAGAAAATCGCCACGAGCTTCTCTTCTCAAAGCAAGAGTAAGGGCAAGCAGGTTGCACCCAAAACCCCCTTCCCCACTTCGGCTTGATGGTCGATAGGGAGATCATAATCAATCCTGATGCATTTTTTTAGGCTGAGCACATTGTGTCTCGAATAAAAACTCAAGGAAAAGTGAACAAGATTTTGTTGAGCCATGAGATCAAAATGGGACCTGATGGCCTTGTTTCCCAAACTCTGCTGGAAGGAGAGCAGAGTTGTGCCCCACTTCAAGATGATTTTGGGGCCTAGAGCGACGAACCTCTAAAAGCAGGTGCTTTCCTCCCTTTGGACCAGTACTTCGTAGACTTTTTAAACTACGTCGAACTGGCTCCATTCCAGCTCCCCCCAAATTCATATCGGCTTTTGGCGGGGTTGAAATATTATTTTTTTAAGCATGAGTGGGAGGTCCCCACCTTGGCCGACATCATGTATTTCTTCTGCCTCAAAGCCAACCCTGAGCAGAAGGGGCGAGGTGATGGTTTCTACTACCTCACTCGATTTCCTAGCACGACCTCCCCAGCCACCCGAATGACTATAAGTTTTTTAACTATTGGAATTTCATATGTGAATTCCTTTTTTATTAAGTTTAACCTTCCTCACTGAGTTGCTACTTTGTGTAACTATATACAAGAGGACAGGGTGATTTGAGTCCCTTGGAAGTCACTACTAGACATTGTCTCGTATCCCTTCATAGGAGAAGGAGCTCCAAATGGTAGTGAACGATGCTACCATGGTCACTTGTAAGTTGATCCATAAAGATCAGACGTTGGCCATCAGAACTTGAGGTCTGCCCCCCGAGCTCCCTCCTCCGTAAGAAGTCCTCCCTGCCATTGAAGACACTGAAGAGGAAGAAGAGGTCGCGCCTCTTGTGCACAAGAGAAGGGCTCCTGAATATGGGCAGCATCCTGACCCACACCAAGTTGAGTTGGGGGCAGCAGCCAACACTTCCGGCCAAGGTAAACCCTATAAGGAATTAAACTGAGTTGTGGCCAGTTTTAGGCTAGTCCGATTCAACCCACGACAGCTCATGAATCAACATCCGATTGACCCGGACCTGAACGTGACCCTCCAACAATGTGTGGATCACTTGGTGGTTCGCTACGACCATAGTTATCCCCGATGCACCATAGTGGTAGACAATACCCTTCACTTTAGTTCCACCAATTTTTAGGAGTATGGTACGAATCGTACGACGTGGCCTTCCCTACGTCAGGGTGTATTTTCCCCAGACCATAGATGAGTCTAGCTCGGATGAAGAGCCCGAACCCTATAGGACCCAAGGAATAATATCATTAGAGTCCCCCCCTTCCCCCAATAATCCATGAGTTAGAGGTTTTACCCAATCCGGTTCGTAACCCCGAGCCAATCATAATAGTTTCCTCCTCTAGCTTAGAGGGTAGGGTTCTTGTTCTATTTTTTTCCTTGCATTACTTTAACTAACTATTTCTTGTATCTGACTTTTTTTGCTCGTTCCTTTACAGGCGACGATATGGACCTAAAAGGCGCCTTTAAATCTGGCGGGACCGGAGCTGGACCCGTAGTCAAAAGGAAAGAATATCAAAGAAAGTAGCGTCCAAATTTGGAGCTTCCACTAAATCTCTTGTTAAAGATAAAAGTGCCAGCTCCACCCAGAGACAGCAACAATGCACATAGCCCTTAGCTCCAGCAACGACCATCACCTTCTTGAGACTCCTCCTCCTCATCCTCGAAATGAACCTGCTCTAGTTCCTCAGGTTGTCTAGGGTGAATTCCCTTCCATTTAGATCCCGATAAAACCACTTGAGCAAGCAAGGATCCCAGAGGCATTCTGAGGGACTGTATATGACATGGCAAACCATATGGTGGGCCACGCATATAGCACCAATGTTAAGGACCTGAGGTTTATGGAGGAGCGTTCTCCTGAAGATGTTCAAGAGTCTGCCATGGGAATGAACCTAACTGTGAGCCACCTTCATTCCCCCTATAGGACTTTTTTTTTTTTTTTGCGTTCGTAAACCAACCCTAGCCTCCATTTTCCCTTTGTAGTCTGTCCTAGCTCAACTTCGCAACATCGCCTGGTCTTGAGCTAGGAAAGAGGAGCTCAAGGTCGCCCTGGCCGCATCCCAGGAGAACAAGCAGACTGCTAAGGCCGCTCTGGCCACTTCCTAGATGAATAAGCGGATTTCTAAGGACCATGTGGTGGAGGTGAGCCAATGATTGGATCAGCTGCAGACTGAGGTTGAAAACCTCAATAAGAAACTCGATGAGTTTGATGTACTCAAGAACAAGCTATCTGAGGTCGAGGCCAAAGCTAAGGAGGAAATCGCGGACTCAACGAATGCCCTGGAGAAGATGCTCTACCAGTGTTGGGCTTACAACCAAGAAGGGGATTTCTCCTTTATGGCACTAGAGCTCTGGGGACCTAATCTTGGGAGGTTCCAGAGTCGATTCTCACAAGAGGCTTTCTGAGACCATGGATGCTTAGCTGTTGAAGGGGATGGCGAGGATGTGTCATCACACGAGAAAGTTGATGGAGCTCAGTGATGTTTTCATTATGTTCCTTTTGTTTTCATTTTCCTGTAATTAAGTTCTCACAACTGAAACAATCGCCTTTGGGCTTAAATCGAGGTTTTTCCTCCTTGAGATAATCATATACTTTTTAGTACTTGTTTGTTATTTTGTGGTCTATTTTTTGTTTCCCTTAATCTTTTATTTTCTCATGCTTATGAATTTCAAATTCTTGCGCACTTGAAATCATAGGGGCATACCGCACTGCTCAAATCCCCTCTTGGGATGTCTCCCTATTGGCTTGTCATTGGAAAAGCCTATCATTTACCTGTCAAGCTTGAGCATAAAGCTTATTGGGCTATCAAAGCCCTAAACTTTGATCTGAATGCTGCAGGTATCAATCGCGAACTCCAATTGTTCGAAATTGAGGAGTTGAGAAACGATACATATGAAAATTCCAGGATTTATAAAGTGAACTTGAATATCACTCACGATAAACAAATCCTGTGAAAACACTTTGAGCCAAATCATAAAGTGCATCTGTATGATTCTCGCTTGCACTTGCACCCCGGTAAACTGTGATCGCGATGGACTAGTCCATTTGTAGTGAAGCAAGTATTTCCCAACGGTTCTATTGAGGTCGAGGACCCAACCGATGGGAGAATTTTTCGAGTGAATGGCCAAAGACTGAAGCATTACATTGAGAGTGTGAGTCATATTGAAGAGGTCCTTCTTAAGGACCCAATTTATACATTCTAAAGTTCTGAAAGATTTGTTTGTTTTTGTTATTATTATTTATTTTCCTTTTCATTTTTCTGTCTTTCTTTTATTGTTGTATGTTGTTTGTTTTGGGGTATTGTTATCAGGTTATTTTCGCTCTCGCCTCATGGACATGGTCATCATCTAGGTGTTCTCCTTCCCTACCTTTTTCATTGATTATTCATTTTGACATTGAGGACACTGTCTGATTATTGGTTGGGGTGGTGAGCATTCATTAGCATTCATCTGGAAAATCTTATTGTCGTGTTGAATTTTTAAGTCAAATTTTTTTCAAAATTATCCAAGCATGAGTACAACTTGTTGGTTTGAGTCAGTTTTTACTATGTTTAGCTATTAAGAAGCGATTTTCAGAGTTCTTTTGTGCACTTTCCAAACATGTGATAAATTGGTTGTTAACAAAAATAGTTTAGAGAAATTTCAAGTTTAAAGTTTTTCATTTCTTGGTGAGTTGTGTTTTTGAACTTTTATTGATCATTTGAGTTGGTAAAGTCACATCTTTGGAATTTAGAACATGACATTTACTAGAGAGGTGTTTTTCATATAAGAATGAGTCTTTGTAATAAAGTTTAAATTTGTGTTCTATTTATTTTATTTGTAATTTCCTTTTATTTTTGTGTTGCCTCTTGTCAAAAAAAAAAGAAGAAAAAAATAAATAAAAAAGGAAACAGAATGATAAAAAAAAATGATGAAAAAAGAAAAAAAAAAGTGATGAAAAATAAATGAAAAATGAAAAAAAAAAAAAAAGAGAACAAGAGCAACACTTTCCTTTATTATTTTGTAGTTGTTAAAAAAAATCTTTCTATTAGTATTTTTTATATGTATAATTGTATAGAAAAAAAATATATAAAATAATATAATATGTATATACTAGTATTAATAGTTTCCATTTCTCAGTTATCATTTATAGTTAGTTGTCATTTTATTTTTGAGCTTTCTCATGTAAATCCCAAAGGTTGTTTGTCATTTGAATTCCAATAAGTTGATATGTCTATCTTATGATCAATACTTGCTCAAATAGCTTGTCCTAAAAAGTTTATCTTTTTTCATTTGAGCGTAAATTATTACATTTCCAACTCCAAGAGTGGTATCCTTCCCATTAAAAATACTTTCAATGACTGTGAGAAATTTGGAGTTGAGACCTTTATACTTTTGAGATTTTTCAATACTATTTGTGCTATGACTTGCGATAAAAAGAATATGATTTGGTGCACACACACACAACTCTGGAATTGCAACTGAAGTAGCTTCGATAGTAATCTCTCACTTCTTGCTGATACTTTGAAAATGTTTAGATGATTTTGTGTTGGTTTGACTTGATTATTCAACTTGACAATTTTCTTTTTTGCTTGAATTGCTAGGGACTAGCAATAAGCTGGTTAGGGGTTGTGATTAGTGGTGAAAATGCATATTTATTGATTTTAATGGTCAAAATAAATTAAGATTAATTAATATTTTCATGGAATTAATATAATTTATTTTATAAATGAAAATATTTTATTATGATTTAATTTATTATTATTTTGTAGGAATTAAAGTTGCATTTTGGCATAAAGAAAAAAGAAAGAATCAAAACTGAAAAAAAAAAAAAAAAGAGTTGATAAAGTGACATTTTTTAAGGGAATTAGGCCCAAAATGAGCCCAAACAAGCCCAAGTTCAAACTTGCCACCACCTGGACGCGTGGTGCGCCTCTATTGGCTGAACTTGGTCAACACTTTCAGCCACCTTTCAGCCTAATTTTTGTGGGGTTTGGGTCTTGCACCTTTCCATTTTGAGCTCTTAAGCTCATATTTTGTGGTGTTTTAGAAAAAGGGCAAAATGACCATTCACTAAAATAGCTAAGTTAATATTAATAATAAGATTTGATTTTTCAAAATCACATTTTATTATTAATATTTCAAATTTATTTTGTAGACCCCATTTGTAATTTAATTTATTTTTAGTCATTTTCTCTTTCTATAAATAGGGACTCTTCTTTCACATTTGGTATGAAATTTTGAGTGTAAAGAAACTATAGCAAAATTTCTGCTTACTTTCTTCTCATATTTTCTTCTTAGAATTTTGTGAAAATCGTGAGCATAATGGCCTAATCTTCCTAGGAAAGTTAGGGATGATTCCATATGCTAGTGATGTTACTTTGTTACTTTGATTTACTATGTTCTTAATATAATGTATTTGTGTAATTTATGTTCTTTCATCCTCATCTCTATTTTGTTATCTTTGTTTACTTGTACTAATAGTATATAGGATTAGTCATGCTCTTTCTATGTGCTTCTAATTAGTAAAAGTAATATTGATACATAATTTTATGTCTAATCTTCTATTGCATTATTGCCCTTGGGTATTTTGTCATTTTTAGATTTTTCATAAAATTAACATTGTGCTTTTAAAGTAAAGAACTTTATAACTCAAATGGAATTTTGTTAGAAAAGAATATGGACTTTAATGTTAGATTTTCCATGTAAATGTTGGGATGTGAACTATTTACTTATGTATTTTTGTAAATCAAGTAACTAAGTAACCAAACAAGCATATGGATGGTTCTTGAAACCTTTCTATTTCTCAAACTCTTGATTGCACCTTACTTTTATTTCACTTATCTCATTTTATCATTTCATCAAAAAGACAACACCAAAATATCTAATCTCTTTTCATTTCTATTTTTTATTTATTTCATGTTACTAACTTTTTGTGTTATTTTCTACTAATCTTTTGGTTTTAGGCCACCTCTTTGTGGATCGACCGCCCGATTTTACTACAATTTCCACTTAGTGGTAGTCACATTTTGGGCGTTAAACATTAATTAATACACAATAAATCAATTGCCCATAATTATCACATAATTACTTCCTTGCCCTGAAAAATTATTTCCTTTGCAATTAAGTCCTTATCTCTATAAATCTTTCATGTGACATCCTTACCCTAGACAGTGTAGGACATAGACGACCTGGAGACCATGGACCTATAATACAAAGCTCCAATAAATCAGACTATTAATTTAAACTCTTTAATTCAATAATTTTATTTATGAATTACATGATTACTCCACTATAAATATGAAATTACGTTCTAAGTATATATAGAATTATATTTATAGAGTTTTCTCTTCTAGTCCATTGATCTAATCAATAAATTTAGTTATGTCATCCATTTATTGGTTCGTTAATTAGAGCTGGTCAAAATTGCCGTTTTACCTTTCTAATTACCTCTTGTTACTTAAGTACCATTAATTCACTAGCAAATAATTTGTAGAGTCCAAGAACTTTACTTAGCTAGTGAGATGATAGTAGTAGTAGTAGTAGTAGTAGTAGTAGTAGTAGTAGTAGTAGTAGTAGTAGTAGTAGTAGTAGTAATAGCTAGTAATAGTTGTAGTATGTTTATTACTGTAGATTTTGGTTCAAGCCGGGACTTAGTTGAACACTCGTAGCAATACTTATAGATTTTATAAGTTTAACCTATAGTTTAAGAATATTAATTATAACATAAGGTTTGATTAATATAGCTGATTATGAAGATGATATTTATTATACTATAAGGTTTAGATAGACCCAATAAGATAATGACACTTGTCATGTGCATGTTTATTTAGAAATTAAGTATTTTTGAGGAATAGTTTATTAAGAGTAATATTTGAAAATCTCAGAGTCTGCCAGCAGCTTTGAAATCGTTATAGGACTCAGTCAAAGCTGTTTACTCAATTCAAATTAGGCTGAAAAAATGCAATTACGTGTATAATATTTCAACGTATGCCGATATATCGCAGCTCTAGGGGGCGATATATCGCCACTCGGTGAATATGAAAAACACATAACTACGCACGAACACTTTGACGAGCCTTGGAAGCATAAGCCCAAGAGATATATCGGCTCTAGGGAATTATTTTTGAATAATTTTGAAACCGAGCTCATTTTATTCCATAACCTCTTGATAAGCCCAGAATCTTTTTGATCGAGTCTTAAGCCTCTGCTGAACGAATATTCAAATGTTTTTCAATTAAAAAGTCATTATTTTTATTCAAGCTAAAAGAAGATATTTTCATTCTTGAACTCTATAAATAGGACCTAGTACCGAACCATTTCTTTCATTCTTCAAGTTGAGTTTAGAGCCTTCAAGTAGGTAGGTTTACTTTAGAGTGTTAAACACTTGGGTTGGGGTTATAAGCTTTATCATCTTAAGCTTATTAAACATTTGGGAAGTAAGGTTAATAGTGTATTTCTATTTCAAGGTGTAGTTCGGTCATAGTGCATTCAAAGGTATTCCTATTCCTAGTTCATTTATTTATATTTCATTAGTTTTTATAGTTTTTTCTACTCAAATCCTAACTCAGTATTTTCCATTCTTGGTTAGGCATCTAAGTTCTTTGAACTTGAGGTTTCTTGTTGGTAAGTACCTTCTCGGAGGTTTAGTTCATTCCTTTTCATCTCTTTCTTGTAGAATACTCACCTTTCTATTAATGGTTTTTAGGAGTGTTCCAAAATCACGTCCTTGTTCTCACATCCCGGTATTTGGTAAGGAAAATAGGATAATTATTATAGGCTTATATGATTATGTTATTATATGTTCTTATATGTTATGATTTATATATTTTTGGGGCTTATAGTTGCTTAAATAGCAAACCCCAACACTTTTATATTCTTGGGGCTTATAGTTGCTTAGTTAGCAAACCCCAATAGTTACCATGTACATGGGTTAGAATTGTGATATATGTTTATAGTTATATGTTATATGTTTATAGCTTATGTTTATGTTTCATGCTTTTAGTAGATTGTCCTTGCTGGGCATTAGGCTCATTTCTTTGTTTTATATGTGCAGGAAAATAGTTATGGCGGCGGGAAGATTCTTGGTGGCTTGGGATTGTGTATTGAGGGAGAATGGATTCGGTGGACTGTGTGATGATTCAAGGACGAAGTTGTTTTTAGTCATTTCAATTATGCTTTATATGTATTTTTCCGCACTTGATCTTGTAACGAATTTATTTACAATTTAAGATATGTTTTATTTTAAAAAATAATGGGATCCCATATCCTACCGCAAATTTTATATATTTTAACATTTGTTTTATAGTTTTTAATAAAGTTATGACTATTTCATGTGTATGTTTTCTTAAGAATAGTGTCTATGTATAATTAGTTTTAATGGTCCAAAGTCTAGAATTAGTTGGGTCATTACAGTTGGTATCAGAGCAACGGTTCATTCGCATGAAGTTCTCCTCGATACACACACTCAAAGCTCCGAATCTGACCGCCAAGTAAGTGTTGATGATTTTAGTTATTATGTTTATAAGTTTAGCTAACAATTTTAGTCTTTATGTTTTCAGTTAAGAATGAATGGAGCATTAACTAATGAGGATATTCGAGCCATTAAGGCTTAAAAAAGAATTAGAGAACCACGAAACACCGTAGGAGTGCTAGAAAGAATTACTCGGAGGCTACTTTTGTTCCACAGGGAGATAGGTCACCTCCAAGAATCTAAGCAGATCATGATGAGATCAATGGAGCAATACGTTTTAGTAATTAGACATTTTAGAGATTATCCTATTGTGATTGCAGCCTTAGAAGAAATTTGGGAGACGATAGAAGATGAAGATGAATTACTGGTAGCTATGAGATATTACTTTCTCATACTTAGGTTCACTTCAAAAATGGAATTTCAGTTTACAAATGAACAAAAACATAGAATTTTTACAAATCTTCCTTGAGGGCATTTTGAGGCACAAGACAATGATGACTATGAAGAGATAGATGACGATATGCTAGATGAAGGATCGGATGTAGAAGATCCCGATTTTTAGCATAGACTAGTTTCATTGTTTATTTTAATTTATTATTTGTTTTCTTTTATGATTGTAAATAGTGAAAAAAAATTCCAAATTAATATCAATGTTATTTTTTTTTAACATGTGTGAGTTTGATTTTCCTTTGCAATCATAATAAATAATATATATAATAAATAATGACTAAGTTCGGTAAGGGTGGATACAAATCAATGAACCGAGTTTCTATATTGAGAGTTAGGGGGCCATAGTAGTGGGAACGATTTTACCGATCCCAGCCCTCCCTCAATATGGTTAACTTTGGAACAAAGATGAGTTTCGAGCATGAGAATTTAGTCATATAGGATGATTAGAAACAGACTTAGAAAATAAAGATGGCTTATTTTTCTAAGTATAGAAACCCACTCTAATAATAACAAAAAGACTTATATAATTTTCTTAAAAAGTAATAATTAATAGGTCCGAGTTATGTTTGTTTAGTTTAAGTTTTTGCCTTAGAGCCTAATTGGGTAAAGTTCTAACATGTTTTTTCTCAACTGTTAGAACTCTATTGAACATGTCGCTCCGAAGATCTGCTCGCACCAACGGAAATGCCTCCAACGCTGCTCCGGTGAACAATGAAGCCCCTATAGTTCGTAGAAGGGGAGTGCGTGCTGCTACCAACCGCAATGCGCCGCCACCTCTGCCAGTTGATAACACTGCAGAAATTGCCAGACTGCGACAACAAGTTGAGGAGTTATTGTAGCAATAGCGACAATAGGCTCAGCTTCAGACTCAGCATCCGCCTCCGCCGCAACCACAGCCGCAGAAAATGGCCTCAGCACCCCAACAAGTTGGTCCATATGGGGGATGGCCAGTGGCGAATTATGCGTCATATCCAGTTCAGCACATGGAGCTAGTTTATGAGCGGTTTCGTAAGCAACACACTCCGAACTTTGAAGGGACTACAGCCCCCTTTAAGGCAGAAGAATGGCTCGGGAATGTGGAGCCAATCCTAACGCACATGAATCTAGGCAACGCGGACCGCATATCCTGTGTTTCGTCTCTACTCAAGAAAGATGCGAGAATATGGTGGGACCTAGTCCAGCAGACGCATATGTGGAGCTGTTCCACAAAATGTATTATAATTTGGTTGTCATCGCTTCAAGAGTTGAGGAGTTCGCTGGCCTGAAGCAAGGGAATTTATCAGTGGCAGAGTATGCTCGGCAGTTCGACCGATTAGCTAAGTTCGCATTGGAAATGGTTCCAACTGACTATCTGAGGGTATCTAAGTTCGTTAGAGGAATTCGACCGAAGATCGAGCTAGGGGTTAAGCTAGCAAACCCAGGAAATACTACCTATGTCGATTTTCTAGAGACGGCAATAGAAGTAGAAAGGTTGTAGACTAATGTTAGTAAAGAAGAAGCCAGTAAGCCAGAGCCTAGACAGCAGAGTCAACCTTAGACTAGTCGGAACAACAACCATAATAACAACAACAATCAGTCCAGAGACAACAATAACGGTCAGAAAAGAAGTCATCCTGACAATAAGCAGTCCGATAGCGATAAAATGACATGGACAAACAATGGAAGCAGTAGGTCGAGTTATGTAGAGTGCTCGCAGTGTACTAAGTGCCAAAAGAAACATCCTGGTGAATGTCGGGAAAACACCAAGGGATGTTACAACTGTGGTCAAGAAGAACACCGGAAGAAAGAATTTCCTCAGCTCAAGCCAGAAGGGAAAAAGGAAGACAAGATGGTTCCTGCCAAGGTATTTGCCTTAACCCAAGGAGAAGCTGATGCTAGCAATAAGGTGGTCACAGGTCAGGTTTCTATCCTCAATAATATATGTTCTGTATTATTTGATTCGGGAGCCACTCATTCGTATATCTCGTTAAGAATGATAGAAAAACTAGACAAACCTTGTGAAAGATTTAGAACTAGGTTTGTAACCGAGTTGCCTTTGGGCAAAGTAGTTCTATCATCACGGATAGTACGAGGTGTACCGATCAAGATTGAGGATATAGAACTAGAAGGACACCTGATAGAACTGGAGATCGACGTGATACTAGGCATGGACTGGTTAGCAAGGCATGGCGCAACCATTGACTGCAAACGCAAGAATGTGACGTTCAAGACTCCTGACGGCCAGAGACTATGCTTCATGGGACAAGTTTCAGGACTACGCACCCTGCTAGTATCATCTCTCAAAGCTCAAAGGATGATATAAAAAGGATGTCAAGCATTCTTAGCTAGCATCACAGATGTAGTAAAGTAAACACCGCTTAAGGTTGGAGACATCCGCATTGTAAGGGAATTCCCATAAGTATTTCCCGATTACTTACCAGGATTACCGCCGACTCAGGTAATTGTCTTCATGATCAAATTAGTACCGGGCACCGAGCCTATCTCCAAGGCACCATACGGGATGGCACCTACAAAACTCAAGGAGTTAAAGACGCAGCTACAAGAACTCCTAGACTTGGGTTTCATTAGACCGAGCCATTCTCCATGGGGAGCACCGGTTCTATTTGTGAAGAAAAATGACGGAAGCATGCGGATGTGCATAGATTACCGCGAGCTAAATAAGGTAACGATTAAGAATAAGTACCCGCTACCCTGGATTGATGACTTGTTTGATCAACTCCGAGGTGCGACCGTGTTTTCAAAGATTGATTTATGATCTGGGTACCATCAGCTCAAGGTGTGGGGAGAGGATATTCCTAAGACAGCTTTTAGAACTCGTTATGGGCATGATGAGTTCTTAGTTATGTCTTTTGGTCTTAGCAACGCTCTAGCCACGTTTATGGACTTAATGAATTGGGTCTTTAAGGATTACTTGGATAGATTCGTCGTAGTGTTCATCAATGACATCTTAGTATACTCAAAGGACGAAGTCGAGCACGAGGAACATTTGAGGTTGATCTTATCATGACTAAAGGAGCATCAACTCTACACCAAGTTCAAGAAATGGGAGTTTTGTCTTTCGTAAGTGGCGCTCCTCGGGCACATTATATCCAAGGACGAAGTTGCAGTAGACCCATCAAAGGTAAAGGCTGTGAAGGATTGGCCAGGACCAAAGAACGCATCCGAAGTAAGGAGCTTTATGGGATTAGCAGGTTATTATCGGAGATTCGTAAAGGGATTTTCTAAGATAGCCACTCCGCTCACCAACCTGACCCAGAAACAGTAAAGATTAAACTGGAATGATAAATGTGAAGAAAGCTTCCAGTTGCTTAAATATAAGCTTTGCTCAACACTAGTACTATGTGTACCGACACCCAACGACAAGTTTGTAGTCTACTACGATGTGTCGAAGCAAGGGTTGGGTTGCGTACTAATGCAGAATGACAAGGTAATAGCCTACGCCTCACGGCAGCTGAAGGAGTACGAGCAACGCTATCCAATTCACAATATGGAGTTGGCAACGGTGGTCTTTGCGTTGAAAATCTGGCGCCATTATCTTTACGGAGAACGATGTGAGATTTATACGGACCACAAAATTTTAAAGTACTTCTTTATTCAGAAGGAGCTCAACATGAGGCAGCGCAGGTGGTTAAAGCTAGTGAAGGATTACGGCTGCAAAATCCTATACCACCCGGGAAAGGCAAACGTAGTTGTCGATGCAATGGAAGTTTAGCAGCACTAGCCGAAATAGAAAAGCCGCTACAGCAGAAGCTGATCAATGTCGGAATAGAAGTAGTTGTCGGCAAGCTCGCTAACTTGTCTATCCAGTCAAATCTGCTAGAAGATATACGAATTGGGCAAGGACATGACGACACACTAGTGACACATATGGATGCAGCTAGAGAAGGTAAGGCCACAAATTTCTCAATATCAGGTCAAGGGTTATTGAGATACAAGGATCGGGTATGTGTGCCAAATGATCAAAGGATTAAGATGATGATTTTAGAGGAATCACACAGTACCCCGTACTCAGTTCACCCAGGGTCGACCAAGATGACACACGACATCAAGGAAATGTATTGGTGGCCAGGGATGAAGAAGGACATAGCGAAATTTGTGTCTAAGTGTTTAGTATGCCAGCAAGTGAAAGCAGAACATCAGCGGCCTGCAGGCTTATTGCAACCACTTAGCATACCAAAATGGAAATGGGACGATATAGCTATGGATTTCGTGACAGGCTTGCCACGAAAAAGTAAGCAGCATGATTAGGCTTGGGTAGTCATAGATAGACTAATCAAGTTATCTCATTTCCTTCCTATTAAGGCTTCATACACAACAGATCAATACGTAGACATCTATGTCCAAGAGATAGTAAGGTTGCATGGAATCCCCAAGACAATAGTGTCGGATAGAGAATCAGTGTTTACATCAAGATTTTGGGGAAGTTTACAGCAAGCCATGGGTACTAAGTTAAGTCTTAGTACAGCTTTTCATCCTCAGACAAATGGTCAGTCCGAGCGCACTATACAGATTTTAGAAGATATGTTGCGCGCTTGTGTACTTGATTTCAGAGGATCATGGAATAAGTACTTACCGCTGATAGAGTTCTCCTACAACAATAGCTACCAGTCAATGATCGGGATGGCACCTTATGAGTTGCTTTATGGAAGAAGGTGCAGATCATCGTTGCATTGGGACGAGGTAGGATAAAGGAAGCTTCTCGGTCCCGAAGCTATTAGAAAACCTCAAGAGACAGTAGCGTTGATTAGAAACCGTATGCTCGCTGCTCAAAGCCATCAGAAAAGCTATGCAGATACCAAGCGACATGATGTGGAATTCAAAGTTGGAGATCAAGTCTTCCTGAAGATATCTCCTATGAAAGGTGTGAAGCGGTCTGGGAAGAAAGGCAAGCTTAGTCCCCGGTCTATAGGTCCTTTTGAGATATTGGACAAAGTGGGAGCAGTTGCATATAGACTAGCCCTACCGCCAGCCCTAGCAGATGGCCACAACGTGTTCCACATCTCAATGCTATGAAAGTATGTGTCAAACCCATCTCAAGTACGATACAATAGCACTCCAGAAAGACTTGAGTTGCGAGGAACGACCGGTTAGCATCCTAGATAGAGGGATGAAGCAGTTACGGTCCAAGAGTATTCTGATAGTCAAAGTCCTATGGAGTAATAGTGCTGAACGGGAGGCAAGTGGGAGTTGGAGGAGGACATGATAGCCCGGTATCCAAAATTATTTGGTAAGTAAATTTCGAGGACAAAATTCTTTTTAGTATGGGAGAATTGTAGAGCTGGTAAAAATTACCGTTTTACCCTTCTAATTACATCTTGTTACTTAAGTGCCATTAATTCACTAGCAAATAATTTGTAGAGTCCAAGAACTTTGCTTAGCTAGTCAGATATTAGTATTAGTGGTAGTAGTAGGAGTAGTAGTAATAGCTAGTAATAGTTGTAGTATGTTTATTACTGTGGATTTTGGTTCAAGTCGGGACTTAGTTGAACACTCGTAGCACACTTATAGATTTTATAAGTTTAACCTATAGTTTAAGATTATTAACTATAACATAAGGTTTGATTAATATAGCTGATTATGAAGATGATATTTATTATACTATAAGGTTTAGATAGTCCCAATAAGATAATGACACTTGTCATGTGCATGTTTCTTTAGAAATTAAGTATTTTTGAGGAATAGTTTATTAAGAGTAATATTTGAAAATCCCAGAGTCTGCCAGCAGCTTTGAAATTGTTATAGGACTCAGTCAAAGTTGTTTACTCAATTCAAATTAGGCTGAAAAAATGCAATTACGTGTATAATATTTCAGCGTATGCCAATATATCGCAGCTCTAGGGGGTGATATATTTCCACTCTGGAAATACAAAAAACATGTAACTTCGCACGAACACTTCGATGAGCCTAGGGAACATAAGCCCAGGCGATATCTCGGCTCTAGGGCACTATTTTTGAATAATTTTGAAACCGAGATCATTTTATTCCATAACCTCTTGATAAGCCCATAATCTTTTTGACTGAGTCTTAAGCCTCTGCTGAACAAATATTCAAATGTTTTTCAATTAAAAAGTCATTATTTTTATTCATGCTAAAAGAAGATCTTTTCATTCTTGAACTCTGTAAATAGGACCTAGTACCGAACCATTTCTTTCATTCTTCAAGCTGAGTTCAGAACCTTCAAGCAACTAGGTTTACTTTAGAGTGTTAAACTCTTGGGTTGGGGTTATAAGCTTTATCACCTTAAGCTTATTAAACACTTGGGAAGTAAGGTTAATAGTGTAATTCGATTTCAAGGTGTAGTTCGGTCATAGTGCATTCAAAGGTATTCCTACTCCTAGTTCATTTCTTTATATTTCATTAGTTTTATAGTTTTTCTCTACTCAAATCCTAACTTAGTATTTTCCATTCTTGGTTAGGCATCTAAGTTCTTTGAACTTGAGGTTTCTTGTTGGTAAGTACCTTCTCAGTGGTTTAGTTCATTCTTTTTCATCTCTTTCTTTTAGAATACTCAGCTTTCTATTAATGGTTTTTAGGAGTGTTCCAAAATCTTGTCCTTGTTCTCACATCCCGGTATTTGGTAAGGAAAATAGGGCAGTCATTATATGCTTATATGATTATGTTATTATATGTTCTTATATGTTATGATTTATATATGTTTTGGGGCTTATAGTTGCTTAAATAGCAAACCCCAACACTTTTATGTTTTTGGGGCTTATAGTTGCTTGTCTAGCAAAGCTCATTGTATTTTGAGGCTTATAGTCGCTTAGTTAGCAAATCCCAATAGTTACCATGTACATGGGTTAGAATTGTGATATATGTTTATAGTTATATGTTTATGTTTGTGTTTCATGCTTTTAGTAGATTTTCCTTGCTGGGCATTAGACTCATTCCTTTGTTTTATATGTGTAGGAAAATAGTTATGGCGGCGGGAAGATTCTTGGCGGCTTGGGATTGTGTATTGAGGGAGAATGGATTCGGTGGACTGCGTGAACGATTCGAGGACGAAGTTGTTTTTAGTCATTTCAATTATGCTTTGTATGTATTTTTCCGCACCTGATCTTGTAACGAATTTATTTACAATTTAAGATATGTTTTATTTTCAAAATAATGGGATCCCATATCCTACCCCGAATTTTATATATTTTAACCTTTGTTTTATAGTTTTTAATAAAGTTATGACTATTTCATGTGTATGTTTTCTTAAGAATAGTGTCTATGTATAAGTAGTTTTAATGGTCTAAAGTCTAGAATTAGTTGGTTCATTACATAATTAATCTATAATCAAATTATAGATTTGAGCTCAATAACTTTTCAATTCCAGAATCAACCCTTAAAGGAACCAATATTTGATCCGTTAGGAAAGCCTGACTTCCATTATTGTAAAATCATGTTCCCAGCCATTCATGATATTGAATCTCCAAAACAAAAGTCACTAGCCTCATTACATCAAGATACCTTAACGAATGAATCAAAATATCCATTATGTACAAACAAGAGTTCATGAAAACCCAGAATTTAGACTGATAAACAAATGATTATCTATTATGATAAAAATTATTAAAGATTTATGGCAAACTACAAGTTTATAAAGATAGTTAATTCATATTGGTCCTGTCATATATAATCAATATTATATACAACACATTTACCAAGATGTTTATCCACATTAGTAATTTGAATCTAGACTACTTGTATCATGTATGCTTAGTAAACTGTACTGGCAACCATTAATTAATATTTAATACTTTAATATGTTACTGACTATTTTATTCTTTGTATATGATCTTAATTCTCTCGTGCTAATGCAAGGTCATATCCTTATAAAAGAATATGGAATTTTCTTGATATTTATACAAATTATACAAACAATAATTATAGCATTCAAATATAATAAAATTGTACTTTTATTTAATTAAATAACACATTTTACTTACCACTTCATCAACAAGGTGTTCCACATGTGCATTATTGCACACAAGAAAATAGCCCATATTTGAACTATACAACTATCAATCTTACTATTAATCTTAAATATCAACAAGAACCAATGACATCTCAGCTCATTGTTAACATGAACAAAAATTTGTAAATTTAAAAACATTAATCACTTAACACATACAACGACTTATCTCAACCAATATTTTAAAAAAAAAAACACACAAAAAGAAATTTAATAAATAAATAAGCATACGAGTACCTCTTTCACAATAGCAAAATAACCATAAAAAATTACCGCAGAACAACGGTCCCCCGACTATGGTTTGGCCCATAGATTTGAGCTACAAAATAACAAATTTTTCATTACTTGTACCATAAGGATTAACAAATATATATATATATTTGTCCATACGATATACATATACTTACAGTCATTCGATTTGTCAAGAACCACATTGTTCGTCATTCTTTATGACTAGGAGATAGCGTTCAGTGCCTATATCGCAAGAGCGGCTATTTTAACAGTAAGTAAAACCAAAGTTTAAAAAAAGTCTAACTTTTAAATTCAACTCTGTGATAAATATAAAATATTTAAACAAATGCCTGACCTCACCCTTTAGTAATTGTGAAGGACCCAAATATCTGAACACATGCCATTCCAAACAATTAAACTTCGTCTCCACCAACGGCTCACTAAAATCACCATAGGAAAAATTCAAGAGCTTCAATTATTCAATTAGGTAAATAATATCAAATACTCATTACATATTTAATATATGTTGCTTCAGATACATCTACGGAGCGTTACCTATCATCACATGCAGAGTCAAATAGATAACTAAATAAAAGAACGATGTCACAGTCCACCAAAGGAACTGAAACTTTAAAAGGGCCAACGTTTCGTATGGCCCTTTTTGTGTTCACGTGAGAACTGTTGACCCTTGATTTGACCA
The DNA here is from genome assembly GCF_963169125.1 of Humulus lupulus. NCBI lineage: Eukaryota > Viridiplantae > Streptophyta > Magnoliopsida > Rosales > Cannabaceae > Humulus > Humulus lupulus. The sequence goes on along the minus strand of NC_084797.1, from coordinate 164,357,202 downwards.
ACGACACGGAGTCAAATATACGACAAAAGATAAAACAACAATTAAGAATTTAATCTAAAGGAAAAGAAGAAAACACCAAGGATTTATAGTGGTTCGGCCACTTAGTGCTCTTATTAATGGAAAAGAATGGTAATGACCTACGTCCACTTAGTGCTCTTATTAATATTGAATGTCAAAGTCATGATCAAAGAACTAGGGTTCTTGAGTTTCACAAACCTTGAGGGAATTACAATAAGACGATGAATAATTACACTATAGCTCTCTTTCTCTCAATACTCGGGAAAAATATTTTGAGATCCAAAGTCCCTTCCTTGAGCTATTTCATGCATATTTATAGGATTACAATCTTAGAAGGTAATAAATCAAATTATACGACCAGCCTAGTCGTATCTAATAGTTAAACCCGGTGAAGCGATGTGCCTCTGGTCGATAGTCGAACAACACTTCCGCTACGTGTCAACCATATGTTAGAAATCCTTGCCACGTCATCAGCAGTCATTTTTCGGGTAAACATTTTCCCCCCAAGTTTATTTATTGCAACCAGCAAAAAGTAAACTTAGGAAACTGACCTTTCGCTTACCCCACCAAACCTGTCAGAGTCGCCCATGCCCTCTCAAGAAAAGCAATCAATCATGTCTAATCAAGCCTTTTTTGGTTTCCCAAAAATTTGTCTGACTGCTCTTACACTTTCCCAAACTTAGAAAAAAGTAATTCATGATTACCTCTTATATTGTGTCGCAGTCACTATATATAATACCCCAAATCCATATTTTTACTTTTTACTTTTCACCCACCATTTTCTTGTCAAGAACCCCTAAGATCCTCGACTTTCAGAGCCCAAGAAATTTGAGGAGCTTCCATCGCTATTCTAAGGATCCTCCGTTTGGACGCTCAAAGCTTTCGTTTCAGGCCTCTCTTTTCATCCAGGTAAATTTTACGAACCCTTGGACATTTGAGATGCCATGCAAAACTATTATTTATGTATTTCATATATGTGTTCTTGACTAAAACTGTTTTGGGGTAAATGGGAATGTTAACCGACACTAGATAGGGTAATGAAACAATGTCTTATAGGAGTTAGGAGTTAGTTTGGTAGTCGAGATTGTAGATTTAGGGCATAAAATCGAAGCTATCTGAAAAACTGGGTTTTTCCCGCCCTTCCGGAGTTGAAAAAGTTTTCTCTGAAATTTTTTTTACTTCCGCTTTTCAATCTGTTTTTCAAACTGCTCGTATAAAACTTAGTGTTTTTGCTAGAATGTTGTTGGCCGTATAAAAGCTTAACTTTTATACACAAGCAACGTTATTCTCACATCCAACACAAGTTTTTAGACTAAGTTCTCAGCTCCCCTCTTCTGTTCACAGATTTTGATGCAAGATTCGTGGGGAGGTGAGAGACCAATTGATGACGAACTACTCGCGCAACTGCTCGTGGACGAAGAACAGCCGTCGTTACTCATTCCGGACATCCCCTTTTCTCGTATTCCACCTAGTAGACCTCACTCAAACCCTTCAGCCATGGGTAAAGTAAAATCAACTGCCCAGAAAAAGAAAACACAAAAACCTTTTGCAAACCAGCCTGCCCCCCAAGCAGAAATTCCCTCGACCAATGGTCGAGAAAGAAATATCCTCGACCCTAGCATCCAAACTCACGCTCAACTTCAAAATTCCATTCAACCAGATGTTGAATGGTACGTCGCCCCTCCTAGCCGAATTACGATTAGGATGATTGCCAATTACATTAAAAAATATGGACTTCTTGGGGTGACTCTAGTCCAACCCACCAAAGACCAACGGGCGAACTTGCCTGGAGGTGCTTTTAGCGCCTAGTCGAGATATCACTTCGAGGCAGGAGCGATCCTGCCTCTTCATCCTTTCTTCCAGGGAGTGGCCAATTATTTCGGGGTCGCTCCTTTTCAAATAAATCCAACGGATATAGAATGCTTTATGCACTCTCTATCCTCTATAGCCATAAGAAATGGCCCGTCCCCACACCACATGAGGTCAACTACCTGTTCGACCTAAAATCCAACCCCAACTAGGAAAACACGGGGTTCTTCCACTTCTGTCACCAAGAAATGAGTCGCACTTTCCTAACTGACACTACTTTTAGCTCGAACGTGGGGAAGTACCATCTGGAGTACTTTCTGACTACTGACATGGTTGTGAACAACTTGGCCTTCACACAAGGAGGTAAAGTCTTTGTACCACTGGTCGTTTATTTTTCTTTAATTTTTTGCTGCATTTCCCTTAGAAATTTAGTGCGTTTCAGGCCCATGGTTGCGACCGACCCCCATTCCAGACATGGTGATACGATCAGAAAATTTTCAAACAGCTGGTCACAGAGGCCAATCTGAGACTGGTCGACCTTCCGGCTCCTCACCAGGATGTAAGGGAATCTACTGCGAGGAGTGCTACCGACACCGAAGTCCCCGAACAACAGTTGGATGTGTCACAACCCCCTCCGAGGAGAGCAACTGGGGTGACCATCAATGAGCCAACTAATGCCCCCTGACCTGCTGCTGCACCGGCCCCTCTAGGGAATGGAAAGAAGAAGGCCACAAAGCCTATTCTTGAGTCGTCGGACGAGAACGTACTGATTTTATGCTTTTAGATAGTTTGCCAATTCCCTGTCACTTGTTTGACGGGGACGTCAATTTAAGTGCGCTCCCAATTCAGATTCAGACTTCTTCATGACAGAGAGTGAGTGTAGCACTAGTAAAGTAAATAGTGTAGTGACCAGTAAATATAGCTCGGGTATTATACTTTCAATTTCTTTGTCCTTGCTTCTTAAACTTAGCAAGTTTCTTTTATTATATTTCCTGACTGTTCACTTGTTTCTTTTTTGCAGACATGCCTGCTGAACGTTCCTTTGACTTATACACCAAGTCAGCGAACAAGAAAAGGTCTCACAGGCGCCAGCCTGGGGAGGGCTGCAGCAATCAACCCGCGAAGAAGCCTCGAACAGACGACCCCCCCTACTTCTACTCCAACAAAGGAGAAAGCTCCTCCACCAGCTCCTACCAGGGAGGCGACTCCTCCAATTTCAACAACCCAGATCCTCCGTCTCCGGTCAAACAGACTCCTCCTCCAGCTCCAGTCGACCCTATGCCTCCAACATCCACCGTCCAGCAGTCGGCTGGTCGTCGAGAAGAAGCCTCAGGAGATGACCTCACGGGCGTGGTGCTTAGCTCAGCCAAAGATAGGCTATCAAAAATAAAAAAGCACCGACACATCCAAGAGGCAATCCAGGAGACTGGCTCGATGGGGGTCGACCAAGTTCTCAGCCGCGCACTGAACGAAGTGCTCGCTGTAAGTCACTTTCTGCTTTGTACTTCATGAATTTTCTTTTTAACTTGCTCCTATTAACAACCTTATCTATTTCTGATCGCAGGGGGTGCTTACCCTGACCTCTAGCTAGCGATTTTTTAGGACGCAGAATGCTCTGTTTTGAGAAGAAACTCATCGACCAGCATAGTGCTACTGAGGCTCAATACACTGAGCAACTCAAGGCGTCTGAGGCTGCTTATGCCGAGCAGCTGAAGGCAGTCGAGGCGAAACATTCTGAGGCCCTCAAAGAGGTCGAGGCAAAGCATACTGAGGATCTTAAAAAATCTGAGGCGAAGCACCTCGAGGCGCTGCAAGTGACCAAGGCCACAATTGCTTCTCTCGAAGAGGGAGGATGCAAGTATTGATAAGATCATTGCATCCAAGGAGCAGTACAAGGAGGTCTTGCTCATGAATTACCAGGAAGCCGACAAGCTCCAAGATGAGTTGGCAATAAGCCGCCAAGAGGTTGCTGCTTTAGAGGAACAGAACGCCCGCAACCTTGAAGACTATGAGGGGCAGCGTTCGAGTGCTTCTACTTGTTCTGGAAGAACAATCCCACCGCCAACTTTTCCTTTCTCCCAGACCATATCAGGGAGGCGGAGCTGGCTAGGTGCGTTGCTCACCTGAAGGAAGATACAATTCCAAGGTCTCCAGAAATTTCTCTAGCAACCGACATCGAAGGCGCCTGAGAAGAAGCTGGGGAAGAAGTCGACCAGCAGTAGCAGCAATCGCCACAAGACCCCCCGACTACTTCATAACTATCTTTTATTTTACCTTTGAATTACATGGCCTACGGGCCATGATGTAAAAACAAGTTTATTTATGCTTTAACTTTTATTGCTGCACGAGCAGCTTTTCTCTTTTTAATGAACAATTACATCCGAGCAGTCACTGCTCGCGGTGTAACAGAATTCCTTTTGATATTATAATACCTGCATTTTATTATAACATCTTTCGCATGACCAAACTTAGCATAGCACTTTGTTTGATTTAACAAAATAACAAAATTTTGAATTTTTTTTAAAAATACTCTAAGTACCTTAGAATGCTTTCACTTATTTTGCTCATGTGTTTACATACCTCTCGATATGCTTTGCTTACTAGATACCTTATATGCCTCCCAAGTGATCGAGGAGCTCTAGGTCCTTGGTCACTTGCCTTGACCAAAACATGTTCGAACATTGCTGCTCGGAGCAAAAGAATTAAAATTATAATATAGCAAATCAACACACGTAATGAGCAAATACTTGTAATAAATACAATAATTGGAAAGAATGACTGGCTGTGCACAGTCCCTTATATTTCTCGTAATAAATGGACAAAACATGTATGTACGAGTGATCAGTAAGATCTTACACTTATGAGCGATCAGTCATATAAAATGACCAACCCTTTTTCATAACTTGTAAAAAGTAAAATTAATACAAGCCAATTCTTTGAGAAGAATTTTTTATTGATAGTACTTGCGCAGGTGTTCTCCATTCCAATAGCGAGGAATGAGATCTCCATTTAAGTGAGCAAGTTTGTAGCTGCCTAGATGGAGGACTTCTTCGATCTGGTAAGACCCATCCCAATTAGGTCCGAGTACTCCAGCAGCTTGGTTGTGGGTGTTTAGGAAAACTCTTCAAAGTACTAGATCTCTGACATTTAATTTCCTTTCTCGCACTTTAGAATTGAAATACCATAAGACTTTTTGCTGGTAAGCAGCTACTCGGAGTTGGGCTTGCTCACGTTTCTCATCGATCAAGTCCAGGGATTCCATCAATAGTTGGCTGTTAGAGCCTTGATCGTACGTTATCCTGCAATGTGAAGGCGGATCTAACTCAACCAACAACATAACTTTATACCCATAAGCTAGGGAAAACGGGGTATGACTTATTGCTGTTCGGTGGGAAGTTCTGTACGACCAAAGGACTTCAGGCAATTGCTCTGGCCATGCCCCTTTAGCTTCTTCCAGTCTTTTCTTCAGAGTATCCTTTAGCATTTTATTGACTACTTTGACTTGTCCATTTGCTTGGGGATGAGCGACTGAAGAAAAGCTCTTGATGATCCTATGACGTGCGCAAAAGTCCGTGAATAAATCACTATCAAACTGTGTGTCGTTATCCGAGACGATTTTCCTTGGCAATCCATAGCGACAAACGATGTTTTTTATCACGAAATCCAGCACCTTTTTGTTCGTTATGGTTGCGAGTGGCTCAGCTTCGGCCCATTTAGTGAAGTAATAGACGGCAACCACAACATACTTGACGCTACCCTTTCCTGTGGGCAAAGATCCGATTAAATCTATACCCCAAACTGCAAACGGCCACAGACTTTGCATCTGTTTTAGCTCATTAGGGGCTGCTCGTGGGATTTTGGAGAATCTCTGGTACTTTTCACACCTCCATATGAATTCCATTGAGTCTTCATTCATTGTTGGCCAGAAATACCCTTGCCTCAGGATCTTTTTTGACAAGCTTTGCCCCCCAGCGTGGTCCTCACAAAAGCCTTCATGTACCTCTTTCATCAATTCTTTGGCCTTCTCTTTTGAAATACATCTGAGGAGTGGCATTAAGTATCCCCTTCAGTACAAGATCCCATCGACCAGGATATACCTAGCAGCCTACCGCTGAAGGGCCCTAGCTTTGTTTCTGTCCGTTGGCAATACGCCTTGCGTCAGATACTCTATATATGGTGCCATCCATGTATTTTCCATCTGGATCACCATAGTGGTCTCCCCTGTTCAGATGCTTGGCATAGACAGCCGCTCAACTGGTACTATGTTCAGAGTATCAGCATCCTTCACGCTTGCTAACTTGGCCAAAGCATCAGCGTTGGAATTCTGGTCGCGAGGTTCTTGCTGGAGGGTGTACTTGTCTAACTGAGCCAATAGATCTTTTGTTTTGTTTAAATAGGCGACCATCTTTAAACCTCGTGCCTAGTACTCTCCCATGACTTGATTCACCACCAGCTGAGAATCACTGTAGATGTCAAGCACCTTTATATTCATGTCTCTGGCTAATCGTAACCCAGCGAGTAATGCTTCATACTCGGCTTCATTGTTAGAAGCAGTGAAGTCAAACCTTATTGCGCAGTGAAATCGATGCCCTTCAGGCGTTATCAATATCAATCCTTCTCCTGCGTGGCACTCGTTAGAAGAACCATCTGTAAATAATTTCCACGAGGGAGCTTGGTTTTGAGACTCAGGCTCTTCGGTCTGCTCGCTATCTGTAAGTTCAGTGAACTCTGCAATGAATTCAGGGCAAGTAAGAGATATCGAACTGGCCAAGTTTGACTGCGCATTTTAACAATCTACCTGCAACCTCTGGTTTTTGCAGAACTTGTTGTCGAGGTTGGTCGGTCAAAACCATGATTGGGTGAGCTTGAAAGTAAGGTCGCAGCTTCCTTGAGGCCAAAATTAAGCAATAGGCTAACTTTTCAATTGGTGGATATCGCAGCTCCACTCCAATTAGCCTCTTGCTAACATAATAAACAACCTTCTATACGCCTTCTTCCTCCCTTACTAAAACAGCACTAGCAGCATATTCCGTGATCGCCAGGTAGATGAACAAAGTTTCCTTATCAACCAGTTTTGATAGGACTGGAGGTTGCGCCATGTGAGTTTTTAATGCTTGGAAAGCCTGCTAGCACTCCTCTGTCCATTCGAATTTCTTATTGCCTCTGAGTAGATTAAAAGATGGGACACATTTGTCTGTCGATTTGGAAATAAATCTACTGAGAGCAGCAATTCTACTGGTCAAGCTTTGAACATCCTTGATTTTTGATGGTGATTTCATATCGACCAGGGCCTTGATTTTCTCGGGATTGGCTTCGATTCCTCGTGAGTTCACTATGAATCCCAAGAACTTTCCTGATCCTACTCCGAAGGAGCACTTTAGGTGATTTAGCTTCATCTGGTATTTATTCAAGATGTTGAAGCACTCCTTGCAAGTCCCCTATGTGTCCTTCTGCCTTCTTAGACTTAACCAGCATGTCGTCGATGTATACCTCCATGTTTGTTCCGATCAGCTCCTTGAACATGTGATTGACTAGTCGCTGGTAAGTCACACCAGCATTTTTCAAACTGAAGGGCATTACCTTGTAACCGTAGAGCCCTGTATCGGTCCAAAAGCTAGTGTGATCCTCATCAAGAGGATGCATACTAATCTGATTATACCCGGAGTATGCATCCATGAATGAGAGAATCTCATGCCCTGTAGTGGCATCGACCAGCTGGTCAATTCTTGGGAGTGGGAAACAATCTTTGAGGCAGGCTTTATTAAGGTCTGTGAAATCCATGAACGTGCGCCACATGCCATTTGGCTTGGGAACTAGCACGGGATTAGAGACCCACGATGGATAAAATGCCACCCTGATGAACCCATTCTCCTTCAGCTTTTCAGCTTCTTCTTTTAAGGCCTTTGATCTATCTTTGTCGAGCAGCCTTCTTTTCTGCTGCCCTGGTGAAAAACTCTTGTCGATGTTCAAGACATGGCTGATGACTGCAAGGTCTATCCCGACCATGTCTTTGTGCGACCAGGCAAAGACTTCCTGGTTTCTCCTTAAAAACTCCACCAGTGCTTGTTTTGTTGTTGTCTCTAAGTTTTTACCGACTTTCATAACCCTGGTAAGATTTTCTTCATCGAGTTGGACCTCTTCAAGGTACTCGATGGGTCCTATTTCTTCCTCAAAATCCCCAAAGCGAGGATCCAAGTCTCTATCCTCCTTTGGGCAACGCCTTATTTGGTGACATTATCACCTGACTGGGTCTGAGCATCAATTTCCATTAGCAACTCTTTTCTGGGAACATCTCTCGACACACCCTTCTTTGCCTTGGTGATCGAGGCGTTGTAGCACTCCCTTGCTTCCCGCTGATTTCCCAATACGCATCCTACCCCTGCGTTTGTTGGGAATTTCATGGCAAGGTGCCATATTGAAGTGACGGCCCGTAGATCGACCAGAATTGGTCTCCTAATTACAACATTGTATGATGAAGGACAATCAACTACTATGAAAGTAGTGCGTAATGTCTTGTTAGAAAGTGCAGTACCTGCTGTAACTGGAAGCCTAATCGATCCTGTTGGGGCGAGCCCTTCACCGGAAAAAACCATAGATGGTTTGGTTGCATGGCTCCAGGTCCTTGACGGAAAACTTCATTCTTTCCAGCGAAGACTTGTACAAGATGTTGACCAAACATCCTGTGTCGACCAACACCCTCTTCACCGTCATGTTGGCAATTTGTACGTCTACGACCAGCGGATCGGAGTGTGGGAATCGCACATGTTGGGCATCGTCTTCAGAGAAGGTTATCAATTCCTCCTCTGTTCGAGCCTTTTTTTGGTGCTCGATCCTCCACACTTATCATCTAGATGTCCTAGTTGTGGCGTAGGGTCCGAGCATATCGTTCCCTTGCTTTCCCATTGTCTCCTGCAAGATGTGGGCCTCCGCAGATGGTGAGTAAATTGCCTGCTACAGGAGCTGGTTGTAGAGGTGGCGATCGTTGGCGTACAGGCGCTTGCTCATTGCCACCTTGAGCCTCTCCCTGAGACTCTCCTGCGGCTCGCACATATCTTCTTAAATGTCCCTGCCTAATCAGTAACTCAATCTCGTCTTTCAACTGGTTACACTCATTGGTGTCGTGTTCGTAGTCGTTGTGAAAACGACAGAAATTTGTTGTATCTCTCTTGGTGATATCTTTCCTTATAGGTGCGGGTCGTTTGTAAGGCACGTTGGAGCTGGTCGCTTGGTAGACTTTCGCTCGGCTTTCGACAAGGGTCGTGTAGTTGGTGAATCTTGGCTCGTATCGACTGCCTTTGGGGCGCTTATTTTCAGAAGTTTAGGGTTCATTGTTTGCCCGTTTTCCACCGTTCCTAACATTACCATTCCCGTTGCCCTTGCCGTTGCCATTGGGGTTTTTCGACCAGTTGGCGGCCTTGGCAGGTTCTTCCTTCGGCCCCTTGTCTTTTGTTAGCGATTTCCCTTCATTGGCAATCGCGTCTTTGAGCTTGATATATCTATCAGCCTGATCCAAAAACTCCTGGGTACTTCTTACCCCATTCTTTTTTAGGCTACTCCAGAGGGGTAAATGGCGCCTAACCCCAGCAGTTAATGTCATCATCTTTCCTTCATCACCCACTGTCTTGGCTCCAGCTGCTGCTCGCATGAAGCGTTGGACAAATTCTTTTAAGGGCTCTCCCTCCTTCTGGCGTATCTCGACCAGCTGGTTGGCCTCTGTGGGGTGTACGCGACCCGCGTAGAATTGTCCGTAAAATTCCTTCACGAACATTTCCCAAGATACTATACTAGCAGGAGTGAACTTGAAGAACCACTCCTGGGCGGTGTCAGACAGTGTCGCTGGGAAGAACCAGCAGTAGGCATCTTCTGACACTTTCTGTATATCCATTTGTATCTCAAACTTATTAACGTGAGATACCGGGTCTCCGAACCCGTCGAAGTTCGGTAATGTTGGCATCTTGAACTTACTGTGGGTTTCAGCCACAACGATCGTCTGTACAAAGGGAGTGCCCCTCCTCCTATCGTACTCAATATGGGACGTTCGCCCCCCGACTAGCTGTTGTACCGCCTGGTTCAGAGCATCAATTTGAGCCTGAACAGCTTCTGGGATTGCTGGGGCAACCGGTACCAAGGGAGCGTACTCTTCGTGCCTCTAACGGCAGTTGTTAAGCACGTCTCATAAGTCATCATCCCTACGTCCCTGCTCGCTAACCCCTAGCCGATCAAAGACAATTTGCTGCCTGGGTTGCCCCCCAGCGTTCTGGCTAGCTGACCTATTATCCCTTGGTGGGAGGCTTCTGCCTCCACCACTCTTCTCATTTCTCTGACCAACGTTTCCTCTGCCAGAATCGGCCTCATTGTATTCATGGCCATCTCTAAACTGTGGCTAACTACGGCGTGATCAGCTGTTCACACTTTTTTCTCCTTAGGCTGGCATTTCTTGAGTGTCAGGGAGAGGTCTGCGCTGGTCATTGGGTCCCCATGCATTGTTATGCCGTGGGGGGGCCTTGACCGCAGAGCCTGACTCAGTGTTCCTTTTGTTGGTAGAAGAACGCTGCCCCCTGCTCGGTAGATTTGGCTCTTCATCCTCTGGGCGTCTAGGGCTGCGGGACGGTTGCCTAGCCCTATTCTACCTCGGGTGCTAGGGGTTACCTCAACCATCCTGGGATGGAGGCTGCTGCTCAAGATCCCTAGGTGGGACATCATCCTGAGCCACAGGCGGCTGCTCCGGCCTTTGAGGGCTTGCTGGCTGGAGCAAAGGGCTTGGATTGGGACCTCTTTGAGGTGGCACATTCAGTGGCTGATCTGGCTAAGAGGCTGGCACAGCCTGACTCCGAGCCCATTGAATGGTTGCCTCAAGAGTGGCCATGGTGTCCCTCTGTCGACGGTCCATGTCCGCCTGCCGCTCACTATGCTTCTGGCGCTGGCGTTCAATTTCCCTCTGTTGCATCGCCATTGTCTCTACAGCATTCTCCTGATTGGCCCTCAGATTAGCCAACTCATCCTGCAGCACTCCCAGTGTTGCCCTCAGTGTTTCGGAATCTAACTTCTCCTCGTCAAACTCCAAATGTGGTTCATTCTCATCCACATTTGAGGGAGGAGGTTGGGATGGTGCAGTGCCAGCGGCCTGTCCAGTTTTCTTGGATGTTTTCGCCATTATATTTTCTCACAGTTTTTCGTCAAACTCTCAATAAAAGCACCAGAATGTTGACCCTCGATTTGGCCAACGACACGAAGTCAAATATACGAAAAAAGATAAAACGACAATTAAGAATTTAATCTACTGGAAAAGAAGAAAACACCAAGGATTTATAGTGGTTCGGCCCCAAAGAATGGTAATGACCTACATCCACTTAGTGCTCTTATTAATATTGAATCTCAAAGTTGTGATCAAAGAACTAGGGTTCTTGAGTTTCACAAACCTTGAGGGAATTACAATAAGGCAATGAATAATTACATTATAGCTATCTTTCTCTCAATACTCAGGAAAAAGATTTTGAGATCCAAAGTCCCTTCCTTGAGCTATTCCATGCATATTTATAAGATTACAATCTTAGAAGGAAATAAATCAAATTATACAACCAGCCTGGTCGTATCTAATAGTTAAACCTGGTGAAGCGATGTGCCTTTGGTCGATAGTCGAACAGCACTTCCACCACGTGTCAACCATATGTAAGAAATCCTTGCCACGTCATCAGCAGTCGTTTTTCGGGTAAACAAGAACTAATTTTCCTACTTACACTCCTTGCAAAGCTAGACCCAATATGGAGTGTACCATTACCCTGTCATACATTTAAAATAATCAAATATGACCGACTTAAATTTTAATAAACAAAAATATCATAAGCGTACTAATAAATACATTTGTACATGGGTATCACAAACCTTCACCATACTATTCCCAATAATTTCAGAACCACATCTATGGCCTCTACTTTCCCCTCCACGAATAATCACACCCTCTCCCAACTACATACATGAGGATTGTTGATGTGGTTTTTTGCCAACAGTAGATTAAGAAATCCCAAAACCAAGATATTAGTGCTCTTTTCTAAACCGTAACGAATTATATGAACGACTTCTCACACTCACAATTTGACGTGGTTCAGTGGCTAAAATCCACCTAGTCCACGAGACAATATTATTAATCTCTTACAATTTTTGCAGAGTTTCTGTATTACAAAATGCCATCCCTTTTCCTGTCCATTATCCCTAATATTTATAGTGGACATTCCTGAACGAGTTTGGGTAACCATGTGCATAAATATGGTAAACAATTAATCAAGTTAATTCTCATTAACATAGGGATACGATTACCTATGGAAATTACTCCCGTTATCTTGGGCAATAAATGTGCAATACAGCCTGAGCATTAATGAGCGTATAAGGGACATCCAAGTATTTTGGGATCCTTCATTGTGCATCATGACCAGGTTTCCACGAGTTGAACATCTTCATCAAGCTTGAGATCGAAGAGTGAATGAACCTTAGTTCGGATTAAGTTCAGAGCATCTTAAAGGCGATCTGGACATTACATGTCTCAAACTAGATTATTGTCCTGAGAGGCGGTCTGGAGATTATCTACATGTCGCACTGCCAAGTCCTAACTCGAGCTGCTCACATCAACGTTAGCTAGATGTTCTACTGGCCTGCTTTTTCCATGTGTTTATCTGACTGTTGTACCCCTAGTTGAATGATTGAGTCCACGCTTATTTTGGGGTACAACATTTTCCCCCAAGCTCCTGCTCGTGCTTGGCATCATCATTTTCTAACACGCACAGTAGGGGCTTCTAGGCTTCTGTCATGTGAAATCATGCCTACCCACAACTCGAGTGTTAAACACGTGGTCGTCTATAATTGGCGTCTATTCGGGTTTTGATGACTGTGACAATTGTCCTGTCAACTTTTTGCCGCCTCATGAGTCATATAATCTTGGCCTTTGGATCTCAAGCTGACCCAATCGGATGGCCCAGATTAATTCTTGATGCTTACGCATAAATAGGGAAATTAGGCCTGAACTTCACCATCTTCGCATTCAAAAAATTTCCTTTCAGAACAAAACTTCCCTTTTTCTCTCCAACCTCTTTCAAAAACCTTCATCATCCCTTCGTTTTTCAAAAGCTCTCAAGCTCCTACCTTTGGAACCACTAGCATCCTCGTCGAGTAAAAGTATAAACTATAAGTACCTCTTCATTTGGTTTGAATATTTCACTCTTTATATTCCAATAAGTTACTTTTGTCTTGATTTTTTTTCTCAGTACCGTCTCGTATTCTAGCCATGTCTGAGTTCAACAGGGATTTGTTTAGGCTAAAAGGATGATACTAGACGTGTTTAGAAATAAGATGTTTGAAAACTAGGCAATTTTTCTGGGGAAATATTTGTTGATAAATTGATTAAGATACCTATTTGGATGTAGAAGTTGAGATGTTTTAAGTTTGGCTCTGGGTAGCTTAAGGGTCACAATTCCTTAAGTAGTTTTACAATAAACTGCTTTCAAAAAGGTGACGGGCCTGACACGCGAATCCCAAAGTATCATGGAATTCCTCCAGTCTATAACATGTGGCTAAGACTGCGCGTGGCAACACACATTGGTGCTAGGATATAACTTAGCTTGCATAGATTTTGGATTAAATAAATCTCATTCAAACCCTTGGTTCAATTGTACCTTTATCATTGTAGCTAGGATTTGTTTTAAGTCACTACTAATTAGGCCGCTTTGTCATCAAGCAAGCTAGTTCATGGCCCAACAAAATAAATATGTTGCAGGCTCTTCTTCTCAGAGCAAAAATAAGGGCAAGCAGGCTGTGCTTGACACCCCGAATCCCCACTTCGGCCCGGTGGTGGAAATGGAGGTTGTAGTCGGCCCTAACGCCTTCTTCAAGGTCGTGCACATCGTGTCCCGGATAACGACTTAAGGGAAGGTCAACAAGATATTGCTAAGCCACGAGATCGAGATGGGGACTGATGGCTTTATTTCCTGACCTCCGCTGGAAGGAGATTAGAGTTGCACCCCACTTCAAGATGATTTCGGGGCTTGGAGAGATGAGCACCTAAAAGCAAGTGCTTTCCTTCCCCTGGACCAGTACTTCGTAGACTTTTTAAACTACGTCGAACTGGCTCCATTCCAGCTCCCGCCAAACTCATACCCGCTTTTGGCAAGGCTGAAATATTTATTTTTGAGGTAGGAGTGGGAGGTCCCCACCCCAACTTATATTATGTTCTTCTTCCGCCTCAAAGCCAGCCTTGAGCAGAAGGGATGAGGTGATATTTTCTACTACCTCACTTGTTTCCCCAATACGGCCTTTATCATCGACCTCCCCAACCACCCAAATGACTACAAAGATCAATTCTTTATGTCAAATGGGTTCAAGAACTGCACTCACCAGTACTTCAACCATCCTCTTAAGTCTCCTAACACTCCAAACTCCATACCTGAATTCTTTATTATTATTAAGTTTAACCCTTCTAACTAAGTTGCCTCTTTGTGCAGTAGTATTCAAGAGGACAAGGCGATCTGAGACCCTTGGAGGTCAGTACGAGATGATGTCCCGTCTTCCTTTGAAGGAGAAGAAGTTCAGAAGGGTAGTGAATGATGCTAACATGGTGGCCTGTAAGTTGATCTGCAAAGATCAGACGCTGGTTATCAGAACCTGAAGTCCCCCCCCCCTGCCACTAAGCTTCTCGAGCTTGCCCCTCCTCAAGAAGTCTTACCCGCCGTTGAAGACACTGACAAGGAAGAAGAGGTGGCACCGCTGGTGCGCAAGAGAAGAGCTAATTCTGAGGCAGCAGCCGACACTTCTGGCCAAGGTAACCCTTATAGAGAATTAGATCGGGTTTTTTCCAATTTTAGGCTAATCCGATTCAACCCACGTCAGCTCATTAGTCGACATCCTATTGACCCAGACCTGAACACAACCTTCCTCCAATATGTGGTACGCTATGACCATAGTTACCCCAGATGCATTGTTGTGGTAGAAAATACCCTCCATTTTAGGTCCACCATTTTTTAGGAATATGGTACGACTCGTAGGACATGGCCTTCCTTACGTCGAGTTGTATTCTCCCCCAGTTTTAGGCAATCTGTAGATGAGTCCAGCCGGAAGAAGAGGCTGAACCCCCTAGGACCCATAGTGTAATAATTCTAGAGTCCCCTCCACCTTCGGTAGTTCAGGAGTTAGAGGTTTTGCCCAATCTATTTCATAACCCTGAGCCGATCGTAATAGTTTCCTCCTCTAGCTCAGAGGGTAGGGTTCTTGCTCTGTTCTTTTCTTTGCATTATTTTGACTAAATATTTCTTGTATCTGAATCCTCTGCTCGTTCCTTTGCAGGTGAAGAGATGGATTTGATGGATGCCTTTAAGGTAGGTGGGAACAAAGTTGGACCCGTGATAAAAATGGCTAGATTTCAAATAAAAATGCCTCCAAGTCTAGAACTTCCACAAAGTCTCCTATCAAAGATAAAGGTGCCAGCTCCACCCAGGAGCAACAACAGGAGACTCAGCCCCCAGCTCCGATAACGTCATTTACCATCCTTGAGGCTCCTCCTCCTCTTCCTTGACATGCACCTGCCCCAGTTCCTCATGTTATTCAGGGTGAAGCCCCCTCCGTTCAGATCCCCTCTGTTCAGATCTCGGTAAAGCCACTCGAGCTGGGCAGGATCCCAGAAGCATTATGAGGAACTGTTTACGAGATGGAGAGCCATATGGTGGGCCACGTATATAGAGACAATGTTATAGATCTGAGAGCTATGGAGGATTGTACTCCTAAAGATGTTCTCTAGTCTTCCCTAGGAATGAACCTAATTGTGTGCCACCTTTATTCCTCCTATAGTACTTCTTTTTCTTTTCCATTTTTTTAACTAACCTTAACCTACATTTTCCCTTTGCAGTCTGTCCTAGCTCAACTCCGCGGTATTTCTCGGGTTCAAGCTAGGAGGGATGAGCTCCAAGTCGTTCTAGATGCTTCCCATGAGAATGAGCGGGTTTCCAAGGCTGCCCTAGCCACTTCCCAGGAGAATGAACGGATCGCCAAAGACCAGGTCGTGGAAGTGAGCCAACGACGGGACCAGCTACAGGCCGAGACTGATAGCCTCAAAAAGAAACTTGACGAGGTCGATAATGCATATACATTTAATTAAACATTTAAGCACTTAATCACATAATTAGTTGTTATGATTGGTTAAATACAAATGATAAAGTGTTAAAATACAAGCAAGGTGTAAACACTTAGTAGAATTCACAGAGTGAAGATGTAAATTTGAGTTTCAAATTGTAGGCACTTATAAAATGCAAATTTGGGTCCAAAGTGATACATAAAAGTATCTAAGGGTTCCAAAAAAAATTTGTGGCATTTGGAAGTATCAATTTTTTGGACCTTTGGAAGTGTCCAAAGTCAAAGGGGGTGGCAATACGTCGCCACCCAGGAGGCAACACATCGCCTGGAGGCTAGGGTTTCCAGAAACCCTAGCAGGCGATGCGTTGCCTGCTGTAAAACGTAGACTTACATAAATGTTCCAAATTACGTGTTTTACAAGTCTAATCCTATTGGTTGGACTTAATGACGATGTCTACTGTATATATGGGTAAAAAACAGTGATTTGGGAGACTTGATCACTCTCTCCAATTTCTCTCTACCCTCTCTCTCTCTCTCTCTCTAGCTTAAAGAATCTCTAGTTTTCTCCAAGAACTCCCCAAGAAAGTGCTTGACTTAGAGAGTTAAAGGCTTGTTCAATCTCAATCCTCATTTCCTCAAAGAGAATGCCTCAAGCATCAATGGTGGCTGGGAAATAGAGTATTAGGACAACGTTCTACAACGTATATAAGCCTTGGTTTGTGTTTGATTTTCTCAAGGGTTTGCTCAAAGGATTGTTCAAAGTGGTGAATTTGCCTAGGGTTTGAAGCTTCATCAAAACTTGAAGAACACCATTGTTCTACTTGGGTTCGCATGTTCTTTCTTAATCTTTTTGAAGTCTTTGTCAGTCCAAATTTTGTGTAGATTCTATCTTTTGTGGTGGTGTTATCTCACTCTCTCCCAACATTCTAATACTCTATAATCTGAGATAGCATATCATGGAAGAATCTAACTCTCTTTCGGCTTTGAGATTCATGACACAAGACTTTGTTAGATTAGATAGATTTGATGGTACTAACTTTGTTCGTTGGCAAGACAAGATTAGATTCTTGCTGACCATATTGAAGGTTTTCTATGTCTTGGACAAAGACCTAAAAGCCTTGGAAGAGCCCAAGGAAGAAGATACTCAAGAAGTTGTCAAGGAAAGGAAGAAGTGCGAAGAAGATGAATTGATATGTAGGGGTCACATCCTCAATGCCCTCTTGGATAGTCTCTACTATCTCTACACCAACACCAAGACCGCCAAGGAGATTTGGGAGGCCTTGGAAAAGAAGTACAAAGTGGAAGAGGAAGGTACAAAGAAATTCATTATTACTCAATATATGGAATTTAAATTTTATGATGATAAACCCTTTCTCCCTCAAATTCATGAGTTGTAAATTATTGTGAATAAATTGTCTACTCTTAAAATTGTATTGCTGGAACAATTCCTTGTTGGTTCCATTATAGCCAAGTTACCTCCTTCATGGAAATGCTATAGGAAAAATATGCTCCATAGAAATGAAGAGATTTCTTTGGAGGAAATTCTCAAACACTTGAGAATTGAGGAGGAATCTCATTCTAGAGATTTGAATGATGAAAAGTCCAATGGAGAGACTTCTAAGGCCAATGTTGTGGAAAATCCTCCTAAAAAGGGCAAAGGAAATGGCAAGAACAAGGGCATGGGCCAAAAACCCTTGGAGCTCAAGAATAATGAGGGGCAATTCATGAGTTCCAAGGGACCTTGATTTGTGTGTGGCAAGAATGGCCACTTTGCTAGAGATTGTAGGTTCAAGAGGAGCCATAACAATGAAGCAAAGGTCAACTCGACTCAAGAGGAGCTAGTGGCTACACTAAGTGAGGTCAATGCCATTCATGGAAAGGAGAGTGGGTGGTGGTACGATACTTGTGCCACCATATATGTAACATATGATATATCTCTATTCAAGACCTTTGAATCTTCAAAGGAAGGGCATTAAATCAAATGGGCAATGAGAAAAGGTCCAAAGTTGAAGGAAAGGGAACTATTGACTTGTTCTTCACATCTGGCAAGAAGGTTCTACTCACTAATGTTTTGTATGTACCGAAATGAGTAGAAACCTTATGAGTGGAAATTTACTTGGCAAACTGGGAATCAAGGTTGTGATAGATTTCGGTAAGCTTATTTTATCAAAAGACAATATTTTTATTGGAAAGGGATATGCTTGTGACGACATGTTTAAACTTTGTACTTCCATTGACAATGTGAACAATAAAGTCTCTTCTTATTGTTATATGCTTGACTCAAATTCTATTACTTGGTGGCATGTTAGACTTGCACATATAGGATTTAGCGCAATTAAAAGGGCTGTCAAATGTGGATTAATTGATTGTGATAATGTTGAGCATGAAAAGTGTGAATTATGTGTTAAATAAAAAATATTCAAGAAACCATTTCCTAGTGTTGAAAGAAACTCTAAGTTGTTAGATTTGATACATAATGATTTATGTGAACTTAATGGAATGTTGGCTAGAGGAGGAAGTAGAGATTTTTACTTTTACTGATAATTGCTCAAGGTTCACATATGTATATTTGCTTAAAAATAAAGATGAAGCATTTGAAGTGTTTAAAATGTATAAAGCGGAAGTTGAAAATTAACTTGAAATAAAAATTAAAATACTTAGAAGTGATAGGGGTGGTTAATATTTGTTCAAATGAATATAATTTGTTTTCTAAGGAACATGGAATCATTCATGAATGTACAACTCCTTATACTCCACAACAAAATGGTATAGCGGAAAGAAAGAATAGAACATTTATTGAGATGATTAATGTTATGCTATTACATTCTAAATTAAATTTTAGTTTGTGAGGTGAAGCCTTGCTATTTGCTTGTCATATTTTGAATCGTATTCCCATGAAGAAAAATAATATATCTCCATATGAGTTATGGAAAGGAAAGAAACCAAACATTGGTTATCTTAAAGTGTGGGGGTGTCTTGCTTATTGCAAGAGCACTGATCCAAAAAGGACCAAGTTGGGTGCAAGAGCTAAAAGATGTACATTTGTTGGTTATGCCCAAAATATCAAAGCTTATAGATTATTAGACTTGGAGTCTATCAAAGCTTATAGATTATTAGACTTGGAGTCTAATGTAATAATTGAATCTAGAGAGGTTGAGTTCTTTGAGAACATGTCATGCAATGACAACAAGTTAGAACCAACTCAAACTAGAGAGCCTCAAGAGGAGACTCCAAGAATAGTTGGTGAGCAACCTTAATTGCTTAGAAGGAGCCAAAGGCTCAAAGATTTGGGATCAAATGAGAAGTGTTCTCCAATAGAGACACTATACCTTGTTGAAGGTGATAATGAGGAAGTTACTTGGAAACATCCAATAGTACTTCAAATAGAAGATGATCCCAAAACCTTCAAGGAAGCAATGTCCTCAAGGAACTTCGCTTTTTGGATGGAGGCAATTAATGATGAAATTGATTCAATTATGTTAAACCACACTTGGGAATTGGTTGACCTTCCAAAGGGGTCCAAACCAATTAGGTGAAAATGGGTATTTAGAAAGAAATACCATACCGATGACACCATAGAAACCTTCAAGGCTAGGCTAGTAGCCAAAGGTTTCAAACAAAGAGAGGGAATAGATTACTTTGACACATATGCATCGGTTGCAAGAACTACTTCTATAAGGTTGTTGTTTGCCTTATCATCTATATACAACCTTTATGTTCACCAAATGGATGTCAAAACGTCATTCTTAAATGGGGATCTCGAGGAGGAGGTCTATATGGAACAACCAAAAGGTTTTGTTCTTCAAGGAAATGAACATAAAGTGTGTAGACTTGTCAAATCATTATATGGTTTAAAACAAGCTCCAAAACAATGGCATGAGAAGTTTGATAAAGTCATTGTTTCTAATGGATTTACACACAACAATGCGGACAAGTTCTTATACTCTAAGACTTGTAGTGACTATGTCATACTTGTGTGTCTATATGTAGATGAAATGTTGATTTTGAGTAATGACATGAAAGGAATAATGGAAACGAACAGGTTTCTATCTTCTAACCTTAAAATGAAAGACCTTGGAGAGGTGGTACCATTCTAGGTACCAAAGTTAGAAGGAATAGTGGGGGTTATGTGTTAAGTCAAACCCACTATGTTGAGAAAGTGCTCGACAAATTCAGTCATCTCATAATCAAAGAGGCACATACACCATGTGATTTAAACATGAAGTTTGAAAAGAATGAAGGAAGAGTGGTGGCTCAATTGGAATATGCAAGTGCAATAGGTAGCCTAATGTACGCCGCTCATTCCACAAGAGTCGATATTGCATATGCGGTTAGTAAACTTAGTAGGTTTACTAGAAATCCGAGTATCAAGCATTGGAAAGCTATTGAGAGAATACTTGGTTATATTAAGGGTACCAAGGAGTATAGTCTTCACTATACAAACTTTCCAAAGATACTTGAAGGATATTCCGATCCTAATTGGATATCGGGAATTGGAGATAATCTCTCCACCACCGATTGGGTGTTTACTCTTGGAGGAGGTGCAATCTCATGGGGCTCCAAGAAGAAAACATGTATTTCACACTCAACCATTGAAGCGAAGTTTATAGCCTTAGCGGCAACCGGCAAAGAGGCCAAGTGGCTTAGGAATCTCATGATGGATATTCCTTTAACCACAGATATTGTATCAACAATTTCAATACATTGTGATAGCTAATCCGCACTTGCTAGAGCATATAATAGTGTGTATAATGGAAAGTCTGAATATGTGAGACAATTGATTCAAGGTGGAATCATATCGATCTCATATGTTAAAACAAGTGAGAACTTAGCGGATCCATTTACAAAACCTCTTGTGAGAAGGTTAGTAAGTTATACTTCAAAAGGAATGGGATTAAAACTCCTAGAAGAATAGATTCACCAATGATGGAAACTCAACTCTCAACTTGTACAAATCAAGGGAAAGAAATCAATGGGTAAGAACAAGTCATTGATAAGTGAATAATTTCAACACTAAAATTTATGATGAGTTTCATCTGAGATGGTTAGTAATGGTTGCTACCAATTAAGGGTTAATCCTAGGGCTTTTAATGAAGTTCAGTTGAGTGTAAGAAGCATCTATAAAGGTATCAAATATGTTGTAAGAACTTCACCTATGTGGACTTAGAGGTGGTTCCGCCTCTCATGGGAGTAGGAGTTTTCTCCCCAAAAAGTCTATGAAGAGATGAGCACATGGCCATGATAGTGCTAAGCAAGAAAGTGGGAAAACAAAAGATGTGGTGGAGGTGTAAAAGGTATCACTGGTGTTATCATATGGAATATTTGGTTCAAGCTTTAAGCTACTAATGATTTCGATAATACTTTGTGGTATTTTCACTAAGATAAAGTTCAAACCGAAAGGCACTTTATTTTATGCACGAAAACTGTTTAAGCTAGAGAATGTAGCTTGTATTTAACCAAGTGGGGGATTGTTATGATTGATTAAATACAAATGATAAAGTGTTAACATACAAGTAAGGTATAAACACTTAGTAGAATTCACATAGTGAAGATGTGAATTTGAGTTTCAAATTGTAGGCACTTATAAAATGCAAATTTAGGTCCAAAGTGATACATAAAAGTATCTAAGGGTTCCCAAAAAGTTTGGTGGGATTTGAAACATTTTTTGGACCTTTGGAAGTGTCCAAAGTCAGAGGGGTGGTGATACGTCGCCACCCAAGAGGCAACACATCGCCTGAAGGCTAGGGTTTACAAAAACCCTAGCAAGCGAATGTTCCAAATTACGTGTTTTACAAGTCTAATCCTATTGGTTGGACTTAATGACGGTGCCTACTATATATATGAGTCAAAAACATGGATTTGGGAGACTTGATCACTCTCTTCAATCTCTCTCTACCCACTACTACAAAAACACCCTTTTAGGACACTCACCTAGATGCGAGTCCTAAAAACAGCTCCTGGACATTTTAGGACTCGCAACGGAGCGAATCCTAAAAACTATGTGTGTCTTAAAAAAGTTGGAATTTTTTTTTTAACAAACACCTCCTGGACTTTTTAGGACACTCATTGCGAGTCCTTAAAGAATCTTTTTAGGACACTCATTGCGAGTCCTAAAAACTTATGTGTGTCCAAAAAGTTTGAATTTTAAAAAATCACAAATTCCTTCCAATATCCTGGACTCTTTAGGACTTGCGTTGAGAGTCCTTAAAGAATTTCTTTTAGGACTCGCGAACTGATGTGTGTCCTAAAAACAAATTAAAGTTTTATAAATAACTAAATTAAAAAAAACAAACAAACCACACTCAACCCCCTCTTCTTTCTCTCTCCTCTCTCTCATTCCTTCTCTCTCGTCTGAAACTTTTCCAAGCCTGACTGCCGCCTTCCCCGCCGCCACCAGCAACATGTGTTGGCCAGGGAGCTTCGGAGGCCATCGAAGCTTCAACCCCTGTGAGCTCGAGCCCTCACGCGCCACCTAAGACAGATAACAGAGCCTTTGGTTTCGGGTTTTCCTAAAATTTCTGACGAGATTCGGACCACCTTGGGTCATTGTGAGTTAAGCCACCACCACCATCGTACTCAACACTTTCATGCGAGCAACACCCAACCAAGGATCGGGTTAGAAGTCACTGGATTTCATTTTTAATGTTCATCGAAATCTATGGAATCTGAAACTTGTTACCTCCAATCCAGCCACCACATTCTGTTCCATAAAGAACCGCCACCACCACGACATTCCCTGAGCCTAAGGCTTTGAAAGCCAATCACAGTTTTCTCAAACCACCGTCGTAGGGTGGTGGCGCCACCGCTGTCGCTGGAGCTTCGGCGGGAGCATTGGCTACCAATTCATTTTTTTAAAAATTAAAAATAAAACTTTGCGAGTCCTAAAAAACCTCACTTTTTAAGGCTCTCAAATAGAGGACTCGCGAAGCTCGAGTCCTAAAAACTTTTTTAGGACTCGCAATGCGAGCCCTAGAAAACCTTTTTTGTACTAGTGACCCTCTCTCTCTCTAGCTCCAAGAATCTCTATTTTTCTCCAAGAACTCCCCAAGAAAGTGCTTGACTTAGAGAGTTGAAGGCTTGTTCAATCTCAATCCTCATTTCCTCAAAGAGAATGCCTCAAGCATCAATGGTGGCTGGGAAATAGAGTATTAGGACAACGTTCTACAACGTATATAAGCCTTGGTTTGTGTTGGATTTGCTCAAGGGTTTGCTCAAGGGATTGTTCAAAGTGGTGAATTTGCCTAGGGTTTGAAGCTTCGTCAAAACTTGAAGAATACCATTGTTTTACTTGGGTTTGCATGTTCTTTCTTGATCTTTTTTAAGTCACTGTCAATCCAAATTTTGTGTAGATTCTATCTTTTGTGGTGGTGTTATCTCACTCTCTCCCAACAATAGTTACCAAACCTTGAGTCAAGCTTATCTTTGGTGGTGAGTGTACATGCTTTACCAGTCTTCAGGAACCCTTAAAACTTGGCAGCTCTGATACCAAGTTGTAACATCCTGCTATTCCAGGATCATTTCACTGTGTACTTTAAATAGTGTCAGACTTGCTAATCAAGTCGTTTGGTTATAAATGCGTAACTAAGGTTAATGTCAAGGGTTAGGGTTAAAAATTTTGGTCAAGAAATATTGACTTTTCATTTAAAAGTTTCATACATATATGGGATCCCAAAACTTTATAGAGAGATGTTTAAAAGGGTATATACAGATCAAAAGTTACAATCAGCCGGCCTAAGCGACAAAATAAGGGATACAACCCTAGTTCCTCTAAGATATCCTTGGCAGTGGTGGACGAGCAGCCGCATATGTACACGCTGCCACCGAAGCTCTCTAACTCATGGCTTGTCTAGCTTTCATTTTCCCTTACCTGCACCACATAGCACTTGTGAGCCAAGGCTCAACAAGAAAACTTAGACATGTGCATGAACAGTAAATACAGATTCCAAATACATATCTAGCATCCCCAGCAGTAATAACCTACTCATGCATGCATACAATTACAAATAAATGATCATTGGATCGTTCTGAGGCCCGCTGCTCTAAATAGATGACCATAGAGTCAACCCAGAGCCCTATGCCCTAGCTATGTGACCATAGAGTCACCTGGGGCCCTTGCCCTTAGCTCTGAGTAACTAGCCATAGAGCTAGGCAAGCACTTTGTTTACCAACGACCATAGTGTAATGCCTTACTACTCGGGGACCGTTACACTGTGTATTTTAAATAGTGCTAAACTCACTAAACGGGTCATTTGGCCATAACTGTGTAACTACACATGATTAACGGTTTAGGGTTAAATTTTTTGGTTAAAGGTACCATCATTTCGTTAAAACGTTTACTTCATACATGGGATCCTGTAATACATTTACAAGATAAACTACAATGAAAAAAGTTACAACCTGCCGAACTAACCGAAAAAATAGGGTTTGACCCTAGTTCTTCTTTAAACCCTCGGTCGTGGTAGTCGAGCAGCCGCATATGTACACATCGTCACCTAAGCTCAACAACTCAAGGATTGTCCAGTTTCATTTTCCCATTACCTACACCATGTAACACCTGTGAGCCAAGGCTCAGCAAGAAAACTTAAACATGCTCATAAGCAGTTAGTAACGTGCTACTGAATCATCATAAGCGTGCCTAGTAGTAATAAACATACTCATGCATGCATACCATCCATATAAATTACTACAGTGTCATATGGGCCAATAACCCAAGATAAATATCAATGAATCAAATCGGGGTCCAATGCCCAAAATACATTATTATGGAATCATACTGGGGCTCAACGCCCAAACACATGATTAATAAATCATATTGGTTCAGCGCTCTAGGTTATGGGACTAATGAATCACCCTAGGGCCCTTTGCCCTGCCCTCTGTATATCCAACCTTGGAGCTGGCCCAACGTACCTAGCGTTGAGTTTTCCCTGACCGATAGGTCAATCAAGTATATGATGTGCTCCTGGTTAGACATTACCATATCGACCAACACTCAGCATGCTATTGCCATCCTTGACTCATGAGTCAATGCTTTTAGACTAGCACTCAACGTGCTAAGGTCATCCTTGGCTAATAAGTCAATGCTTTACGATCAAAACTCAACTTGCTAAGACCGTCCTTGACTAATAAGTCAATGCTTTACGACCAACATTCAACGTGCTAAGGTCGTCCTTGACTAATAAGTCAATGTTTTACGACCAACATTCAATGTGTCAAGGCCATCCTTGACTAATAAGTCAATGCTTTATGACCAGCACTCAACGTGCTAAGGCTGCCCTTGACTAATAAGTCAATGCTTTACAACCAGCACTCAACGTGCTAAGGCCGTCCTTGACTAATAAGTCAATGCTGGGCCCCAGCCCTAGGATATGGGACTAATAAGTCACCCTGGGGCCCATTGTCCTATCCTCCATATAATAAGCCTTGGAGCTGACCCAGCGTACCTGGCGGTGCATTTTCCATGACCATCGGGTCAAAAAGCGTATGATATGCTCCTGGTTAGACATAACCATATCGACCAACGCTCAACGTGCTATTGCCGTCCTTAACTCGTAAGTCAAGCCTTTCTTAATAAGATAATGCAGACAGGCATATATTATATATTAGATATCCAAATACAAAGCATTCAGCATGCTTAATCAACAATCACAAGCATAATCATAATCATGCACATTCTCAGGCATTCATGCCCTCTTCATGTCCCTATTCAACAATTCGGGCCAAGCCATAATCACATGTATCACATACTGGGTGCAGTTTTCTTACCTTAGGTCGAAATACAGGTTATCAATGAATGACCCTCGAGCACGATCCTGATTTTGAGCCCCTAGAGATAACCTAGTCACAACCATAATATAGAATCTCGTCAATAACAAGTAAACACAGGCTTTCGGACCGAGTCCTAGCCTCCGGGACATTGAATCCTACTAAACCGGGTAGTAGGATCGATCCCGAGCCCTTGGGTTTGAGTTCCCATCACTAAAAACTCATTTTAGCCAAAAAAAAATCCCCTTAAGCGTCGTGGACCCAAGATTTTGAGTCACGACCCACCCAAGACAGAGGCCCCTGCCTCTTTTCTGCCTACACCCAACACCGCGGCCCAAATTGCCCAACAGCCAGGTGCTTCTCCTTCGTCAAGCCTGAGTCGCGGCCTGACCTGGAACCCAGCCATTTCCTCTATTTTTCTCATTTCAAAACCCTCCATAAACCTATCCAAACATATCCAAATCCCAAAATCAAAGTTCCCAATTGGCCCAAAACCACCAAAACCCAAGCTCCAAACAATTCAAAAACTCATCAAAACGTAAAATCCAATCAAAGTTTAAAAACTCAAAACCTTAAAACTTAGATTACGTCCAATTAAGTTGTTTCCCAGCTAAATCCTCCAGCTATCAAGCTTCTAATCTCCCCTAGAATTGTTATGACTCTAACATTGCTTGAATCCGAGTCCTAAAACTCGAGTTTCCTTCAAAAATTCTATCGAACGCCAAAAAGAGAACGGAAGAGAGAGAGAGAGAACTGAATGTTCTTTTTAATTATTTTTTCAGGTAAGCTTAAGTAACCTTAAGCAAATCCCAATGCTCGGGGTACCCCAAAAATGTCCCCGGGGGCCAAATAGTCGATATCCCCATAATTCCCTCCTAATCTCACTAACTCGAAATATATCATCAAATATTTATTCCCATTACCCAATGTTATCCCCAAAATTTCAGTTCGATGACGTCACAATCCAAAGTGACAAGTGACAATGCATGGTCAGTAAATGGCACATTAATAGTCAATAAATGTGTTGGCTCTTCGGAGTTGTGATAAAGTGATCTGACCGATCTGATAGAATTTCTGTCCGACCGGTAAAGATTTTTGACTGACCAGTCAAATGTTTTGATTGACCAGTCAAATGCTTTGGCCGACCAGTCAAATGCTTTGGCCGACCAGTCAATTTTTTTGGCCGACCAGTAAACTGTTTTGGCCGACCAGTCAAGTGTTTTGCTTAACCAGAGATGTATCATGCTAGAGCAGAGATGTGTCATGCTAGACTAGAGAGGTGTCATGTTAGACCAGAGATGTGCCATGTTAGACCAGAGATGTGTCATGTTAGACCAGAGAAGTGTCATGCTACACCAGAGATGCTCCATGCTAGACCAGAGATGTGCCATGTTAGACCAGAGATGTGTCATGTTAGACCGGTGGAGTGCATGGCCGACCAGTGAGGTGTTTGGCCGACCGGTGGAGTGCATGGCCGACCAGTGAAGTATTTGGCCGACCGGTGGAGTGCATGGCTGACCAGTGAAGTATTTGGCCAACCGGTGGAGTGCATGGCCGACCAGTTAGGTGTTTGGTCGACCAGTGAAGTATTTGGCTGACCGGTGGAGTGCATTGCCAACCAGTGAAGTATTTGGCCGACCGGTGGAGTGCATGGCCGACCAGTCAGCTGTTTTGGCCGACCAGTCTTTCTTCAAGGAGTGAAGTTGACCAACTAGACAGATCATCGTTATACAAGCGAAGTTATGATAACGGCTTCAGCTAGAATTAGTCATGCCTACGCGGGAATCTCTCAGTTTATCCCAAAGAAGTCGCATATTGTTGTATTTTAAATGTTATTATTAATTAAATATTATGAGAGTAACATAAATGAACCGGTCAAAGGGAATATCTAATGTACTGTAATGCCTCGGATTCTCCGATGTGGTTTAATGGCGGGATTAGTAGGCCGGGAGGGCCATACTTGTTTAAATGTGCCATTGAATGATAATATGCATGTATATGTGAATTATATTATAATATGATGTTAAATGCATGTATGTGGGTCCACATTTTAATTACAGGGGTGTGATGGTAATTTGGCCCGTTGAGGGTATAATTGTATATTTGTATGCATGTCGGTGATATGTTGTTGAGACCACATTATAATGTGGGTTTGTTCGAGCTATTCGGCATGAGACGATCTTGGTTTATTGATTAGTGGTCTAGTCATAACAGGTTTAAGTTCTGGGCTCGGGATGAGTCTCGGGGTGATTTTAAGGGTTTTTGACTTGGGGTTTCAATCCTTAAGGCCTGGGATCGAATCTACTCACCGTGTGGGCATGTTTCGAGGTCCCGAGAGAGTGGTGCTTAGGTTAAGACCCTATCCATGTTGATTCTCATTAATGGAGGTTATAATTGGTTGTGATTAGGTAACCGCTAAGGAACCAAAGGATCGATCGTTCTCAGGAGTCATCCTTATAATATTTCTCGCTCGAACCTGAGGTAAGAAAATTGCACCCCGTGTATATGACATGTATGATAGTTGTTGAGGCATGCTGGTTGATGAATGTGGACATGGATTGCATATTAAATGCTAGTGAATATTGTTTACTTGTATATGGCACTGATTAGTCAGGGACACTGACCTAAGAGTCAGAAATGACATAAGCGTCCTGAACGCAGGGCCGAGTGAAGATTAGATCTAATCGATATCAGCGTTGAATGGCTCTAAGGCATTAACGCTGGACCAACCCTAAGGTCGATGAACTTATAAGCGCTTGGCTAGTCTAAGACTCGTTACTGAGAGCCAGGGCCGAAGGCCCAGGTGACCGCTCATCACATGGCTAGGGAACGATGTTCCAGGGTTATGACTCTATGGTCATGAGGAAGGTTATGTTGGTGACCAGTCACCATGCACCTATCCTCTTTAAACTAGTGAAAGGTTCACTTATCTGTAAAGTCCGGTGACCCTATCGTCACATGGCTTAAGGGAGCTTCACCCACATTAGTGACTTTTGCGACTGTCACCTATCTGTTTTGGACTGAAAGTCCTGAATGATTATTATGATCATTGTTGATATTATATCATGCTATATTGTGTTTTCTTGCTGGGCCTTGGCTCACAGGTGCTATGTGGTGCAGGTAAAGGGAAAGAAAAGCTCACCCAGCCTTGAGTGGAGAGCTTAGGTGGTGATGTTTACATATGTGGCCTCTTGACCACCACGGCCAAGGAGTTCTCAGAGGAACTAGGGGGTTTACCCTATTTTTGCCGCTTAGGCCGGCGGGGTTGTAAATTTAAAACAGTGGTGGTCGTTTTGAGTTGTAAATAACTTGTAAATGTTTTAATAGGCTCATGAGCAGTTATATACTTAATAAAATATATCCTTCCCTCTTTATTGTTTTTCCACCTTAACCTGTTAATAACACTTAGAACACGTTTTTAACCAAAGGACTCGGGTAGCGGGTCAAACTTCCGGTTCACCGATCACCGTAACTGTTCTGGGGTAACCAGGACATTACAACTTGGTATCATAGCATGCCAAGGTTAGGGTTCCTGTAGACTGGCTGGGCATGTACACACATCACTGAAGTCAAGCTCGACTCATGGTTTGGTAACTATTTATGTAGTTATATGTATAACTGCTTAAATATGGTATATATATGCTTTACTTGTATGCATGAGACACTATGTTAAACTTATGCCCTGACATATTATATCTTTAGCAAATGTGTGCTAATTAGTACTGAGATTGCTGGAACATACTTATTAGTATTGTTGTTTATGGATTATTATGCGATACATGCTAAGTGCTAAATGCTATAAACATGTATCTGCTTGTATAATTGTATGAGTGTGGAATATGATAATTGTCTGCTTGTTCTTGGACCATAAGGCGGCAAGAGGTTTAGTTATTACTACCTAACTGGTCGTATTGATCATTATTTCAACAAGGTATCAGATAAGAATGAATCCAGGGAAGACAGATACTTCAGCTGGCCAGAGTGATCAGAGCCAGAATAATAATAATAGTCAGGGTCAGGAAAATGACCAGTCACAGATTCCAAAGCCTGGTCCTGTTAACTGGCAGCAGATAATCAGTGATATGCAGGCGACAGTGTTAAGGCAGGGAGAGGAGCTTCGTCTCCTAAAACAGCAACAAGTGCTTGCAGTGGCCTGCGTATCAGAGGCACCTCCTGTGCCAGTGCCAGTAGCAGAGCATCTTCCTGAGGTTGGGAATAAGTGGGAGCCTCTCTATGAAAGGTTCAGGAAGCAACAACCTCCAGTATTTGAGGGCAGTGCAGATCCTGCCAAGGCAAAGCAATGGATGAGTATGATTACCACTATCCTTGATTTCATGATGGTAACTGGTAATGAGAGGGTGGCCTGTGCCACTTATATGTTTCGGGAGGATGCTCGAATTTGGTGGGAGGTTATTACCCAGACTAAGAATGTAAATGCCCTGAGTTGGGAAGAGTTTCAAATTCTGTTTAACGAGAAATATTATAATGATGCTATCAGGGCAGCTAAAGCTAAGGAGTTCATTAAGCTACTTCATGGAAATTTATCAGTTTCTGAGTATGCCTTGAAATTCGATCATTTGGCAAAGCTTTCCATGGAGTTGGTGCCCACTGATGGGACCAGGAGAGAGAGATTCTTGCAGGGGCTACAACCCCGATTAGCCCGTGATGTACGTATCACCACTGTGGCTGGGGTTACTACCTATGCACAGGTGGTTGAGAAGGCACTCATAGCTGAGAGTGCAGAGAACAGGATCTGGTGTGACAGTGCAGCCAGAAAGGATTTCAAGAGGACAGGTCCTCCATTTGTGGGTTCTGGTAGGGGTGTAGGCCCCAGTGATCAGAAAAGGAAGGTTCTTGATATCTTCCTAGTTCCAGGTCCTGATAGGTGGCCCCGTGGTATTTCAATGGGTCGTCCAGGTGCTAGTGAAGCCTGGAAGTCTTATCCTAAATGCCCTAGATGCAAGAGGCATCATCTGGGAGAGTGTAGGGCAAGGGCCTGCTTCTCATGTGGAGCAGTGGGTCATCTTAAAAAGGATTGCCCTAAGGCTAGAAAAGAATAACCTAGAAAGGCGGACAGCTCGGCCCCAGCTCGAATGTTCGCATTGACTCAAGCAGAAGCTGAGGCTTCTCCCTAAGTTGTTACAGGTCAGCTTCTTAGCGCTAGAACCCCTTATAATGTATTGATTGATTGTGGTGCTACACATTCTTTTGTTGCTAGTAGTGTTATTGATAGATTGTGTAGACCCCGTGATTTTTATGCTGTGGGGTTTGGTACTTTGCTACCCACTAGAGAGCTAGTGGTATTAAGGAGATGGGTCAGATCTTTGCCAGTGACAGTGGAGGGCAGAGAGTTGTCAGTGGACTTGATAGAGTTGGTTATGACTGACTTTGATATGATACTGGGTATGGATTTGTTGGGAAAGTATGGGGTAGCTAGTGACTGCAGAAGGAAGATGGTCACCTTTGAGCTTGAAGGTGAAGATCCTTTTGTGTTTGTTGGTGTTGTGCATGGACCTCGCATTCCTATGATTTCTGTATTGAGGGCTAGGGATCTACTGCAAGGAGGTTGCATTGGATTCTTGGCCAGTGTGGTTGATACCACTCAGGTCGTGCCAGTGAGACCAGAAGATACTAGACTTGTTTGTGAATTTCTGGATGTGTTTCTAGAGGATTTGCCAGGGTTGCCACCGCACATAGAAATTGAGTTCGTTATAGAACTGGCACCAGGGATGGAGCCAGTGTCTAGAGCGCCTTACAGAATGGCCCCAGCTGAGTTGAAAGAATTAAAGGTGCAATTGCAAGAACTACTAGATTTGGGTTTTATCAGACCTAGCTTCTCACCTTGGGGTGCGCCAGTTTTGTTTGTAAAGAAAAAGGATGGTTCTCTAAGAATGTGTATTGATTACAGAGAACTGAATAAGCTGACAATTAAGAATAAGTATCATTTGCCAAGGATAGATCATCTGTTTGATCAGTTGCAAGGTAAGAAGGTATTCTCAAAGATTGACCTTCATTCTGGTTATCATCAGTTAAGGGTCAAGGAGGGAGACATACCGAAGACTGCTTTTCGTACCAGGTATGGCCATTATGCATTCCTATTTATGTCTTTTGGATTGACTAATGCCCCTGCTGCTTTTATGGATCTGATGAACAGAGTGTTCAAGGATTATTTAGACCAGTTTGTGATCGTCTTCATCGATGATATTCTTGTATATTCTCAGTCTGAGTCAGAGCATGAGCAGCATCTGAGGTTGGTTCTACAGAGACTGAGGGAACACAGACTATTTGCTAAGTTCAAGAAGTGTGAGTTATGGTTATCTCAGGTATCCTTTCTTGGGCACATTGTCAGTAAGGACGGGATTAAGGTAGATCCAGCGAAGATCAAAGTGGTCAGAGATAGGCCAAGGCCAAAGAATGCTTTTGAGGTTAGAAGTTTCCTTGGATTGGCAGGTTATTATAGGCGTTTCGTGGAAGGGTTCTCAAAGATAGCTAGTGCATTGACTGAGCTGACACGCAAGAGCAAGAAATTTGTGTGGTCAGATAAATGTGAGAACAGCTTCCAGGAACTGAAGCAAAGATTGATTACAGCTCCAGTCCTGAGTCTTCCAACAGATCAGGAGAAGTTTGTGATTTATTGTGACACTTCTCATCAGGGTTTGGGCTGTGTTCTGATGCAGTCAGAGAAGGTAATTGCTTATGCTTCTTGTCAGTAGAAGGAGTATGAAAAGAGATATCCCACTCATGATTTAGAGTTAGAGGCGGTGGTCTTTACTTGAAAGATATGGAGGCATCATCTCTATGGAGAGAAGTGTGAGATCTATACAGACCACAAGAGCTTGAAGTACTTCTTCACCCAGAAAGATCTTAATATGAGGCAAAGGCGTTGGCTGGAGTTAGTAAAAGATTATGATTGTGAGATTTTGTATCATCCAGGAAAGGCCAATGTGGTAGCTAATGCTTTAAGCCGGAAGGGTCCGAGACAGATTCATGGTATGAGGCTGATAGACAGAGAGTTAGTAGATGATATGACCAGAGCTGGTATAGAGTTGCTGGTGGGCCAGTTGGCTAATATTACGCTACAGTCTACACTGTTGGATAGAATTAAGGAGGGTCAGTTGAGTGATCCACAACTGATCAAGATTAGAGAGGATGTTCTGGCTGGAGCGTCCAGAGATTATACAGTGTCTGAGTTAGGCTTGTTGAGATACAAAGGGCGAATATGTGTTCCGTTAGACACTGCCTTGAGGCGAGAGATTCTGGATGAATCTCATACTACACCTTACTCTTTGCATCCAGGCACCACGAAGATGTATGAGGATGTGAGACCGTTATATTGGTGGTCAGGGATGAAGAGAGATGTAGTAGATTATGTGGCTAAGTGCTTGACATGTCAACAGGTCAAGGTTGAGCATCAAAGTCCGGCAGGGTTATTGCAGCCTCTGGATATTCCAAAGTGGAAGTGGGAAGACATCACGATGGATTTCGTGGTGGGCTTACCCAGGACTGTTGGTCAGCATGACTCTATTTGGGTGATAGTGGATTGTTACACCAAGTCAGCTCACTTTCTGCTAGTGAGGTCTACTTATACAGTTGACCAGTATGCAGATCTCTATGTGAGAGAGATCGTGCGGCTCCATGGTGCGCCTAGGTTAATCGTGTCAGATCGGGACCCTACTTTTACTTCCAAGTTCTAGGGGAGTTTATAGAAAGCCATGGGGACACAATTGAAGTTCAGTACTGCTTATCATCCTCAGACAGATGGGCAATCTGAGAGGAGAATCCAGTTATTGGAAGACATGCTGCGAGCATGTGTGCTGGACTTTGGTGGATCTGGGAGTAAGTATCTGCCTTTGATTGAGTTCTCCTACAATAACAGTTATCAGTCTACCATTGGAGTTGCACCTTATGAGATGTTGTATGGTAGGAAGTGCAGATCTCCCATTCATTGGGATGAGATAAGTGAAAGGAGATACTTGGGTCCTGAGGCAGTTCAGAGGACCAGTGAGGCTATTGAGAAGATTAGAGCTCGGATGCTTACTTCTCAGAGTAGACAGAAGAGCTATGTAGATCCCACGCGCAGGAACGTGGAGTTCCAGGTGGGAGACTATGTCTTCCTTAGGGTCTCGCCATGGAAAGGGGTGAGAAGGTTTGGGAAGAAGGGCAAGCTGAGTCCTAGATTTGTAGGTCCATTTGAGATCCAGGAAAGGATTGGTCAGGTGGCTTATAGACTGGCTTTGCCTCCAGCGTTGTCGACCGTTCATAATGTATTCCATGTTTCAGATCTTCGGAGGTATGTATCTGAAGTGAGCCATATTCTAAGTTATGAAGATCTAGAGCTTGAACCAGATCTCTCCTTTGAGGAGCAACCAGTCCAGATTCTTGACAGAAAAGATAAGGTCCTCAGGAATAAGACGATACCTTTGGTTAAGGTATTGTGGAGGAACAGCAAGGTCGGGGAAGCGACCTGGGAGCTGGAGTTAGATATGCAGAGTCAGTATCCCGAGCTGTTCAGGTAAATTTCGAGGACAAAATTTCTGTAAGAAGGGGATAGTTGTAATGCCCCGGATTCTCCGATGTGGTTAAATGGCGGGATTAGTAGGCCGGGAGGACCATACTTGTTCAAATGTGCCATTGATTGATAATATGCATGTATATGTGAATTATATTATAATATGATGTTAAATGCATGTATGTGGGTCCACATTTTAATTACAGGGGTGTGATGGTAATTTGGCCCGTTGAGGGTATAATTGTATATTTGTATGCATGTTGGTGATATGTTGTTGAGACCACATTATAATGTGGGTTTGTTCGAGCTATTCAGCATGAGACGATCTTGGTTTATTGATTAGTGGTCTAGTCATAACAGGTTTAAGTTCGGGGCTCGGGATGAGTCTCGGGGTAATTTTAAGGGTTTTTGACTTGGGGTTTCAATCCTTAAGGCCTGGGATCGAATCTACTCACCGTGTGGGCATGTTTCGAGGTCCCGAGAGAGTGGTGCTTAGGTTAAGACCCTATCCATGTTGATTCTCATTAATGGAGGTTATAATTGATTGTGATTAGGTAACCGCTAAGGAACCAAAGGATCGATCATTCTCAGGAGTCGTCCTTATAATATTTCTCGCTCGAACCTGAGGTAAGAAAATTGCACCCCGTGTATATGACATGTATGATAGTTGTTGAGGCATGCTGGTTGATGAATGTGGACATGGATTGCATATTAAATGCTAGTGAATATTGTTTACTTGTATATGGCACTGATTAGTCAGGGACACTGACCTAAGAGTCAGAAACGACATAAGCGTCCTGAACGCAGGGCTGAGTGAAGATTAGATCTAATCGATATCAGCGTTGAATGGCTCTAAGGCATTAACACTGGACCGACCCTAAGGTCGATGAACTTATAAGCGCTTGGCTAGTCTAAGAATAGTTACTGAGAGCCAGGGCCGAAGGCCCAGGTGACCATTCGTCACATGGCTAGGGAATGATGTTCCAGGGTTATGACTCTATGGTCATGAGGAAGGTTATGTTGGTGATCAGTCACCATGCACCTATCCTGTTTAAACTAGTGAAAGGTTCACTTATCTGTAAAGCTCGGTGACCCTATCGTCACATGGCTTAAGGGAGCTTCACCCACATTAGTGACTTTTGCGACTGTCACCTATCTGTTTTGGACTGAAAGTCCTGAATGATTATTATGATCATTGTTGATATTATATCATGCTATATTGTGTTTTCTTGCTGGGCCTTGGCTCACGGGTGCTATGTGGTGCAGGTAAAGGGAAAGAAAAACTCACCCAGCCTTGAGTGGAGAGCTTAGGTGGTGATGTGTACATATGCGGCCACTTGACCACCACGGCCAAGGAGTTCTCAGAGGAACTAGAGGGTTTACCCTATTTTTTCCGCTTAGGCCGGCGAGGTTGTAAATTTAAAACAGTAGTGGCCGTTTTGAGTTGTAAATAACTTGTAAATGTTTTAATAGTCTCATGAGTAGTTATATACTTAATAAAATATATCCTTTCCTCTTTATTGTTTTTCCACCTTAACCTGTTAATAAAACTTAGAACACGTTTTTAACCAAAGGACTCGGGTAGCGGGTCAAACTTCCGGTTCACCGATCACCGTAACTATTCTGGGGTAACCAGGGCATTACATGTACGATCCATGAGCCTATAAATAAATGGTTCATGGCATCATTTGGGGGGATCTGATCTTTTTAGACTGAGAAAAACTCTCTAGTTTGGAGACTTTGGGACTGTTACTTGGGGTATTCTTGGGGCATTTTCTAAGAGATTTTAGAGAGAGAAACTATGTATTTTTCTACTTACACTTAAGAAACTCAGTTGGCTCAAGTTCATCTGATCTTAAGTGTAGGATATATATCACAACTCCAAGTGGATTAGGCTATTACCAATAAATTAGGGCTGAACCACTATAAAATTATCTGTGTCGTATTTTTCTCTTGAAGGTTCATTGTAGTTTTGACGTCTACTCGTTGTTGGCCAAAATCGTGGTCAATTTTTTGGTGCTTTCATTGAGAGCCTGAAGAGAAGAAACACACAACTATCGTATCAAGATGGCGCCCAAGATTACCAGTGTGGCATCCAAAAAGTCAGGCACGTCAAAAGAACCTGCTAGATCAGAAGGTCTTGGACCGCAGAACCCAGAGACTGAGCCCAGGGTCTTTCTCGAGGAGACCACTCCAGAAGTTGAACAACTCCAGGAAGCAATAGGTGATTTCCAAGAGAAGATGGGGAAATTCAATGCTTGACAGGAGTCTTTCGCTGAAGAGATGGCCAGGCAGAGAGCTGCGTTAGAGCAGCAAAGGCGCGATATGGAGGCCAGAAGCGAAGAGCTCAGACAGCGACAGGAGGAAGTCGACCGGAGACATCGTGAAGCAGCACTTGCTCTAGAAGCGGCTACCCAATTGGCCCAAGCCAATGCTCAAGTCGCGGCACAAGCAGCCACCCAGGGAGTAAGAAATAATAATGCTGGTCGGAGGACCACTGATAGAGCCAATTCTCGGGGACCGGACAGAAGCAGGAGTAACCCCCCTGGTCGGGAAGATGATGGGGACTGATCTAGAACTGCCTTGATGCAAAGGGAGCACTCTAGAACCCTCTCCAATAGCCACCGATCAGAAACTTCTAGATCAGGGAGTCACCGATCGGGCAGTAAAAAGACTCCACCCAGGTAGGATCAGACCAGGACTCCTCAAGATAAGAGGACTTCACAATTCAAAGATGGGCATGGTCGTGATGAGGCTGATAGTCATCACACCGACCAGTCAAAGGAAAAGGAGGGCAACGGCCAACAAGGAGGAAAAGACTGCCTGAGGTGTACCGAAAGGCCTCCACTGCACCCCGACCAGCAGCATAGTGGGAGAGCGCAAGTCCCGCGTAGTAAGCCCTCTGAAAAATTGAAAAGTACGGTGTTCAATCGGGCAGGAGAGCATGCTTCCCAGAAGGATCTGAGGGACGTTATCACCAACAAGAGGAGGACCGTCCTGGTCGAAGGGAAAAATCTGAACTGCCCTGCCAATCAAGTAGAAATACTTGACGACAGTACACCAGTTGGTAATGCCCGACCAGGCAGTCAAGACCTTGGAACTTCATCAGTTGCACCAGCCATCTAAGCCCAGCTTGACGTGCTAACAGCTGCAGTGCAAGGTTTGTCAAAACGACCTTCCGGGATAGATGCGATAGACCACCGGAGTGGCAGCCCATTTTGTGCCCGGATTAGAGCAGCCCAGCTGCCGGCAAAATATAAAGCACCGGTTCTGCCAGTATATACAGAAAAGGCAGACCCCATTAGACATGTTGGGAAATTCGAGGACCAGATGGAACTGCTCGGGGTGAGTGACGATTATCGGTGTAGATTTTTCCTGACTACTTTGTCGGATACTGCCCAGGAATGGTATTGGAAGTTTAAGCCGAACTCCATTACCTCTTGGGAGGCATTCAGGAAGGAGTTTTGTAGACAGTTCAGCGCTACCCAGACTCCACCAGTTTATGCCAACCACTTGGCAGATATCAAACAAGGAAAAGATGAGTCTCTAAAGAATTATATGCAGAGATTCATGAGAGAAGCCAATAGAGCAACTGCTATAGGAGAGGAGGGGAAGATGGTTGCCATATCCGCTGGGATAACTTATCGGAGCCCTTTGTGGGATAGTATACATAGAAATCCAATTTCAACACTTCAACAATTTCTTGACCCAGCAGACAAGTATATGAAATTGGACGATGCAATCGAGAAAGAGGAGAATGGCATAAACAATTCGGGCGGATCAACTGACCCTCCTAAGGATGGTGGAAAGAAACATGGAAATAATGGGTCTGACCACCATGAGGAAAAGAAAGCAAAGTTGAGTTCAAACGAAAATCCAATCAAGTATGAGCCTCAGTTCACTAATTACACCACTCTCTCGGCCAGCTGAGCGATTATATATCTTGCTAGTTATGAAGAGGTTCCCTACAAGAAACCTCCACCCATCAGGAAAGAGATGAGGAAGAGAGATATGAATAAGTTTTGTCATTTCCATGGAGATTATGGTCACGACATGAATGAATGCAATCACCTCAAGGATGAGATAGAATTTCTTCTCCGGTCGGGTAAGTTGAGAAAGTACCGGGCAGAGACACCCCAAGGAGAAGGAGGCAGCATCAATCCTGGGTTCAAACGACAGAGATCTCCACCCTTGCAGCCCGGACCTGTGGACTTTACCTTAGACACTATATGTGGAGGTCCACACTTGGATAATGATAGCAACGAAGCAAGGGAGAGGTATGCTGAGCGAGAGTGCTAGGATCAGAAACCATTAGAACGGCGAGCATCGGAGGATATATTGTCACTAAATATCGCTTTCAGAGTGGTAGTTTAATTTCAAGTTGTTTAACTTGTTATTTTAATTTGGTTTATGAGCTGGTTATTTGCTGACCAGTCACCTATTTTTGAACAATTTTTGTTGTTTAAGACTCGTTATTAGACACGTATTATCCTTTTTTAATTTACGAGTAATAAAAGAGATTACGTGCAGCGTGGTCGATTCTTGCTACAAACGTGCATGTGTGTTAATTATTCGAACAATGTTCAACTGGTCGGTAAAATCGGACAGTGTTCAACTGGTCGATACGTTCGAGCAGTGTTCAACTGCTCGAATATTTTCCATATATTCTATGTGTTTCACGAGTAATTAACTGCTCGAACAGATTCGGTCAAGTAGCAAGTGACTAAGAGTCTTTCAACCCTCGATCACTTGGGGGGCACATGGGGTATACTGGTATATAATTTAACACAGACAATAAGAGCACGAGTTAAGATGTCTGTTTTTAGGCTGACTTGTAAGTTTTCGAAGTCCAAAAAGGCCAATAAGCTAACTTGTTTGACAAAGCTAACTTGTTTGACAAAGCTTAAGTAACTTGGAATTTTTTTTAAAATTTCAAGTTAGAAGCAGATATTCGTGTGACAATAAATATTATGCTCATAAAATGTTATAGCAATAAGAGTGTGAAAAAGTATACTTAGTATGGACTTATGAAATGTCTAGAATTTCAAAGTTAGAAAACTAAGTACCCATGTGAAAATATAAGGCATACATCAAAGTGACTTTACTATTCACAAAAAACTTATAACTTTTTAAGTCTAAAAAGACTTAGAATGTTTCAAGTTAACAAAGAAAAGTAAAGTATAATTGCATGAACCATAAAGATTTTGTGCAAACCCGAGGACATAAGGGCATGCATCCGAGCGGTTAGGCTGTGGTATCCGAGTATATGGTGTGCGTCCGAGGAGCAGCATGTTCGAGGAGTAGCATTGCCAAGAAGCTGTTTAGGTTCCGAGGCACAAGGCTTCCAAGGGACAAAAGAAATTTGATCGGTTAGGAATGGTAAAAGAAACAAGTTTGATGGGCTAAAGGAAACGTTTGATCGTGGGTTTACTACAAAAGTGAAAGTTACTGACCGGATGGAAGCTTTTGGATGACCTCAAAAACATTTTGCTAGAGAAAAAGTTTATCATACGAGTAAATCATATAATAAAATTGGGGGGCAAATGTTATCGCCAAAATTTCAGTTCGATGATGTGGCAATCCGAAGTGACAAGTGGCAATGCATGGTCAATAAATGGCACATTAATAGTCAATAAATGTGTTGGCTCTTCGGAGTTGTGATAAAGTGATCTGATCAATCTACTAGAATTTATGTCCGACCGGTAAAGAATTTTGACTGACCAGTCAAATGCTTTGGTCGACCAGTCAATTGTTTTGGCCGACCAGTCAAGTATTTTGCTAGACCAGAGATGTGTCATGCTAGGCCAGAGATGTGTCAAGCTAGACTAGAGAAGTGTCATGTTAGACTAGAGATGTGCCATGCTAGACCAGAGATGTGCCATGTTAGACCAGAGATGTGTCATATTAGACCGGTGGAGTGCATGGGCGACCAGTGAGGTGTTTGGCCGACCGGTGGAGTGCATGGCCGACCAGTGAAGTATTTGGTCGACCGGTGGAGTGCATGGCCGACCAGTGAAGTATTTGGTCGACCGGTGGAGTGCATGGCCGACCAGTTAGGTGTTTGGCCGACCGATAGAGTGCATGGCCGACCAGTGAAGTATTTGGCTGACCGGTGGAGTGCATGGCCGACCAGTCAGCTGTTTTGGATGACTAGTCGAGTGTTTTGGGCGACCAGTCAAGTGTTTTGGCCGGCCAGTCTTTCTTCAAGGAGTGAAGTTGGCCGACTAGACAGATCATCGTTATGCAAGCGAAGTTCCGGTAACGGCTTCGGCTAGAATTAGTCGTGCCTACGCGGGAATCTCTCAATTTATCCCAAAGAAGTCGCATATTGTTGTATTTTAAATGTTATTATTAATTAAATATTGTGAGAGTAACATAAATGACCTGGTCAAAGGGAATATCTGATGTACGATCCATGAGCCTATAAATAAATGGTTTATGGCATCATTTGGGGGGATCTGATCTTTTTCGACTGAGAAAAACTCTCTAGTTTGGAGACTTTTGGACTGTTACTTGGGGTATTCTTGGGGCATTTTCTAAGAGAGTTTAGAGAGAGAAACTATGTATTTTTCTACTTACACTTAAGAAACAGTTGGCTCAAGTTCATCTGATCTTAAGTGTAGGATATATATCACAACTCCAAGTGGATTAGGCTATTACCAATAAATTGGGGCTGAACCACTATAAAATTATATGTGTCATATTTTTCTCTTGAAGGTTCATTGTAGTTTTGACGTCCACTCGTCATTGGCCAAAATCGTGGTCAACACCCAATAACCTGGCAATGTACTAAATACCCAATATACCCCTTAACTCACACCGAGTCAAGTATGGGTCCCATTGTGACTTTCCCACTAGCTTTCTCCCTAGGATCGTCTCGTGCCGAGTTACCCAAATATATCCACATAATAATGTAGTCCCACACATATATCATATATATGCCAAATATACCCATAACGGGCCAAATTACGAAAATTTCCCTTTTGATTGATTATGGGCACACATGCATATTTAATACACCTAACACATGCATATTTAATACACCTAACACATGCATATCAAGTCATATTATAATATAACTCACATAATCATATAATGATACACATATATATATATCACATAATCACATAATTTCCATAATTTGCCATCCTAACCCCCTAATCAAGGCCCTCAGCTTTATTAGGTAATTTAAGACGTTACACATAGGGGCGACCAACGTAATAGTACGTCCATGATTGGGCTAAGCTTCTCGACCAGCGCGTAGCACGCTATTGTCACCCTTGATTAATAAGTCAAGGATTTAATCAGACATTCAGATAACCAGGCAAATAGATACAGATATAGATAAGCATACTTCAGACAATACAAGTATGCACACATATAAATCATGGTATCTTAACTAACCAAACACAAAACAATAATAACCATGTTCCTTAACGGGGCTGAGCCCTACTTATGCAAACAAGGCAAGCATTCATTAAATAATTATCCAGACACAGAGTATTCAAGCATAATCTAAATCACGTTCATTCTCAGGGACTGAGCCCTATTCATAGTTATAATCAACAATTGGGTACAACCCTAATCACATATACTGCGTATTAGGTACAGTAAACGCCAAAATAATTTTCAACTACACAAAATAAATTTCTCATTTAATTATATTTAAAACATCTTTTACAACAACAAAGTATAAATACTGGGATTTAATTATGAACTAAATATATTAGTGATCAAAGTTAATTTTAAAAAAAAAAAACATAATTGTAACCAATTACCTCATCATGTAAACACACATTGATACCCTTTTAAAAAAGAAACAAATATTATGAACTATTACCGAAGAATAGGGAACCAAGCTCGATAGGGTGAGATGAAGAATAGAGACACTTAAACAAACTTCTTCGGAATACATTAGAGTTAATTTTTGAAAAATTGAGCAGTTGAGTTTCATGATCGATCACCTTGTGTCACTGGAACATACAATAATTCCACACACAGCAGCCCCTCCCAGGACTACACAGAAACAATGCACCCCCCCCCCCCCCCCCGAACACCAAATCCCCGAATACATCTACTACCTTTACTAAGAACAATTTAAGAAAATGAAAACAGTAATTCATTCACTGACAACACCAAATTTCCTCTCCACAGGCCTGTGCTTTGCCGTCCACTAACTCACCATTCGCTTAGTGGGTCAAAAATCTATCCCCCTCCTCATCTCTCCATTAAACCAATTAACTCCCATGGCCACTCGTTTGTGCAATGAAATTTAGGATATTCACCAATCAATAATTGTACAACAGATATTTATCAATGAATTTATCTTTGGTAAAAATAAATTAAAAAAAAGAAGTTGGAAATAGCCCTCTTCATCGGAAAATAAAAAAAGAAAAAGAAAAAGTTAAAAAGAAACTGTAGTAGATACAAAAGAAGAAAATTATTTCCCAATACTAACTGCTCAACACACTGATCACTCACTCCCCCTCTCTCTCTCTCTCTCTCTCTCTACACTACTCTCTCTCTATCAACATAATGCAAAGGC
Organism: Humulus lupulus; assembly: GCF_963169125.1. NCBI lineage: Eukaryota > Viridiplantae > Streptophyta > Magnoliopsida > Rosales > Cannabaceae > Humulus > Humulus lupulus. Next base: position 164,314,450 of record NC_084797.1, on the reverse strand, counting down.
AATCTCTAGGCTCGCCGGTGTCTAAGCTCCACAGCCATGGCGGCCCGAAGGAGGACTCACTCGTAGTGGAGGACGGCGACGTTAAGCGCAAGGATCTCTTTGCCTCTTCTTCTTCTATCGTCGACTACGATAAGGACAACCACAAAGCCACCAAGCCTCATCACCGCTTGTCCTCTCCTCCTCCGATCAAGCCACACAAGTTCATCCACTTCATTCCTCTCCTCACGCTCCTTTGCTTCTTCGTTCTATTCCTCTTCTCCCACAGTCCGTCCCAATCCGGTGAGTTTTCTTAATCCACGGTCACCGTTTGATCATGTCCTCACCGTCCACACCGTTGATTTTACCTTTTCCTTTTACATTTTTGTTTCAGATATGGCTCCATTCATAGGATTCAAATGGCCTGCGAAGCATCTAGGTAAAATGCCGATTTTTCCCATTCATTTTCATATTTGTACTTTCTAAACTGTTTTCTTAGTTATTAATATATTTTTATTTCATGATTGTAGACTCTGCAGAAAACTCCATTTACGAAATCGGCCAATTTACGGAGGTTCACAAGGGCGATATTTTGGCGATTCGAAGCCTCAGAAACTTGCAGGAGATCCAAAAACTCGCCCCGAAATCTCGCTCCCACCGAAAATTTGCCGATTTTTAAGCCGCATTTTTTTGTCTGGTTATCTTCTCTGTTCTATCTACTCTAGTCTTCCGTTCCGCCCGTTTCTTCCTCCCCAAGCCCCCAGCAGCTCCACCAGTGGGAACTCGCACGTGCACGGCCTCTACTCTCTTCTCATTCTTTTCGCACTGTACATCAAATTTGTTTTATTTTTCTGGAAAATGTCCCAAAAAAATTACGGAAATAATATATACAGCTAGATGTGGATAAATTTTATAACCTTTTCTGCGAATACCGTACGCTGTATGACTGAGCCTCGGGGAAATTTTTTAATGCAAAACAGCTGGATGGACCGTTAATGCACCTCGAACGTTGGGTTTTTTCTTTTTATTATGCCAGCCTGGCGATGATGGTACCAGGTTCTTGATAGATTAGTATCATGGCTGTGATCTTCATAGGGTGCACAGATTTTCCGTGCTACCGATCTTAGCTGCTTCCACGTTATTCCACATTACTCCATTCAATACTTAATTTGTTTCTTGTTTTATAGAATTATTATTGTTTCTAATATTTTTGTCGCCAGCTTCTATAATAGCCCATTCGGAAGAATAAAGATTTTTATTTGTTTTTTAGAGACAACTTCCGAATTAAGAATTATTCATCGTTTTTCTTTTTCTTTTAAATACAATGTAACAATGGATATGTAGATACCCTCCAGCCAACGAGTAAATATAGATTAAGTTATATTATTTTTCATGTTTCAGGAAATTTGTCATTTTAGTATGAAACTAATAAATTATTAGTGAATACAAATGAAAGTATTTATATGAAAAAGGACTTTTAATACATGTGTATAAATTAGTTGTGTACATAATAATAATAATCATTTACTTGCCATCAGTTTCTGATAAATTCACGGGTCTCATGTAAAAAAAATGAGCATGACAATTAAAAAAAAATGATATTCAATTTAAAATAAAATGTATTACAAAGAAAACATGACAATATATAAGCTTGTGAGTTATGGTTGTGCAATAGCGAAGGAGTTAGTTGAGTGTATATTTAGCTAATCTCATCTGAGGAGGAGGTTTCAACTTTTTAATGGAGATGTGAACAAGGTACACGTGTCACGACAAGAGTGTACGTAACACGAAATATTTATCCTGCTAAAATTGTCGGTGGGTCAGCCAAAAGCTGATCTCTCACCCTTTAATCGTTACCGTTTAGAAAGATAAAAATGTTTTTGAAAATTATGAATGTGTGAGCTGGAGGTTAGTGATAACTGATGATGACGTGTAAAATGACACGTGTCATCATCATAGAGTATATGGCCAAAATATGCGTATTTGTGGTTAAAATACTCAATTAAATGTAAAATATGCGTGGGGTCACCCACCCAACCCATAATACAAAACTCTTACGTGGAAGGATGACGATTAGGTTGATTTGTTCTTTAATTATTTTTATTTTATTTTAGGGACATTTGTGCTTCATTATTGTGTTTGTAGTATTTAAGTATCTAAATTATTTTTTTGGCAGCAAAAATATATTTTGTCCATATTTTAGTACAATTATTTATTTCGTCATTAAGCCCACCTATATGTCATAAAATTTACGTATAACTTGAATACTTTTTCCGCAAACATATTTTAAATTGGGTAATTTTGCTGCAAATATTTATTTAATTGGCTACTTTTATCGCAAATATCTATTAATTATGTATTTTCAACTATGTATCACAATCAAACTTACCAGAATTAACAATTATATAAAACTGCACAAAATATAAATAAAAAATAATTTTATTGTTAAAAAAATAATTTAGTTACTTAAGTAATTTCACAGCAAAATTCCCAATATTTTATTTATTTTTGTAAAACTTATGTATGTTAAGATGAGATGATTGCCATAGTCGGCCCCACCTTCTTTTTATCATTATTAGGACATTATAGGTCCCCCGTAATGATCCAAGCCAAAGTAGCAAATTATCATGGCCACCAAATCATATAGTTGTTGTGTTCGAGACAAACTAGTTAAGATCAATTATTATTTATTTATTTTTGAGAAATTACGCTTAAAATGTTTAAAGTTTGTATTTATTGATAATTAAATGTTATTATTATTATTATTATTGCAGTAAAAGCACTGAAGTATTATTGATTTTCTTGTATTTTGTAAGTATCAACTATTCAATTTGATTTTTGACTAAAATTTTTACTGTTAAAATACTTAAATATTGTATTTACTTACCACTAAATACCAAAAAATGTTAATACCAAAAAACTAAAATAATTAATAAAAATTATTGTAAAAATTAAATCATTTTTCGCTATTTTTAAATCCTGCAATACTTTTAAAATTAAAAAAATAATTAAAACCATAATTTAATTGATTTAAGAATTAAAAAATATATTAAAAATGTAATATGTATTAAAATAAAAATTAAATCATAATACTAAGTTTTTCCCTTTTGTCATTCTCCTCTCTTCTTCTTTTTTTTATTTTCATTTTATTTTAATTAAAATAGATCTTTCATATACTTTTACTTTTAAATCAATTAAAATAATTTTTAACAATTTTTTATATTTTAAAATATATTTTTATTATTTTTTAATTTTACAATTATTATAGGATCTAAAAATGACAAAAAATAATTTTATTGTTTTGGTACTTTTACTGTAATTTTTTTTAAAAATATTTAGTCGTAAGTAAACACAAAATTTAGGCAAAAGTCATACTTAACTATTGGTACCTACGGCATGCAAGAAAAAAAAAATAATGTTTTTGTACTTTCATCACTAAAAGTTTTGGTATTTAGCCGTAAGTAAAAAAAAAAAATACAAAATTGAAGTATTTTAGCTGCAAATTTATTTTTATTTAAAATGATATTTAGTACAGCCCAACAATATATTTACAAAGATGATAGTGCAATCAATGTAATTGATGTTAACTAAATATATCTTTGTGTACGCCCCCAATATCCGCGAGTTATTAGCGAGCTGGAAAATGGCATAATTCAGTCCGCCACGTGTAAATCGTCCACCCGGAGTTGCTGTTACGAGTCTCTACCTCCCTAGCCCGAAGCTGATCAGAGAGTTAGCAGTCTACTCGAAGGCAGTGGGTCAGCAGTATGGATATCACGAGCTAGCGCTACATCGAGCTCGAGGTGCAGCATAGATCTGACACTCGAATCCTTGTAAAGGCTACCACACAATGTAAACGTGCACATATCAGACATCACGTGTCTATTCCATTCCTGAATTCTCGGACACGCAGCATAAACGTGCGTGTTCAGGTACCCTACGACTGGTTTGGTCCATGCGGCCCATCATCTCCCCTTACCTATTGATTAGACAACACCTCATTGTCAGGTTTTAGGAATTAATCATCAGTATCACAGAGATGACATGATGGGTAAGAAGGTCATGGGATGACCCCCTTTACCAACGCCCAGGTACCCTCTCCCTATAAATACCGAGACCCTGGGCGTTGCAAGAGGTTGGCATTTTTCGTTGTAAAGAAACACTCTGTAAAAAATACTCAAGAGATATCAATAATATTGACTGGTGGACTAGATGGATTTTAACCTTTGAACCACCTAAAAAGAAAGGAGTGATAACCTTCCCACAATACTAATTTCGCCAGTTTGGAATATAAATATTTTAATATTACGGTTCACTATTTAGCACTAATACATCCCGTTTATTTGTATAATTATCTATTGGCGAAGAACCGCGTCAACAGTTTGGTACTGTCATTGAGAGGATTTAGATTGGTGCTATTGCAGAAAACCTGACCATGGTGGTTACTCGTTCGAGGCATGGTAATGAAGCGGATCAACATGATGGGCAGGAGGCCCACCATGCCGCCATATTCGATGAACAAAACCCCGAGGTCCAGCAGCGACCAGGAAAGCAGCCAATGGGCCAGGGCGACACCGGAAGTTCGGCACCCCGGCCGCCAAATCTGAACCTGGATTCTACACGGCGATAGAGATGGAGAACGCCAGTTGAGAAGTCAGCTGTCGAAAGCAAACAAGCAAATCGAAGAGGTCTTGGTCCGGTTACCCCCTCTTACAACCAACGCTAACCTTGGAAAGAGGCATAGTGGGACTCATAGGTCCCGCCGGGATAACCGGTCCAGGCCCAGCCGGTCAGTCAGAACCTCAATTCCGAGTTCTACTCCCACGTCACACCACCACGGGGAAACTGTGTTTGAGGAGTTTCCTAGGGCCGATCAGCAATTCAGCCGATCGGTCCGAAACCTCAACTCCTAGCTCGATTCCACCCTCTAATGCACCCAGAAGGGCCCAAGGTAGCTCGCGGATGAGATCCAGGGAGGGCTCGCGAAGACAGCCTGCTCCGGCCAGCCGTCCTGCACCACGGTCAGACCGCCGAGCGCAGGACGCGGGGAATGGTAGAGTGGAGCGGGCGCGACCTAGCTTGATCCGCCCAGACGGGACTAGGATCACGTCACCAGTTAGGCATCCCCCGTCGCCCATAAGATACCCATCTCCTCCCCGTCCAGTCCGGGACATTTCAGCTCATGGGAGCAGCAGGAGAAATCCTCCTTCCGCCGATCCTTCCCGTCGCAGCCGAGCGCACGGGGAAGTCCCGGATCCTCACCCTCAGCAGTGGGCTCCGAGTTTTTCAAACGGTAGTTACTGGACCGGGAGTCATCGAAGTGGCATGTCCGGTGAAGACCTGCGCCATCATTTGAGTTTGGCTCAAAGCCCTCGGCCCACCCCGAGGGCCGACCTTCGAGATCGCCTCAACTCACAGAGAGGAGATCCGACTAGAAATGGTAGTCATGCTCACCGAGGGGAGGGTTTGTCGGAAGTACGTGACAGTGGGAATGTCCTGCCTAACCAAGCTCAAGCTTGGAGGGACAATAACCCGCCTAATGCTTACAATGGAACTGGAGCTGTTGAACAGCCCCAGAACAACCAAGGAAGTAAGGACCAAACCCTAGAGCGTCTAACTCAGATGGAGGAGCTGATGAAAAAGCTCTTATCGGGAAAGGAAAAAGATGAGTACGACTCGGGGGACGAACTCGAGCTCTTCGTCCCCAGCATAGCAGCCACGGCGTATCCACCTGATTTCCGTATGCCCCACTTGTCCAAGTTCGATGGAGACGGAGACCCGTCGGATCATTTGGGTATGTTCAACACCCTGATGATGGCCCACAACATCGGCCCCGAGCTAAGGTGTTTGATATTTCCTTCCACCTTGACAGGGCCGACCAGGCAATGGTTCAAGTAGAATAAAAAGCAGTCCATCAGCTCGTGGAAGACCTTTTCTGCTGACTTCGAGAGGGCATTCTGAGCTTCTCAGGCTGCCCGCGTCAAAGCCAACACCCTGGAAAACGTGAAGCAGCAGCCCGAGGAACCTTTGAAAGCTTACCTGAGCAGGTTCGCAAACGTCGCGGCTCGGGCCAGGGACGCGGACGATAGTTCCAAGCTTATGGCCTTGAGGACTGGAATCCTTGTTGGAGGAGGACTATGGAAAGAGATACAGAGAAAAGGTGTCAGCACCGTAGACGAATTCCTAAACAAGGCCCAGGGATGGATAAACCTGGAAGAGGCGCGAGCATCGGTCGCGGGAACCAGCCAAGCCCCTGATTAGCCCGTTGGAGTGGGAACGGATGTCGTGGAAATAACTCAAACTGTTACACAGAATAACCAATTGGGTGGAGGCAAGAGAAAAGGGAGCAGCGAGGGCGGCCAGCACGACCCGAAGAAGAACAAGCCCGTGGAAAAATTTAAGCCAGTCTACACGACTTACACCGAGCTCACAAGCACTAGGGAGAACATTTTCCTAGAAAACTCTGCCCGCCTTCCCTGAAAAAAGCCAGAGCCTTTGAAGCACCAGAAGGCCAAGAGGGACCCCTCTAAGTTTTGTCGATTCCACAACGATATTTGCCACAACACTGACGATTGTAGGCATTTGAAGGATGAGATCGAGATTCTCATTAGAGTCAGACTCTTGGCTCAGTATACGCGGAATAGAGTTCCCACCGGTCAAACAGCTCCAGAAGCTCCGGTAAGTCAGCCTGGGCCTCGGATAAATCAGGACACCCCTCCTCCTGTGATAGGAGGAGAGATATCCATGATCTCCGGAGGCCCCCATCTGTCCGGCACGAGCAGGGGTGCCCAGAAGAGATATGTCAATGAGTTGAAGGCTCATAACGGAGTGGAGTTCGTCCCAGAGAAGAATCTACCCAAACAGCAACGACTGGAGATGCAACCAATCATATTCACCGAGGAAGATGCTAGTCACGTCCAGTTCCCCCATAACGACCCTCTGGTCATAACCCCCCAGCTCGCCAACCAGAGAGTTAGGAGGATACTGGTCGATAATGGGAGTTCGGTGAACCTGCTGTTCCGGTCTACGCTGGAAAAGATGGGTTTATCTATCACCGAGTTGAAAGCCACCTCCATGATGCTGTATGGATTTTCCAGAGAAGGATTAGCGGCGATAGGGACAATCGAGCTAGTAATTACCCTGGGAGAGGGGCCTCGGACTGTCTCTAAACTCCTCGAATTCGTGGTCATCGATTGTCCCGCCGCATACAACGCCATTTTGGGTCGGCCTACGTTGATAGCATTTGAGGCCGTAACCTCCATCCGCCACCTAGCAGTAAAATTTCCCTCTTCCACAGGGATATGCACGGTCCGAGGTGATCAGCTCGCTGCCAGGGAATGCTATAGCATTTCCATGAAGGGAAAGTCACGACCCGGGCAGCAGACGATGACCATCCAGGGCGGGGACGAGAAATCTCAGGAAGTAGGATTTACTCCGGAGATAGAAAAACCTCAGAATGCCAAGGGGGAGAGTATCATCTTAAATAATGACATCGACCCCAGAATAGGCGAGGATATATTCGAGCTCCAGGCCATCGAAGAGCTCGAGGAGGTGAATATCGACCCACAAGACCCCTCGAAGGTGGTAAAGCTCGGGAAAAACTTGTGTAGCGAAAAGAAGGCGGAGCTGATTAGGTTTCTACAAGAAAATCTAGATGTGTTCGCCTGGTCTCATGGAGACATGGTAGGGATCAGCCCAAGCGTCATCATGCACACCCTCCACTTGGATAAGAACGTGCCTGCAAAGTCCCAGAAACAAAGGCGCCTGGGCACGACCCGAGTTGAGGCCCTAGAGGAGGAAGTAGCTCGGCTCTTAAAGTGCGACTTTATCCGCGAGGCAAAGTACCTGATCTGGGTCGCCAATCTTGTTTTGGTCCCGAAGCCCAACGGGAAGTGGCAGACCTGCATCGACTTTTCTGATCTAAACAAAGCCTGCCCCAAAGATTGCTTCCCTTTGCCAAGGATTGACCAATTGGTAGATGCCGCAGTGGGGCACGAGCTCATGTCTTTTATGGATGCGTACTCAGGTTATAACCAGATCGCCATGAATCCGGCAGACCAGGAACACACTAGCTTCATCACCCCAACTAACGTTTATTGTTACAAGGTCATGCCTTTCGGGCTTAAAAATGCAGGAGCTACATACCAAAGGTTGGTAAATAGGATGTTTACCAATCAAATCAGGAAAAATATGGAAGTGTATGTTGACGACATGTTGGTCAAGTCAAAAACTGCCGATAACCATGTCTTTGATTTGAAGGAATGCTTTAAGATTTTAAGAGAATACGACATGAGGCTAAACCTCAAAAAGTGTACTTTCGGGGTTGCGTCAGGAAAATTTATGGGTTTCATTGTCAATACCAGAGGAATAGAGGCGAACCCCGATAAGATCAGGTCGCTACTCAAGATGCCCTCACCCCCGGTCGCGAAAAGACGTTCAAAGTCTGACAGGAAGGGTGGCAGCCCTTAATTGGTTTATTTCTAAATCTACCGACAAGTGTTTGCCATTCTACAACCTACTCCGGGGAAATAAAAAATTCGAGTGGACCGAAGAGTGCGAATGTGCCTTCCTTGACCTGAAAGCACATTTAGCCGAGCCGCCCGTATTGTCCAAACCAACAGCAGGAGAACCTCTTTTCCTTTACCTAGCTGTCACGGAAGATGCGGCTAGCGCTGTACTGGTCTGGGAAGAAGATTGGTCTCAAAAGCCAGTCTATTACATCAGCAAGAGGCTTCTCTGAGCTGAATCCCGATACCTGCTGATGGAAAAGATGGCCTTCTGCCTTATTACGACCTCCAGAAAGCTCAGACCGTATTTCCAGTCCCATTCAATACACGTCATAACCGATCAGCCTTTAAGGCGGGTTTTGCACAAACCTGAAGCATCGGGACGTCTATTGAAATGGGCTATCGAGCTCAGCCAATTTGAGATACTGTATGCACCGCGAACTGTTATAAAAAAGCCAAGCCCTGGCTGATTTTGTGGCAGAATGCACAGGATTCAGAGAAGACCCAGTGGAAGAACCAGCTCGGGCCTCATGGAAAGTCTTCGTAGATGGCTCGTTTAACGAGAACGGCTCTGGGGCTGGAATCATATTGATATCCCCGTAGGGACATCGATTCCACTCTGAGTTACGATTTGGATTCAAAGCGTCCAACAACGAGGCCGAATACGAAGCTTTATTGGCTGGGCTAAGGGTGGCCCAGGAGCTGAAGGCCAGCTCCGTCCAGTGCTACAGCGATTCCCAGCTCGTGGTAAACCAAGTATTAGGAGAATACCAAGCACGAGGAACCAAGATGGCTACTTACCTGACCAAGGTAAAGAAAGAGCTATCCGCATTTGAGCACGTCTTAATCGAGCAGATACCTCAGGAGCAGAATGCCAACGCTGATGCCCTGGCAAAGTTTGCCACCACTGGGGAGGCAGAAACTTTGGGGCTCGTGCCGGTAGAGTTCTTGGAAAGACCAAGCATAGAGGAAATCGGGGCGGAGGTTGAGATGATCGACACCAGACCGACCTGAATGATTCCCATCCTCGAGTACCTCGCAACAGGGAAGTTACCCGAGGGGCAAAACGACGCAAGGAGGGTACTTTACCAGGCTCCAAGGTATATAATGATAGATGGGATATTGTACCGACGTGGCCTCTCTTTACCTCTTCTATGGTGTGTTCTGCCAGGCGAGGCGAAGACCATTTTGTAGGAGGTGCATGAGGGCTTTTGCGGAGATCACGTTGGGGGGCAATCCCTGGCCTTAAAGGTGTTGAGGCAATGGTATTATTGGCCCACTTTTTCAAAAGACTCGATCTCTTATGTCAAAAGTTGCGACAGGTGCCAGCGGTTCACCACGGTCGCCCGAGCCCCTCCAGTCGAGCTACGGATGATCTCTTCCCCGTGGTTGTTCGTGGTTTGGGGGATTGATTTGGTGGGTGCCCTTTCCACGGGAAAGGGAGGAGTTCGCTATGCTGTAGTGGCTATAGACTACGTCACAAAGTGGGCAGAAGCAAAGCCCCTAGAGATGATCACTTCAAAGAGGGTCCTCGACTTTATGGTTAAGAGTATTATCTGCCGATTCGGACTGCCAAAGAAAATCGTGTCGGACAACGGAACACAGTTCGATAGCGAATCTTCACCGAATTTTGTGAGAGGCACGACATAGTTAAAAGCTTCTCATCTGTGGCCTACCCCCAAGCTAATGGGCAGGTCGAGGCTGTGAACAAGACGCTAAAAGCAAGCCTTAAGAAGAGGCTGGATGAAGCCAAGGGAGTTTGGCCCGAACAGCTCCCCCAGGTACTGTGGGCATACCGGACCTCGCACCGAAATTCGATGGGTCACACTCCTTTCTCCCTGTCGAAGTAAAGGTAGCCTGGCATAGAGTCCAGACATTTGACCAAGACTGGAACGACAAATTGCTCTGCGCGTCCCTTGAACTAATTGACGAAAAATGAGAAGCTTCACAGCTGCAGCTCGCGCATTATCAACAGAAGATCACTCGTTATTTCAACTCAAAGGTCAAGAAACACATCTTTAGCGTAGGCGACCTGGTGCTCAGAAAAGTCTTTTTAGCTGGTAAGGATCCCAAGGATGGAGTGTTGGGACCAAACTGGGAAGGGCCCTATTAAATAACAGAGGTTGTGAAAGAAGGAACCTTTAAGCTAGCTCAGCTTAATGGAGAAGCGGTCCCACGGACTTGGAACGCTATACACCTGAAGAAATATTATCAGTAATACTTTTGTAAGGCTTAATTAGAAAAGCTACCTTTGTTTATTAAATAATGAGAGATAGTCTTTTCGTTTTATTGTATATGTTTGTGGATGTAATGTTAAAAAAGCACGTTTCAAGTAACCACGAAAGGTCCTTTCCTGGTTACTTGGGGGGCATATGTCCTGGATGCAACCAGGTCCTAAAATTAGAAGTTGATTCAAATTGATTAATCGATGTTTTTCTTAAAAAGCACGAGATATCAATAAAGAATTAACGTGAACTAAGTTTTTCAAAATCAATGTCCTGGATGCAACCAGGTCCTAAACTTAGAAGTTGATTCAAATTGATTAATCGATGTTTTTCTTAAAAAGCATGAGATATCAATAAAGAATTAACGCGAACTAAGTTTTTCAAAATCAATATCCTGGAAATAACTAGGTCCTAAACTTAGAAGTTGATTCAAATTGATTAATCGATGTTTTTCTTAAAAAGCACGAGATATCAATAAAGAATTAATGCGAACTAAGTTTTTCAAAATCAATGTCCTGGATGCAACCAAGTCCTAAACTTAGAAGTTGATTCAAATTGATTAATCGATGTTTTTCTTAAAAAGCACGAGATATCAATAAAGAATTAACGCGAACTGAGTTTTTCAAAATCAATGTCCTGGATGCAACCAGGTCCTAAACTTAGAAGTTGATTCAAATTGATTAATCAATGTTTTTCTTAAAAAGTACGAGATATCAATAAAGAATTAACGCGAACTAAGTTTTTCAAAATCAATATCCTGGAAATAACCAGGTCCTAAACTTAGAAGTTGATTTAAATTGATTAGTCGATGTTTTTCTTAAAAAGCACGAAATATCAATAATAAATTAACACTAAGTTTTTACCAAATGTGCTAAAAGTGATTAACAGTAATGGTAAAAGTAGATTAAAATGAAAACTCAGACAAACCCATTGTCTCGAGGAGAAAAACCTCGTGGTAAAAAATTACAAACATAAAAAATTTCTAGGCCCCCCCAGGCCGTTTCGTGGAGGTCACCCCTTCAGTCTCCTGCTCACCTACAGCGGAAGTCTCCCCGGTCTTCGAGGAAGGGCTCCCACAGCTCCGGTGCCAAGAAGGAGAAATTGCTGTCCTGGTTGAAGGCCCAGCAGTGATAGAGCATGGCCTCCATGGAGGAGCTGGAAGATGCTCTCTCTGCGACAAGGGCGACCTTGGATTCTTCAAGCTCGACCTTTGCAGTAGCCAAGCCGGCCTGTGCAGCCTCAAGATCAGTTTTCGCCGCAGCCAGGCCCCCCCTGCGCGGCTTCCAGATCAGCCTTCGCAGTGGCCAGCGCGACCTGTGTGGCCTTTTCGCTTTCCTTGACAGCCGTCAAGGCAACCTTGACATCTCGCTCCTGCTGTAGTGCAGATGTGAGAGCGCCCTGAGCGGTCTGGAACTCGCCCTTGATCTCGTGAAACCTGGCCCTGGACCGAGCTATGCTGCGGTGTAGAGCCAGAGCCGCCTACAAATGAAAACATAGTAAGGCATGTGCTAAAGGGAAAGCAGAAAAAATTGACTAAGTTAATTGGGTAACCTTACCGTGAGGTTCATCCCCAGCAAAGACTCCATGACATTCTCGGGGCTCCTCATCTCAATCTCCCACAAGTCCCTCAGGGTGGCGTTGTAGTAATGCTCCACCCTATAGCTCGCAGTCTCGTAGACCGTCCCTCGGAAGGCCTTGGGGAGTTTCTCCAGAGCCTGGGTGTTAACCGGTATACGCACGATGGGAGTAGGAGCTGGCGGGGTTCCAGTTGGTGTCTCCTGATCCTGAGCAGGGACAGGAGGTCGCAGAGGAGGTGGAGGCATGTTCTGCACTGTTGCGGGGCCCTGACTTTTCCCCTTAGCGGGAGACTTGCTGACGGGCCCGGGAGGAGTCTTCTTGGTAAATTGGGGCTTCTTGACCAGGGGCCCGGACGATCTGGAAGGAGGATTCCCCCTGGAAGATGGACCGCAGGACGTTGTCTCCGGGCTGTGCCATCTCTTCACCTGAAACAAAAAAGAAGGGAACCTTAGGACACATGTAAGGTTATTCGATTATGAGAAAAATCTAAGGATATATTAAAAAGGTTCCACCCTCCGAGCTGGAGGAGGAATCTATTGCCACGACCTCCGGCCGCAGAGCTTCTATGGGGGACTCTAGGTTTATAACTTCGCAAATGAGAGGGGGCTCAGGGTCCGGATCAGCCTCAGGAATGGACTCCTCTACATACTGCCTAAGCCCCGGAGCTACTACACCCTCCAGGATGGAGGACCACGACCTAAGGTTGGTCCCATACTCCTCAAAAAAGGGCTGACCTAAAATCCAGGGTGTTGTCTATTGCGACAGTGCCCCTAGGGTGGCTCATGTCATAGGGTAGCACCAGTTGATCTACACACTAGAGCAGGGTTACGTTAAGGTCTGGGTCATCATGGTGACGATGTACGAGCTGGCTTGGGTTAAACCTAGCGAGCCGAAGGTCTACGACAGCCCTGTCTAAGTCCCTAAATAGGTATGGGTTACCTTGGCCGGAGGGGCCGGCTGCTGCCCCGGACTGGATCCAATCTGCGTCAGGGCCCTGGGCAACCTCGAGGGCCCGCTTCTGGCGCACGAGCGGCACCTCGACTTCCTCGTCCTGCTCGTCGTTCACCACAGCACTCCCCTCGAGGATGGGTGCCAGTTCACGAGCTGCTGGGACGGCCAGCGGCCTCCTCAAAGCCAGGGTCTGACCCAGAGAAATTAACTTACACGCCAGCATCGTCTCATCAGACACGAGCTGGAGGTAGTCTTTTTCGCTTGATGGGAGCCCTGCCAAGGTCTCATATTGACCCCCGAGGGTCACCGATTTAGCCGTCCTCGCAAAAATAGTTGCACGATGGTATTCAAGTCAATACACATGGAAAGAAACAAATCAGTGACGATTTTGCGAGCTGAGGATAGAAAGAACTTACGAGGATGGCTGAAGTAGTGGTGTTCACAGTTGCGAAACCCCGTCGACATAAAGAACTGGTCCTTGAAGTCGTTGGGGTGGCTAGGCAGCTCGATGACTGCAGCAGAGTTGGGAAAACGGGTCAAGTAATAGAACCTGTCGCCTCGCCCCCGTTGATCCAAGCTGACTTTGAGGCAGAAAAAGTAAAGGATATCCGCTGGTGTAGGGACCTCCCATTCATGCTTCAGGAAGAGGTACCTGAGCCCCGCCAGCAGACGATAGGAGTTCGGGGGCAGTTGGAAGGGAGCCAGCCTCACGTAATTCAGAAAGTCCGCGAAGTACTGGTCCAAAGGAAGGAAGGCCCCGGCCTTGAGGTGTTCATTGCTTTAGTCCGTGAACTCCTCGTCGAGAGGTGTGCAGCTCCTCTCGCCCTCGAAGGGAGATCGGACAACAAGAGCGCCTGTCCCAATTTCTATGTTGTGAGACAGCAAGATCTTGTTGACCCTCCCTTGGGTCGTAACCTTCGAGACTATCCTCTCGGCCTCGAAGAAGGCATCAGGTCCCACCTCGACCTCTTTCTCCACAGTGGGACCAAAGTGGGGGATAGGAGATTCAGCAACTATCTCCTTCCCCTTGCTGGCCTGCTGGGATGATGAACCGGCGGCGCTCTTTCTGGGTATGTTCTTCCTGGGCCCCATCTGGTTGCCTAGTGGACAAAGATGAAGAAAATTTAGAAAGGCGGCCTAAAAATAGAAAAGGGAATCTAGCGCGATAAGTGATTTTTGTACACGGCCTGAGGTAATCTCAGCCCGCGGTGCATGAGGCCACGCGGTGCTGTGATCACGCGCCTGTGTTTCCAACGGATCCCCGATTGCTCGGGATCTGTGTGTCAGGACGGTCAGGATAATGTTTGCCTTGGAGGGAAAGTTTCAAAAATAAAAACTGCCTAGGAAGCGTGACCCCTAAGCTACCCGGTTTTGCACCCCAAAAACCTATCGCCTTCCCCTCTCCAAACAGGCATTCCAGAAAAGTTACCCAGAAGAACTACCCAGAAAAACTACCCAGAAAAGTTACCCAGAAATTATGTTGTCCTATACACCACATTCCTAAACATGTTCTCATATGAACAATACCCCTATGATAAAAACCTACGCACAAAACACCAGCCAAAAACACCATACAGTGTGCGACTAAGAAAGAAGTTAACCTAACAAAGAAACAGAAATATCAAAAAGTGCAACAGGCAGAGGACTTACAATGTTTTTGCCGTGTGAAAGTCGCAAAGAGTGTAGGAATCAGAGTCCTGGTGAAGCCTTTAGCACTGGAGTTGTGAAAAAACTCTTGTGGCGAGAGCGTAGGGATCTCTGGGACGATAACCGAGAGAAGAAATGCTTCTGAGGTTGAAGAAGAGAGAAGGTGAGAAGAAAATTTTCAAATAAAAGGTGGCTCATGTGAAAGGTGGCCAACCTTATATATATGTAAGAGGCAAAGGAACGAGGACCGTTCGATCGCATTAATGCGAGACATGAGGGTCATGACTCGAGAGGCGGAACGACGGCCGAAGATAGGCTAGGCCATTTAATGCAATTATTGGAAGACGGACCATCGCCAATCACGGTGCTCCACGTGTCCGATACCTGCGCAGTGGACGGGACATGAAGAGTCGAAAGAGAAACCTAAAAGCCCCCGCTGTGGTCACAAATGACGTCATGTCTCACGAGCAGGGGCTTGGGGGGCAAATGTACACCCCAAATATCCGCGAGTTATTAGCGAGCTGGAAAAGGGCATAATTCAGTCCGCCACGTGTAAATCGTCCACTCGGAGCTGCTGTTACGAGTCTCCACCTCCCTAGCCCAAAGCTGATCAGAGAGTTAGCAGTCTACTTGAAGGCAGTGGGTCAGCAGTATGGATATCATGAGTTGGCGCTACATCGAGCTCGAGGTGCAACATAGATCTGACACTCGAATCCTTGTAAAGGCTACCACGCAATGTAAACGTGTACATATTAGACATCACGTGTCTATTCTATTCCTGAATTCTCGGACACGCAGCATAAACGTGCGTATTCAAGCACCCCACGATTGGTTTGGGCCATGCGGCCCATTATCTCCCCTTACCTATTGATTAGACAATACCTCATTGTTAGGTTTTATGAATTAATCATCAGCATCACAAAGATGACATGATGGGTAAGAAGGTCACGGGATGACCCCCTTTACCAATGCCCAGGTACCCTCTCCCTATAAATACCGAGACCCTGGCTGTTGCAAGAGGTTGACATTTTTCGTTGTAAAGAAACACTCTGTAAAAAATACTCAAGAGATATCAATAATATTGATTGGTAGACTAGAGGGATTTTAACCTTTGAACCACATAAAAAGAAAGGAGTGACAACCTTCCCACAATACTAATTTCACCAGTTTGGAATATAAATATTTTCATATTACGGTTCACTATTTAGTACTAATCCATCTCGTTTATTCGTATAATTATCTGTTGGCGAAAAACCGGGTCAACAATTTGTTATTTAGAGAAAAAGATATCTTAGCTATTTTACTTTATATGTATTTTAGTTAAGCTATACTATGTTCTCTACATTTAACTGAAATGTAAAAATTTGATATAGAGTAGAGAAAATAAAATTTTAATAGAGTATTTTGAAGAAAATAGTAAAAATTCTGATAAGAATACTCTTAGCGGAAGAAAAAGAAAAAAAGAAAGACGTGTATTTAAGTATTTTAAAATTGAAATAGTTGTTTATTAAAATATCTTATCTCTAAATCTTATTGAAGAAGAATCTTATTAAAAGTCTAGTAGGCAAAATCTTATTAGCATATATCTTTATATTCTTCTTGACATTGACAAGTCTTGAGGCTGTGCCCAAGCATTTAACTGAAGACACGTAATTGATTTTGAGCACCAACCTTTTGAAAGGCTTTTTTCTTTATATAGAGATTGTGAATTTCATAATAACTTGATTAGGATTTAGGACGAATCAATTGATATTTCATAATATCTTCAAGTTAAGTTTTCATAATTATGCAATATCACACTCCAAAATAGAAATTTGTAGAATGACATAGTCCATCTAACAAGTGTGTACTTAGCGAAATGTTTCTTTAAACTTATCTTCCTCCCACTATGTCTCTCACTCAATCTTTATATAAATATAATGGTAAAAAAAAACTTTATATAAATATATATATAAAAAATATATCTATAAAAAATGTTTATATATTTATATTTATATTTCTTAGTCGTTAAGAAGAAGCTAAGCCTTGTTTATAAAAAAATTAAAGGAATTTGTCATCATCTAACTCAACTGCTCTATTATTTCTTCTTCTTCTTTTTTATTAGTACTTTTCACTTGGTTATTTTAATTTTTCCTTGTTTAAATTTGGGATTAAGTGATCTTTTGGACCCGCATTTAAAAAGGAGAGAGTGGTTCATGCAATAACATGTGGGTTTGTAAGATATCATCTTGTGAATGATAACTAACAGGCTGGTTTTCTATGGTGGACCCTCGTATGCCAACGACTGGATGATGAATATTGATTGAGGTTTCTCTATATTTATTTATTGCGGACTCAATATCTTTAATTAATATATTAATTAATTGTTTCTAAATTATTATTAAGATATATTATTAAGGAGTAAATTAGGTGCTATGCCCGGTTTTTAGGTTACCCGTTAAAATATATCTTCATTTTAATAAATTAGGTGCATTTTAACCTAAAATATACCCGTTAAAATATATCTGCATTTTAATAAATTAAGTGCATATCAAGAGTTAACACTGATCCAGATGCCGATTTTTTATTGTCTTTGTCTGATTGGAAATCAGAATCAGTGTATTCAATAGCGTTTAGCTCACCCTCTGAATATATGAGCATATAGTCTCTTGTTCTCCTAAGATACTTGAGAATGTGCTTTACTGCAATCTAGTGTTCAAAATCAGGATTTGATTGATAATGATTTACAATCTCAACTGCATAACATATGTCAAGCCTAGTATACAATATAGCATACATCAGACTCCCAACTACTGAAACATAGGGATACTTTCTCATATCCTCTTCCTACTGAGGTGTCTTGGGACATTGTTCCTTAGAGAGAGCAATTCCATATCTAGTCGGTAATTGACCTTTCTTGGAATTCTCCATAGAGAATCTTTCAAGCACCTTATCTATATAATTAGCCAGAGAAAACGCCAAGAGCTTGTTCCTTTTTTTTTTTTTTTTTTGATCAAGAAGAAAAATGAACTTCATTGAACAAATGAACAATACAATTGAGAGTCAAAGACTCTAAAACAAACAGGAACACCTGCCAACTACAAACCAGAAAAAAATACTCAACTAATTACATTGAAGGTTCCGAATGTACACTTGGTTTTTAACAGACAGCTGCCTATTGGTCACTATGTAAAGCCTATATTTAGTTGTGTATTTAACTTCCTGTACTAGCTTCATAACAGTCAAAGAATAACCATCATGAAAACACCTATTTCTATTCCTCCAGATGGTGTAAATAACAGCAGCAAAAACCATATTCACAATAGCAGCTGAAACTCCAAACCGAGCTCTAGCCAGCCACACCTTCCAACTCTTAAAATCAATAGGCCAAGCATCAAACCCCAACCAAACAAAGATACTTTTAACCACCAATTTTGAGAGAATACAGTCATAAAAAAGATGAGAATGACTCTCAGTATAGCTCTCACAAACCGGACAGACCAAAGTATTCATATGAACATGAAGCCTACTGAGATTGTCTCTTGTTAAAAGCTGAGAGTTAATCACCTGCCAAAGTATAAATCTGTGTTTAGGAAGGATTAGTTTACTCCAAACAGTCCTATAATAATCAACCATTTGCTGGTCTAAAAGGCTGTTATACAATTTAGATGACTGAAACTTCCCTTGAGCACCAGTAGAGAGAATAGCAGCATGGCTAAAACGATCTTTAAGATGGTAGAGCTTCCTCCAATACCAGCTACAATCTGCCTTCAATTCATAATTCCAGATATTAACTCCTTTCAGATAAATGGAATTAATCCATTTAACCCATAACAAATCTGGTTTAGCAGATAAATCCCAAACATACTTTGCTAAAACAGCTCGATTCCAGCTAGAACCATCTCTGAATCCCAATCCACCATAAGCTTTGGGGAGGCAAACCTTCTGCCAAGAGGGGATGTGGATCTTGCTTCTGTGCCCAGATGTGCCCCACAGAAAGCCCCTGCAAAGTTTTTCAATTTCCTTGATAATGCTTTGAGGCAAAACAAAAATGGTCATCCAATAGTTACGAAGCCCA
Source organism: Humulus lupulus (assembly GCF_963169125.1). Taxonomy (NCBI): domain Eukaryota; kingdom Viridiplantae; phylum Streptophyta; class Magnoliopsida; order Rosales; family Cannabaceae; genus Humulus; species Humulus lupulus. The sequence continues at coordinate 164,295,509 of NC_084797.1, read as the reverse complement.
AGCAAAATAGAATGAATGAGTTGTATGCGGCCAGCAAAGGAAAGATGTCTACTTGCCCAGTTCTGAATCTTTAAACGAAATTTCTGAAGAATTACCTCACAATCTTCATGTCTCCACTTGGTAGGCCTCATGGGAACCCCAAGGTACTTAAGAGGAAATGTACCTTCAGCCAGCATAACTTCTTGGGCAATCTGAGCTCTGTCATTGCTAGAGACTCCACCAAAGAAAATATGAGATTTACCAGAGTTGATTGAAAGCCCTGTAGCAGCAGCAAATTCATCAAGAACCTCCTTGACACTTTTTATAGCTGAGATAGAACCCTTACAGAATAAAAGCAAATCATCCGCAAAGAAAAGATTAATAAGCTTGAGACTTTTACACATCGGGTGATATCTAAAGGGGGAATTGAGCGCTGCTACTTGAAGACTTCTTGTCAAATATTCCATTATAAGAACAAACAATAGAGGTGACATGGGATCACCATGACGCAACCCTTTTTCTCCTTTAAATTTGCCTTGAACTCTGCCATTCATCAGAAGAGAATAGGAAGTATTTCGAACACAAGTCATAATCCATCCTATGAATGTCATAGGAAATCTTAGAGCTTTTAACAAGTCCTTAAGAAAATCCCAGTCAATAGTGTCATATGCCTTACTCAGATCAATATTGATAGCGCATCTAGATGAAGTAGAAGTCCTCCCATAGTTTTTGATAAGATCTTGAAATATCATTATATTATGGGCTATAGAGCGACCTTTAACAAACACTCCCTGATTTGGCTGTACAAGATCAGGGAGAACTAATGCCAGTCTCTTACAGATCAATTTAGCCATACACTTGTACAATGTAGAGCAGCAAGCTATGGGTGTATAGTCAACAGCCCGGGAGGGGTTAGCTACCTTAGGAATCAGAGACAATGTTGTTTCATGAAGCTCAGATGGGAAATAACCTGTTTCAAAACACTGAGTTATTGTTGTACAGACCTCATCCCCTATATCTTGCCAAATAGCTTTAAAAAAGCCTGAACCAAATCCATCAGGTCCTGGAGATTTGGTAATAGGAATACCAAACAAAGAATCCCGAATCTCCTTCTTTGAAAAAGGTTTAAGAAGCTGCAATTGCTGCTCAACAGAAAGCTTAGAACCCATCTCAACATTCTGAATATTTATTCTGTCTGTAGCCGAACTAGGACTACCTAAAAAGCATCTGAAATGACTCACAAAATGAGAAACAACTTCTGAGAAGTTATCCACTAATTTTCCTTCTTCTGTGATAAAAGAGACAATACCATTTTCAGCTTTACGCTTCTTTAAAAAAGCATAAAAGAATGAAGTATTCATATCACCCTGTCTCAGCCAAGTGATCTTGCTCCTCTGGATTAAAAAGCTATGATAAAGTCTTTCCTGAACCGAAAAATCTTCAGCTGCTATTCTCACATTTTCCTGATAACTAAATATATGAGGGTAAGCTTGAGCTTGCATTTGAGCATCTTGGTATGTCTCTTTAGCCTTATAATAGTTAGCCTTCAGATCACCAATTCTGTCCCTGTTAAAAACTTTCAAACAGTGTTTAAGTCTCAGCAGCTTAAGAAATATTGCTTTGATACCTGTGGCTCTAAGCAGAGACCTCCAGCTATATAAAACTAGGTCATGGAAATCATGGTGCTCTGTCCAATAGTTATAGAACTGAAATAGCTTTAACCCCATATTCTCTAATGGCTGAATTCTAACTATACAGGAACAGTGGTTTGATATAGTTTCCCATCTAAACATTGCAGTGGACTAAGGAAACAAATCAATCCATTTCTTATTCATAAGAGCATGGTCTATTTTTGAGTAAATTCTAGCTGCACCATTTTGGTTATTCGTCCAAGTAAAATACAAACCTACACTTCTTAGAGGCTCAACATGAGCTTCCGCAAGCCACTGAACAGAATCAACCATTTCTAAACCATATATAGGCTTACCACTTGATCTGTCTTTACCTGAAAAAGGGGCATTAAAGTCCCCTAAAACTAACTAAGCTTTGTCCATAAGAGCAGGCCTTTGCAACCCTTCCCAGAGAGTTCTCCTACCTTCAATCGAATTTAGACCATATACAAAAGTGACACCAAAAACTTGCTGAACACCAGCCAACTTCACCAAACAATGAACAAATTGAGTAGATTCCTCAATAATATTGACTTTAGCAAATAACTTTCTCCAAATTATCAACAGTCGGCCTTCTATAACTGAACTTGTGTGAAAATCCCAGTTCGGAAAGTGATGTTCCATGAACCTCCTTATTTTGTTTCCCTTCATTTTAGTCTCCAAAAGACCACCTACTCCAATTTTATTTCTGCTACAAAGGTCACTAACAGGGCTATGCTTATTAAAACCATTAAGCCCTCTAACATTCCAACTCAAAATATTACAATTATCCATTGGAGGAAACAGAAATAGTGTTACCTTCTTTACCACTTACCATTTGCTCTTGTAACACCATAAACTTATTTGATTTCTTTTTCTTTTGACCTGAGGTTTTAGCAATAATTCTTGAACTTTGTCCTTCCTTAGCTGGAGCAGCAATTTGTTTCGGAGTAAGCCAAGGTTGGCTTGCCTGATTACCTTTGTCATTAGTAGCTGATATCACACTTGAAGGCTGTATAGTTTCGACTGGATTGTCCTGAACTTTGCCATCATCTGAACTAGCCTGGGTTACAGGTTTCTCCACCTCTACATCCTGAAGTCCTTCAGTTCTCTGATCCTTTTGCTCCGTTTTAGTTGTAGGCTCCTTCACAACCCACTGAGTATTCTAGGCCTTCCTACAGTCTGCCATTGAGTGACCAAAACCAGCACAAGTCTTACACTTAATCGGTAACCACTCATACTCAACCCCCTGCTCCATGATTTGGCCATGCTCATTGATATATTGTGTACTTTTAGGAGGGTTCTCTGTAACTTCCATTTCTACCAGAATTCTAGCAAACTGAATACGTGAACGCTCCCTTGTGAATTTGTCCACCATAATTGGCTTGCCAATTGTACTCACTATGTTAGGAAAATATTGTTTTGCCTCAATGGAAATGATTATAATATTACAACTCTATGCAATAATATTACAAGTAAATATAGATTGATTAAATAAGGTTACAACTCTATAACTGAAAATACAAATAAACTAAAGAAAGGAAGAAGATGATGATGAAGAAGAGAATAGTGAGAATACAACTCTAAGCAAAAGATTACAAGTAAAATAAAGTGTTTAGACCAAATGAAAAGATTACAACTCTTAAACAAAATATACAAGTAATAGAACAAGAGAATAAGAAGAAAAGCAATAGAATAAAAAGAAGAACAGAAACACAATCAAACTCTCACTTACGCAACCTAAGTGAAGAGGATTGGGGATCACCAACTTGAACAAGGTTTAAAACCTTTGTCCAAAAGCTTATTTCCCCCTAACTCAAGAACTAAGGGATCTCTCTCAAATATTAGAAAAGCTTTCTGGAATTATCAAGCCTCAAGGTGTTTCTAGCCAACTGCTCTAGTGGATAGAAAAGTTATGTCTTACAAGTGAGCTATAGGCTCCTATTTATAGAGTTTAGAGACACCCTTTGAATTTCAAATTCCACCAACCCCCATGGCTGTTACCAATGTTTAATTGGATTAATATGGAATTAAAAAAGAGATTTGGGAGTTATTTGGGTTTTTTGAGTCGTTAAACAAATATTGAAAAAACTGAAAATTGGTCAGTTTTTTGGCCTGTGGCCGCGGCCAGAGACAATGGTGGCCTCGGCCAGAGACAATGGTGGCCTCGGCCACTGGTCTCTGTCCCACAGGCCGCGGCCACTGAATGTTGGTGGCCGCGGTCACTGACCAATTTCAGCACAAAAAATTGTGCTGTTTTTCCAAACGGTTCCAAACCCTCCCAAATGATTTTGTAACTCCCAAAACACATTATTGGGGTTAAAATCATATCTCTAACATCCATATCACATATGGCTTTATGAAATTCATCTCAATATTGTGTAACAACAATTTTACACAATAAAGGGTAATATTTGGTAGTTACAAATTTCTAACACCAAATATGTTACATTATTTGGATATATCTCATATATCTAAATATTGTAACTCTCTATTATATGTTACAATATGTGACACACTTTGTCACATTTATTTAATCTAAAACATTATATTATAATATAATATAATATTACATTATATTATAAAATAATATAACATTCCCCCACTAGATTAAATAGTTATCTATTGTAACACTTATTTAATCAATCATTATATTTTGAAATATAACATATCCCCCACTTGATTAAATAAGAACTCTCTCTTATAAGAGTCATTGTATTAGTGCATAAAGCAAAGTGTTTTTCAACTTGAACTTTACTATAGTGATATTATCACAAAATTTGTCGAAAATTAGGTTGCACTAGGAATTGAACCATCTTTTCATGATAACAAATCGGTGATAAAACACACACACCTTTGCGATGTTCACTTGAGACCTCTATGTCTTGCTTTGCATCGTTAATGGCCATGTGCACTTTCCATTCATGGACGTTCTTGAGAATACTCCTAATTCTCATGAGAGGCGGCACCACCCCTAGGTCCATATAGGTAGAATTCTTACAGTATTTTGTTGCCAAAAATACTTGTCTTTACAAGACCGAATTCTATTAAAAAACTTTTCGGTTTTAACCCTCCACTTGGTAACACACAAGTACTCAATATCTCAGATGGGACTTGTTTTGAGTACAACTAATATTCACTTGATTGACTTGTTATTACCTATTGAACCTAACACTAGTTGAATAACTAGTGTTAAGATAGGTTACCATCAATCGTGAATCTCTTTAGGGCGTTAAAGTCCCATCCCTCGAGATGATGCAGCCACTAAATCCCTCGTTAATGGCTTAGTGAAAGGATCCGCCAGATTTTCACTTGTTCTCACATATGATATTGAGATGACTCCTCTTTGAATCAATTCTCTTACATATCCATGTCTTAGACTAATGTGTCTAGACTTCCCATTATACACTCCGCTGTATGCTCTAGCCAATGTCGCTTGGCTATCACAATGTATCGATATAGTAGATACATTCTCTTTGATTAAGGGAATCTCTATCAACAGATCCCTTAACCATTCGGCCTCTTTGCCGGTAGTAGCTAGAGCAATGAACTCTGCTTCCATAGTGGAATGAGATATACAGGTTTGTTTCTTGGAACCCCAAGAAATTGCACCTCCACCAAGTGTAAATACCCAACCAGTTGTGGACAAGTTGTCCCCAAGATTGGATATCCAACTTGCATCTGTATTTCCTTCTAATTTCGAAGGAAATTTGGAGTAGTGAAGGCTTAGTCCTTTGGTTTTCTTGAGATAACCTAGGAATCTTCCAATTGCCTTCCAGTGATCCACACTTGTATTACTTGTAAACCTACTAAGTTTACTTACCGCAAATGCTATATCAAGTCTAGTACACTGGGCAACGTACATTAGACTCCCTATAGCACTAGCGTACTCCAATTGAGCCACCACTCTTCCTTCATTCTTCTCTAGTTTTACACTATGATCGAATGGAGTATTGGCATCTTTAACCTTGAGATAGTTAAATTTGTTCAATACTTTCTCAACATAGTGGGCTTGTCCTAACGCAAAACCCCCACTATGTTTCTTTACTTTGATACCGAGTATGGTATCAACTTCTCCAAGATTTTTCATCTTGAAGGTTGTTGATAGAAACCTCTTCGTTTCTTCTATCCATTTCATGATATTACTTAGAATAAGCATGTCATCCACATATAAGCAAACAATGATCACATATCCCTTACAAGTTTTGGAATACAAACACTTGTCTCCATTGTTATGTCTAAACCCATTAGACATGATGGCTTGATCAAGTTTCTCATGCCATTGCTTAGGAGCTTGTTTCAATCCATATAAGGATTTTACAAGTCTACAAACTTTATGTTCATATTTTGGTAGGACAAACCCTTCGGGTTGTTCCATATAGACCTCCTCATTGAGGTCACCATTAAGGAATGCCGTTTTGACATCCATTTGATGAACATACAAGTTGTGTATAGAAGCTAAAGCGAACAAAATTCTTATAGAAGTTGTTCTTGCAACAGGCGCATAAGTATTGAAATAATCGATACCCTCTTTTTGCCTAAACCCTTTAGCTACTAATCTAGCTTTAAAGGTTTGGATAGTGCCGTCAGTGTGGTATTTTCTCCTAAATACCCACTTACACCCAATTGGCTTAGACCCCGGTGGGAGGTCTACCAATTCCCAAGTGTTATTGGAAAGAATGGAATCCATCTCATCATTGATGTCTTCTTTCCAAAATGCACAGTCTCTCGATTGCATAGCTTCTCTATAAGTCTTAGGATCATCCTCAACGAGAAGTACAATAGGAATTTTCCTAATGACTTCCTCTCTATTTCCTTCTACCATGTAGAATGAAATTCGTTGAGAATTTATCTCATCCACTACTAGACTTTTATGATTTTTAAGCCTTTGACTTCTTCTAGGTTCAAAGGGTTGCTTTACATCATTTTGAGAATTCTCCTCTTGAGAATCAACTTTGGAGGTAGAAGCTTGAGAATTGTTCTCATATAACAAATTCTCCTTTAGAGATGTTGAAGCTTGAGAATTGTTGTCAGATAACATATTCTCAAAGAATTCAACTTCTCTAGATTCAATCACAATATTAGACTCTAAGTCTAATAGCCTATAAGCTTTACTATTGTTGGCATAACCAACAAAAGCACACTTTATGGCTCTTGAACCTAACTTTGTTCTATTAGGTTCGTTTTTCTTGCAATATGCAAGACACCCCCACACTTTGAAGTACCCTATGTTGGGTTTTCTTTCTTTCCATAACTCATATGGAGATATCTCATTTTTCTTCATCGGCATTCGAGCGGTTAAAAGCGCTTCACCCCATAAGTTGAAGTTCAACTTAGAAAACACCAACATAGAATTGATCATATCTAGATAAGTCCTATTTTTCCTTTCGGCAGCACCATTGTGTTGTGGTGTATAAGGTGCAGTGCACTCATGAATTATACCATTTTCTTCACAAAATGTATTGAATTCATTAGAGAAGTACTCTCCTCCTCTATCACTTCTTAGCACCTTAATCTTTTTATTTAGTTGATTTTCAACTTCTAATTTATACAATTTAAAAGCATCAAAAGTTTCATCTTTATGCTTTAAAAGAAACACATAGCTATATCTACTAAAATCATCTATAAAAGTAAGAAAATACCTTTTACCACCTCTAGTTAAAACACCATTTAATTCACAAAGATCACTATGGATTAAATCTAGTAAATTAGACGATCTTTCTACACACGGAAAATGTTTCTTAATCATTTTTACCTTAACACATGTTTCACATTTACCATAGTTTTTAATATTGCATGCAATCACACCACATTTTACTACTCTTTTCATGGTTGAAAAACCTACATGCGATAGTCTAAGATGCCACAAAAATAAAGAATCATACTCAACAATATAGGCGGAATTAGCACTTTTATTGATAACATTGAAAGTTACATCATTGGTGCACAATTTAATAATACCCTCACAAGAGTACCCCTTTCCCAAGAATACATTTGATTTGGTAAGTATAAGTTTACCGAACTCAAAAACGGCTTTAAAATACATATTTCTCAAATAAATTTACAAAAATCCTATGCCATTTATGACTTACAAAAGATCTAGAAAAACAATAAAATTCCTAACCCAATAGCACCATATGATTAACGATCCATCATTCAACCATACATTCAAAAAGCATATCCATCCATTCAATATACATATCAATATACATATAACAAATGCAAGAAACCCACACAGTATATGTATAGACTACTCGGGTATCAATTGTTGGTATTAAATGATCAAAAGCAAAGGTACGCAGGGGAATATATTGACCCGTTTTAATAAATATTAATACCAGCCAGAATCATATACATATATAAATGTTAAATCACATACAAATAGATCATGGATTACCTCTTGTAGCCTATCAAGTGTCCTTGAGTCTTTTTTTATAAATCAACGATCTTCCTATCCAGTGTTCTAAGATCTCACACCTTGATCTTTCAGACCAATCCTCAAACACACAAGGACGTGTGTGGGCACGTAGGATTCAAAATGTTGATTTATGTGACTCCCTAGATGTACTCAACACATGAGATCTAGAGAGTTTTTGACAGAGAGAAAGTTTAGAATAGTTTCCAGGTTTAGAGAAAACTATCGTTTTAGAGAGAGAGTTTATATTTTTATTATTCAAAATAATAATCATTAAAACCCTTAATCTGAAAGTCACGTACTATCAGACTTATAAAAATATTTAATCTAATTAAATAATCTTTATTTAATTAAAATATAAATCAAATTAAAATTGATCAGATTTTTTCATTTAATTATTTATTTAAATTAAAATTAAAAAGAATAATTGAATAACTGATTAAACAAACTTATTTGAAATTCAAAATTAAAATCCCAGGGATAAATTTCCCTGAGTTAGGCGCCACACTGTACAATACAGTGTGTGTCGCCCATTCCTATTAGGGTTTCTCTAGTTTTCTCATTTGTTTATTTAATCAACTTTTAAAACAAGATATTTATCCCAACATAGATACCAGATAATTCAAAATTAACTTTATATGAAAATATCAGTTTTAAATTAAATAAATAAATATCATATTATAAATAATATATTTATCATTTCTCTCTTTATATTAACCCAAACAAGATCAATATTAATTTTAACATATAGTTTTTCAAAATAAAAACTATATATTTAAATAATTAATTAATTCATAATTAATCAATTACCCATAATTATCACATAATTATTTTCCTGCCTTGGAAAATTAATTCCTTTGCAATTTAGTCATTTCTATTTACAAATATTTCTTTTGACATCCTTACCCTTGACAGTGTAGGACAGAGGTGATCTGGGGACCATAGACCTATAATACGAAGCTCCAATAAACCATATTATTAATTAAACTCTTTAATATAATAATCTCATTTATTAATTCCATGATTACTCCACTATAAATATGGAATTGCACTATAAGTATTTATATAATTATATTTACAGAGTTTTCTCTAGTAGTCCATTGATATAATCAATACATGTAGTTCTCACCTCCGTTATTGGTTCGTTAATTAGAGCTGGTCAAAATTGCCGTTTTACCCTTCTAATTACCTCTTGATCCTTAAGTACCATTAATTCACTAGCGAATAATTAATCTATAATCTAATTATAGATTTGAGCTCAATAACTATTCAGTTCTAGAACCAACCCTTAAGGGAACCAATATTCGATCTGTTATGAAAGCATGGATTCCAATATTTTAATTCATGTTCTCAGCCATCCATGATATTGAATCTCCAAAACAAAAGTCATTAGCCTCATTATTCTAAGAGACCTTAACGAGTGAATCAAAAGATCCAATAAACATAAATAGGAGTTCATGAATACTCAAGATTTAGACTGATCTACAAATGATCATCTATTATGATAAGAATTAAATCTTTACGTCAAACGACAAGTTTATAAAGATAATTAATTCTCATCAGTCCTATCATATATAATCTCTATTACATACAACACCTTTACTAAGATGTCTATCCACATTAGTAATCCGAATCTAGATTACTTGCATCTCGTATGCTTAGCAAACCGTACTAGTAACCATTCATCAAAGATTCCTTACTTTAATATGTTACTGACTATTTTATTTATTATATATGATATTAATTCTCTCGTACTAATACAAGATCATATTCTCATGAATGAATAGGGAATTTTCTTGATATTATTATATAATTAATTCAAACAATAATTATAACATTCAAATATAATAAAATTGTACTTTTATTTAAAACCAATAAAATGTCTTTACATGATTTTAGGACATTAATCCTAACAAGAGAGTTCTTCAAAACCTTTGAAGAATCAAGAGATGGCCATGAGATCCAAATGGGTAATGAGCATAGATCCAAGGTTTTGGGCAAGGGGAATGTTGATCTTTACTTCACATCCAGAAAGAAGGTTGTATTGACCAATGTGTTGTATGTTCCAGATATGAGTAAGAATCTTGTGAGTGGGCATTTGTTGACCAAACCGGGCATCAAACTAATATTTGAGACCAACGACCTAATTATATCCAAGGGGAACTACTTTGTGAGGAAAGGGTATATTTGTGATGGAATGATCAAATTATGTACCAAAGACTCTTGTTTTGATAATAATGCATGCTCTTTTTCCTCTTATATGCTTGACTTTGATTCTATTACTTTGTGGCATAATAGACTTGCTCATATATGATATTGTACAATTAAAAGAGTTATCAAAATGTGGTTTAATTGTATGCAATGTTGTTGAGCATGATACATGCGAATTACATGTTAAATCTAAGATGGTAAAGAAACATTTTCCAAGTGATGAAAGGAAAACTAACTTGTTAGATTTGATACACAGTGATTTATGTGAATTGAATGGAATAATTACTAGAGGTGGACATATGTATTTTATTACCTTTATTGATGATTGTTCTAGATTCACATATGTGTACTTGCTTAAGAACACGGATGAGGCATTTTGCATGTTTGAAATCTATAAAGTCGAAGTTGAAAATCAATTGGAAAAGAAAATTAAAGTGATTAGAAGTGATAGGGGTGATGAATATTTTTCCAATGAATTCAATGTATTTTGTGAGATGCATGGTATAATATATGAATGAACAACCTTTTATACACCCCAACAAAATGGTATTGCGGAAAGAAAGAATAGAACATTGTTGAAATGATAAATGCTATGCTATTACATGCAAATTTGAGTTTGCGTTATGGGGAGAAGCCTTGCTTACCAATTGTCATATTCGAAATCAACTTTCTCTAAAGAAGAAACAAATTTCACCATATAATATATGGAAAGGAAATAGGACCAACCTAAGGTATCTCAAAGTATGGGGGTGCCTTGCTTATTGCAAGAGCACGGAGCCTAAAAGGACCAAGTTGGATCCAAGGGCCATCAAATGTGTATTTGTAGGTTATGACTCAAATAGCAAGGCCTATAGGTTATTAGCTTTGGAGTCTAATGTGATAATTGAATCAAGAGAAGTTGAGTTATTTGAGAATTTGTTGTATAGTGACAATAAGCCTCAAGAATCGATCTCATTAGAAGGAACTCAAGAGAAGTTACCTTCAAGGGTTGTAGAGCAACCGATATTTTCTAGAAGAAGCCAAAGGCTTAAAGAGAGTTGATTGCAAAATAAAACCTCTCAAGTGAAGGCTCTTTACCTAGTAGAGGGAAACCACAAGGGAGACACTTGGAAGTATCCTATGGTACTTCAGGTGGAGGATGATCCTAAAGCTTTTCATATATTGTGGGGAAGAATGAGTTTATATATAGGTCTGGAACCTTTAAATAAAGACTTTTCTCCGCGGTTTTATTGAAAAAACCGCAGAGAAAAGTAGTGTAATTTTTCAAAACTTTTACCGAGCATAACTTTGTGCTCGGTTGTCCGTTTTGATTGTTTTTTTTAACTTTGATATTTTTTCGAGAAGAAAAGACTATTTTCTTTGGATAGATCTCGAAAAAATATTAAAGTTAAAAAAAAAACAATCAAAACGGACAACCGAGCACAAAGTTATGCTCGGTAAAAGTTTTGAAAAATTACACTACTTTTCTCTGCAGTTTTTTCAATAAAACCGCGGAGAAAAGTCTTTATTTCTCTGCGGTTTTCTTAAGAAAACAGCGGAGAAAAGTAGTGCAACTTTTCTCTGCGTTTTTTTTTAAGAAAACCGTAGAGAAAAAGTTTTCACTTCCCACTTTTCCTACTTTACATTGCGTTTTTTAAAAAAACCGCAGTAACAAAGTTCCTAAGTGTCCTTCAATCCTTTTCTCTGCGCTTTTTATTTTAGATTGAAAAAAAAGCGCAGAGAGACCCTATATTTGTAGTAGTGGTCATATCAATTTCATATGTAAAATCTTGTGAGAACTTAGCGGATATGTTTACCAAACCTCTTAGGAGAGATTTGGTAAGTTCTACAAATAGAGAAATGAGACTAAAACTCCTTAACCAATAGATTCCCCAATGATGACAACCAAACTAAAAACTTGTATACATCAAGTGTATACACTGCTACAAATATAGGCTTTAACTTCGGTTTTTTCGCTTGTTATTCTTCAGATCTCGCGGAGATATTAACTGAAGTTAATTCGAGCAAAGTTAAAAGTATCCAAAAACTGAAGTTAATAGGTACCCTTTAACTTCGATTATTATGTAAAAATTGAAGTTAAAGGGCTTTAACATCGGTTTTTACCCTTTAACTTCAGTTTTTACATAATAACTGAAGTTAAAGGTATTTTTCCCTAAAAAAAATATATTAATTTTATTTGTATTATTAATTTGGTTTTTTTATAAAATATTTTGATAATTATTTTTTAATTCTAATTTGCAATTATTTTAATATTAATAAATATATTTGAACATTCCAATAAACCTAAAATAAAATAAAATTCATAAACTGTTGATGTCGTTTTTCGTCAACTTAGAAATGAAGAGCAATTAAACAAAAATACCAGAGGAAACAAACAATATTGACACGATTTTTTATGTGGTTCAATAATCAAAATCTTCCTAGTCCACGAGTCTGTGTTATTCACTTTTTGGAATTCTCCCAAAGCTTTCTGGAAGCAATTATGTAGAGTCTTCCCAATACAAATTTCTCACCCCTTACAAATGAATTGTCCCACTCTATTTATAGAGTGGTCTACTGAATATCTCCCCACATATTTCGGGGAGTTATAATACAAATCAATTAAATCAATGCAAATAAACACATATAGTTATTATGTACGCGTATAAATCCCATGATATTTGGGATATAATAACAGATTACATCTAATCCCTTAAACATAGGGATTTTATAACAATAAACATGTTCACACACGACTTACGAGCTTGAACATTAGACTCATATGCCATCGAGACCGTTCACCCATCACGAGCTCGATATCTCAGTTCGCCTATGTTCTCCACAAATAATGTTGTCGAGATCATCCTTTTCGAGCTCACAATCCTCAAGCTTGAACTGTCTTATCTGATGGTAGGAAATAAATCGAGAGATTTATACAAGTGCTGAACCATTTGTCATTGTAGCTCCGAGCTTGACTTATAATAGCGGAACACCTCCGAGACCATATAGTTTCTGAGCTCGTCAATTCCGATGTCGTCGTACTTAATGCTCAGCGAGACTGTTCTTGATATTTTCATTAAAGCTGATTATGAAAAACATGCTTATTCCGAGCTTACACTTTACGAGCCTGACTTCGAGATCAAAATTTCCATTCTCGAAATTTGGGTGTAACACTTTGCCCCCTCAAAAGTATCAGTTCAAATCCTATGAGAAAGAAACTTTTGAACTGCCACTTTCGAAAATTGATCCACCTGCCACACTCGAGTATGGACACGTGTTAGTCATGGATTGCGCAGTCAGAGTACTCGAGTACTCTTTTCATCTGCCCCGTCCTTTCATATCCCAGCCTTTTGCCGCCTATGCCATATTTACACCCCAACCGTCGGATTAGACTCAAAATCAAACCAAGGGCCCTGATATACTCGACCCTTGACATCCCATAGAGTCATATAGATAAGCTCTCTCTTTTCCTTCATCATCTTCACCATTTTTACTTCTTAGAAAACTCAAACCAGAGTTTCACTTGCATGTTCTCTAAACCGACGAAGAAAATCAACTTTAAATGTTTTGGCTCAGTGGAATCATTCCTAATTCCCATCTTTCAGTCGACGATCCTCTTGTTCTCACGAACCACTCTGTGTAAGTGCTTCGATCCTCATTCGCCCGTTTTCCTTTGATATATGCATTTTTTTACGTGCTTCTCCTGCACCGTGATCATATTTGCTGGTTTTTTTACTAGTTTGTAAGGATGTTTGACCAATATTAGGCAAACCCATAATCTGAAGTATTGTAATGCAATCATAATCATGGTTCTAGACCCAAATTTCTTAGTGTAGAAAAAAAATGCAAACATAGGGTTTTTTCAGATCAAGGGTAGTGTATCGTGTAAGCCAGGAAATGGGGGTTCTGAATTAGGGTTTTTAATTGTACATATCACAAAATTATCACCCTTTTGGGTAAATGTCAACTTTATCCCTGAAAATCTAGGATTCTCAAAATGAATCCAAACTTTCCCACTCTCGTGTTAAGTACACGCTCGAAGCCTGAACTTTACAATAGTTCAGGGCTCCACTTCGAATTCGATCCATCCTTTCGAGACCTCGGTCTCGATTGTGTTTAATCCGTGATCTCGGGCTTTCGAGCTTGAATCTCCAAAATTTTATTCTGTGTTTAATTCGTGATCTCGGGCTTTCGACCCTCACCCTCTTTTCTCTTGTAAGATGTCGCAGAACTTTGAGATTCGGTGGGGGTCAGTGCTCGCAATTCCTCACTATCCATTAACTCCCAATTCAGAGTCTCCCTTCACTCAAAACCAGTGACTGATACGCGAGCACCACGTGAGGTGCGAACAAGAGGACATCTGAGATCGTTTCCGACGTCAGATTGACGAGGTCGAGGAAAGAAAAAGGAAGATACTCTGGGTCGCAATTTATCCAGTTCCAGACCCTGAGATCAGACTTATCCCGCTCGATCCCAAACTTAAAGTCACCGTTGCTTACGAGGAAAGAAAAAGGAAGATACTCTGGTGCACTTTCCTTCTCACTGATGGAGGACCCTTCAGACTACCCCTCCACTTCTCTAGCTGCATCTATTTTGACCTTACAAGAGGGTTTCTTCGAAGCTGAGCATTATTGGAGCTGAGTCACCTCAACAGGCCAAATCTCTAAGATTCTAGCTTGCCACGGCCTAAAACTTTCCTGCACACTGATGTGTCGACCTACGACTCCGAACTAGCGAAGCTGCTATGCCCCAGGTGATGGCAACCTAGACAACAAGATTAAGCTCGCGGCCTAGAGTCGTGAGCATATCAAGGCAGGGGCCCTACTTCCCCTAAAATCCTTTTTTTAAGGATTTTCTGGATTTTATTGGGCTCGCCTCATTTCAACTCCAGACCAATTCATATAGGGTTCTCTCCGCCCTCAAGTCCCTGTACCACGAACTGAAGTGGAAAGGACCTTCACCACAAGAGATTCTGTATCTCTTCTGTCTTAAAAGCAACCCCTCTCAAGCTCGGGGGAGAGGATGGCTTCTATTATTTGTCGAGCTATCCGAAGGAGAAGAAGATTTTCAAGGATATACCAAACCATCCCCCAAACTTCAAGCTGACATTCTTCTAGATGGATGGCCTTACTCCTTCCAAATTCTATTCATTCCAACGCATCCGTAAGTACTCGCACTTATCCTTTTCCTTTTCATTTAATTACTAGGCTTGAAATAATAATATGTAACCTTTTCTTCAGCCAATTATCACCATCCCACCCCCTCAGAGTCGATGGTGGAGCACAAGACAGCTCTGCTCCACTGCCATACGGTCGGCATTCTCTATCCTATCTTCTCAATGAAGAACGGATTCGAGCCTGTGGCCTCTTGGAGCAAGACCAGTCGACAGACGACACTGCCTACCGTAAGTACTTCAAGTGGGAGCATGTGCCACTTCCCACTGAGAGACTTCCCCCGAGACAGAGGTCTTCGAGCTCATGGGCTCATCCCTCTGTGGCTTTTCATCATGATCAATCTGGCTCGGGAAATGAAGCCCAAGATGAGGCCTCGAGCTCGGGTGGTGGTCCCCTTCATTGCTTAAACACAAGCCCGACACACTGATCCTCTTTCTGAATCCTAGGGATAACTTTCATGCTTGGTCCTGGGTAGATGAGAGGGTACATAGGTTTTATAGCTGGTTAGGTCAGTACCAAACCATGTATAGTCTAAATGAGGTTTGGGATGGGGTTGCCGTTCAATACGGGACCAACGTCTATAGAGACCTTTCGAGGCTGTCTCCTATGTATAGGGAAGGGACTCCCCTAGTGTCCTCTGAAGATAGGGGAATTTCTTGGTCGCCGAGCACAAGCTCGGTAGAGGGTACCAGTTAGGCTTCTTTTGACTTTAGTCTTGCTTATTTTTGTAGTTTAAGCTTGATCACTAATGTGAAAATTGTGTATGTACAGGCGACATGGAATCCGACTTAGAAAACGTGCTCAACCGCTACTCCGGAGCTAAGTACAGTAAACGCCCAAGGGTGTCACAGAGAGGGGGGGGTACCCCTCCAAAGGCTTGAAAAAATCTGAGGCGACACCTCCTGCCTCGGATACTCAAGGCCCAAGCCTACCTGCTAATCCGAACCCCGAGATCAGAGTATCCACCAAGGTCTCACTTCCCCCGCCTCCTCCCGAAGTCCAAGTTTCCTAACAGACTACTCCGATGTCAAAGAAACAAGTTCCTTCATAGGAACGTTTGTTGTTGGTCTCAACCCATGTCCCCGAGTATGTGATCGATAAAGTTGTAGGGACACACGGAGTCAGTCTGGGCTCGGATGTATTATCCCAAGTTGGCCAAGGTTTTAGCAACCTTGGCGCTCCTCAATGACAGTTTCTCACCTTTTACCGCGATACTAACACACTCTTTGACAAGGGCAGCGAGCTCTTCACCTCGATAAGTCCTTTTACTTTGTCATGTTGCTTATATGGACTTATCCTGTATTTTTACTAACCCATTTTTGTTTATGTGTACAGACTTTCGCCACATTTTCTTAGCTTAATTACAAGCTGAACAACGAAGTTCACGCGAGCCAGTCCTATGCTTAGGAGGCGAAAAACCTCCAGATAAAGCTTGCAGATGAGCTCAAGGCTACGAAGTCGACAATATCTGAACTCGAGTCAAAACTGGAGGCCAAGGATTCTATAATCAAGGAGAGAGACTCCAGAATCAAGGAACTTCAGGAGCTGAATGCCAAGCTCAAGGAGGATAAGAAGGCCACCTTCTTGAGGAGTTTAAGCAGAAGAAGGATCATGCTGTTGACATGGCCATGTATCGCATTTGGGCCAACAATGCAGATATCGACACCACCTTTTTTGACAACCTCAAAGACGAGTTCCTTAAGAGGTGGCAGGCTTGGCTTGATGAGGAGGATGCTAGGGATGAGGCAGAAGAGACGGTGGAGAAGCCCAGTGCTGCTGAGGGGGCTGCGCTTGCTTTATGAAAGCGAGGTCATGGGTTGCGTCCCATCAATATTTTTGTAATACCTTTTTTTTTATATATATATATATGCCCTTGGGGCAAAGACTATACATAACTCGTTTTAAGGCTATTTTATATTTATTTAGACAGTAATTTTAATTTTCATGCATTTGATTTTCTTGCTCGAAAACCTTTATGCATTTGATTTTACATTTAGCTTTTGCTTTACATTTTCGATTCGAAATATTTCAAGCATGTTAGACTAAAGGCTTGCTTTTATGTTTGTTTATTCATACAAACACATTTGTTGGATTTAAGTTCGAGTTTCAATGCATTCATGCACAATTTACTCGATATATCCATGTTTGACCTCGTTATTGTCAAGGTCGGGCCTTACTTTTACCATGCACTCGAAAGTACTCATATGGCATGTAATTTTAGTAGTTTAGTTATATCTTGCTTTTCTAGTTACTTTTTCTCATCCTCGAGTAGTTCTTCAAGGTTGTGAGGTCGAAACTAATTTTCACAAAATTTTCCAGCCTCGGGCTAGACTTAGTTCGAAGTAGGTTTATTTACACTCCAACTTTTTGTCAATTAGTTTTAGCTGGTTTGTTCCAAACTTATTTAGCTCGTGTCTAGTTTGTAATCCATACACTTGTAATTTTTATAATCTGGTTATGTCTAGACAATCTTAGCTCGCGTGTTTGGTTATTAATCCATACACTTGTAATTTTTAGCCTGGTTATGTCCAGACCATCTTAGCTCCCATGTTTGGTTATTAATCCACACACTTATAATTTTGATAATCTGGTTATGTCTAGACTATCTTAGCTTTCTTTTCAATCTTGTTAAATCCAGAAGATTTAGCTCGCGTATACACTTATAACTTCTATGTCGGGTTAATAATCCAGACTTTTTTATGTGTATACTTAAACTTTCATGTTGGGTTAATGATCCAGACATTTTTATTCTATTATATTTATTTTTTCAAACTTATGGTATGATTGTATACCATTGATGCCCCCTTAATATTCTATGAGTGTGACCATAGGTTATTGAACTAAGAGAGTTTATAAAAAATACAACATTTAATAAAGAAAGCAACTTTTGAGCAAAATTTAACATTTTATTAGCAAAAGTTTGAAATTAAACAAGCTTGGTTACATCAAAAACATCCCTCCTACATTACTGATAATAAGGTCATAGATGTTCACCATTCCAAGCTCAAAGAACCAACTCTTTGTTTAGTCTCGTCAATTTATATACTCCAGGTCGGATGATAGATTCGATCTGGTAAGGTCATTCCCAGTTAGGTCCGAGTACACCAGCAGACGAGTCTCGTGTAGCCAGAAATACATGTCTTAATACTAGGTCTCCTACTATGAACTTTTTGTCTCGGACCCTCTTTTTGAAATACCTAGTAGCTCGTTGCTGGTATGCAACATTTTTCAATTGAGCTTCATCTCATTTTTCTTCAATGAGGTCTAGACTTTCTTCAAGCTGGGATTGGTTCAAGGCCTGATTGTAGGCATGGCTCTGTATTGTAGGTATTTCGACTTCAATAGGAAACATGGCCTCGCATCCATATGCTATGGAGAAGGGAGTATTCCGTGTTGAAGCTCGAGCTGTGGTTCGATAAGCCCACAAAACCTGAGGTAACTCCTCGGGCCACCTTCCGTTAGCCTCCTTTAACCTTTTCTTTATGGAGATTTTTAGGGTTTTGTTGACTGCTTCGACCTGGCCATTTGATTGGGGATGGGCGACAGAGGAGAATCTTTTTATTATCCCTTTTTTTGGGTTTATACCTTTTTGGACCCTGTGTTTTTTCCCATTACCTGTTTGGACCCTATGTTTTGACAAATTACTTTTTGGACCCTATGTTTTGTAAAATGGTTAAAATAGAACCCTAAACTCAATTTTTATGAAGAAAAAATTGAATATAACAACACAGTTTTTAAGCAGAATGATTTTATTTTTGTTATGAATTACTAGTTTGGTAAATTATTTGTGATTTTAGTTGAGAAAACATTGACCAAAATCGGAATTTTTTTTCGAGGTAATTGTGGCCAGGGGTTTGACCTCGGTCCATTTAGTGAAATAATCGATCGCGACCACAACGTACTTCACTCCCCCTTTTCTTGTTGGTAGCGAGCCTATAAGGTCGATTCCCCACATCGCAAATGGCCATGGGGAGGTCAACATGGTAATCTCAGTAGGTGGAGCTTGTGCAATTGAAGCAAATCGCTGGCATTTATCACATCTATTGACATATTCAAACGCGTCAGCCTTAATTGTTGGCCATTAATACCCCTGTCTTATCACCTTTTTGGGTAGACTATGGCCCCCGGTGTGATCTCCACAAAATCCTTCATGAATTTCTTCCAAAATTTTCTTCGCCTCGGATGGAGTTACACATCAGAGTAATGGCATAGAATACCCTCTTTGATACAACCTTCCTTCCACAATAGTGTACCTCGGGATCTGATACATTAGTTTTTGAGCCTTGTTCTGTTCTGCTGGGAGTATTCTGGTTTCGAGGTAATCGAATATTGGGGTCATCCAGGTAGGTTGAGAACCAATCATGCTTACGTCCTCTTCGTTAGGCTCGCTGATACTCAGGGTAGATAGAAACTCTACCAGGACCACGTTCAATGTATCGGCCTCGCTGGTTGTAGCGGGCCTGGGCAACACGTTTGCATTTGAATTTTGTTCTTGGGGAACTTGTTCTATAGTGTAGAATCAAATTTTCCAAGCGCAACCTTGGCTTTCTCTAGGTACACAGCCATTTTTACGCCACGAGCTTGATATTCTCCTAAAACTTGGTTAACCACTAGTTGTGAGTCACTATAGCAGTGTATAGCCTTTGCTTTGAGTTCCTTGGCTATTCGAAGTCCAGCCAGTAATGCTTTGTATTAAGCTCGTTATTTGATGCTTTGAAGTTTAATCTTAAAGCGGAGTGGAATCGATTTCCTGCTGGGGTAATTAGTATAATGCCTGCTCCCTATCCATTTTCGTTGGAGGATCCGTCGACATAAAGTTTCCATAGCTCGCGGGCTGGGGTTACAACTTCATCATTAGACACTCCAGTACGCTTGACAATGAAATCTGCCAGGGCCTGTCCCTTGATGGTCGTTCTTGGGTGGTATGTGATCTCGAATTGTCCAAGTTTGACAACCCACTTTAACAATCTTCCAGAAGCTTTTGGTGTAGACAAAACTTGTTGTAGTGGTTGGTCAGTTAGCACATGAATAGGGTGCGCTTGGAAATAAGGTCGGAGCTTTCGAGATAAGGGTATCAGGCTAAGAGCTAGTTTTTCCATTAATGGGTATCTCGATTCTGCCCCCAGTAACCTTTTCCTGACATAGTATACTAGTTTTTGTACCTTCTTCTCTTCTCGGACGAGCACGACACTAATAGCGTGCTCGGTTGTAGCAAGGTATAAATACAAGACTTCTCCCATGATAGGTTTCGACATGATTGGTGGTTTGGCGAGGTGCTTCTTTAGGTTTTGGAATGCAAGCTCGCACTCCTCTGACTGCTCGAATTTCTTGCCCCCTCTTAAAAGGTTGAAAAAAGGAAGACAACGGTCTATAGATTTCGAAAGAAATCTACTTACTGCCTCCATTCGTCCAGTTAAGCTCTGGACATCCTTGTGCTTTCGAGGTGAGGGAATATCAATCAATGCCTTGATCTTGTCTGGATTAACCACTATTCCTCGTGAATTTACTATAAATCCCAGAAACTTTCCCAAAGACACTCCGAAAGAGCACTTTTGTGGGTTAAGTTTCATGTTATACTTTTGTAGTACAGTAAAGCATTCTGCAAGATTGTCCACATGGTTATTGTTATGTTTAGACTTGACTAGCATGTTGTCAACATAAACTTCCATGCTATTTCCTATCTGCTCAGAAAACATGTTGTTCACTAGTCATTGGTACGTGGCCCCATCGTTTTTGAGCGTTTTTGTAGCAGTATAACCCTTTATCGATTACAAAGCTCATTTGTTCTTGGTCCGGTGCGTGCATGGCAATCTGGTTATATCCAGAATAAGCATTCATGAATGACATGATGCCATGACCTGCAGTGGCATCTACAAGCTGATCTATTCAAGGAAAGGGGAAACAGTCTTTAGGGCATGCCTTATTAAGGTTTGAGGAGTCCATACAGGTTCGCCATTTGCCATTAGGTTTTGGAACCAACACTGGATTGGCAATCCAATTAGGATAAAAGGAATCTCGTATGAACCAATTTTCCTTTAACCTATCGACTTCTTCCTTGAGGGTCTTCTTTCTATCATCGTTCAGGAGTCTTCACTTTTGCTGCTTCGGGGGGAAGCTTTTGTCAATGTTAAGTGCATGGCTCATGACATTCAGACTGGTTCCCACCATGTCTGAGTGTGACCATGCGAACACATCCTGGTTTTCTTTTAAGAAGCAGATTAATTGCTATCTTGCTTCTTTAGAAAGATTCTTACCCACCTTTACCATCTTCTTGCAATCTACTTCTTCGAGCTCTTTTAGAGGTTCGAGGTCAGCCCTTTCTTCTATTTTGGGATCGATCTCTTCATAATTCTCGAGGACCATCCCATCCTTGTTCTAAATAACTACAACTTCCTGTGTAATTGTTTGCTTCCTTCCCTTTATGGAGATGCTATAGCATTCTCTTCCCGCGAGCTGGTCCCCCTTCAACGTCTCGATACCACTAGAAGTAAGGAACTTGATGGCCAAATGCCTAACGGACGATATTGTCCCCAGCCCAACTAGGGTGGGTGTTCCGAGCAGTACGTTGTAGGCCGATGGGAGGTCCACCACTACAAATTCCATCATCTTGGTCACTGAGACTGGATAGTCTCCCAAGGTTACGGGGAGTTCAATGGTTCCCATACATGCAATCCCTTCTCCTGCGATGTGAGGTCCCCCCGAGATGGTTATTACATCCTCTCCATCAATCGGAGGGGGTCGCTCGTTGTAACGCCCCAACTCCAGGGACCGCTACAGTGCACATTGCAAATAGTGCTAAACTCGCTAATCGAGTCATTTGGCCATAAACGTGTAACTAAGTATGATTAGCGGTTTAGGGGTTAAAACTTTGGTTAAGATATAACGTTTCACTAGAACGTTTACTGTATACATTGGGATCCCAAAAATATAATTTTAGAGTCTATTACAGGAAAGTGTTTACAACAGGCCGTTCTAAGCGGCAAAACAGGATTCAGCCCTAGTTCCACTTTCAAACCTCGCCCAAGTATTGGTCGAGCAGCTGCATATGTACACATCATCACCTAAGCTCTCCAACTCAAGGATGGTCCAGCTTCCTTTTGCCTTTACCTGCACCACAAAGCACCCGTGAGCCGAAGCCCAGCAAGAAAACTCATATGCTCATAAACAGTCATATCTTGATATCAAATCATATCTGGCATGCCTAGCATTCATAGCTCTACTCAGCATGCAAATGAATTCAAATAGATGCTGGGGTATCCAGGATAAGAAATCCTGGCCTTCTGATTGGAGGACTATTGAGTCAATCCTAATCAGATGAGTGTCGTAACACTAGAGGTTCTGATAAACCATGCTGAGTGACCAACAAGCAAGTCACTAGGGCCTCAGTGCCCAAGCCATGCATAAGATGATCAAAATGATCACACAGAGCCCATAGCTCTGGTTAGACGAGTGAATATCACTTGAGGTTCTAGTAAACCATACTGAGTGACTGACAACCAAGTCACTAGGGGCCCAGTGCCCATTTCCTGCAATGGCTCTACATGACTAGCCCTTGGCTAGATAAATGCTTGTTTATATTCATCGAACTTGAGGTCGGTCCTGCATTAATGCTCTTTGAGTCATTCAATGCAGAGGGTCGATTTGTTCCAATCGACATAACTTGCACTACACACTAGGGTTGTCATGACTAGTGAGTTAGCACAATGTGACCAGTGCCCAGTACCACTGCCGAACCTGACTAGTGAGTCACGACTTCACAGTTGATACTAACACCTTTGCTAAATCTGACTAATTAGTCAGTGCGTGACTAGTGCCCAGTACCACTGCCGAACCTGACTAGTGAGTCACGGCTTCACAGTTGATACTAACACCTTTGCCAAATCTGACTAATTAGTCAGTGCGTGACCAATGCCGAACCTGACTAGTGAGTCACGGCTTCACAGTTGATACTAACACCTTTGCCAAATCTGACTAATTAGTCAGAGCCATGCATGAGTAAGCAATGCTACCAATGTGTATCATATGCCAATTATCCAAGAATAGGGCATTCAGCATGCTTACTAAGCAGTTGCTAGCATAGTTATGATCATGCACAAACTCAGAGACTCAAGCTCTGACCAATCTCATATTCATCATACATGGCATGCCCTAATCACATGTTTCTCGTGCATCACATGCATCACACTCAATCATCCAGTATGCCTCAATAATAACCATATGCAAATGGGCAAGATTGCCAAGCATTCATTATGCTATCAATGTTTACATTTAAACATCCAACATGCATCAATCATAACCATGCATGTCACACATGGGGTGCAGTTTTCTTACCTTTGGTCCAAGCGCAGGTTACCAACAAACGAGCCACAAGAACGATCCTGATTCCAAGTCTCTAGTGTTAACCTAGTCACAACCACAAATGGTGATCCAATGAGTTCAAGTTCTAAAACCAACCCTTGAACTAAAACTTAGCCTCCAAGACATCAATCCTCACTAATCCGGGTAGTAGGAGTGATCCCGAGGCCCAAAACTATGTTTTCGAGGTCAAAATGAGCAAATGGGGTGAAAACAGGGCAAGGGCTACGGCCCTAGCACCTTGGGCCGCGGCCCCCAGGGTTCTCTGAGGCTAGGGCCGCGGCGCCCTCCATCAAGGGCCGCGGCGCCCAGCAAGGCCAAATCTTGACACCTGCTTCTTCGAGCAAGGACCGCGGCGCCCAAGAACATGGCCGCGACGCCCAAGAACAGGGCCGCGGCCCAACTTCGGGGCAGCCATTTTTCTTTCGTTTTAACCTTTTAAAACCTCCCAAAAACATGTCTAAACATTCCCAAATCATCAAATCAAAGTTCCCAAACTCCCCAATGGTCCAAAACCACCAAAACCCGAGGTTCATACAAACTAAAAACCCAACGATTCACAAAGTCCAATTCAAGCTTAAAAACTTTTAAAAACTTAAAACTTAAACTTGAATTACCTCCAATTGAGTTGTTTCCAACTAAATCCTCCAGCTAATAAGCTTATAATCTTCCTTAGGATTGCTATGCCTCGATCCTCGCTTGATTCCGAGTCCTAGAACTCAAGTTATCTTCGAAAATGCGATCGGGAACGAAAAGGGAACTTTAGGGAGAGAGATCGTACATAACGTTTCTTTCCTTTCTTAAAAGGTTACTTCAAGCTTAAGTAGCTTCCAATAAAACCTAATGCTCGGGGTCCCGAAAACACCCCCGGGGACATTATAGTCAAAACTTCCAGAATTTCCCCCTGGTCTTACTAACTCCCAATTTATCACCAAATATTAATTCCCATTACCCAATAATCCGGTAATGCTCTAAATACCCCTTGACTTACTCCAAGTCAAGCTTAAATCCCGTTGTGACTTTCCCACTAGCTTACCTCCTAGGATCGTCTTGTGCTGGGTAACCCTGGCATAACCAAATAATAACAAAGCACCACGCCCATTTCACATATATGCCAAAAATGCCCGAAATGGCAAAAATATGAAAATCACCCAATTAACCACAAATGGGTTCGCATGCATATTTAATACACCTAAACATGCATATTATCATTAAATAGCATAATAAAGCAATTATGGCCCTCCCGACCTCCTAATCAAAGTCCTAAACCTTACTAGGAAATTTGGGGCATTACACTCGTCCTCCCGAGCTCGAGAGTTATTTTTCTGGGCTGGTTGTGTAGCTGCTGCCCTTTGTCTTGTCAAAGCTTGATTGGGATTTTAGTTCCTGATGTACTGTTCGAAATAACCCCTCGAGATCAAACCTTCAATCTCGTCTTTTAGATGTCGACATTCATCGGTTGTGTGTCCGATATCTCTATGGAATCTACATTATTTATTTGAATCTCTCTTTGCCTTTTGGTTCTTCATGGGTTCAGGTTGTCTGAACGGGACCTGGTTTTCTTTAGCCAGGTAGATATTCTCCCGAGACTCATTGAGCTTAGTATACACTTTTTATACGGAGAAATATTTGTCCCCTTTCTTCTTCTTTCCCCCATCATCCTCAGGGTTATTCCCTTCATTTTTATTTCTTTTAGAAGGGTTATCCCCAGAGGGTTTCGAAGTTGATGGGGCCGCCGAGGTCGAGGCAGAGTTTATGTCCGTCATTGTAGTTATGGGCTGAGAGGTCTGTTCAGTGCTGACCTCGCCTCTTCTACATTGACAAACCTCTGAGCCCTCCGATTGAACTCGGTTAGCGACCTGATATGTTTCCTTTGTAAGTCTTCCTAGAGGGAACTTCCGGGAAGTATACATGCTCTAACAACGATCAGGTGATCGCTATCATTGACATCTTGAGCTTGGGCCACTTCTAGGTTAAACCTCATGAGGTAACTCTTTAATGACTCATTTTGCTGTTGTTGGACATTCGTTAAGGCTGAGGCCTAGGGCCTGATGCCAATCATAGCATTAAATTGTTTCTTAAAGTCTCTAGATAATTGATCCCAGGATGAGATCGAATGCCTTTTAAACTTCTCAAACCAGTTTTTTGCTGGTCCTATAAGTGTGGTTGGGAACAACATACATCTGAGCTCGTAGCCAACATTGCTGGCTCGCATGATGGTGTTGAAGGTACTCATATGACTATACGAGTTTGAGTTTCTGTCAAATGGCGAGACATGAGGTATCCTAAATCCCTGAGGAAATGGAGTGCTGGAGATATGTGGGGCAAAAGGCTTAAGCTCTTCATTGGACTCTTCAGCCTTATCCCTGCTACGCTCATTCTGCAGGAGCCTGAATGCTCTTTCTAATTGTTCAATCCTTTCCTGGACAAAATCCATTGGAGGTCGAGTCTAGACCTGAGGGGGCTGGTTATCATTAATAAAAGCTCCACCTCCCTATCTTGGTATAGGGTTATACACAGGCTGTTTGTGGCCATTCAGATGGTCGTGCAGATCAGGGTTCAGAGGATTATCTCGACCTAGATTATGGTTTAGATGATCCTATAGATCAAGGTGATTCCCTGTATGCCTTGGCTCGATGTTATAAATGCTCACAGACTGAGTGTAGTTAGAACTTTCGCTTACGTAACTCGCAACCCTCTCTGGATGCGTGGCTTGATGATTACGAGGTGGGTCGCCTGCTGACCTCCTTGTTCTAGCAGTTTGTGATCTTGACATTTGGCTTCTCGAAGGTTGAGGAGCTCTGCGATCTCAGGTAGCCTCTCCTTCATTCCCCTGTCCAGGCCTAGCCTGTCAATTTCCATGTCGATTGCTGCTGTGAGATGGCCTCTGATGTGCAGTTCATGGGACCTCTCGGACTGGAGAGGGGTGCCTTATTGGTGATGGTGGATGCCTTATGGGTGACAGCGGATGTCTCCCATTGTCGGGTTTGAATGGTCCAAATTTTTCCTAGTCAGGCTCCGGGTTGTTTCGCGTAGCATCAGGATTCGGGTTTCGAGCCGCTGGGGGGGCTCGATTATTAGCCATTCCTATTGGTACTTCTGTAGTCGGGTAGGTAGTAGCCTCAGCCCAGTTACTCCTCCAGGGCCTTGGATGAGTTGGCTGAGACACCAACTGCGACACTTGCTTCGCCTTCCTGGCGGCCGTGCTCCCACGGGGATGTCCCCTAGGCCTCCGGGGAGGTGCCTGGGCGTTAGCAGCCTGTCTGGCTAATTCTTCGTTGCATTTTGTTTCCTCTACCAAATGTTTGCTCAGTTAGTGATTTTTAAGTTCCACAATAGGAGCATATCTTTTAGGATTTTAATACAAATCCTCGTCAGCCCTGGGGGCAGGTGGCCCCTAAGAGTTGGACGAATCACTCGTTTCTTCAGGATCCAGACCCACCATGGGCTGCTTTCCAGGCCGTCGGGGGTAGTCCTCAGCATGTTGAGTCTGCTCCTCAGGTATCTGGGGCAATGGTCGCTCACCAATACTGGGGTTACTTACAGCGACCATTGATGATTCAGGAAGCATTTTGATTAAACAGGCTCACGTATTGTTTAATGGCTCTCAATGAAAGAACCAAACTGTTGACGCTGTTTTTTGTCAACCTAGAAATGAAGAGCAATTAAACAAAAATACCAGAGGAAACAAACAATATATGCACAATTTTTTACGTGGTTCAGCAGTTAAAATCTCCCTAGTCCACGAGTCCGTGTTATTCACTTTTTGGAATTCTCTCAAAGCTTTCTAGAAGCAATTATGTAGAGTCTTCCCAATACACATTTCTCACCCCTTACAAATGAATTGTCCCACTCTATTTATAGAGTGGTTTACTGAGTATTTCCCCAGAGATTTCGGGGAGTTATAATACAAATCAATTAAATCAATGTAAATAAACACGTATGGTTATTATGTACGCATATAAATCCCATGATATTTGGGATTTAATAACAGATTACATTTGATCCCTTAAACATAGGGATTTTATAACAATAAACATGTTCACACACGACTTACGAGCTTGAACACTAGACTCATATGCCATCGAGACGGTTCACTCATCATGAGCTTGATATCTCGGTTCGCCTATGTTCTCTCCAAATAATGTTGTCGAGATCATCCTTTTCGAGCTCACAATCCTCGAGCTCGAACCTTCTTGTCTGATGGTAGGAAATAAATCATGAGATTTATACAAGTGCTGAACCATTTGTCATTGTAGCTCCGAGCTTGACTTATAATAGCAAAACACCTCCGAAACCATATAGTTTCCGAGCTCGTCAATTCCGATGTCGTCGTACTTAATGCTCAGCGAGACTGTTCTTGATATTTTTATTAAAGTTGATTATGACGAACATGCTTATTCCGAGCTTACACTTTACGAGCTTGACTTCGAGATCAAAATTTCCATTCTCGAAATTTGGGTGTAACACAAACTATATAGACTTAATGTACATATATATACGCATTCAAACAGAAATAAAAGCTAAGTACCACATAAAAATCTAAAGTGTTCATACAACTAAACATGTGAAGTTCACCTAAGTAATTATTTGAAATATTGAAATTTCTTAAGTATTAAATATTTTTAAAAAAATTTAGCAAAATTTCCCCTATAAATAAGACTACCTAAACTTGTTGACATTCAATTTACAACAGTTCACAGAGCAGATAAACATAATCATGTCAAGTTTATCAGAAATTGGAGGAATACCTCATACCAAAAAACAAAGCTTAGTCTCCAATTACAATAGAACTCATGTTAATCTATTTTCATCTTGAATGCTTGCCTTGAATTTTGAAGGTATCCGTAAGCCTCCTAGTTCAAAGTAACCTTATCTAGTCAAGAGGCATGATAATATTACTTCAAACTAGGGACTTATGGTTATCACCACAACACACAAATTCCCGATATCCTATTCAAAACCTACCACCAAACCTAAAAAGTTTAAATTATAACTCTATGAATAAATACTACATATTTTAAAACATGTTCAATTAATAAATCCTAAAAAATTGGGCAGTGTTTCCTCTATTTCTATAACATATCCCAATTTCATAAGTACCTATTAATTTAACACAAACAAACACAATAATCAACATGCATAATTTCATCCTTATACCACGGCAGCATACAAATTTCTTAGAACATACTTCACTAATTTTTAAACCTAATTTCCACTAAATTCAATATGGTTTAACTATAATTCTATAAATATGTACAATTGTAATAAATAAAAATAAAATTCTCACTCACCTTAAAGTTAATCTTCAAGCTAGTAACCACCAATGAAAAACCAAATTACCTCCAAAACAATAACCGTCCTAAAAATAATATAAACAAAATTAAATATTATAATTATTGAGTTTATAATAACTAGTACCAAACATTAAAGCATATTATATAAATAAAACTTTATTTTAACTAAATATTAACTTGAATTTTTTTTACAACAACAACATATCTAAACATTAAAACTATATTTTGCAAATGAATTTTTTTAGCTAGATATTAACTTGATCTTTTTTTTATTATAACAACAACATATTAACAACAACAAAATGTTAACTTCATTAGTTCTCTAAATAATTATTCTAAATAAAAACATATTATAAAATACAAAAATAAATCAAATAAATTATAAATTTAGTAATACATTAATATTAAATTTGGATTAATACAAAAATTATCACAAACACATTTTTTAAGATTCATACATTCTTAAATAATCAAATACAACTCTAAAACATTATTATCAACCATAAACACATATACATTATCAATATAATATAAAAAAATATAAGAAAATTCGAAATAATATATATATATAAAATCATGTAAACATCTATTAAACGATCAATACATAGTACAAACCTTAAAACTTTGTATAGAAGCTGAAAATCCACTGAAAAACCCAAAACAATGGGTATTTTCGACCACCACATGTCACCATTGTCAAGACACCATTTTTTTTTCACTCAAAACTGAAAATAACGATGTTTCTATGATATATTTGAGTTTTCTAGCAAGATTGATGGAAGAAAATGAGGGCAAATGGTGTTAAATGTCGAAACCCTTGTTTTCTCACGGTGGAAATGGAGGCTTTTTCTCTCTGTTTGGGGGGTATCAGCGTTTCAGAAATGAGGGAGAAGTTGGAGGGATTAGGATATAAACACTTTTAACTTCGGTTTTTAGCAAAAACCAAAGTTAAAGGGTTCCGTCATTTTCCCCCTCCGCGTATTACCCTTTAAATTCACTTTACTTAAATAACTGAAGTAATAGGTTAATTCCTATGAGTGCTAAACCAAAAAGCAAAGTTAAAAGTCCATCGAAAGCTTTAACTTCACTTTTTATGTATTTCCCAACAATTCTATGTATAAAAATTGAAGTTCAAACCTATTTTTGTAGTAGTGATAGATCAATGGGTAAGAACAAGTCATTGATAAGTGAATAGTTACAACATTAACAACTTAAATGTCCCAACTTAAAGAATACCTTAGCATTTTGGCAGAAGCTTTGTAGTGTTTTCACTAAGATAAAGTTCAAACCCAAAAGGTAATTTATTTTATGCACTAATATAGTTTGGCTAGAGGATTGAGGATGTATTTAACAAAGTTGGAGATTGTTGTGATTGGTTAAATACATGGTGAAATTGGTTAGGCATGAAGATGTGCAAAAACCATAACGATTTCACTAAAGTCAACATATTTGAGTTGACTTTTGATAGACATTTATAAATCATCTTTTTGGATCCAAAGTGTTTCTTTGGAGTATATAAGTACCCAAAAAGTTTGGGAGCATTTGGGGATGTTTTGAGACAAGTGTTGGAGCACCAAGTCAGAGGCATCAGCGTTACGTCGCCTCCTAGAGGTGACACGTCGCTCGCCTTTGAAAATAGCACTTAAGCGATGTGTCGCCTGGGCCATCGATATGGATCCGTAAAGTGACGTGTTTTGGCTCCAAAATTAAAATTAAAATGCTATAATCTCATTAGTTGAGTCTAATGAGGTTCCAATATTATTTATTGGGTTCATTTGAGTTAATTGGTGACTTGATCACTCTCCCCTCTCCCTCTCTCTAAAAGAACCTCTCTCTTTCTCTCTAGCTTTCAAGATAACTAGTTTTCTCCAAGATCTTCATCAAGAACGCTTGACTTGTATAAAGGTTCAAGTCTTATGAATCCCAATCTCATTCCATTGTTGTGGCTTCAAGCAATCTAAAGGAGGAGGCTAGGAATAGAGATTTTTGGACAACAAATCTTCATTTGTGTCAAGCCTTGTTACATTTTGTGGTTCACATAAAATCATAGACTTACGATTTTATGTATCAAAGTTCTTCATCAACAAAGGTCTATTTTGCACTTTGTTTATTTGTGTTTATGTACTTTGTAATCTTCTTCCATTGAGTTTAGATTAATCTTGTTTATTGCGTTGAGTTGTAATGTACAAAACTAAGATTATTGCCTCTAACCCCCAACATGATCAATGTTGTGACTCTAATTAGATTAGAGAACAACGATACTTATTTATCTATCAATAATCAGTGCCGATGCTAGTCAAATGTAACGAAATTCATTCGATCTTATCTACTTAGCTAATGTCATGGACAATAAATTATTGGGGTTAGGCTATAAGCAACCTTAGTTTTGTGTTACAACTCAAAACAAAATATATAAGTAATCTAACTTTAATGATAGCAAAAACAATTTACATAAACACAAATAGATCATAGTGTAGAGTAGACCCTTCTTAAAGAACAACCCTTAGAACATAAAATCACAAAGCTATGATTTTATGTGAAACACAAAAGTTGCAAGGCTTGGCACAAATGTGGACTTGTTGTACAAAAATCTCTACTCCTAGCCTTCTCTATGGAAATTCTTGAAGCTACTAATATGGAATGAGATTAGGATAAACAAGTCTTGGGTGTTCATACAAGCCAAGCTTTCTTGATGAAGATCTTGGAGAAAACTAGTGTGAGCCTTGAAAAATGGCAAGAGAATCAATGGAAGAGACGGGAATCCAAGAGGTGCTTCAAGATGACAGGAGGAGCCTCAGAGCCAAGTCCACGCCCACCGAGACCCCCAGGGGCGAGCTCAGGGGGTGACCTGGGGGGCGACCTAGAGGGGCGACCTCAGGGGGTGAGCTCAAGGCCCCGTTGAATCCCAAACACCAGTTTGACCCTACTCAAAGCTTCCTAGAGGCTTAGAGGGTTATTAAGAGGACATCAACAACCTTGGAGTACAAGCTAAGGACCACCATTGATTTTGAGAGTAAACAAGCCCAATAGGTCCATACAGCCTGAAGGCATAGTCTCTCCTCAGATTCAAGCTATGAACACCTTACACTCAAGCTCTCAAGGGCTCATCAAGATATAGACAAAGTAGAGGTACGAAAAAGGTCTGAGTAGTATAGAGTACGAACCAAACACGACCGTCAGAGGAGTGGTGGGCGTACCAGGTCAGAGGAGTGGCAACCGTACTAAGTACTAGGAGTAGGACTACATCCTCCCATGCCTCCGACCACAATGAGGCCCAACAACCCTGAAGCCTGAGACCACCAGCTACTCCATGATTCTCTAAAGTGCCCCATAGTACTATTGTTTCCTGGTCTCCATGAGACCGTTCTTGTACTAAGAGCCATTAGAGCTCCCCTATAAATAAGGCATCCTCGAATCTTTAAAAGGGGTTGGAAAATAGTTGTAACACCAGACTATTCTAAGAGAAATATACAAGCTTTCTTCCATTGTTCTTTTGTAAGTTTCTACAAGTTCTTCTAAGTTCATAAGTTTCTTGTTAATTCTTCAAAATTTCCAACCTTAATTTGTTGACGAGTTCTTACCGACAATAGTTTGGCACCGTCTATGGGAAGAACACGTATCAAGCAATTGTTCTTCCATCAATTACAACAAGGAAAAATGCCAAGGCATTCAAGATGCCTATGTGAATCACAAGATGTTGAAATCCATCTGGACTGAGACCAACTGAGAGCCTCCAGGAAAGACCCTCCACCACCAGAGAATGGAGGCATGCTGAAGGAGCATCCAACCCATGGAGAAGAGGCATCATCTCTGACTATCCAACCTAACAGACGCCATGAGGAACCATTAGTCCCTCCCGTAGGTTGCATGGGTATACGCCCTCCTCCTCGACCACTGGCTCCACCGCGCTCTGCCCACTTGGATCTAGGTCCCTCTACGCATATGCCGAGAAAGAGTCCCTAGATACACTCTATGAATTCCAGCTTAAGAACTCGCTTCTATGAGGATGAGACACACGAGTTACACAAAAAGAACCAAAGGTTGGAAACTACACTGAAAAACATGCAGGAAGTGTTGAATGGCCTAGTACAAGGAAATTCGAGCATGCCCCTTCCCAAGCACAAGGAGAAGGAGTGTGGGAGAGGAGAAACCACCATCCCCGTAGATGATGGGAGGACCCGAATTTCCACTAGAACACTCCCAGGATGAAGCGCCATGAGGGCCCAAGGCCAGCAAAGCCCCCCGAGAGCAAAGGTGGAGGGACGATGCTGGTCATCAAAGCGAAGTCGAGGTCACCTCTAAGAAGACTCCCTCTGACCTAAGGGAGAAGCTTAATAGAAGGTCAAATGTAAGGACAACGCCCTCTATGGCCCCTTTGGAGGACAAGGGGAAAAGAAAGGCCAAACCGTCAGATTTGAGGGACTCCTTGAATAAAAGGAGACAAGAGCTAAACATTGAGATGGGGAGCCTTCGAAGCAAAATAGTCACCACGCCTGGGGGACATATTATTGATGATGAGTTCGACTACGAGTCAACTTTCACAAGGGAGATTCAGGTTGAACGACTCCCCGCCAACTTTAAAGAGCCTCACATGACCCCTTTGAGGGCATTACAGTCCCTAAGTACCATCTTGATGCCTTCAACGACTTGATGAAGTTGAGGGGGATCAATAGCAAAGCAAGGTGTCATTGCTTCATTCTCATGCTGAAAGGGGCTGCATACAAATGGCTTAAGAGGATAAGGCCAGGAACCATTGGGTCATGGCAGTAGTTTTCTGACGAATTTCTCCAACAACATCATTTAGTACGCGATTACACCATGCCGGGCACCAGTCTTGCTAATGTAAAGCAGGGCGAAGGCGAAAGCTTAAAAAATTATATTCATAGATTAAACATGTAAGTGGCTAAGGTGGGAAGCCTAACTCGAGGGTAACCAAAAATGGCTATCATCATCTGAGTACGCCCCAGTAGCAAGCTATGGGACAATATGCTCAAAAGAGAGGTCACTGACTTAGAGGACTTTCACAAAAGAGCACAAATAAACATTCGTGTCAAGCATGGACACGAGAACCTTAGAGCTAGAAAAAGTGAACCCTTATCCAAGCCCTCGACCCATGAAGGCCCAAATGGTGCAAATAAGAAGAAAGTGTATGAAGGCCAAGGGATGACCACTAGAGAAAACACAAACGCAGAGGTGACCCCAGGCAAACAACATACACCTTCTATACATACCTGATGGACACCAGGGAACATATCTTCCTCACAAATCAAAGCCAAGTCCACTTCAAGAGACCCCCACTGATGAGAAAAGACCAATCCAAAAAAGACCCCAGTAAGTATTGTCAATACCACAAGGATATTGGCCATACCACAGCGGAGTGTACCCATTTCAAATTGGAAATCGAGGAACTCATACGCAGGGGCACCTAGGAAGATATGTTAGAAGGGAAAACCAAAGACCAGAGGATGTGCCGACCTCACCACGAGCCTGAGAAAGAGCCTCAGAAATACAAGGAGAAGTAAGAATGATCTTTGGAGGTCTAGGATTTGGAGAAGAGTTAAGGAAGGTGTGAGATAGGTATGTTAGGGAAGCTAGACGAAGTCCACCCCCATGCATCATGAGCCTGGAGCAGTGACCCCCTAAGAGTTTTAAGAGGGAGAATGATTCAATCACTTTCACAGAGGAGGATGCATGAGGGGTGCATTTCCGCCACAATGACCCCCTGGTGTTGACTATCCATGTAACGTCCCAAAAATGCTGATAAGGTTTAGTGCCTTGATTAGCGTGCTGGGAGGGCATCATTGGATATATGTGTGATTAATTGATTAAATACGTGACTATGTGGCATGCATGATATATATGATAATATGAGTTTATTTATATGCATGTTTATGACTACTAAATATGCATGTGGGCCTATTCTTGTTTATAAGGGCAGATTTGTAAATTTGGCCCATTGAGGGCATAAATGTAATTAGATGCGTTAAATGATTGATACCACATTATTATGTGGATATATATTTGCAATATTCAACTCGAGGTGATCCTAGTGAGCGGATTAGCGGAATAGTCACATCAGGGTTTAATACCAACCTCGAGGTGAGCCTAGGGGTATTTTGGGAAACTTAACATATATTTGGAATTTAATGAGTTACGTGTAAGTATTTGGTAATTAGTTGGGCATGTCGGTATTAATTGGGAATTTGTAGGATGACTCGAGGAATTAGCGAGAATTGGGGCTATTGACCATTTTTTCCTCATGGGCAATAAAGGGCTGTGTTATCTTTAGGGGCATTTTGTTCTTTAAGTTAAAGGATATAGTTAAGAAAGTTTCAGTATTAAGCTAGAACATAACAAAACACTTCTCAACACTCTCTCTCTTACTCTCACATTCTCTCTCTCTCCCTCTCTTGTGCTTGGAGGCTTAGGGAAGTTGTTGAAGGAAAATCATAGGAATTGAGTTGGGAAATTTGGGGAATTAAGCTAGGAGCAGGCAAAGGGATCAAAGCCATTAATTGAGGTAAGAATCATGTCATGATTTTTCTAGAAATTTTGAATGTTAGGATAGGTTTTGGCTGGGTTTTTTGGATGTTGTTTGATTGCTGAGTTGAGGTGGTAATTGTAGTAGGTTTTTAGGTGATTATAATGTCTAGGCAGTGTGGTAAAGAGTCCTAGACCCAATTTTGGGTTTAGCTCAGGAATTCAAGGGAATTTTGATGAATCAGGTTGGGAGAAAACGTAGGAAAAGCCCAAGGAATTCTCGGTTCACGGGGGCACGCTGCGACCTAGTTCATGGGCGCCTGGGGGCTTACTGTTTCGTGAGCGCGGAGCGGCCCTAAAGGGGAAAGTTGCGGCCCCTACCCTTAGAATTTGGGGCTGGTGCCTGACACCTTTGACTTGGGGGCGCGTCGTGACGCTTAGGGCCAGGTCGTGGCCCGCGTAGGCAGCCTTAGCCAAAATAGGTTCTTGGGCTCAGGGACTAAACCTAAGTGCTCGGGATGAATTCTACTACTCAATTTAGTTGAATTCGAGGTACTGGAGGCTAGTATTTTATTCCAATGCATTCAATTGAATTAGATTTTAATAGTTATCAATTTTTCGCTTGTGACTAGGGTTACCGTTAAGGCTTAGAATTGAGGATCATGCTCGGGCCGCTATATATCTTCAGCTCGGGATTCGAGATAAGAAAACTATACCCGAGTTGTGATTGGGGTTTAGATCCCCTGTAAATGAAAATATGTGAGATTATAAATGTATTTGTGATTGGAAATATCTGGATAGGCAAGTTAGCTTGTGCTGCTTTCGATTGCATGCTTCGCAACTTGTATGTCTACTATGTTTGATGTGAAAGTCCGGCCTAAGGGAGCCGGGGCTGATGTTAAGTGTACTAAATGCAACTCGGCCTAAGCGAGCCAGGATTTGCTAAATAACTAAAGGGTTCGGCCTAAGGGCACCGATACCTAACAAATTTTATTAAGATTAAATTATATGTTTGGATTAATCTGTTTACTATTACCTTGTTTATTTCTTGTGTTCTGCTACTAATTGAATTGGTTGATCTAAGTTTACTATGCACACTTTGTTGTTGTCTATGGTTGTTGAATTTAGTTTTCTTGTTGAGCCTTGGCTCATGGGTGCTACGTGGTGCAGGTAAAGACAAGGGAAAGCTGGACCAGCCATGATTTGGAGAGCTTTGGGGGGGAGTGTGTACATTGGCAGCTGCTTGACTGCCACGACCAAGGGATTTACAGGGACTAGAGCCAAAATTTGTATTTTTCCATTTTGGCTGGCTTCAATTGTATTTACTTTTGAGGGTTGTAACCTCCTTGTAAACATTATTTTTGGGTTCCCATGTATCAAACTCTTATTTTAATGAAAGTCAAACTTTTTATGATCAAAATCATTTAACCCTAACCTGACAGTTGACTTTAGAAACAAATTTATGTTCAATTGACTTGATTAACAAGTCTTGCACTATTTTAAACACACAGTGTAACGGTCTTGGTTACCCATGGCGTTACAACTTGGTATCAGAGCCAAGTTAGTTTTAAGGGTTCCTGAAGATTGGCTAGGCATGTACACTCACCGCTAAAGACAAGCTCGACTCAGGGTTCGGTAACCATATATGTGATTATATGTTTGAGTGTTTAATTGAAATATAAATGCTTAATCTGCATGTTTATTAGGGAGCATGAGATATGCTAATAGGGTCTGGCCCTTGAGTATTATGTGAGTATGATAAGGCGTGCCTATTAGCATTGCTACTGTGTGTGAATGATTGTTTAAATGTCTGCTTGCATTATAACTGTGTGATGTTGGTTGAGTTTTGGCGTTAGACCATGGGGAGATTATAAACATGTTATCATTGCATGACCAACCAAGTCGTTGATTGAAGATAAACCTGGAGAGTTATGCCTCCAAGGCGATCAATTCGACTAACTGGCATTGGGGTTGAGGCTAGAGATGATGAGCAGGGCCAGAACCCTTCGTTAGTCCCTGAGAACTTGCAGCAGTTGCTTGTTGACATGCAAGCTAGATGTTAGAGTCAGGTGGAAGAGATTCACCTTCCGAGGTAGCAGGCTCTGCTAGGGACTGTTGCACCTAACTTGCCACCTGTTGTGGCACCAGTTGTACAACTGCTTCAGATTGGGAACATGTGGGAGCCACTTTACAAAAGATTTAGGAAGCAACATCCTCCAACTTTTGAGGGATCACCAGATCCACTTAAGGCTGAAAAGTGGATGAGTTTGATTACCTCCATCTTGAACTTCATGAGGGTGGAAGGTAACGTGGCCTGTGCCACCTATATGCTTCGAGCCCGCATCTGGTGGGAGGTAGCATCACAAACTCGAGATGTTTCTACCATGAGTTTGGTGGGTTTAGAGACTTTTTCAACTAGAAATATTATAGTATTTTTGCTAGGGCAGTAAAGGTGAATGAGTTCATTGGGATGGTACAGGGTAGCATGACAATTGCTGAGTATGCCCTGAAGTTTGACAGGCTAGCAAAATTCGCACCTGATCTAGTGCCTACAGAAGTAGCAAGGTAGGATAGGTTTGTTAGAGGCTTAATGCAATGATAGCCTGAGATGTGAGGATCACATCAGTACCTGGGGAGACAACTTATGCCCAGGCGGTTGAGAAGGCCCTCACTACTGAGGAGGTAGAGAACAAGATTTGGAGGGAGAACGCTATGAGACGGGATGTTCCCAGGACAATGCCTCCACTTACAGGGCCTGGTAGGGGCGGAGGCCCTAGTGAGCATAAGAGGAAGACCCCTGACACCTCGACCACTGCTGGTCCTGATAGGAGGGGCCGAGGTGTTCAGGGTGGCCACCAAGGAGGCGGTGAGACATGGAGGAGTTACCCAGAGTGTGCTAGATGCAGGAAGAGACGTCTGGGAAAATTCCTGTTACTTGTGCGGGGTGGTCGGACACGTCAAGAAAGATTGCCCAACTTTGAAGAAAGAGGAACCAGGGAAGGCGGATAGCTTGACTCCAGCTCGAGTGTTCGCCTTGACATAGGCAGAGGCTGAGGCTAGTCCATCGGTAGTGACAGGTCAGCTTTCTAGCACTGGCTCTTCATATACTGTATTAATTGACTCTGGTTCTACACATTCATTTGTTTCTATTAAAGTGATTGATAGATTGTGTAGGCCTAGTGAGTATTACACTGCGGGGTTTGGGACTATACTGCCTACAGGGGAACTGGTATTTTCTAGGAGATGGATTAGAGCACTGCCAGTGATGGTGGGCAGTAGGGAACTATCAGTAGATTTGAATGAGTTGAGTATGGATGATTTTGACATGATTTTGGGGATGGATTGGCTAGTCAGATATGGAGCCACTAAAGATTGTAGGAAAAAGATTCAGACTTTCGAGCCAAAGGGTGAGCCCCCTTTGTTTTATTGGGTACTATGCATGAACCCTGCATTCCTATGATATCAACGTTGTGGGCAAGGACCTATTACAAGAAGGTTGTATAGGTTTTCTAGCTAGTGTGGTGGATACCACTAGAGTCGTACTAGCGGGGCCAGGAGAGACTAGACTAGTATGCAAGTTTTTGGATGTGTTTCCTGAGGACTTACTGGGACTGTCGCCACACAGGGAGATTCAGTTCGTCATTGAGTTAGTGCCGGGTACAGAACTAGTGTCAAGGGCACCATACAGGATGGCTTTGGCAGAGCTAAAGGAGTTGAAGATACAGTTGCAGGAGCTACTAGATTTGGGATTTATCAAAGCTATCTTCTCGCCATGGGGTGCTTCGATTTTATTTGTGAAGAAGAAGGATGGGACTCTGTGGATGTGTATAAACTACATGGATTTGAATAAGTTTACCATCAAGAACAAGTACCCACTACCGAGGATAGATGACATGTTCGATCAGTTGTAGGGTAAGTCGGTATTCTCAAAGATTGATCTTCGATATGGTTATCACTAGCTGAGGATCAAGGACGAGGATATTTTGAAGACGACCTTTCGTACAAGGTACGTGCATTATGAGTTCTTGGTCATGTTGTTTGGATTGACCAATGCCCCAACAAAATTTATGGATCTGATGAATAGGGTGTTCAAGGATATTTTAGATCAGTTTGTGATTGTCTTCATCAATGATATCCTGGTTTACTCTTGTTCAGAGGCAGAGCATGAGAAACATCTCTGACGGGTATTGCAGAGATTGAGGGAATATGGGTTGTACGCTCAATTTAAGAAGTGTTAGTTCTTGTTACCAGAGGTAACATTCCTTGGACATATTGTCCATGGAAATGGGATTAAGGTGGATCCAACCAAGGTAAAGGTAGTTAGGGATTGGCCAAGGCCAAGGAACACCTCAGAGGTTAGGAGTTTCCTTGGATTAGCTGGATATTATAGGCGGTTCATGGGAAGGGTTTTCGAGGATTGCCACATCATTGACTGAGCTAACGAGGAAGAATCTGAAGTTCATATGGTCAGGCAAATGTGAGGGTAGTTTCCAGGAATTGAAGCAACGATTGATTACTGCTCTGATGATGAGTCTTCCTTCCGATGGGGACAAGTTTGTAGTATACTGCAACGCATCGAGATTGGGATTGGGATGTGTATTGATGCAGAGTGGGAAGGTTATTGCCTACGCATCGCGGTAGTTGAAGGAATATGAGTAACAGTACCCTACCCATGATTTGGAGCTAGCAGTGATGGTATTCACACTAAAATTTTGGCGACATTATTTGTATGGAAAGAAGTATGAGATATACACCGTTCAGAAGAGTTTGAAGTATTTCTTTGCCCAAAACGACCTAAATATGAGAGAGAGACATTGGCTAGAGCTGGTGAAGGATTATGACTGTGTAATCTTTTATCACCTAGGAAAATCCAATGTGGTAGCAGATGCTTTGAGCCAGAGGGGCCCAGGACAATTGTTTAGCTCGAAGTAGATATCGAAGGAATTGGTAGAGGAAATGACTAGAGCGAGGATAAAATTGGTAGTGGGCTAGTTGGCCAATGTTACTTTATAGTCTACCATCTTGGAGAGGATAAGAGAGGGCCAGATGGGTGATACGCAGTTGCAGGAGGTTATGAGGGATGTCCTAGCTGGAGTGGCTAAGGATTATTCCATTTCAGTGACGGGTTTGCTGAGTTATAAGGATCGAATATGTGTTCTGATGGACATGGGTACTAGACGAGATATTCTTGATGAATCCCATACTACACCATACTCACTCCATCCTGGCACCACGAAGATGTATCAGGATCTATATACATTGTTTGGTGGCTTGGGATGAAGAAGGATGTGGTTGAGTATGTAGCCAAGTGTTTAACCTGTTAGCAGGTAAAGGATGAACACCAACGACTAGCGGGGTTGTAATAGCCTTCGGGTATTCCTGAGTGGAAGTGGGAATATATTACCGTGGATTTTGTAGGAGGTCTGCCAAGAACAGTGGGTCAACATGACTCGGTATGGGTGATAGTAGATAGGTTACACCGAGTCAGATCAATTTATGCCAGTGAGGCCGATCTATACTATGGATCAGTATACGAAGTTGTATGTGTGGGAGATTGTACGTCTCGATGGGGTTCCGAAGTCTATAGTATCGGATCAGAATTTCATATTTACCTCCAAGTTTTGGGGTGGGTTACAAAAGGCTATGGGAACTCAGTTGAAGTTCAGTACAACCATTCATCCTCAAACAAACGGGCAATCTGAGAGGACAATTCAGATATTGGAGGATATGCTTAGAGCATGTATGCTAGAATTTGAGGGGTCTTGGAGTAAGTACCTCTCGTTGATTGAGTTCTCATACAACAATAGTTATCAATCAATAATTGGAGTAGCTCTATATGAGATGTTTTATGGAAGGAAGTGTAGATCGTCCATTCATTGGGATGAGATGGGGGAGAGGAAGTATCTGGGATTGGAGATGGTTCATAAAACTAATGAAACTATTGAGAAGCTCCAAGCTCGAATGCTCGCTTCGTAGAGTAGACAGAAAAGCTACGCTGATCCTCAGCATAGAGACACGGAGTTCTAGGTAGGGGACCACGTATTTCTGTGAGTTTCACCATTGATAGGGGTAAGGAGTTTTGGGAAAAAGGGCAAACTGAGCCCTAGATTGTAGGACCTTTTAAGATCTTAGAGAGGATCAGGCATGTAGCCGACAAGTTTGCTTTGCCACCATCATTATTGGGATTTCATGATGTGTTTCACATCTCAATGCTTCAGAAGTATGTATCAGATACGACCCATGTATTAGGGTATGAGGATCTGGAGCTACAGACAGATTTTTCGTATGAGAAGCGACCAATACAGATCCTAGATAGAAAGGATAAGTTTCTAAGGAATACGACGATTCCTTTAGTTAAAGTCTGTGGATGCTCGAAACTCCACGCTTGTAAAAGGTCCAAAGCACGTGCTAAGGTCACATAAATGCTTTAAGTACATACTTGTGCCTACGCCCCTAGGTGTGTATTGAGAAACCTTGCCGAGTGAAGCCCCAGCAGGTGTGCCACACAGGACCCCCGTCCCGCGCCTCGTGAGCCCAGTAGGTGTACCACTCGAGGTCCTCATACACCTCCGTGGGTTCGTCACTTCCACGCCTCCGCGAGACTGATATGCCCTCGCCATGCGCACCTAGGCCCACGATGCAAGAAGGCAAGCATCTTGCAGAAGTAGCCGCGCCCCTAGAGGCCTCGTGAGAGACGGCCTTGCCACGCCTCACGTATCCAACCACCCCGAAGGTCACACGACCCTCTTTGGGCATTTGGGTCTCTGCTGTGGAAAGGGCCACGCGCTGCTAGGCACGCCTCGCCCAGGCCAGCATCTCGCGCGCCCCGTGCCTGCCAAGGTGGCCTCGTGCCTCGCGAGGGATAGCACCTCGTGCACCCCATGCCTGCTCAAGTGGCCTCACGCCTCGCAAGGACCAGCGCCTCGCCTGCCCAAGTGGCCTCGCGCCTCGCAAGGACCAGCGCCTCGCGCGACCCTTACATGCACTAGGTGGCCTCTCGCCTTGCAAGGGCTAGCACCTCGCACCTTGCAAGGGCCAATGGCTCGCACGCCCCGTACATGCCCAGGTGGTCTTGCACCTTGCGCAAGGGCCTCTCGTGAGACCCATATCACGTGCCTATCACTCACATCTTGTGGGTGGCCTTAAGGTGCTTCGTTCATCTCGCGCCAAGGGCCCAAGAGCCCCATCTCACGCCATGAACCTTACATGCACTAGGTGGCGTCGCGCCTTGCAAGGGCCAGCGCCTCACATGCCCCGTGTCTACCCAAGTGGCATCGCGGCTCACAAGGGCCAGCACCTCGCGTGTCCCATGTTTGCCCAGGTGGCCTCGCCCTTTGCAAGGGCCAATGCCTCGCGCGTCCTGTGCATGCCCAGGTGGTCTCGTGCCTCATGCAAGGGCTTCTCATGAGACCCATCTCGCGTGCCTATCACTCACATCTCGTGGGTGGCCTTAAGGTGCTTCGGGCGTCTTGCGCCACGACCCTTACATGCACCAGGTGCCTCGCACCCTGCACCTCAAGATGGTGTCTCCTATGAAGACCTATGGAATCCTCAACATTTAGAGGTAAAAATCCAAGTATAATTTGAAAAGATCGTACCAGTACGATCTTGTACGGGGTATGATCTTTAGGAAATGGGACACGACAGACGAGTAGTAGGAGCACTAGGAGAGGGGACATGGCCTGTATGCTTCTGACCAGATGTCAGAGTCGACCCCACCACCAGCACCACTACGCCTAGTGCCACTCCTCTGACACTCGTACTAAATAATAGTGGAGACATCCCTACGGAACATGACCATGTACTGGAGCCAACACCACTACCCCTGACACCACTCTCCTGAGAATGTACTTGTGTACCATTTGGTCCCCTGGACCATAATGTATCAGGGGCCATTAGAACCCACTATAAAGGGAACCCCACTTCAACATTGAAGGGGGTTGGAAAAAATACTGTAGCTTGAGACAACAAAGGAATACAAGTTCTTTTCCCCATTTTTTCTTCTGCAACTATTTTTTACTTTTCTAAGTTTCTGATTACATTGTTGAAGTTCTTCATTGATAAGTAATAGATTTTGATTTTTCTAACTTAATTTCGTTGATGAGTTCTCACCGTCAACAATTTGGCACCGTCTGTGGGAAGAATAAGTGTCAAGACACTGTTCTTCCATTTATTCTGATAAGAAAAAAAATGCCATGACGTTCTAAACGACTGAGAGTGCCACGGGAAGTGGAGGTCCACCTTGATGGAGATCAGCTTAAAGCCTCTATGAAGGATCCTCCTCCACCCACAAATGTGGAGGTCCCAAAGGAGACTGAGGTTCATGGAGATGAAAGGGAAGCCTCATCCCCGGT
This sequence comes from Humulus lupulus, assembly GCF_963169125.1. Lineage (NCBI taxonomy): Eukaryota > Viridiplantae > Streptophyta > Magnoliopsida > Rosales > Cannabaceae > Humulus > Humulus lupulus. Next base: position 164,251,616 of record NC_084797.1, on the reverse strand, counting down.
AGTCTCACTTGAGGAGAATCGTCCAAGGCCAACGGCTGCCCCAGCAAGGGATGCCGGTGAGTTCCTGCCTCCAAGGTTGCCGCAGGTGCCGAACTTTGGCTGGCAAGATCCGGGCCCGTCGACGCACAGACCAGACAAGCATCCCCGGGTCCATTTCATGAGCGCGAGTTCTAGATCTTGATTTTACGAAGAGGAGATACGTGAACTGCACCGTAAGAACCAAAGGATAGAAACCACCTTAGGGAACATGCAAGATGTGCTAAATGGCCTGCTGCAAGGGTAATCAAACATAACTCTCCCTAAGCAAAAAGAGGGTACAGAAACTGTAACGCCCCAAACTCTAGGGACCGTTACGGTGTGCCTTGTAAACAGTGCTAAACTCGCTAACCGAGTCATTTGGCCAAAATTGTGAACTAAGTATGATTAGCGGTTTAGGGATTAAACATTTTGGTTAAGATGTAACGTCTCACTAGAACGTTTAATATATACATTGGGATCCCAAAAATATAAATTTCTGAGTTTATTACATAAAATATTTACAATAGGCCGTTCTAAGCGGCAAAACAGGGTTGAACCCTAGTTCCACTTTAAACCTCGGCCGTGACGGACGAGTAGCTGCATATGTACACGTCACCACCTAAGCTCTCCAACTCAAGGATGGTCCAGCTTCCTCTTGCCTTTACCTGCACCACACAGCACCCGTGAGCCGAAGCCCAGCAAGAAAACATAATACTTTTCATAAACATTATCAAATGATTATCATTATAATCACACGGAGCATAAAGCTTCCAAACCATTGAGTGAACATCATATGATTCAAGAGGGAGAGTGGCTGCTAGGTAAGCCACTAGCCTCCAAGTGCTTATCTCAATCATCGACCCTCAGGGTCGGTCTTGCATTAATGCTCTTTGAGTCATTCAATGCTAATAGTCGATTAGATCTAATCTCTGTTGGCTTGCGTGAACCATGCTAAGACCGTTCTGACTAATAAGTCAGCGCTATGTGACCAGTGTCCAGTATCACTGCCGAACTTGACTAATAAATCACAGCTTCACAGCTGATACTAACACCTTTGCCAATTCTGACTGGCGTGTCAGTGCAATGTGACCAGTGCCCAGTACCACTGCCGAACCTGACTAGTGAGTCACAGCTTCACAGTTGATACTAGCCCCTTTGCCAAATCTGACTAATTAGTCAGTACCATGCACAAGTAAGCAATGCTATTAATATGTATCATATGCCAGTTATCCAAGAATTGGGCATTCAGCATGCTTACTAAACAGTTGCTAGCATAATCATGATCATGCACAAACTCAGAGACTCAAGCTCTGGCCAATCTCATATTCATCACTCATGGCATGCCCTAATCACATGTTTCTCATGCATCACATGCATCACACTTAATCATTCAGCATGCCTTATTAATAATCATATGCAAATGGGAAAACCTGCCAAGCATTCATTATGCTATCAATGTTTACATTTAAACATCCAACATGCATCAAACATAGCCATGCATGTCATACTCAATAGCCAACCAACATGCATCATAATAACCATGCATGTCATGCTCAATAATCAACCAACATGCATCCATAATAGCCATGCATGTCACATATACACATGGTGCAGTTTTCTTACCTCAAAGTCGAGCTAGAACGATTAAAAGAACACCCCTTGAGAACGATCAACTTTTAGTCCTTTAGTGGTCACCTAGTCATAACCAAATATAAGATATCATCAATAAAAATGATCAACTTAAGTTCCCAAATCAATATCTAGCCTCCGGGACATCAATCCTCACTTAACCGGGTACTAGGACCAACCCCGAGGCCTATGGTAGACATCCCTAGGCTAAAAACACAATTTTGGTCAAATCTGCTCTGATGGGCCGCGGCTCACCACAGCCATGCCACAGTTCACCCTCCTGACAGAGCCATTTTCACCTTTAGAGCCAACACAGGTCGCGGCACACCATAGACAGGCCGCGGCTCATTTCGCAAATCAGCCAAGAAACCAGCACGCACCAGCCAACTCTCCCCTGCGTTTTCCCTTGGAACCAAGCCTTCAAACCAGTTCCAAACCTTCTCCAAACACACAATTAAACCTCTAAACATCACCCATAACTTCCCCTCATCAAAACCCAACCTAAACTTCACTTAAAACCTCCTCAAATCCATACCTCCATCAAGAAACCAAAAGCTGAAAACTAGAACTTAAAAACAGAGCACACTAGTAAATTCACAACTGGAACTCACCTCAAACACGGTTTTGAATCCCCTTTAATGATTGAAACAAGTCCCCTAGCTGCCACCTTTGATTTCCTAGCTCAAAACCTCATGATGGCCTCAAGAACACCAAAGAAGGATGAAGGGAAGGTAGTGTACGGGAAGGGAAGAGGATAACCTCTGTTTTATCTCTCTTTTAATCTACCACTTTCCACAGCCAGCAGCCTTTAAATCATATATATCCAAAACCCAAAATGACCAAAATACCCTTAAGCCAATAAAAGCCTCTAAACCATTTCAAGGGTAAAATTGGTATTTTCCACCTATCCCGTTAATCATAATTAACGCTTCCCAATTCCCACTAATCTCCATATGTTCAATTTCCAATAATTCATATCCCGTTACCCTAAAATCCCCGGTAACGCTATAATCATCAATATCATCCCGAGACTCACCCCGAGCCTCGAACTTAATCCCGTTATGACTAGACCGAAAACCTGCTTTCCCATGATCGTCTCACGTCGAAAGGCTCGAACCAAACCACATATAATTTGGTAAAATTATAATTCACCCATATGCATAAAATTACACAATCACGCCCCCAACGGCCAAATTACCAAAATGCCCTTGCATTTAAAATATGAGCCCATATGCATGCATTCACCATCATATAATAATATAATTCACATAAACATACATATACTCATTAAATATCATAATAAATCAATTATGGCCCTCCCGGCCTCCTAATCAAGGTCCTAAACCTTATTAGGAAATTTGGTGCATTACAGAAACTACAGTCTCGGTGGATGATGGGAGGACTCGACTCTCCACTAGTAACACCCCTCAGACGAAGCAGCGCGAATGTCCCAGACCACCGAAGTCGCTCCAGAGGCCGGAGCAGAAGAACAACACTGGCCCTCGTAACGAAGTCGAAGTCACCTCAAGGAGAACACCCTCAGATTTATGAGAGGAACTCAACAAGAAAATGGAGGATAAAAGGACTACCCCTCCTATGGCACCCCGGGAAGGAAAAGGAAATCGAGATGCTAACCCGTCCACGTTGAGAGACTCCTTGAACAAGAGGAGACAAGATTTAGACAACCAAATGAGAAGCCTACAGAGCAAGATCATCATCGCATCTGGAGGACAAGCCCTTGAGCACGAGTTCGACCATGTTACTCCCTTCCGGCTCCCAGCCTACTTCAAGGAGCCTCATATGACCCCATATGAAGGAAATACAGATCCAAAGTACCATCTAGACGCGTTTAACGATCTGATGAAGTTAAGGGGAATTAGTAGCGGAGCCAGGTGTCATTGCTTTGCTGTCACCTTGAAAGGACCTGCGTACAAATGGTTCAAAAGACTTCGACCAGGGTCCATCAGGTCATGGCAACAATTTTTTGATGAATTTCTCCAGCAACATCACGCCGTGCGTGATTACACAATGCCGGGCACCAGCCTTGCTAATGTAAAATAAGGAGAAAGCGAGAGTCTAAAGAGCTACATCCACTAGTTCAATATGGAGGCAGCCAAGGTGGGGAGCTTAACTCGTAGAGTGCTAAAAATAACCATCATAGCCAGAGTACGCCCGTGAAGCAAATTATGGGATAACATGCTCAAGAGAGAGGTCACAGATTTGGACGACTTCTACGAGCGGGCGCAGAAATATATTCGCGTGGATCATGGTGATGAAAGCCTTTAGGCCGGAAAAGGCCAGTCACCACAAAAACCCTCAATTCGAGAAAGCCAAAGCGGTGCAAACAAGAATAGGGTATATGAAGGGACAAGAGATGATCGACCTCGGAAGCCTCAGTGCACTGATGAGCACAGACAGGGCCCCTACACCTTTTATACTGACCTTACCCATGCTAGGGAACATATTTTTGTCATGAATGAAAACCCGGTCCCTTTCAGAAGGCCCCCACCAATGGAAAAAGACCGGTCAAAATGAGACCCCAGTAAATATTGCTAGTATCATAAAGATATCGGCCATACCATCGCGGAATGCAATCATTTGAAGATAGAAATCGAAGAGTTTATACGCATGGGACATTTGGGCAGATACATCCACATGGAGAATCAAAGACCGGAAGAAGGGGCATCCTCCCCGCAGGCATGAGAGGTGGCCCCAGAGGTACCAGGAAAGGTTAGGACCATCCTTGGAAGGCCAGGATTCGGGGGCGAGTCAAGGAAGGGACGAGACAGATATGCCTGGGAGGCCCCCAAAGAGCTTTAAGGGTGAAAATGACTCTATAACCTTCACCGAAGAAGACACGTGGGGTGTACATTTCCCCCATAATGACCCCTTGGTGTTGACCGTCCAGCTTGCAAACATGAGGGTGCATCAGGTCTTGGTGGACAATGGAAGCTTGGTGGACATCTTATATCGCCCAGCTTTAGAGAAAATGGTACTTAACATCCGACACCTAAAGCCTTGCAATACCTCCCTATATGGATTTATAGGAGATTCAATACAACCCCTAGGGGTAATTGAGTTAGCCCTCACCATGGGAGAACAACCCAGACAAACCAACATAATGGCAAACTTTGTCGTGGTGGATTGCGCCTCAGCCTTCAATGCGGTATTAGGGAGACTATCCTTGAGAGAATTGAAGGCGATAACTTTTGTATACCACTTAGCCATGAAATTCCCAACTCCTGGGGGAATAGCAAGCACGAAAGGAGAGCAGAAGGAAGCGAGGGAATGCTATAACACATCCCTCCGCACGGACACAAAGCCATCGGTGCCTTTGGCAATGGTTGTGCATGAAGGTGCAAACCCGCACGAGTTGGACCCGTGAGTCGCGGAAGAACCTAGAGCCGAGCCGGTAGAGGAGTTGGAAGAAGTCACGGTCATGGATGAGCCATTGAGAAAGTTGAAGGTAGGAAAGAACCTTATGGGTATCGTGAAGGAGAAGTTGGTAGAATTTCTAAAAGCCAACCTCGACGTATTCGCCTGGCGTCACGAGGACATGGTAGGAATAGACCTAGCAGTCACGTGCCATCACTTAAACATCGACCCGAAAGCAAGGCCTATGAGGCAGAAGAGGTTGACAAGTTGAAGGCAAATGGGTTTATCCGAGAGGCATTCTACCCAATATGGGTATCAAACCCAGTGTTAGTCACAAAACCCAACGGAAAGTGGAGGACTTGTGTAGACTTCACTAATCTCAAAAAGTCTGCCCAAAGGACAACTTCTCGCTTCCTAGGATAGACCAGTTAGTAGACACCATGGTGGGGCACGAGCTACTTAGTTTCATGGATGCATATTCTGGATACAACCAAATGCCCATGAACCCAGTCGACGAAGAGCACAATTTGTTCATAACAGACAAGGGGCTTTATTGCTACAAAGTGATGCCTTTTGGTTTAATAAATGTAGGTGCTACTTATCAGAGGCTAGTGAACAGAATGTTTGCGAATCAAATAGGAAGGAATATGGAAGTGTACGTGGACGATATGCTGGTGAAGACAAAGAAGGCAGAGGAGCTCACAAACGATCTTAGTGAGACGTTCAACACTCTCCGGAAGTTGAGGATGAAGCTAAACCTTCTTAAGTGCACCTTCAGAGTTTCATCAGGGAAGTTCCTGGGTTTTATGGTGAATTCCTGGGGTATCGAGGCCAATCCCGACAAAATCAAGGCGTTGCTGGAGATGAGCCCATCACGAAGCAAGAAGGAGGTGTAGTGCATAACAGGGAGAGTAGCAGCCCTCAATAGGTTTATCTCCAGGTCCACTGACAAATGCCTCCCTTTCTTCATCATCCTAAAAGGGAGCAAAAAGTTTGCTTGGGATAATGATTGTCAAGAGGCCTTCACCAAGCTAAAGGAACACCTTGGAAAACCACCTCTTTTGGCCATGCTAGAAAAAGGGGAAAAGTTGTATTTGTATCTAGCTGTATTAGAGCATGCTATAAGTGACGCCTTGGTTGAAGGAGAAAAGAAGCATCAGCAGCCCCTGTACTATGTGAGAAAACGGTTGGTAGACACAGAAACTTGGTACCCAGAGATAGAGAAGTTGGCATATGCCTTGATGGTGGCTTCTAGAAAGCTGAGACCCTATTTTCATGCTCATGCCATCGAGGTCCTCACCAATACCCCTTTGCGTCAAGTCTTGCACAAACCAAAAACTTCAGGAAGGTTGTTAAAGGGGTTGATTGAATTAAGTCAATTTGACATCATTTACACCACGAGGACCTCAATCAATGGGCAGGCACTTGTAGACTTTATAGTCGAGTTCGTACATCAATCCCATGAGGAGGGAGAAGTATAAGAGAATGACCCGGCGCATGAAGTGGAGAAGCGCCCTGAAGAATGGAGCCTCCATGTAGACGGGGCGTCTAACGAGGGAGGGGGCGGCGCTGGCATAGTGATGACGGGACCTGAGGGGCACAAGATGTATTGCGCCTTAAGATTCGGGTTTGAAGCTTCCAATAACGAAGCAGAATACGAGGCACTGTTGGCTGGCCTACGGCTAGCTAATGAGTTAAAGGTAACCCATTTGCATGTCTTTAGTGACTCACAACTGGTAATGTTTTAGGTGAAGGGTGAGTGTTAAGCTAGAGGCCCAATAATGGCTGCATATCTCGCCAAGGTGAAGGGGTATTTGGATCAGTTCAAAAAATACACCATCGAACGGATCCCGAGGGAGCAAAACACGAACGCCGATGCACTCGCAAAGCTTGCCTCTACTCAAGACGAAGACATGCTTGAGTCCATCCCAGTCAAATCCCTCTCCAAACTGAGCATAGAAGAAGAAAGGATCCATATGGTCAATAGCCCCGAGGAGGCATGTTTTGCATGCATCGTGAGATATTTGAGTTATGGAACTTTGCCTCAGGAAAAAAAAGATGCCCGTAAGCTAACCAACAAAGCCACCCAATACACCCTAGTAGACGAAGTCTTATATAAAAGGGGCTTCTCTACCCCGCTCCTACGGTGCGTAGATTAGGGAGAGGCTTTAAAAATTCTGCAAGAGATACATGAAGGAGAATGTGGAAATCATGCTGGGGGGCAGTCCACGGCAAAGAAGCCCATCCGCCAGGGGTATTATTGGCCTACCATGGAGAAGGACGCAAGAGATTTCGCGAAAAAGTGTGACAAGTGCCAGAGGCATGCAAACTACCCTAGACAGTCACCGAATGAGCTGGTGAGCATGACTAGTCCATGGCCCTTCGCTGTGTGGGGGATTGACTTGATTGGAACATTGCCAACAGGAAGAGGAGGAGCAAAATACGCAGTGGTAGCAGTCGATTATTTTACTAAGTGGGTGGAAGCAGAGATAATCTCCGACAATGGGACACAATTTGAAGGAGGAATATTCGAGGTATATTGCAGGGAAAAAGGAATCAAGAGGAGTTTCTCTGTTCTAGTGCACCCACAAGCCAATGGACAAGTGGATGCCATCAACAAGATACTAAAAAGGAACTTGAAAACAAAGTTGGAAAAGTTGAAAGGAGCCTGGGTCGAAGAACTTCCCAATGTGCTTTGGGCCTACAGGACCACACCTCGTTCCATCACGGGAGAGACGTCTTTTGCGTTAGCCTATGGCTGCAAGGCTGTCCTTCCAATAGAAATGAAGATTAACTCCATTCGCACACAAGAATATGATGACCAGGCCAATATCACAGCATTAGCCGAGAATTTAGACCTGTTGGAAGCTAAGAGAGACAGGGCACAACTGAGGCTAGACACATATCAGCAACGAGCTGTGACATATTATAATTCGAGGGTGCGAGAGAGGGTGTTCAGAGTAGGAGACCTCGTGCTGTGGAAAGTCCTGCCCAACACTCAAGACCCGAGCGTGGGTGTGTTAGGGCCAAACTGGGAAGGGCCCTACCAAGTTTCCCAGGTTGTGCCCCCTAACACCTAAAAACTTGCACACTTAGATGATACCATGGTACCTAGAGCATGGAATGCAGAACATTTAAAGAAGTATTATTAGTTGACTCCCATGTTGAGGCAAGGTTGTTATTGACCTGTCTAACGCGTAGGTTAGTGGTAATAGTTATAAGTTCAATGTGAACTCCCCTTTATATTTAGCAAGAACAAGTCACATTAAGTTACCATGTACTTCACCTGTTTTCAATGAATGTGTTGCGACATTAAGTGAATATGTAGTAAAATTTCTTGTTTAAGCAAAATGATTATCAAAATGCATGAATGGAATGATCAAAGTTCCTGCCGAGATAAATCTCACCAACCACTTCGGGGGTAGAGTACATAGGGGGTCGAAAAAAGAGGGTCCCAAATAAGACCCCTATATCCTAAAAGGACCCATTATATCAGGAGGATCCTAAAAGGACCCCTTATATCAGGAGGATCCTAAAAGGACCCCTTGCATCAGGAGGATCCTAAGAGGACCCCTTATATTAGGACCCTAAAAGGACCCCTTGCATCAGGAGGATCCTAAGAGGACCCCTTATATCAGGATCCTAAATGGACCCCCTTTATAAATAACGAAGAAGACCTTGTAAGGCATCGCTTGAGTTCACAATAATTAGCTACCCTTATGCACATCAAGGAGGTCAAAGAGGTCCTACAAGAAAAGCATTCTAATAAGGGTAAATGCTTCCACAAGAGGAAATGCCTTAGGAGAAGCACCCACCAATAAGCCTAGAGCGGCCACCAAGCCGTCTAGCCAAAAAGTGTCGTAAAAGAGACCCTTGCAAAAGTAGTACTATGAATAATGACGAGAAGGATGCTTCTCGCAAGAAATAATAAGCGTGCACAAAAATATATAAAAGGATAACTAGAACTCAAAGGGTCAATATATCCTTATAGGTAAAATTAAGAGGCACCAAAGAGGGGCCTATTGTACCCCTTCTCATGGGCTCCAAAATACCTTAAGCCTGATAAATAAAAAAGGGAACCTATCGAACCCCATTGTGCGGGCTCAAAAGGACCTCGAACATAGAGGAATAAAGATGAATGATCACACATGTATATATATATAAAAGAGTTTTGATAATAAGACTCAGAGAAATTACATGTAAAATAAGGCTCGAATGAGCATACAACCACATTGGACTAAACGACAAAAATAATAGAATGATAATCTCAAGGCCTCCTGCCATAGACATTCCACTCAGTCGCCCTGGCAACGACATGCTCACCAAAGGAGGAGAAATCGAAGTTAGGATTTTGCCTTCATACTCCGTAGAGGGCACGCTCTATGGATCTATACTCAATATCGGCCTTATCCACCTCTAAGGAAGCGACCCTCCCCTACAACGTTGCGATGGTAGCTTTTTCACCCTCAAGGTCGACCTCTAAGCAAGTGACATTCTCCTGCAGCATCACGACCTTGGCAGTCGGCCTCTTCTTCTTTTTTGATGAGGAAGAGGCCTTCACCAAGGCCTTCTCCAGCTTAAGTTTGATTTCAGCAAGTTCCCTATCGAGACCATGGACCTAGACCGTAAGACGGTCCCTTTCAACATTCGACGTGGAGAGGTCCTGAGCTGAGTCAACAAATCGCCGATCCACTGTATAAGTTTGCATAAGAAAAATAACAATAACGATGATAAGCAAAAAAAGAGAGAGAGAGAGAGAGAAAAGGGATAAGGCCGACATAAGATGCATGAACTCACCTAAGTGGCGGAACACATAAGAGTCTCCTTGAGCTCCGACATGGAAAAATTCCCAAGACCTCTCCAATCAGCCTCGGGAAGATCCGTGGCGACCTGGACATACCGTTGCCCTTAAGAGGCCCCCATGTGGCCCACCCAAGGCGCCCCCTCTGAGCCAAGGGCGCTTGGCTGGGTAGGGACAGATGACCCACTCGTCGGAGGAGGATGGGGCGCAGGAAGATCAGAAAAATGAGCCTCCGATGGACCAGGATTAAGGGAAGCCTGAGGGAAAGCATTGAAGTCCTTAGAATAGGGAAAAACGAAGCCCCTCGGCATGGCCTGTTGATCGTGGGAGTGGGAGGCCATGTCATGATCTGTAGGGGCTAAAGGAGGGCACCTCCTGGGAGACAAAGATGGTCGGTGGGGTTGCCTATGTCCTGGGGAGACCCCCTCTGGCACACACTCTGCCTTACCCCCATCCGAGTGAGGTTCAGCCAAAACAACCTTTTTCTTCCGCCCAAAAATAGTCCACAATAACTCAGGCTTCGAAACCGGGGATAGATGGTAACAGTTGAGGTTGGTCACGGTGAAGAGACGTGCATCCATTTTTTCGGCAAGGTCAGCCTCGAGAAATTTATCCATAGCATTTGCCTTCCACCCAAGAACGTCAGACACGGCGAAATTCTCTGCACAATCAACACAGTTTCCGACACGAACATAAGTTCCAAAACGGTAAGTACCAAAAAGAAAAACAAAAACTTGAAGTACTTACTAGGATCTGAGAAAAAGTGCTCACGAACAGAGAGGGGACCCTTCACAAAGAAGAAGTCCTTCTTCTAGGTCCCTGGGTTGAATACAGAACCCTCTATCAAGGAGATTGAAGAATTGACTTTTTGCAGGAAATATAAGCCTTTGGATTTAGGAGAGGCATGAGGTTGTACATGTAATGCACCTCTTGGGTCATGGGAGCATGCCCATTACGTTCCATATACGCAATAAAGAGGAAACTCAAGGTTAGCCAGCTGTTGGGCGCCAACTGGGGTGGAGCAAGGTCAAAATGGTTGAGAACCATGATGAAAAATAGGTGTAATGGGATTGTGCCACCCGCCTTCAAGATGTGCTCACTCATGGCCACATAACCCTGACTTGGGCTATCAGCCCGACACTTGTTCGAAGGAACGTATAACTTGTATTCCAGGCTAACACGGTATTTCTTCGCTAATTCCATCAATTTATTTTCAAACACATGGGACACTAGGGTGGATGCCAACAAGGGGCCAGTGTCTTGCTTCTCAGGGGCCACCTATCGCCGTGCTCTCTTCGACATATCTGCAAAACCAAAAGAAAAAGGTGAGGTAGAAACAGGGCACTTTACCCTCCATATTTTCTTCTTAGCAAGGGTAGACCGAGAATAAGGGTTGAGGAGAAGACGGGACAGCCCCATGACAGTCATTAGGGGAAAACGGGGCAGGAGGCACAGGCAGGAGATTTCCCTCCATAAACTCCAACTCCAACTGCAAATCTAAAAGGGTCACCCTAAGGTTCGCTATATGGTTGTTAAGGTCAAGGGGGAAAGATACTCCGTCTCCCCTCAAAACTGAGTCTATTTCGCTATGCACCACCCAGATTTTACGTCTAAGTTCAGCCATGTGCTCAAGATGACGAATACAAGCCTGCCTCAAGGTGTCGTAGTCTTGGTGAAGGTTGTCTTTGGAGGACTCCGAGTCTGAAGATAAGTCTACAAACTCGACCCTCGGAGGAACACCGGATGATCCTTCACATGCCATGAGACCTCGTCTCGTAAGTAAATAAGGTTCACGTATAAATGAGGGGATTGCTACAAAACACAAAGGAATGGGCTCAAAACCTCTAGGCATAAGTGCTCTAAATAACCAACTGTGGGGTATGAATGAGGGCATGCAACTGGGTTAACTCACGACGAGCTCAGGCCAAAGTATCCCATCTCAAGTGGTGCTAATTTAGACCCAATAAACATAAGGGAGAAAGAAAGTATACCTCAAGCAAATAAGATTGGGCGATGTCATGGTCAAAAGGAGGCCGATGGTCGAAAGCACCGTCGCGGTCGAATAAAAGCAAAGGGCCGGAAGTATGCGCCTGCAAAAACAAAGGAAAATGGTGTTTTAGTCCCCAAGTGCCTACATGAGTATGGTCATAAAAGAAATAACACAATATATATATATAAAAGGATAGCAAAAATGAGGTTGTGGGGGATTGAACCTCTTACCTCTTGAAAGGAGTAAATACTCAAAACTCACTAGGCCAAGGAGGTGGAGTGTAAATAAAAGGCTAGACATGAAGGCCTATTTATAAGAATCAAAGTTAAGAGTCTACCAGAGCACCTAAAGGTCCTCTCCTAGACTGGGGGGCAAGTGTGGATGCTCAAAACTCCATGCTTGTAAAAGGTCCAAAGCACGTGCTAAGGTCCCATAAATGCTTAACTACATACCTGTGCCTACGCCCCAAGGCATGTATTGAGAAGCCTTGTTGAGTGAAGCCCCAACAGGTGTGCCACACAGGACCCCTGTCCTGGGCTTCGCGATCCCAGTAGGTGTACCATGCGAGGTCCTTATACAACTCCGTGGGCTCCTCACCTCCACGCCTCTGTGAGACCAATATGACCTCGCCATGCTCACCTAGGTCCATGGTGCAAGAAGGAAAGTATCTTACAGAGGTAGCCACCTCCCTAGAGGCCTCGTGAGAATCGTCCTCGCCACGCCTCGTGTATCCAACAACCCTGAAGGTCTCACAACCCATTTTTCGCATTTGGGTCTCTGTTGTAGAAAGGGCCTTACGCAGCTGGGCGCGCCCCGTGCCTGCTCAGGTGGCCTCATGTACCCCGTGCTTGGCCAGGTGTCATTGCGCCTCGAAAGGACCAGTGCCTCGTGCGACCCTTACATGCACCAGGTGGCCTTGCGCCTCACCAGGGCCAGTGCCTCGTGCGCCCCGTGTCTGCCTAAGTGGCCTCACGCCTTGCAAGGGCCAGCACCTTGCACGCCCCGTGTCTGCCCAATTGGCCTCGTTCCTCACAAGGGCCAACGCCTCGCGTGCCCCATGCATGCTCAGGTGGTTTCGCGCCTCGCGCAAGGGCCTCTCGCGAGACCCGTCTTGCGTGCGTATCACTCATATCTCGTGGGTGGTCTTAAGGTGCTTCGGGTGTCTTGCGCCAAGGGCCCAAGAGCCCCATGTCGCGCCACGACCCTTACATGCACCAGGTGGCCTCGCGCCTCACAAGGGCCAGCACCTCGCACGCCCCATGTTTGCCCAAGTGGCCTCGCGACTCGCAAAGGCCAGCGCCTCGCGCGTCCCGTGTATGCCCAGGTGGCCATATACCTCACAAGGGCCAACGCCTCGCGCGCCTCGTTCATGCCCAGGTGGTCTTGCGCCTCATGCAAGGGCCTCTCGCGAGACCCATCTCGCGTACCTATCACTCACATCTCGTGGGTGGCCTTAAGGTGCTTCGGGCATCTCGTTCCAAGGGCCCAAGAGCCCCTTCTCGCGCCACGACCCTTACATGCACCAGGTGCCTCGTACCCTGCACCTCAAGATGGTGTCTCCTATGAAGACCTATGGAAACCTCAACATTCAGAGGTAAAAATCCAAGTATAATTTGAAAAGAACATACCAGTATGATCTTGTACGGGGTACGATCTTTAGGAACAGGGACATGCCATACAAGTAGTGGGAGCACTAGGAGGGGAGACATGGCTCGTATGCTTTTGACCAGATGTCAGAGTCGACACCACCACCAGCACCACTACACTTGGTGCCACTCCTCTGACACTCGTACTAAATAAGCAGTGGAGACATCCCCACGGAACCTGACCATGTACTGGAGCCAACACCACTACCCATGACACCACTCTCCTGACAATGTACTTGTGTACCATCTGGTCCCCTGGACCACAATGTATCAGGGGAAATTAGAGGCCACTATAAAGGGAATCCCACTTCAACATTGAAGGGGGTTGGAAAAAATACTGTAGCTTGAGACAACAAAGGAATACAAGTTCTTTTCCCCATTTTTTCTTCTGCAACTATTTTATACTTTTCTAAGTTTCTGATTACATTGTTGAAGTTCTTCATTGATAAGCAATAGATTTCGATTTTTCTAACTTAATTTCATTGACGAGTTCTCACCGTGAACAAAGTCCTATGGAGGAATAGCACGGTCGATGAAGTGACTTGTGAGATAGAGTCACCTATGCGGGATCACTACCCCGACTTATTCAGGTAATTTTCGAGGACGAAATTTTCAGTAGGAGGGGATAGTAGTAACGTCCCAAAAATGTTAATAAGGTTTAGTGCCTTGATTAGTGTGCCATGAGGGTATAATTAGATATATGTGTGATTAATTTATTAAATGCGTGACTACGTGACATGCATGATTTATATGATAATATGAGTATATTTATATTCATGTTTATGAGTATTAAATATGCATGTGGGCCTTCTTGTTTATAAGAGCATATTTGTAAATTTGGCCCATTGCGGGCATAAATGTGATTATATGCGTTAAATGATTGAGACCACATTATTATGTGGATATATTTGCAGTATTCGACTCGAGGTGATCCAATTGAGCGAATTATATGCGTTTAAAACCCGGCTCGAGATGAGCCTAGGGGTATTTTGGGAAACTTAACGTATATTTGGGATTTATCGAGTAATGGGTAAGTATTTGGTAATTAATTGGGCATGTCGGTATTAATTGGGAATTTGTAGGATGACTTGAGGAATTAGGGGGAATTGGGTGTAATGACCATTTTGCCCTCATGGGCAATAAAGGGGTTAAGTTATCTTTAGGGGAATTTTGGTCTTGATGTTAAGGGATATAGTCAAGAAAGTTTCAGGATTAAGCTAGAACATAACAGAACACTTCTCATCACTCTCTTTCTCACTCTCACATTCTCTCTCCCTCCCTCTCTCGTGCTTGGAGGCTTAGGGAAGTTGTTGAAGGAAAATCTTAGGAATTGAGTAGGGAAATTTGGGGAATTAAGGTAGGAGCAGGCAAAGGATCTACTGAGGATCAAAGCCATTAAATGAGGTAAGAATTATGTCTTGATTTTTCTGGAAATTCTAACTGTTAGGAAAGGTTTTGTCTGGGTTTTTTGGATGTTGTTTGATTGCTGAGTTGGGGTGGTAATTGTAGTAGGTTTTTAGGTGATTATAATGTCTAGGCTGTGTGGTTAAGAGTCCTAAATTCAATTCTGGGTTTAGCTCAGGAATTCAAGGGAATTTTGATGAATTAGGTTAAGAGAAAATGTAGGAAAGGCCCAAGGATTTTTGGGTTCACAGGGGCGTGTCACGACTCAGTTCATGGGCACCGCGGCCCGCGTGACCCTAGAAGTCGTGGGGGCTTGCTATTTTGTGAGCGCGCCGCGGCCCTAAAGGTGCAGTTCGTTGCCCACCTACCCTTAGGATTTGGAGTTGGCACCTCTGACTTGGGGGCACGCCACGACCCTTAGGGCTAGATCGCGACCCGCCTAGGCAGCCTTAGCCAAAGTAGGTTTTTGGGCTCGGGGACATAAACCTAAGCGCTTGGGATAATTTCTACTACCCGGTTTATGTAGAGTCCAAGAACTTTACTTAGCTAGTTAGATAGTAGTATTATAGTAATAATAGTATTATCTTTATGACTGTGGATTTTTGGTTCAGACCGGGATTTATTTGGACACTCATAGTAGTATTTGTAGATTTTCTAAGTTTAACCTATAGTTTAGGAATATTAATTTTAACCTAAGGTTTGATTAATATGACTGATATTGAGGATAATATTTATTATGCTATAAGGTTTAGATAAGAACCAATTAGATAATAGCACATGTTATGTATGGGTTTATTAATGATTATGTATTTTGAGGATTAAATTTATTAAGGTTAAAATTTGAATACCCTAAGGTTAGTCAGCAGCTTTGAAAACGTTAGAGGGCTTAGTCAAGGCTGTTTACTCAATTCAAATTAAGCTAAAAATGTGTAATTTCGTGTTTAAATATTCAGCGTATGCCTATATATCGCAGCTATAGGGGCGATATATCGCAGTACGAAGATACAGAAAACACGAAACGTTGCACGATTGCCTCGGGCATAATTGCCCAGGCGATATATCACCTACAGGGGGCGATATATCGCCCCTCTCAGCATATTTTGAAAGTTTTCAAAAACGTTCCCCATTCAAACCTTCAACCTCTTGATGAGTCCAGCATCTGTTTGAACGAGTCTTCAGCCTCTGCTGAACGATAATTCAAATTATTTTCACTTAAAAAGCCATTATTTTTATTCAAGTTAAATGAAGATCTTTTCATTCCTAAACTCTATAAATAGGACCTAGTACCGAACCATTTATTCATCTATTACTCTAAGTTCAGAGGCTGCAAGTTGCTAGGTGAGTGTGAGAGTGTAAACACTTGGGTTGGGAATTATAAGCTTGACCATTATAAGCTTATCAAACACTTGGGGAAGTAAGGTTTATACACATTTCGGTGTAAGGTTTAGATTGATCATAGAAGTACTCAAGGTATCCCAAACTCTAGTCCATTTATGTATTATGTTCTTTAAAAATTCTCATAGTCTTCTACTCATTCTAACCTTATTCATATTCTTGGTTAGGAAATCCAAGTTCTTAAGCACAAGGTTTTTGGTAAGTATATTTTAATAGTATAGTTCCTTCTTCACTTTCATCCCTTTTCTTCAATATACTCATCGTATTATAAATGGTTTTTAGGAGTGTTCCAAGGTCCCAAATCAATTCCCATATCCCGGTTATTTTGGTAAGGAAAATAGGATAGGATTTATGTGATATATGCTTTTATATGTTATCTTATGATTTTATGTTATGTAATATGTTATGTTAAGTATGATTGTAGACTTGGGCATGTGACCTATATGACTAACAAGCCCCAAATAGATTATGGGCATATGACTTGCTTAGCTTGCAAGACCCCACTAATCTAATGGGCATATGACTTGTTTAGTTTATGGGACCCCAAGTAATAATGGCCATTATAGTATGTCTGTGACATAAGTGTTATGGTATGTTTTTATGTTGCATTATGAATTTTTATGTATATGGCTATATGTTAGATTTTTCCTTGCTGGGCATTAGGCTTATTCCTTTTATGTTTATATGTCCAGGAAAATAGCTATAGTGGTGGGAAAGGTTCGTGGATGCTTGGGGAATGTGTATCAGTGATGAATGGATTCAAGGAGTCGAGAGTTTCAATTTCGAGGATGTAGTCTTTATTTATGGTTTATGTGTATTTTTCCGCACCTATTTATGTAATCTCTTTTCATTACAATTAAGTTATGTTTTTTTTTTAAACAATGGGATCCCATATCCTAACTTCAATTTTATGTAAGTTTAACATTTCCTTTTTACAAGTTTTAATAAAGTTATGATCTTTTCACTTGTAAGTTTTGTTAAGGATTAGTGTTTATGTATAGTTTTCGTTAATGGTCCAAAAGTCTAGAGTAGTTGGGTCATTACAGTTTAGTAGAATTCAAGGTCCCAGAGGCTAGTGTTTTATTTCAAAGAATTTAATTGGATTATATTTTAATAGTTATCCATTTTCTCTTTTAACTGGGTTACCTTTAAGGCTCAGAATTAAGGATCGTGCTCGGGACTGCTATATATCTTTTGCTCGGGATCAGAGGTAAGAAAACTACACCCGAGTTGTGATTGGGGCTGAGATACCCTGTAAATGAACATATGTGACATTATATATGTATTTGTGATTGGAAATATCTGGATAGGCATGTTAGCTAATGCTACTTTTGATTGCATGCTTCACAACTTGTATGTCTGCAATGTTTGATGTGAAAGGTCGGCGTAAGGGAGCCGGGGCTGATGTTAAGCGCACTAAACACAGCTCGGCCTAAGCTAGCCAGGATTAGCTAAATAACTAGAGGGCTCGTCCTAAGGGCGCCGATACCTAACAAATTGTATTAAGATTAAATTATATGTTTGGATTAATCTGTTTGCTATTGCCTAGTTTATTGCTTGTGTTCTGCTATGGATTGAATTGGTTGATCTAAGTTTACTATGCACACTTTGTTGTTGTCTATGATTGTTGAATTTTGTTTTCTTATTGAGCCTTGGCTCACGGGTGCTACGTGGTGCAGGTAAAGGCAAGGGAAAGCTGGACCAGCCATGATTTCGAGAGCTTTGGGGGTGGTGTATACATCGGCAGCTACTCGTCCGCCATAACCTGAGGGATTTACAGGGACTAGAGCCAAAATTTGTATTTTTCCATTTAGGCTAGCTGTAGTTGTATTTACTTTTGAGGGTTGTAACCACTTGTAAACATTATTTTTGAGATCCCATGTATAAAACTCTTATTTTAATGAAAGTCAACCATTTTATGATCAAAATCTTTTAACCCTAACTTGTCAGTTGACTTTAGAAAAATGTTTATGTTCAAATGACTTGATTAACAAGTCTTGCACTATTTTAAACACACAGTGTAATGGTCTTGGTTACAAAGGGTGTTACAGTCATACTGGCCAATATGAGGGTACCTCAAGTCCTCGCGGACAATGGAAGCTCGGTGGACATCTTGTATCACTCCGCCTTGGAGAAGATGAACTTGGGCATCAGGAACTTGAAACCCTGCCATACCTCCTTATATGGATTCACTGGGAACTCAATACAACCCTTAGGAATGATCGAATTGGCCCTCACCATGGGAGAGCAACCCAGACAAACCACTGTCATGGAAAACTTCGTCGTAGTAGATTGCGCTTCAGCTTTCAATGTGGTATTAGGGAAACCATCTCTAAGAGAATTGAAAGCGATAACCTTAATATATCACTTAGTTGTCAAATTCTCGACTCCTGGGTGAATAGCAAGCATGAAAGGGGAACAGAAAGAAGCGAGGGAGTGTTATAACACCTCCCTCTGCACGGCTGTAAAGCCACGAGAACCCATGGTGATTGTAATACATGGAGGTAAAAACCCACAGGAGTTAGGCCCTCGAGTCACAAAGGAGTCTAGGGCTGAAACTGTGGAGGAGTTGGAAGAGATTGTTGTGATGGAGGAACCATTGAGAAAGTTGAAGGTGGAAAAAAACCTTCAAGGCGACATAAAAGAGAAGTTAGTAAAATTTCTGAAGAATAACCTTGATGTATTCGTTTGGAGTCACGAAGACATGGTAGGGATAGACCCTTCCATCATGTACCATCACCTAAATATCAGCCCCAAGGCAAAACCTATGAGGCAGAAGAGGCGAGCACTCAACCCAGAGAGATATGCAGCCTTGAAGGAGGATGTCGACAAATTGAAGACAATGGATTCATCCGCAAAAGCGTTCTACCCAGTATGAGTATTGAACCCCGTGCTAGTCTCAAAGCAAAATGGACAGTGGAGGACTTGTGTGGACTTCACTAACCTCAATAAGGCTTGCCCCAAGGATAGTTTCCCGCTTCTAATGATAGATCAATTGGTGGACACAACAACAAGGCATGAGTTACCTAGCTTCATAGATAGTTATTCTGGATACAACCAGATACCCATGAACCCAACTGATGAGGAGCATACTTCATTCATAACGGATAAATGACTCTATTGCTATAGAGTGATTCCCTTCGGGCTAAAGAATGCAGGCACCACCTACCAGAGATTGGTGAACAAGATTTTCGCTAATCAGATAGGAAGGAATATGGAGGTATATGTAGACGATATGTTGGTGAAGAATAAGAAGGCCTAAGAACTCAATTGAGACCTAAGAGAGATGTTCGACACACTCCTAAGATACAAGATGAAGTTAAACCCACTCAAGTTCACTTTTGGAGTCTTGTCAGGAAAGCTTTTGGGTTTCATGGTTAACTCCATAGGCATTGAGGCCAACCCTGACGAAATTGAAGCCCTAGTAGAGGTGAATCCACCCAAGAACAAGAAGGAGGTGCAATGTCTAATGGGAAGGGTAGCAACGCTCAACATGCTCATTTCAAGGTCCACGGACAAGTGCCTCCCCTTTTTCAACATCCTAAAAGGGAGCAAATAGTTCGCTTTGGATGAAGACTGTGAGGAGGCCTTTGCTAAGTTAAAGGAGCACCTCGGGAAGCTACCCTTGTTGGATAAACCCAAAAAGGGCGAGAGGCTATACCTGTACTTAGCAGTGTCTGAGCATGCCATAAGTGTTTCGTTGGTTGAAGGAGAGAAGATGCACCAACAACCTGTATACTACATCAGTAAACGCTTAGTAGACACGGAAAACAAATACATAGAAATAAAGAAGTTGGCATACACCTTGGTGGTGGCCTCGAGAAAGTTAAGGCCCTACTTCCACGTCCATGCAATTGAGGTTCTTACTAATAACCCCTTGAGGCACGTCTTGCACAAACCTAAAACCTCAGGAAGATTGCTGAAATGGTCGATTGAGTTAAGTCCATTCGACATCACATATACCCCAAGGGCCTCCATCAACAGGCATGTGCTTGCAGACTTCATAGTCGAGTTCACCTATCGGCCTAATGATGATGGAGAGATATAAGTGTTGAAAAAACATTCAGAGCACACATGGGAATGGGCGTGGTGGGCCCAGTTTAAACAACAATTCTTTTTCATTATTCATATAATAGTTTATATCAACAAGAAAACACCTAGACAGAAATATTAACATACAATATTATTAATCATGCAACATATATATAAATATACAATATATTTATATATAACATATAAACACATAAATATTCAAGAACATGAACAATTACCTTTGAAGCCTATGAAGTGTCCTTGAGTCTTTTCGTATATTTATCGATCTTCCTATCCAATACTTTGAATACTCAAACCATGATCTTCCAGAGTGTTCTCTACACCTCAAGATGTGTGTGGGCAAAAAGAGAACATGGGTTTGCAATTGCAGGAATCACAAGTATTTCTCAACACATGAGAACTTGGATTATGATCTGAGAATGGTTAGAATGAAGACGAAGAAGAGGAAGAAGAAGAAGAAGAAAGACTTTTTGTCTGACAAAAATTATGAGATCTATTCTCAATTGTATCTTTTCTATATGTATCTGTATTGTATTGTTTCTATTTGCATGTTTTCTTCTTATTATTCTATATCATATATATATATATAGAGAGAGAGAGAGAGAGATTATTCTATTACCTTATTATTGCTAATAATAATAGTAATATAATAATATCATAATGATGATAGGAATTGATTTAGGTAAACATCTAACTTACCAAATTTGAAAAAACTATTTTCAAATTATTAATTAATTAAATAAATAAAATAAAAATAACACTGATATAATATTAGTGTATTGATACACGCATGGCACAGTTCTTGGATTATGTCATGCATGTACTGCTATATCCCTTTTTCGGGATATTGCATTTTTCTTTTATTTATTTATTTAACTAAAACTAATCTTCTACAAAATAAGATATTTATCTTTTTAAGGAAAAGATGACAACCATATTTCAATATTTTAAATTTTAAATTCAAAATTCAAACTGATTTTCATCATTATCATCATCTTTTAAAATTCAATAAATCAAAACTATATTTGACTTACCAATTTTATTTTCTCCCACTCAAATAAAATAATTAATTTAAAATTTTTATTTATTTATATATATGAATTTTGAAAATTATATATAAATTAATAAAAAGATTTTCAAAAATTAATAATTAATTATAATTAATTATTCTACATCAGTTATCATATAATTGTATACTTGACTTGAAGAATAAAATTATTCTCAAATTCCCAAATTGCAGTTTTACCCTTGTATAAACTCTTACCTTGATATGGTGTTGATAGAACCACCCTTGGGACCTGT
Source organism: Humulus lupulus (assembly GCF_963169125.1). Classification (NCBI taxonomy): domain Eukaryota; kingdom Viridiplantae; phylum Streptophyta; class Magnoliopsida; order Rosales; family Cannabaceae; genus Humulus; species Humulus lupulus. The sequence continues at coordinate 164,230,003 of NC_084797.1, read as the reverse complement.
GGACCTATAATATCAAGCTCCAATAAATATTACATTATTAATCAAAGCTCTTTGATTAAATAATCATATTTATTAATCTCATGATTACTCCACTATAAATATGGGATTGAACTCTTGATAATTATAGACATATATTTACTGAGTACTTTATTTAGGAATAAAACGTTCATTGATATAATCATTACATACAACGTTAATCCTCTATTAATGGTTCATAATTAGAAGGGAATAAATTTACCATTTTACCCTTTTAGCTATATCTTGTTCCTAGAGTACCATTGACTTTACTAGTGAAGGTTGTGTGACAACAAGTTTGCGATGTGAGCGTTCATAACCTTTTTAGTTCCAAAAGTCAACCCAATAGGGAACCATTATTCAATCTATAAGAAGGTATAGATTCCATATCTGTTAAACTATGTCCCTAGCCATATATATCATTGAGTCCCCAAAACAATTGTTCTTAGCCTGATCATTCTGACAAACCTTAACGCATGAATCAAAGGATCATATGACATATATAGGAGTTCATAGTAACCTCAAGATTAAGATCATCGTGTATATGATCATCATTTGATGTGTTTGATTAATACTATGAAACAATGTTTAAACAAGTATTAACAAATCACATCTGGTCCAGTTCTATATATCACTATATATAAAGCACCTTCACTAAAGTGTCCTACTACACTAGTGACCCAGATCTAGGTAACTTGTAGTCATAATACTAGCGAGCCATACTAGCATTAACTAATCTAAAGATTCCATAACCTTATTTTACTGTGAACTGTTTTAAGTTTATTATCTTAATCTCGATCCTCTCATACCAATATGAGATTAAGACTACATAGATAAACTTTGGAATTTTATGATATTTACTTCATATTATCAACATAATATCGGACATAGTATATACATATAACAATTTTATTCAATTATTTATTTCATTTAAAACATTTGTCAACTACAATTTCTTTAAGGGCACTATTCCTAACATGAAGAAAGTGAATCAATTTGTAAGGAAGAAGAAGGAAAGCTCGAGGAATGGAGCCTCCATGTAGATGGAGCGTCCAACGAAGGGGGAGCTGGGGCAGGTATCGTGATGAATGGGCCCGGGGGGCACAAGATGTATTGTGCGATAAGTTTTGGATTTGAGGCTTCAAACAACGAGGCAGAGTATGAAGCACTTCTAGTTGGTTTGCTGTTGGCCAAGGAGCTAAAGGTAACGATTTTGCACATTTTTAGCGACTCACAATTGGTAGTGTTTCAGGTGAAAGGTGAGTATCAGGTGAGGGGCCCCAATATGACTGCATACCTGGCAATGGTGAAAGGCTATTTGGATCATTTGGAGGGGAATACCATAGAGACAATCCCAAGTAAAAAGAATACCAATGTCGATGCCCTCGCAAAGCTGGCCTCCACCAAGGATGGAGATACGCTTGAGTCTGTACTTGTGGAGTACTTATCCAAGCCGAGTGTCACTGAAGCAAAGGTTCACATGGTCAACACCCCCAGAGAGTCATGAGTCGACCCAATTATGAAATACCTGAAGGATGGAACTCTATCGACATACAAGAGAGAAGCTCGGTGGCTGGCATATAAAGTCGTCTGAAACGCCCTAGTAGATGGAATCTTGGACAAGAGAGGATTTTCTGTCCTACTCCTACGATGTGTCAGTGAGGAGGAAGTAATAGAAGTTCTGTATGAAATACACGAAGGCGAGTGTGACAACCATGCGAGTGGGCATTCCACGGCCAAGAAAGCCCTGAGACAAGGGTACTACTGGCCCTCTATGGAGAAGGATGCTAGTGACTTCGCAATGAAGTGTGACAAACGCCAGAGACACGCAAACTACTCCCGACAACCCCCAAATGAGCTAATTAGCCTGACCAGCCCTTGACCTTTTGCTCTTCGGAGAATCGACTTGATTAGCGGACTCCCCGTAGGTAGAAGAGGAGCAAATTACGTAGTTGTAGCGAAAGATTACTTCACCAAGTGGGTTGAAACAGAACTTATGTTCAAAATAACGGCCAAAAAAATAACCACCTTCGTCAAAAAGTCCATAGTCTGCAGATATGGAGTGTCCTACAAAATCATTTCTGACAACGAAACTTAGTTTGAAGGGAGAATGTTCGAGGAGTACTGTAAGGATAAAGGAATAAGGAGAAGCTTCTCAACTGTGGTACATCTGCAAGCCAATGGGCAAGTGGAGGCCATTAATAAGGTTCTCAAGAAGAACCTAAGAAAAATGTTATAAAAATTGAAGGGAGCCTAGGTCGATGAGCTACCTAATGTGCTTTGGGCCTATAGAACCACGCCGCGCTTGACTACCGGGGAGATATCTTTCTCCTTAGCATATGGATGCGAGGCTGTCCTTCTAGTTGAGATGAATATTAGTTCTTTCAGGGTAAAGGCAATCGAGGACCAAGTCAACCATACAACAATGGCTGAAAATTTAGAGCTTTTGGAAGAAAGAAGAGAAAGGGCACATTTGAGATTGGCAACATACGAACAACGAGCCATGAGGTACTGCAACTCCAGGGTGCGAGAAAGAGCGTCTAGAGTAGGAGGATTTGTGCTGATAAAAGTACTCCCCAACACACGAGACCCAAGGGAAAGTGTGCTAGGGGAGAATTGGGAAGGAACCTACCATGTTGCCCAGTTGATACCACCCAACACTTATAAACTAGCATGCCTGGATGATACCGTAGTACCCCGAGCATGGAACACGCAAGATTTCAAGAATACTACCTGTAAGACTTTCACATCCAATGCAAAAATATTTGTACTTAGTTTATTTATGTTATGTTAATTTGAGTAGATAAAAAATCAAAGAGGTTGCCTAGATAACCTCACAGCAGATGCAATGTTGTTATACATACCTTTGTAATCTACCTACTATAAATGAAAGTGTTTCCTATCTTGCATGCTATATTTTCTTCTCTATGCAAGCATTTATATTGCAAATAAAGTCTCTGTTGGGAATAAAATTATCAAAGTGCTCAATGGAATGAATTTCATCAAGCACTTTGGGGGCAGGATAGGAGGCCTATATATATATATATATAAAGAAGAGAAAATTTGACAAGCTGCCTCTTGGATTCAAAAGGATTAGCTACCCTTATGAATATCAAGAGAATTAAGAAGCTTCACAAAGATAACCTCCTACCAAAGGCTAACACCCCCACATGGGGTAAGGCTTCAAGGAAGGTATCCCCCAATAAATCTAGAATGACCACCAAGCCGTCTAGCCAAAAAAGGTCCTAAAAGAGACCCTTGCAAAAAAAGTACTATACATAATGATGAGAAGGACGCTTCTCGCCCAAAATAATAAGTGCCCGCAAAAATTTATATAAAAGGATGACAAATAAAAAACCCCAAGAGGTTGACATGTCCTTATATAAAAATTCAAGGTGCACCGATGGGCACAAGCCACATGCAACAAGTAGTCCCAAATGGAGCTTCAATAGAACAAAAGGGTGCTTAAAAGAAGCCCACTAGATAAAAAGACATAACAATGTTTAGTCACAAGATAAGCATGAAACAAGGAAAGACTTGTCAAAGTTCCTCACAGAGAAAATAAAAAAAAGGGTAGCATTACAACCAAATTGAAGAAATAAGAGCATGAGGAATTAAAACTTGTAGAGATAATCAACCCGTTCTCGGACCGCCACGCCTAGGAGGAGACGACTTCCTATTGGTAGCCCATTTAGCAGCACGCTGGACTACGTCTTCTCCAAATTGAGAGAAATCAAAGTTGGGATCAATATTCCATATCGTGAAAAGAAGATTCTATGTGGCCTCATCTTCAATCTTCAATTAAGCGGCCTCCAATGAACCAACCTTTGCTTCCAATGAAGCAACTATAGTCTTCAAGGAACCATGCTCCTCCTTCTATGTTCGAGAATTAACTTCTAGGGAAGCCAGTTTGGTAATAAGAAGCTCTTTCTTCGTAACAATAGTAGAATGATTGGCCTCGAGAACGTTTTTCTCACGAACTACCTCAGAAAGTTCACCCTCATGATCTCGAACCTGAATTTCAAGCCTATCCATGTTTGCTTTGGCTCGAATGAGGTCAACCCTCGAAGCATTGAGCTCCGACATCAGACAAGACACTTCGGTCTCAGAAGAACCTAAGTAGTGAGCGACGATCAAGCTCTTCACAAACAAAGAGGGTCAGTGCAAATAATAATAATAAAAAATCATGTAAAGGAAAAGGGTAATCAGAATAAAAAATGACAAGTATTAAAATTCTCACTTGAGTAGCTAACCTAAAGAGAACCTCACTCAAGTCATCCTCTATCGATTTCAACATGCCCCTCCACTTAGCCTCGGAAAATCCCTCTGCCTTGCGAGTAAATGCCTCCCCATGTTGAATAGCAAAAGAATGTATCCATGAGTGGTAATTCTTCTTTCAATCTGCCGAACTAGAGAAAGGCTCAGGACCTCTAGCCGAGTGCAAAGGGGAGGGAGTAGATGTAAAATCCCTCTCCTCAGAAGAAAGGTGGACTCGGGAACAAAATCTACCAGGGGGTGGCCTAATAACTTCATCAAGTCGAGAAGGGCCGGGAAGTGTTGGTTCCTATGAAAAAACTAGGAGAGAGCTAGCAAGAGAGGTAGAGAGCACTGAGATGTGCCTCTTTAATTGAGTAAGAGGCGGCAGATTAAGAAGTACAGCAGAAGACGCATTTCTAGCAAAGGCTGATGCTGGAATACGAATAATATGGGATGACGAAGGACCACTACTATCCTTTGAGGTAGCCTCAGGGTTACCTGTGTTGATATCGCAGGCCTTCCCATCAGGAAGTTGTAGGAGAAAAGCAGGTTGGCTAGCTGGAAGTAGATTGTACTCACAAAGGTTAGCCTCAATAAAGAGAATCTTAGCCCGTTTGTCTGAGTCAGGCAATTCAACAATGTCCCTGATATGTTTAATAGAATCCCCTCCAATCTTAGGGGAATTCCTGACACCTAAAACATAAGAGGGGGAAACATGAAGAAGTGTACATAATAGGTTACTCAAGTAAGAAGAGAAATTCATAACCAAAATAGTCACACAAAAAGTAATGTAGAAGTACCTGACATATGGAAACCTTTGTGGGCAGCAAAAATGCTCTCAGTGAAGAAGAAACTTTGCTTCCAACTCCCTGGGTTGGAAATGGAACCAACCATGAAATCCTTCTCCTCGAAGGCTTTCCCAAGACAATAAAAACAAAGACTATTGGGGACCTTCTTGATATTGTACATGTGCTTTACCTCTTGAGGCGAGGGCACTCACACAATTTATTTTTGGTACAACACGAACAGGTAGCATAAAGTGATACAGACGTTAGGAACCAATTGAAAAGGAGCAATGCCAAAGTAGTTTAACACATTGGTGAAAAAAGGATGCAGTGGAAGAGTTCCCCCAGACTTGAGGATACACTCGCTAAAAGTTGCCATCTCAGGAGGAGGGGTATGGGCGCGAAATCATTCGGTAGGGGGGACTCAATGAATAGGTGGCTTGAGGTAATACTTCTACACCATGTCAACTAGCCTTTGCTCATCCATCAGAGAGATGATGGAGGTAGCAGCAGGGCAGAAGCTGGCTAGTGGACATGAGAGGCTGCTTTCTTATGCTTTTTAGACATATCTGAAATACAAGAAAAATGAGAAGTTAGTCTAATAGCATACCTTTTCCAACGCCACTTCCTCCTACCCGTCCGTGTCTTCTTGAATGGAACAGTGGACAGCATCAATGTAATGCCCATAATAAGAATATAAGTGTGTAGAGGGTAAACCCCCCTTCAAGTAGGAAATCTCGACTTTGCCAAGCAATGTGGCGTCCTAAGACTAGATGACGAAGGTCTTCAGAGAGGAGGGAGCAACCGCCAGCTCGCCACAAGTGACAGGATCAAGCTTGCTCTCGAAGTTCCAAACCTCGCTCCTAAAAGGCGCTAACAATCCTAGAGTCCCATGTCCTGGTATTATCTCCTCTACGTCATGCTCATAATTTATGGAGGAAACCTCAAAAGGCACGACACCAGGAGGGATCCTAGATGACCCACTTGGGGCCATGATTAAAAGGCTCAAAAAATATGCGTGTACATGTAAGTATGCATATAAACAGAGGGAAAAACATTAACTATGTGCCTGAGGAAACGAACGACTCCCGAGGAAAGAGAGCATAACCCATAAACCTAGACATGATCTGGAGTGGGATAAACCAATAAGCCTCCAAAAGAGTATGAGATGACGCACGCATAGTTGAAATAAAGACATTGACCAATCTTACATGGACATGACGGGAGGTAGAATAAAAAGCGTACCTGGAAGAAGAACTCATGGGCGACCTGGGGAAGGGGGGGCCGAACTCAACTAGGGGGGAACTCTAGGGGGCAACTCCAGGGAACAACTCCAGGGGCGGTTCTAGAGGGTGAGTTTGAGTGAGAAACAAACTCCAAGCTATGGCCTAGATGACATAATCGACCACCCATAAGAAAAATGAAAAGAAAAAAAAAACTAAATGAAAGTACAATAGAAAAGAAAGGAAATTTACCTTAAGAATGTTCCCACCAAGTGTTGAACCTCCAACCTCTTGGAAAAAGGAAATGGCAACCAACCACTAAGCCAAGTAAGAATGAAGAGGAGGTGTAGGTAAAATGTGAAAAAAAGAGGAGGAATATAAAGGAAAAGTCAATCATTCCCAACCGTTGGATCAAGATACAATCAAGTGGGAAAAAAGAGATGGAACATTAGTATGCTTTGAAAAAATGCATAGAGATCCACGCATCCCAACAAAGAATTCTCATTGGCTAATATGATACCAAGTGTGGGATTTCAAACTAAATAAAAAGAAAAGGGGAGCTAAAGACAATATATGTCTTCAACTTAGCTCATACTCAAGTCCTACACCAAGGAGTGCAAAACACAACCTCCACAGGGTACCATTTTTCTAGGATAAAGTATTACCAACAATCTACATGAAGATGAGATATCTCCTTATAGATTAGGGGGCAAGTGTGAGCCTTGAAAAATGGCAAGAGAAGACATGCAAGAGATGTGTGTCCAAGAGGAGCTTTAAGACAACAAGAGGAGCCTCAGGGCCAAGTCCACGCCCACCAGGATCCCCAGGGGCAAGCTTAGGGGGTGACCTCTAGGCCCCCCTAAAGACCAAGCACCAATTTGACCCTACTCAAAGCTTCCTAGAGGCTCGGAGGGTTATTCAAAGGACCTCAACAACCTTGGAGTACTGGCTTAGGACCACCATTTATTTTGAGAATAAATAAGCCCAATAGTTCCATAGCCTGAAGGCACAGTCTCTCCTTAGATTCAAGCTATGAACACCTTACACTCAAGCTTTCAAGGGCTCATCAAGATATAGACAAAGTAGAGGTACGAAAAATGTGTGAGCAGTACGAACTAGACACGACTGTTAGAGGAGTGGTGGCCGTACCAGGTCAAAGGAGTGGTGACCGTACTAAGTACTAGAAGTAGGCCTACATCCTCCCATGCCTCCGACCACAATAAGGCCCGATAGGCCTGAAGCTCGACACCACCACTAGCTGCGCCATGATTCTCTAAAGTGCCTTGTAGTACTACTATTTCATGGTCTCCATGAGACCATTCTTGTACTAAGGGCCATTAGAGCTCCCCTATAAATAGGGCCTCCTCTGATCTTTAAAGGGGGTTGGAAAATAGTTGCAACACCAGACTATTCTAAGAGAAACTATAATGCCCTGAAATCCCTAATGCGATTTAATGGCTGGATTAGTAGGCCGGGAGGGCCATAATTGTTTAATTATGCCATTAAATGATAATATGCATGTTTATGTGAATTATATGATAATATGATGTTATATGCATGCATGTGGGTCCACATTTGATTATTAAGGTGTTTTGGTAATTTGGCCTGTTGAGGGCATATTTGTATATTTGGGTGCATATTGTGATTTGTGAATGAGATCCCATTATTATGGAGATATATTCCAGCTATTCGGCATGAGACGGTCTTATATTATTGATTAGCGATTTTGTCATAAAGGGGTCTTTTATTGGGATATTGAGTTATGAGGATGTTATTCGATGATAAATTGGGAGTTATTGAGATCAGGAGGAAATTCTGGGAGTTTTGACTTTAATGTCCCCGGGGGTGTTTTTGGGACCCTGAGCACTAGGTTTTATTTGAGGTTATTTAAGCTTGAAGTAGCTTGTCAAATAGATTCGTACGTTAGAAAGCCTCTCTCTCTCTCTCTCTCTCTCTCTCTCTCTCTCTCTCTCTCTCTCTTCCCGATAGTTCATTTTACCGTTTGAAGCATTTTTGAAGAAATCTCGAGTTCTAGGAGTCGGAATCAAGCGAGGATCGAGGCATAGCGATCCTAGGAAAGATTAGAAGCTTATTAGCAGAAGGATTGAGTTGGAAACAACTCAATTGGAGGTAATTCAAGTTTTAAGTTTTTAAAGTTTTTAAGCTTAAAATTGGACTTTGTGAATCGTTGAGTTTTTGGTTCGTTTGAGCCTCGGGATTTGATGGTTTTGGATCATTGGGAAGCTTGGGAACTTTTATTTTATGATTTGGAAGTGTTTAGGTATGTTCGGGATGATGGAAAATGGGTTTATGGATGGTTCTGGGTTGGGGGCCGCGGCCCTGGTCTTGGGTGCCGCGGCCCTAGCTCGAAGAAGCAGCTGGGGAGGTTTTGGCCTTGCTGGGCGTTGCGGCCCTAGGTGTAGGGTGCCATGGCCCTTGCTCCTGGAGTGACTGGGGGCCATGGCCCAAGGGGTTAGGGCTGCAGCTCTTGAACAGGTTTGAGCCCGTTTGAGTGTTTTGGCCCTGGGAACTTGGTTTTAGGCCTAAGGATTGTTCCTACTACCCGGATTAGTGGGGATTGATGTCCCAGAGGCTTGATCTTGGTTTGGGAACCTTTGGTGTTCATTTTATTTATGGTGTCCCATATTTGGTTATGACTAGGTAACCGCTAAAGGCTTGAAGGTTGATCGTTCTCAAGGGTCGTTTTTATATTAATTCTCACTCAAATCAAAGGTAAGAAAACTGCGCCTTGTGTATATGTGACATGCATGGTTATTCTTGATGCATGTTGGATGCTTAAATGTGACATGCATGGTTATTGTTGAGGCATGTCAAGTTATTAAATGAAATGCATGTGTTGCACGAGAAACATGTGACTAGGGCATGCTTTGAGTACTGAATATGAGATTGTTCAGAGCTTGAGCCTCTATGTTTATGAATGGTCCTAATTATGCTGGTAGCTGTTAAGTAAGCATGCTGAATGCCCTATATTCGGATATTTGACATATGATATATGTTTGGTAGAATTGCTTGCTTGTGTGTGGCACCAACTGTTCAGGATCGGCACTGGCCGCGTATCACTGACCTGAGAGTTAGAAACAGCATAAGCGTCGGGGACACAGGGCCGAGTGAAGATTAGATCTAATCGATATCAGCGTTGAATGACTGATATGGGGTATTAATGCTGGACCGACCCGAAGGTCGATGAAAATTATAAGCGCTTGGCTAGTCTAGTACTAGTTACTCAGAGCCAGGGCATAAGGCCTAGGTGACTACTTGTCACATGGCTAGGGAACAGTGTTCCATAGTTATGACTCTAGGGTCATGAGGATGGTTATGTTTGTGACTAATCATCATGCACCTATCCTGTTTAAGCTAGTGAAAGGATCACTTATCTATAAAGGGAACGGATCCCACCTTAGTGACTTGTACCACTGCCACTCTTTTATTCAGGGCTATCAGCCCAGTATGGTTACTAGAACCACTAGTGATAATTCATTTATTTGATTATGATTGACTTGATAGTCATCCCTTCAGGAGGGCAGGATTCCTTATCCTGGATACCCATCATTATGTGGATTTGTTTGCCTGCTTGACTAGGGCTATATCTGCTAGGCATGAGCCTTATGATTTTATGACATGTTATTACTGTTCATGAGCATATTGAGTTTTCTTGCTGGGCTTTGGCTCACGGGTGCTTTGTGGTGCAGGTAAAGGCAAAAGAAAGCTGGACCATCCTTGAGTTGGAGAGCTTAGGTGATGATGTGTACATATGCAGCTGCTCGATCGCCACGGCCAAGGTTTGAAGGAGAGGAGCTAGGGTCAATATTTTCTTATAATAGACCTTTAAATTATATTTTTGGGATCCCAATGTATATAATAAACATTCTAATGAAACGTTATATCTTAACCAAAATTTTTAATCCCTAAACCGCTAATCATACTTAGTACACGATTTTGGCCAAATGACTCGATTAGTGAGTTTTGCACTGTTTACAAGGCACAACGTAACGGTTCCTGGAGTTTAGGGCATTGCAACTTGGTATCAGAGCGAGCCAAGTTTTATGGTTCCTGAAGACAAGCTGGGCATGTACACTCGTCACTGAAGATAGCTTCACTCAGGGAATGGTAACTATTTCTGTAGTTATGTGCTTAACTGGTTAAATAGAATGTAAATGCTTTACCTGCACATTGTATTAGGGAGCATGAGATTCTGATAGAGCTCGGCTCTTGACTATATGATTATATGCTCCATGAATATATATATGTGGATGTGATTGTATGATTACCTGATATGTGAGATATAATCGTGATATTTGCATGCTGGAGTTGGAGGCATGGTATGAATGTTGGAAGAGCATGGATTATGATTGATGTATGAATGCCATGGGCATGTCTTTAGCACTGCAAGTGGTGTGGTAAGATTGTTCCCGTGGGGAAAGCTCTTGATATGGTCATCATGATTAATGGGTCAAGTTATTGACTGCATATTTAATCAGCAGATTTATATTCAAGGCAAATAATGAGGCCTGGTGGTGGTTATACAGAGGCTGGGGGTTACAGCCAGGGTATCAGTTCTTCATCTGCCCCTATGAATTTTTAGCAGATGATCATAGATTTGCAATCAAGATTGCAGAGACATGAGGAAGAGATTAGGTGTCTGAAGCAACAACGAAATCTGTTGGGGAGCACCTCTTCCTTTATTGTGCCACGAGTGGCACCAGCTTTCGCTCAGCATAGGGTTGAGAACTGATGGGAATTCCTATGTGGAAGATTCCAGGAGTATTACCCTCCAGTCTTCGAGGGAGGCCTAGATCCACTCAGAGATGAGTAATGGATGGGCATGATCAGCTCCATTCTTGATAGTATGGGACTGGTGGGTCACGATAGGGTGATCTGTGCTACATGTGTACTGCGGGATGATGCCCGGACGTGGTGGGAGGTAGTATCCTAGACACGAGACACAACTGTGATGGATTGGAAAGAATTCAAGCAGCTGTTTAATGAGAAGTATTATTGTGATGTAGCTAAGACTGCTAAGATAAATGATTTTCTGAGTCTCATTCAGGGAAAGGCAACAATAACTGAGTATGTTAATAGATTTGATGGGTTGGCCAAGTTTTCTTTTGACATGGTACCCACAGATGTAGCTCGGAAGGAAAAATTTGTGCAGGGATTGAATCCTGGAATAGCTCAAGGTATTAGAGTTGCCTTAGTGCATGAAGTCTCTACCTATGCTCAGGTGGTAGGGAAGGCTCTTACTGTTGAAAGCGCAGGACATCAGATTGGGCAGCAGAGTGCTGGAGAGCACGGAGCTCAGATAGTGGTACCTCCACTTATTGGAGCAAGTAAGAATGAAAGCCGGAAGACTTCTCCAGTATGCGCTCGGTGTAAGAGGCATCATCTAAGAGAATGCCGAGCAAGGGCACGTTTCTCATGTAAAATGTTTGGACATCGTAAGAAGGATTTCCCAATGTGAAGGAAGGGTGAGCGAAAGGGGATAGACAACTCGACCCCAGCTCGAGTGTTCATTCCGATGCAGTCAGAATTTGAGACTGAGACTAGTTCCTCAGGGGTGACAGGTTAGTTGCTAGTTTTGACTTCTAAGTTATACTGATTGGTTTTGGTGCCATGCTGTTTCTTTATTTGTTGCATATAGAGAAGCATAAAGATATTATGCAGATCACATGGTTATGTTGTGATGGGAGTGTGATATTTTATTGGTGACTTAAGAGATGAGTTGGGTTATGATAAAAAAGACTCATAAGTTGTTTTGGTAAAGCTGGCTATGACTGGCTCGGTATGATTCTAGATTTGGATTGGTTAGCCAAGAGTGGGGCAATTTTAAATGGCAAGGAAAGTATAGTAACTCTTGGGCTTGAGAGCGGAAAGCCTTGTGATAGTTGGCACTGTGCAGGTTCTGTATGCCTAGGGTAACTATATTGAGAGCTAGAGTTTTATTGTAGGGAGGTGCATGGAACTCTTAGCTAGTGTGGTGGATACCACTTAGATTGTGCTAGTGGAGTCAAGACAGATTGGATTAGTCTGTGAGTTCTGAATGTGTTTCTAGGTGGTTTGCCAGGGTTTCTTTTATATGGAGAGATAGTATGGTGATTGGATTGGTGCCAGGAATGGATTTTGGTTTTAGGGAAATGTTTTGAATTGCTCAATAGAGTTGTTATAATTAAAAGCTCAGCAGTGAGTAAGATGGTGTTCTCCAAGGTGGATCTTGGATCTGGTTAGGACCAGTTAGAGACCATAGAGAAAGTTATATAAAAGACTGTGTTTGTATCAGATAAGGGCACAGGGAGTGCTGAGTTATGATTTGGGAATTTGTTTAATGCCAAGTGTGAATCAGATGAACAAAGCATTCAAAGGATTACTTGAATGGGATTTGTGATCGTCTTGGACGATGGTATTATGGTATTTTCTCTGCGAAGATTTGTCAAGGTTAAAGAATGCCTTAGGGGTAGGAGTGTCCTTGGGTGGTAAAGATATTTCAGGCGCCTTGGGAAATAGTTTTGAGTCTTCTTGCAGATCAGAATCAGTTGGAGGTTGTTATGACATCTCGGCGACGTAGAAAAGTAATTGCCTAAGCAATATGTTGGTTAAAGAATCTGACCAGAACTAGAGTAGAGTTTCTGGTGGGCCAGGTGGCCAGTTTTATGTTTGAGATTATTATCTCAGATTAGATCAAGAGGAAAAAAATTAAGTGAACCACATATAGGAAAGATTGAGTGGAAAGTCTTAGCTGGATTAGTTGAAAGTTGTGCAGTATCAGATATGAATTTATTGTGGTATAGAGTCGGATTTGGAATCCGGTGGACACCGAGATTAATTGGGAGATTCTAGATGAATCTCATGCTATTCTTTTATTCTCTTCATTCAGGAATCATGGAAATGTAACACGATATGAAAGCTTTATAGTGGTGGCCTGAAATGGAGAGGGAAGTAATGGAATGCGTGGTAAAGTTCTTAGCCTGATAGCAGGTCAGATCAGAGTATCAGAAATCGGTGAGGCCATGGTAGCCTTTGAGTATTTTATAATGGAAATAGGATAGCATCGCGATGGGTTTCGCGGTGGGATTGCCTAGGTTAGTGGGCCAGTATGAGTTGGCATTGAGTCATTGTAGATCAGTAGTCCAAGTGAGTATATTTTTGTTAGCTAGGGTGAATGATACGGCAGATTAGTATTCAGATCTCTTCGTGAGAGGGATACAGCGCCTTCATGAAACTCAAGGTCTATCTTATCAGATGAAGACTCTATTGCGACTTCCAGGTTTTGGAGGGGTTAAGAGGGCGATGAGTATATAGATGGAATTCAGTACAATTTATTAATCTCAGACTGATGATAAATCAGAGAGAGAGGGTTATCCGATTATTATTGGAAGAACATCTTATAAGATGAATGAGTTAATATATATTTTGATCCTGAGGTGGTTCAGGGGACTATTGAGATGGCTAGAGATTGAAGCTTGGATGCTCACTTCTCAGAGTAAATGGAAAAGTTTTGCTGAATTGAAAAGCAGGAACATGGAATTTCAAGTAGAAGATTATATCTTCTTTAAAAAGTATCATCATAAAAAGGGGTGACGGGTTAAGGGCAAGTTGAGCCCTAAAGTAGCAGAATAGTTTGAGTCCTAGATAGGGCTAGTTAGGTTGATTTTGGTTCGACCTTATCTTTGGCACTGCCAGGTATATACAGTGTATTTTGTATTTCCATGCTGAGGAAATGGGTTAAAAGAAACTCATGAGTTGAGTGATGAGAATTGGGGATTTGAGACTAAGTTATCCTATAAAGAATAACCAGTCCAGATATGGAATAGAAAGAATAAGGTTTAGAGGAACAAAGTGTACCTTGAGTTAGGGTAATGTTATAGAGACAGTGAGGTCAAGGGAACGACCTGGGAAACTGGAGTCAGTTGTGCGGAATTTATATTTCGGGCGGTTCAGGTAAATTTCGAGGACGAAATTTTTGTAAGGAGGGGATAGTTATAATGCCCCGAAATCCCTAATGCAGTTTAATGGCTGGATTAGTAGACCGGGAGGGCCATAATTGTTTAATTATGCCATTAACTGATAATATGCATGCTTATGTGAATTATATGATAATATGATGTTATATGCATGCATGTGGGTCCACATTTGATTATTAGGGTGTTTTGGTAATTTGGCCTGTTGATGGCATATTTGTTATATTATTTTATAATATAATGTAAAATTATATTATATTATAATATAATATTTTAGATTAAATAAATGTGACAAAGTGTGTCACATATTGTAACATATAATAGAGAGTTACAATATTTAGATATATGAGATATATCCAAATAATGTAACATATTTGGTGTTACAAATTTGTAACCTCCAAATATTACCCTTTATTGTGTAAATTGTTGTTACACAATATTGAGATGAATTTCAGAAAGCCATATGTGATATGGTTGTTAGAGATATGATTTTAACCCCAATAATGTGTTTTGGCAGTTACAAAATCATTTGGGAGGGTTTGGAACCGTTTGGAAAAACAGCACATTTTTTGTGCTGAATTTGGTCAGTGGCCGAGGGTTGTGGGTCAGAGACCAGTGGCCGCGGCCACAGGCCAAAACTGGCCAAATTTTCAATTTTTTCAATCTTTGTTGAACGGCTCAAAAAATCCAAATAACTCCCAAATCTCATTTTTAATTCCACATTAATCCAATTAAACATTGGTAGCAGCCATGGGAGTTGGGGAATTTGAAATTCAAAGGGTGTCTCTAAACTCTATAAATAGGAGCCTATAGCTCACTTGTAAGACAACATTTCTATCCATTAGAGCACTTGGCTAGAAACACCTTGAGGCTTGATAATTCCAGAAAGCTTTTCCAATATCTGAGAGAGATCCCTTAGTGCTTGAGTTAGGGGGAAATAAGCTTTTGGACAAAGGTTTTAAACCTTGTTCAAGTTGGTGATCCCCAACCCTCTTCACTTAGGTTGTGTAAGTGAGAGTTTACTTGTGTTTCTATTCTTCTTTTTACTCTATTGTTTTTTCTTCTTATTCTCTTGTTCTATTTACTTGTATATTTCTTTTAAGAGTTGTAATCTTTTCTTTTGGTCCAAACACTTTATTTTACTTGTAATCTTTTGCTTAGAGTTGTATTCTCACTATTCTCTTCTTCTTCATCATCTTCTTCATTTCCTATGTTTATTTGTAATTTTCAATTATAGAGTTGTAATCTCATTCAATCAATCATTATTTATTTGTAATATATTGCATAGAGTTGTAATATTATTATCAATTTCCATTGAGGCAATTTATATTTTCCTAACATTCAAAAGCTTATTTCTTTTTGTTTCAATGGAAGGGGAGACAATCAAGATCATGAACCAAGACCTAGTGAGATTGGATAGGTTTGATGGATCCAATTTTACTAGGTGGCAAGACAAGGTGAGGTTTCTTCTAACCACTCTCAAAATCGCCTACATCCTTGAGTCTTCCTTGGCACCTCTAGCCGAGCAATCCGACAAAGACACTCCCGAGGAGGTGGAGAAGAGAAGGAAGAGGGAGGAGGACAATCTCCTTTGTAGGGGTCATATCCTCAATGCCCTATCCGATAGGCTCTATGACCTATACACCGAGACCAAATCGGCCAAGGAGATATGGGATGCACTTGAGAAAAAGTTTAAGGCGGAAGAGGAAGGTACCAAATTTTTTTTGATATCTCAATACTTTGATTTCAAATTTTTTTGTGATAAACCTATTCTTCCTCAAATTCATGAATTGCAAATTATTGTTAATAAATTGAAAGTGTTAAAGATTGAGCTTCCCGAGGCCTTTCAAGTTGGTGCTATAGTGGCTAAATTACCACCAACTTGGAAGATCTATAGGAAAAGAATCCTTCATAAAAATGAGGATTATTCTTTGGAGGAGATCCAAAAGCATATTCGAATCGAAGAGGAATTGATATGTAGAGATAAACTTGTGGAGGAGTCTAATGGAGAGACTTCCAAAGCAAATGCGGTGTCACAACCAAAACATCCCAAAAACAAAGGGAAAAAGGGTAATGAGAAACCTTTGGGTCGAAAAATCAACCCAAACAAGTTTAAGGGCAAGAAAGGTCCTTTCTTTGTGTGTGGGAAAAAGGGTCACTATGCTAGAGAGTGTAGGCATAGAAAAGACCAACAAGGACCTCAGGTGAACGCAACTCAAGAGGAAAACATAGTTGCTACCCTTAGTGAGGTGAATGCGGTCCAAGGCAAGGTGAAAGGGTGGTGGTATGATACATGTGCCACTGTCCATGTCACCTATGACAAATCATTGTTCAAGACCTTTGAAGAGTCAAAGGGCAACCATGAGATACAAATGAGCAATGAGGGCAAATCCAAGGTACTTGGCAAATGTACCATTGAAGTCTACTTCACCTCCGGCAAGAAAGTTACATTAGTGAATGTACTTTATGTTCCCAAAATGAGTAGAAACTTGGTAAATGGTGATTTGCTTGGAAAACCCGGCATTAAAGCCGTTTTTGAGTCCGGTAAACTTGTACTTACCAAATCAAATGTATTTTTGGGAAAGGGGTACTCTTGTGAGGGTATGGTTAAATTATGCACCAATGATGTAACTTTCAATGTTATCAATAAAAATGCTAATTCCGCCTATATTGTTAAGTATGATTCTTTATGTTTGTGGCATCTTAGACTATCGCATATAGGTTTTTCTACCATGAAAAGAGTAGTAAAATGTGGTATGATTGCATGCAATATTAAAAACTATGGTAAATGTGAAACATGTGTTAAGGCTAAAATGATTAAGAAACCATTTCCTAGTGTAGAAAGATCATCTAATTTACTAGATTTAATCCATAGTGATCTTTGTGAATTAAATGGTGTTTTAACTAGAGGTGGTAAAAGGTATTTTCTTTTAAAGCATAAAGATGAAACTTTTGATGCTTTTAAATTGTATAAATTAGAAGTTGAAAATCAACTAAATAAAAAGATTAAGGTGCTAAGAAGTGATAGAGGAGGAGAGTACTTCTTTAATGAATTCAATACATTTTGTGAAGAAAATGGTATAATTCATGAGTGCACTGCACCTTATACACCACAACACAATGGTATTGCCAAAAGGAAAAATAGGACTTATCTAGAGATGATAAATTCTATGTTGGTGTTTTCTAAGTTGAACTTCAACTTATGGGGTGAAGCGCTTTTAACCACTTGTTACATTCTTAATCGAATACCGATGAAGAAAAATGAGATATCTCCATATGAGTTATGGAAAGGAAGAAAACCCAACATAGGGTACTTCAAAGTGTGGGGGTGTCTTGAATATTGTAAGAAAAATGAACCTAATAGAACAAAGTTAGGTTCAAGAGCCATAAAGTGTGCTTTTGTTGGTTATGCCAACAATAGCAAAGCTTATAGGCTATTAGACTTCGAGTCTAATATTATTTTTGAATCTAGAGAAGTTGAATTCTTTGAGAATATGTTATCTGACAACAATTCTCAAGCTTCAACATTTCTAAAGGAGAATTTGTTATATGAGAACAATTCTCAAGCTTCTACATCCAAAGTTGCTACCCTTTGAACCTATAAGAAGTCAAAGGCTTAAAAATCATAAAAGTCTAGTAGTGGATGAGATAGATTCTCAACGAATTTCATTCTACATGGTAGAAGGAAATAGAGAGGAAGTTATTAGGAAAATTCCTATTGTAATTCTCATTGAGGATGATCCTAAGATTTATAGAGAAGCTATGTAATCGAGAGATAGTGCATTTTGGAAAGAAGCCATCAATGATGAGATGGATTCCATTCTTTCCAATAACACTTGGGAATTGGTAGACCTCCACCGGGGTCTAAGCCAATTAGGTGTAAGTGGGTATTTAGAAGCTTATTAGCCGAAGGATTTAGTTGGAAACAACTCAATTGGAGGTAGTTCAAGTTTTAAGTTTTAAGTTTTCAAAGTTTTAAGCTTAGAATTGGACTTTGTGAATCGTTGAGTTTTTGGTTCGTTTGAGCCTCGGAATTTGATGGTTTTGGATCATTGGGAAGCTACCAGAACTTTTATTTGATAATTTGGAAGTGTTTAGGTATGTTTTTGGGGTGTTTGGGATGATGAAAAACAGGTTTATGGATGGTTTTGGGTTGGGGGCCACGACCTTGTTCTTGGGCACCGTGACCCTAGCTCGAAGAAGTAGCTGGGGAGGTTTTGGCCTTGCTGGGTGCCGCGGTCCTTGCTCTTGGAGTGGCTGGGGGCCGCGGCCCTAACAGGTTTTAGCCCATTTGAGTGTTTTGGCCCCGGGAACTTGGTTTTTGGCCTCGGGATTGTTCCTACTACTCGGATTAGTGGGGATTGATGTCCCGGAGGCTTGATCTTGGTTTGGGAACCTTTGGTGTTCATTTTATTGATGGTGTCCCATATTTGGTTATGACTAGGTAACCGCTAAAGGCTTGAAGGTTGATCGTTCTCAAGGGTTGTTTTTATATTAATTCTCGCTCGTATCAGAGGTAAGAAAATTGCACCCTGTGTATATGTGACATGCATGATTATTCTTGATGCATGTTGGATGCTTAAATGTGACATGCATGGTTATTGTTGAGGCATGTCAAGTTATTAAATGAGATGCATGTGTTGCACGAGAAACATGTGACTAGGGCATGCTTTGAGTACTGAATATGAGATTGTTCAGAGCTTGAGCCTCTATGTTTATGAATGGTCCTAATTATGCTGGTAGCTGTTAAGTAAGCATGCTGAATGCCCTCTATTTGGATATTTGACATATGATATATGTTTGGTAGCATTGCTTGCTTGTGTGTGGCACCAACTGCTCAGGATCGGCACTGGCCGCGTATCATTGACCTTAGAGTCAGAAACGACATAAGTGTCGGGGATGCAGGGCCGAATGAAGATTAGATCTAATTGATATCATCGTTGAATGACTCATATGCTGGACCGATCTGAAGGTCGATGAAAATTATAAGCTCTTGGCTAGTCTAGGACTAGTTACTTAGAGCCAGGGCCTAAGGCCTAGGTGACTGCTTGTTACATGGCTAGGGAACATTGTTCCATAGTTATGACTCTAGGGTCATGAGGAAAGTTATGTTGGTGACTAATCATCATGCACCTATCCTCTTTAAGCTAGTGAAAGGATCACTTATCTATAAAGGGAACAGATCCCACCTTAGTGACTTGTACCACTGTCACTCTTTTATTTAGGGCTATTAGCCCGGTATGGTTACCGGAACCACCAGTGATAATTCACTTGTTTGATTGTGAATGACTTGATAGTCATCCCATCAGGAGGGCAGGATTCCTTATCCTGGATACCCATCATTACGTGGATTTTTTTGCCTGCTTGACTATGGCTATATCTGCTAGGCATGTGCCTTATGATTTGATAACATGTTATTACTGCTCATGAGCATATTGAGTTTTCTTGCTGGGCTTCGGCTTACGGGTGCTATGTGGTGCAGGTAAAGGCAAAAGAAAGCTAGACCATCCTTGAGTTGGAGAGCTCAGGTTATGATGTGTACACATGCTGCTACTCGACCGCCATAGTCAAGGTTTGAAGGAGAGGAGCTAGGGTTAAACCCTGTTTTGCCGCTTAGACCGGCTGGTTGTAAATATTTTCTTGTAATAGAACTTTAAATTATATTTTTGGGATCCCAATGTATATAATAAACGTTCTAATGAAACGTTATATCTTAACCAAAATTTTTAATCCCTAAACCGCTAATCATACTTAGTACACGATTTTGTCCAAATGACTCGATTAGCGAGCTTAGCACTGTTTACAAGGCACACCGTAACGGTCCCTGGAGTTTAGGGCGTTACAGAAACATACAAGCTTTCTTCCGTTGTTCTTCTGCAATTTTTCTATAAGTTTCTACAAGTTCTTCTAAGTTCATAAGTTTCTTATTAAGTGTTATAGTTTTCCAACCTTAATTCATTCACGAGTTCTTACTGTCAACAACTAGTAATCGTTAAAGCTAGAGAGAGAGAGAGAGAGAGAGGTGAGTGATCAATTCACCGGTTAACTCATATAAACCCTTTAAATAGTATAGGACCCTCATTAGACTCAACCAATGAGATTAAAACATTTAAATTTAAGTTTTGGAGATAAAACACGTAACTGTACGGACACGTACGGACAACCCAAGCGGTGTTTCTCCTAACCCTAGGAGATGCGTCGCCTAGCACCAGGCGATGCATCGCCTAGCACCAAGCGATAGATTGCCTTGTCTGATTTAGTCCGTTTTTCAGAGGCTAGGCGACGCGTCGCCGATTCCTCTGTAATAACATTGCAAACTTTGCCTCAAAACATTCACAAATGCTCCCAAACTTCTTGGGTAGTCTTATATACTACAAAAAAGCATTTTAGATGCAAAATATGATTTATAAATGCCTATACCAAAAGTCAACTTTCACATGTTGACTTTTATGAAATTGTTATTGTTTTTACACCTCATCGTGCCTAAACAATTTCACCATGTATTTAGCTAATCACAACAGACATCACATCTAGTGTATAAGTAGATCATATCCTAGAGCACTATTTCTGTTTTAATCTTAGGACTAATACTTTTAATCATATAATTACATTTATAATCCATTGTGACCTAGTAACTATAAGTCAAACTTATATATATGTTTGGGATTTTATATATGTTTTTACTAAGCAAATAATTATGTAATAAATACATACAAAAAATGCAATTGATAAACAAAAGTGTTACATCATAAATGTAGTTTTATAAGGGCATAAAACCCAACAATCTCCCACTTGCAGTTTGAAAACAAATGAGACATTTCTCTCAAACCCATTCCCTCTAGATGCTTCAAAAAAGTTCTCTATGCCAATGTCTTTGTAAAGGGATCTGCAAGATTGTCTTCTTATGCTGTCTTTATCACTTTTATATCACCCTTTGCCTCATATTCCATGATTATGTGGTACTTTCTCTCTATATGTTTTGTTCTCTTATGGCTTCGATGTTCTTTTGAATTGTCACAATAAAAAATGAGGGGCTTATTATCCATTTTTGATATAACACCAAGATCCATATAGAATTTCCTCAGCCAGACTATTTCCTTAGCCACCTGAGCACATCTATGTACTCAGCCTCCATGGTGGAATATCAAATGTCAGATTGCTTAATGCTTCTCCAAATCACTGATCCACCCCTGAGAGTAAACACCATTCAAGAAGTAGACTTTCTACCATCGACATCAGTCTGAAAATCTGAATCAGTGTAGCCTAGCGGGTTCAAAGAACCACCCAAATAGACTAGCATATAGTCTCTAGTCCATCGAAGATACTTAATAATATGCTTGATTGTTATCCAATGTTCCTTTCAAGGGTTAGACTGGTACCTACTCACAAATCCCACTGCTTAGTAGATATTCGGTCTAGTACACAACATTGCATACATCAGACTTCCAACTGCAGATGCATAGGGAATTCATTTCATCTCTTCTTCCTCTTCAGGAGTCTGTGGAGACTGCTTATTTGAAAGATGAATTCAATGTTGGGATGACAAACGTCCTTGGAATTTTTCATAGAGAAACATTCAAGTACTTTATCTATGTAGGCTGCTTGAGATAGAGCCAAAATTATGTTCTTTTCATCCCTGATGATTAGAATACCTAGAACATAACTTGCTTCACCCAAGTATTTCATTTGAAATATTGTTCCCTGCCAGTTCTTTATGTTTCACAATTTCTTGACATTGTTTCCAATGAGCAAGATATCATCTACATAAGGGATTAAGAACACCACTATTTCATTTGCCTTTAGTTTGTAGGAGCGCGAAGATTGCTTAAGTCCGTAGATTGACCTATTAAGCTTGTTGACTTTATTCTCTTGTCTAGTTACTTTAAATCCTTCTGGTTGATCTATTTAAATGGTCTCATCAAGATAGCCATTAAGAAATGTTGTCTTGGCACCCATTTTCCAATTCTCATTATCAAGAGATGCGACTATGGATAAAATCATACGAATGGATTTTAACATGGCTACCAGAGAATTTTTTTTGTCATAGTCAACTCGTTCTCTTTGGGTATAACCATTTGCCATAAGTCGAGCCTTGTATGTCTCAACCTTTCCATTAGCTCCTCTATTCTTCTTGTAGATCCACTTGCAACCAATGGGCTTGAAGTCCAATGGTGCTTCTACAAGATCCCAGACTGAGTTAGAGTACATAGACTCAATTTCCTGGTTCATGGCTTTGAGCCAAAGATCCTTTTCAGAATTATCCACTGTCTGCTTAAAGGACAAAAAATCATCATCATTTGTGTCCCCAACCAGCATGTTGGCTTCACTATCCATTCCATAGCGTATCAGGTTACAAGGAACCCTCCCACTAAGACACGACTTTTTGACTGTATGAATTGGATTAGCGGTTTCTAAACTACCCTATTTTCATTGACTTGCATCGATGAGGAAGGAACAATAGGAATAGTCAAATCTGACCGCATTTCCTCCAATACTATTTTGCTACGAGTTTTGAAATTCAACATATAGTTATTCTCTAGAAAAGTAGCATTTTTTGAAGCAAACACTTTCTCATCTACCGGACTATAAAATATACTTCCCTGAGTACCCTTAGAATTGCCAACAAACTTCAATTCCCTGTTCTAGCTTTCCTTCTTTTTTCCTCACGATGTGAGCTAGACACCCCCGATTCTGTAATGGCGTAAACTTGGGTCATGTCCATTCCATAATTCTAATGGTGTCTTGGAGACAACTTTAAATGGTATAACATGTAAAATGTCACACACAGTTTGGATTGCATGTTCCCAGAAAGAACTCGATAGAGTTGAATAGCTTATCATAGATCAAACCATTTCCATCAACGTGCGATTTCAATGCTCGGCAACACCATTTTGTTGTGGAGTTCCTGAGGTAGTAAGTTGAGACAATACTCCAAGTTCAATTAAATGATCTTGAAACTGATTATCCAAATCTTCTCCACCCCTATTATATCGCAAGATCTTTAACATCTTACCTAATTGGTTTTGATCCATTGCAAGAAATTCCTTAAACTTGTCAAAAGTTTCTGATTTCATTTGCATTAGGTAAAGACACGAGTATCTAGAGTAATCGTCAATGAAAGTGATGATGTACTCATAACCACCCTTTTGCTTGAACATTAAGAAATCCACAGATAACATAATGAACTAACGCTAGTGGTTCTTTTGCCATTTCCTCTTATGCAGAGAATGGACTCTTTGTCATTTTGTCTCTAAGACAAGATTCACAGACACGTAGGTCACCCATAGTGAGTTCCTTTAAAGGCCCAACATTTTTTAGTCTTTATATCGTATTATAGCTAATATGACCAAGGGGAAGATCGCAATGACATGTCATGTTATTGTTATCGACCTTTTGTCATTTAGCATTCCTAGGATTAGCTATCTTAAACAACTCATTATTAAGTGAGTAAGGTTCGTTTGGTCGCAAAATATAAAGCCCATTCACCATTAATCCAACACACAATTCACATCTATTGAAAGAAATAGGTATATTAAACCTTGTGAAAGTAACAACGAAATGTTGTTGATGTAATAAAGAAACCGCAATCAAATTTCTATTGAAATTTCGAATAAAATAAACATCGTCTAAAACAATGAATTTATTCCCAAAATTCAATGAGCTCATCCTTCTTGCCTTGATTGAAACGAACACTCCTTTCCAGACTTTTAGTTTGAGGTTGTCATCTTTCACGGTCTCCCCGTTGTTAAGTAGGTGTAAAGAGGTACATACTTGATTAGTAGATCCTGAATCAACGATCCAAACAGAATAATTGTTTTCTAAAAATACATGCATCCAAACAAATATTCCATTGCCTTGGTTTCCATTGCCCTTGAGAGCTGGGCAATAGCGTTTACAATGCGCAATCTCCTTGCAATGGAAGCATTCTCGTTTCAGCCTTCTTTGCAGTAAGCTTTGCTCCAGCATGCTTTTTAGTAGCCGATGCCTTGCCGATGGATTTCTTAAATCATCACGAATCGGTATTTCCTCATCAACACAATATTGATGTTGGAGTTCCATTTCATGAAGGTTTCGCTGGTTAGCATGTCTTTCGACATAAGAGAGAGTGAGGTTGGAGACCCTAGAGATCTAGGATTGTCAATAGTAGAAATTAATGGATTGCTTAACAAACATATAATCACACAAAAATTCAGAAACAATATAGCATGTTGACATGTTCATAGATAAACAAAATGATAAAACACTTACCAATTATTTCTAAAGTATTTTAAGTAACCATGAAACATGTGTCTTGATAGGCGAGAGCCACAAAATCACTTAGTTAAAAAGAGAAAACATTTTAATTGATGAAAAATCTAAAACTTTTCATTAACAACCTTCCTATTCAATCAAAGTAACGAAAACTAATTATTTCTTACTTTATGAGCTTGCCCAAAGTTTTGATTATCAAAGACTTAGTTCTTAATAGTCACCATTGGGATGAATCCATAAGAGTTTGATCTAAGACCATATATCCTAAGAAATTTAACCTTGTTATGAGTCTAATGAACACCATTCCTAGGGAGACAAAATCAAAGCGCCATGAGGCCCCACTAAACTCTAACCTTGTTAAATAATATGTGGATATCGAATATAATCCTATAAGATCATTATTTTAATAATTCACTTTTAGCATTTTATTTTTTGAAAATTGCTAACTTAGGCTTGCCAAATTATTAAAATAATCAATAATCATTGGTTTATAATTTTTTCATTAATTCTAAAATTACCCATTGAAAACCTATTCAAAAATTCGAATTAATCTGTTTCCAATAAATTATTAGATCCAACTAAAATAATTAACCTAATACAATTAAGTAAACTCAATTAAATGAGCCTTAACAATTGGGCTTGCATGGAGAATAGATGGATTCAGTATGTCGTTCCCACTACAAAGCCCCCATAACTTCCATGCAATGTCCAAAAGACAGGAATTTAAACATTTATTTTATTGATGGCAATTTAGGATTTTTACCCGCCGAATTATGACCTATACATTATTGTGCACCCTGACTTTTCTGGGTCGTTTAAACTCCCCTCGAAATATTCATAGTGTTGGAAAGTGGGTCTTCTGTCCAATTTTATCCAATGTAGATAACGACATGTTGATGTGGCTCTTTTCTTGTTGATATGTCTTGACCACATCAACGCCACATGTATATATATATTTTAAAAATACCAGTTTTAAAAAAATATCAATTTTCAAAATATATGGTTACCCAAAAAAAAAATCAATAATTTTTTTCTCTGGCTGCACACATGAATGCGCCCCCAGCGTGCACTTGCGTGCCAAAACACCCAAAACGCAAAAAAATTCCCTCCTTTTTGTGCCAGAATCATTCTGAACTTGTTTTTAATAAATTTTAGGGGTTTTACAAAATTAATAAATGTTGTGAAAATTCTTAATCGATTTTAAATACGTAAGTGCACGTAATCACACAAGTAATATAATGATAAGTATATTGTCTCCACAGTGATTCCAAAATAGAAAAATAAGCAAAACAATTACTAAACAACTTAAAAGTACTAAAAAATTAAATGGGTTATGTTTAGGCTAAACAAAATATTAAAAGAGATGGAAATACTGAAATTAAAGTTGAACCAAACAAGAAAATTAAAAGAAAATATATGGATTGCAAAATGGACTTGAATTATTGATTCTCCCTATGTTAGTTATCTTGAACAAATTGCGGCAACAATATTTTAGCAAAACTCCCAGGTTAACAGGAATTCATTAAACATTCATAAAACTTTCCCAAAATTTATGACATTAATTCTTTTACCTAATTAAACATATTCCTATGCCAAATCAGATTTAAGAATGCAAATTCAAAGTTTAATTCTCAAAAGTTACACATCCCTATGTTACTTACTAACATAATCTAACCTAGATTATGAATTTTGTCATCCAAGTTCTTCCCATTACATTTAATATTTCTAGCATTAAACTTAATTAAACATCTTGCCATTGCTGGCCAAACAACAACAAGAAATGAATATAAGCACACTTGAATGAACAAGAGAGATTTTACTAAAATAAAGTGCAAGAAATTACTACACTATAACATAGGGTTCATCAACAATTCAAGACACATAAAAATTAGTTCATGGCTGAGTTAATAAACATTATTCCATAATCAATACAACCCATCATATTCAGATTCAAAAATAAACTTAGAAAATATAAAGATGAAGTTTAGAAATGGAAGAAAGAACATGGTGCTTGAGCTTCTCTTTTTCGTCCTCCTTCTTTGTTGCTGATTTCTGGGTTTTCTTCCTTCTTTCTTGCTGGTTTTTTCTTTCCAAAAATGGTTGTTGTTCTCCAAAATGACGCTGTCCCTCTCTAAGTGTATTCTAGGTTTCCCAATTTGGCCATGTAAGTACAATTTTGCCCTTCCTCCTTGTATAAAACGTGGGTCTCCTTTTTTTTTTTTGACATTTACTCCCAATTTTTGACTCATGCTTTTTGTACTTGCCACCTCAGTCACTATTCCAGCTCACCATTGACTTTCCAAGTTCTCCTAGGTGTCCAAAAGCTGTCTGATCAAAATGCTTCCGCAAAATCTGCTTTGCTGCTGCAAACCTGCTGATTCAGCCATCAAAAATTAAATTTAGATATTTTCACATGTTAGTTCATTCTTTGGACACATATCTATCCATGAAACTATTATCTTCAACCCATTAGCTATTAAAAATTACAAAAATAACTAAACATGTCTAAGATCATAAAAACACCAAAGTTAGCTACAAAAGCTAAAAATAAACTACATCACCCATGATTTTTCCACAATTATAAGCTCAAAAGAACATGAAATAACTCTTTATTGAAGAGTTATCACACCCGCAAACTTATGACATTACTCGTCCTCGAGTGATGACTCTAAAAACAAAACATGAATAAAAAATAGACACAAAGGGCAAAAACTAAACAACAGAAGACAAGGAAACAACAAAAACAAAACACAACAACAGTGGACAAACTTTGCTAAGCCAATGGTAAAAAGGTGAAGGCTCTTGGGAAATTTTATTTTTTATAAGAGAAGTTGAATTTCAATCTTTCACAAGCTTTAAATCAAATTGTTCAAGCATTAATGTTGCTGCCAAAATATGAGTCAAGCGTTTCACCCTTTAGTGCATGCATAGCTTTTCCTAAACATTTTCAATCACCAAAAATCAAGCTAGACCTTGGTCCTAAATCTTAAATAATGTCTCCATAAGTTACTTAGCGATTCCCTCTCCACTAATGTAGATAAACACCACACCAAAGAAGCTTGTAATGATAGGCTAGGGTGAAGGTAGGATAAGAGAGATAAATTTTTGGCTCAAATCACCCTAAGCACCTCAATCTTTCTAGGACCTAAATACATAAATGCAAAAAATAATTTCCCCAAAGAACACCCCACAACACAATATAAATCTTGCCACTAGCCTTTATTACTAACATACAAAGACAAAAACTAAAACAACTTTTCTTTCATTTGAAGAGCTACACCCCCAAAATTATTTACAACATACATACTTTTTGCTTTCTTTTTATTTTCTGATTTTTTTTAGATGATTTGATGCAAGGGAGTGCACTCTTTAGTTTTTTTTTTCTTTTCGGATGTTCTATTTTTTTTAGAATGAAGATTAATAGCTAGATGGCAAGAGAACAAGAAAATTGAGAACAAACTCTCCCCCAAACTTGAAATCAACATTGTGCCCAATGGTGAAAACAAGCAAAAGAAGAAAAGGAAAATGCTCACCCAATGTTCTCTCTCACACTCAACTCCTCTGAACCCCCCAAAATGCACAACAAATAAATCCTATAAAGATCAAGGTGCTAAAGGGGTGTGGTGAAAATAGGTGATTATATATATGTAAAGCTAGGCTAATGAGTGGCTAAGAAAGAAAAGTGACACTTAAGCTCAATGGGGTGACTAGGGATAAAAATGCATACAAGGTAGGCTTCAAAGGCTCAAACGGTCCAAAGATGGCCTAAATCATTTCATCGGTGTGGTGTTGTCTAGGATTTAGCCTCAAGGAGAAGCACTAAGTAATTTTAGAAACTTAAGCTCTCACAAGAAACTAGCTCTTTCTAGGCTCTCAAAATTTGTCTAATCAAGCTATGCACATACTAAAAAGAGAAACACTCTCATCAATCAATTGCTAGCAACATTCACACCCAAAGTATTTAGTTTAAAACTTAAGAAAGAAAGACATTCATCTTCAACTTAGATTGATCATATTTTTGAAGTTTTGCAAAGTCGTCATCGAGCCCCCAAGTTAAACACTAACAAAAGCAAAGATTATCCTTAAAAGATTAACTAAACAACAGGACAAGGACATCACAACCAGCAGGACAAAACAGAAGAAACATAAAACAACAGACGATGAAAAGTAAACAACAAGATAGTCCAAAAAAGAAATTAAGTACAAAATATTAAATACAGAACAAAAGTTGGGTTAAAGAGGCTCCCCACGCCCATTCCCCGGAATCAGCATCCGAAGGAATAGGGTGAACAACCGGAGCGATCCAAGCCTCCAAAATGGAGTTGGGAAATGCAGGAAAGGCAGCAGTAGGTTTGGTGAAGTTCCGTTGAAGGGACTTGATTAACGCTTCATCTCGTTGTTTGGCCTACTTCCAGTAGGCGTGCTGCTGAGTTTCAAGGGACACCATCCGCTCAAGAAGTTCTCGCTGCTGAGCAAGGAGGTCAGCGAGTGTGGGTGCGAGGGGGGGGGGGGGACTGGTGGAGGCGCTGTGGATGGCCTAGCTGCAGATGCAGGCTCGCGACTCTGACTAGTGGTGGTGAAGTCAATGTCCCGGTGCTCAAAGGGCACATCTTTAGTGGATGCAGAAGGTTCCCCAGCTCGAAGGCACAACTGTGTGATGAGCGTGGAAATAACAACTTGCTCTTTTTCTTCTTAGCACAGCTAACAATCTGCCTTGTGATCAGCTTGCCCATATCGATACTCAAACCAGCCAGCATACAATATAACAGAAGGACCCGCTCCTTGGACACTGTAGTGTCATTTGTGGTAGGCACCATATGACATTTGAGAAAATGCAACCACACTCTAGCTTCAAGAAAAATAGAGGTGTGCAATAAATTGCGCACACCACCAGAAGAAACACACCGCTGAGCGCCGGGAGATGCGGCCAACTGCAGTGCCTTGTCAAAATTGTCTGGTGTCGGGGTCACTACCATATTTTTATATACAACACACTCAAAAATGTCCAGCCCAAATAATGAGTTAATAACCTCAGCAGAAAATGAAACAACCTTGCCGCGAACAATAAGTTCAGAATTCGTAGAGACTGCCATGTTAGCATAAAAATCACGCACCAATGGAATAATAGGATGCTCTGGTTTTTGACAGAAAGTTTCCCAACTGTGTTGCTCAATAACATCACAGATGAAAGCTGGCACCTCAATAGTGGTAGGCAAAAATCCTTTTTCGGGGAGCAATTTCTTAGTCTTAATGGACTCATATTTTTCCCTAGCTTGAGCATAAATTTTTTTCTTAGTAGGACCTGAAGGGACATGCTTTTTCTTGGTGTTTGGGGTTGGTACAGCAGTAGGTTTGGGCTTGGGCACAACTTTGGTGGCAGTGAAGGTCTATTGTATCTTGGGTGGAGGTGCGGCTGATGCGGGTTTGGCTAGCCATTTGTTTTTGGAGGTGGTGGGTGTTTTCTTAGCTACTGTTATGGTGATGGTGGGGGTAGTGTCATTGACAGGGACTATGGAAGGCAAAAGTAGTGGGGCAGTGTTTGGGATAGTGGGAATCTGCTTGGCTGGTTGTAGGATAGAGCTTGGTGTGGACTTCTTTTTGGTTGGTTGTGGGAGAGAGGTTGGTTTAGATTTCTGTTTGTCTGGTGGTGGGACAGTTGATGGTGGGGTAGATTTTGGGATAGTGGTGCTCTTTTTGGTTAGTGGTGGGTAGATGGTGGTTTGGATTTCCTTCTCTGAGCTCATCTTTTGGTGGCCATATTAGTTAAAACAGAACTAAATAAATCACAAATTAGCAGCACAACAACTAAACCAGGCACCCACACACCAAACATAATGCTACTCAATGAACATCTGAACAAAACTGCTCACAACAAAAGATCACCCCCCAATGGCCAACAGAACAACAAATTACCAGAACAGTACAACACCCAAGAACAATACTACCAATAAATTCTCCAATGGTTGCCCCCAAGATCAAATATGCACTAGCAAAGAGCCCAACATTATTCACAACAGAAACACAAGTGCAAAGCAACAATGGAAATAAGAGAAGCAATTACCTAGGAGAAATCTCGGAGTTTATGTTGTTGGATGGAGCTTAGCAATGGGGAGAGTGAATCGTGCCTAGGCTCGGTTGGTGTATGCTCGACTCAGGCTTGGATGCACCTGGGAACCGTGTGGGTGTAGGCAAAGCAGCTTGTGGATGGGTCTAGGTGCCTGGAGAACCCGCGCCTCTACGTGGTTCACGAAGGGTGCGATGATGTCTGGCTCAGTTTGGGCGATACTCAACATTGGCTCGAGGCTGAGCTGGGAAGAGGATGGTGCAAGCGAAGTTGCGTCTAGGCTCGGGGTCGCGTCCAACCAAATTTGGCAGATGGGCTCTCGAATGACAGGGGTGAGGGCTTGGTGAGGCAGGGCGGAGGCGCGCTTGGGTGCCTTGGATGGGCAGTGCCTGGAGTGCGCTAGTGGGCTAGATGGCATAGGCAGACCCGCTATTCAGTGAGGTGCGCAAACAGAGTCGTGCCTGGTTCCGTGGTGCTGAGTTGTGCCTAGCCAAATGACTCGTCTGGGCTCTCGGCTTGGCAGGTGGAACGGTGCCTGGGTCCGATGGTTCTTCACATGTGATGGCTGGTAAGGCTTGGGGATTTGCTTGGGTGGGGGATGGTGGTGGTCAGGGCTGAAGGAAGAGAGGATGGTGCGATGAACGAAAATGGGGAAGATGGTTTAGGGTATTATATATTATATATATGTTACTGATATTATACATATATTTCGTATATTTATATATATAGATATATACTTCTTTTTGTTGTATATATATATATTTTTTTTCTGAATGAACCCACGAACCAGGATTTTTTGCTTGCTCAGATTTCTACCATTTTGCCTAAGTTTTGCTTCAGCAACCAAAATTTGACGTAACTCCATTTTTTTCGGAAATTTTTGCTCCAGGTTTGCTGATGCAAAAATTTCGCAAAACTATCAGACCCCAAAATTAATTCCAAAACACCATTTGCATGGTTTCTTAACACCTGAAACACAAAAACACACATAAAACCACTCCAAAAACATCACAAAAAGTAAAAATAAAAATAATTAAAAACACTCATATATTTTTTTTCTTTTCTTTTCTTTCTTTCTCTTTTTTTTTTATATACACTATTATTTTACATCTTCTCCTTTTTAGGCTTCCTTAAACTTCATGCTTGAATCACTTGACAACCCAAAACAATAGTGACTTTAAGGATCCTCCAAAGTGATGGAGGTCTTCTCGCAATCAACCTCACCTCTTCAATAATGTTTCAAACGTTGCCCATTCACTTTATATTCCCTTTTGGATTATTCTTCCCGAACTTCAACTGCTCCAAAGGGGTAAACTTTGACCACGGTAAATGGGCCTCACCAGCGGGACTTCAATTTTCCAGGAAACAACTTCAAGTGCGAGTTGAAGAGTTACACTTTTTTCCCCTTCTCAAAGACTCGAGCTTGAATTTTCTAGTCATGCCACCTCTTAGTTTTTTCCTTATACAACTTAGTATTTTCATAGGAGAAAAACCTCATCTCTTCCTGCTCATTTAATTGTAACTTACGAGCTTCTCAAGCAGCTTGTAGATCCATATTCAACTTCTTAGTGGCCCAATATGCCTTGTGCTCCAACTTAAAGGGAAAATGGCAAGGTTTCCCAAAAACCAAATGATACGGTGACATTCCCGAAGGGGTTTTGAAAGCCTTTCTATAAGCCCAAAGAGCATCATCCAATCGCTGAGACCAATCCTTTCTACTAGGATTCACCACTTTCTCTAGGATTCCTTTGATCTCTCTATTGGATATCTTCGCTTAACCATTTGTTTGAGGGTGGTAGGTTGTGGAAATCTTGTGTTTTGCACTATATTTGGCTAACAAAGATGCCAAAATCTTGTTCACAAAGTGGGTGCCTTCATCACTTATAAGCGCCCTTGGAGTGCCAAAAAGGGTGAACACATGCTTATGTAGGAACTTCATGACCACCTTGGAGTCATTACTAGGACTTTCCACTGCTTCAACCAACTTAGAGACAGAGTCAGCCGCCACCAAAATAAACAAATTTATGAATGATGGAGGAAATGTCCCCATGAATTCGATTCTCCAAACATCGAACAATTCCACTTCAAGGATGCTATTCAAAGGCATTTCACTCCTTGCTCAAATATTTCCAACACGTTGGCAGCGATCACATATTTTAGCAATGTCATGAGCATCCTTGAAGATTGAAGGCCAAAAGTACCCCGAATGAAAAACCTTAGCGGTTGTCCTTTGCCACCAAAATGTCCACCATAAGGAGCTGAATGACAATGTTCTAGTATGCTTGAAACTTCATCCTCAGGCACACACTGCCTCATGATTCGATCTAGACATTGCTTGTACAAATAGGGCTCATCCCAATAATAAAATCTCACATCATGAAAGAATTTCTTAAGTTGCTGCTTATTTAAGTCAGGTGCTTGTAAACCACTCACCAAATAGTTGACAAAATCAGCGTACCATGGTGTAGTGACTTGGTTCAAAACCAGCAATTTCTCATTGAGGAACGTCTCTTTAATAGGCCCTTCATCTTGCTTTTCACTTCCAGCTTCAAGTCTAGATAAATGGTCAGCCACTTGGTTCTCCGTTCCTTTTCTATCCCGAATTTCCAAGTCAAATTCTTAAAGAAGCAATACCCATTGAATAAGTCTTGGCTTAGTATCCTTCTTGGCTATTAGATACTTGATTGCTGAATGATCAGTGTAAACCACAACTTTAGTGCCCACAAGATAAGCTCTAAACTTGTCAAAAGCAAACACCACCGCCAAAAGTTCTTTCTCGGTGGTGGTATAGTTCAATTGAGCATCGGCTAATGTCTTGCTTGCATAATAAATGGAATGAAAGACCTTCTCTTTTCTTTGCCCAAGTACGACACCCACAACAAAGTCACTAGCATCGCACATCAATTCAAAGGGGAGAGACCAATTCAGAACTACAATGATGGGTGCGGTGATAAGAGCTTTCTTAAAAGTCACAAATGCCTCTTGACACTCCTTCGTGAACTCAAATGCTCGATTTTTCTCAAGTAAGGAACAAAGGGGCTGAGAAATCTTTGAAAAGTATTTTATAAACCTCCTATAGAACCCGCATGCCCCAAAAAGCTTTTAATCCCCTTGATTGTAGTAGGTGGTGGAAATTTTTCAATGACTTCAAGCTTTGCTCTATCCACTTCTATGCCCTTGTTAGAAATTCTATGGCCCAACACAATGCCTTCTAGCACCATGAAATGGCATTTTTCTCAATTGAGTACCAAGTTTGTTTCTTCACATCTCGCTAAGACTTGCTCCAAGTTAGCCAAACAAGTGTCAAATGACTTTCCAAATACTGAAAAATCGTCCATGAAGACTTCAAGAGACTTTTCCACCATATCTGAAAATATCGCCATCATACAACGTTGGAAAGTAGTGGGAGCATTGCACAACCCACTCAACATCCTTCTAAAGGAAAATGTGCCATAAGGACAAGTAAAGGTAGTCTTCTCTTGATCTTCTGGCACAATAGGAATCTGATTATAGCCTGAATACCCATCAAGAAAATAAAAAAACTCTTTTCTTTCCAACCGATCAAGTGTTTGATCAATAAATGGCAACGGGAAATGGTCTTTCCGAGTAGCCTTATTCAGCTTTTGGTAGTCCATACAAACACGCCACCCCATCACTTGTCTTATGGGAATCAACTCATTATTTTCATTAGCCACCACCATAACTCCACCTTTCTTAGGAACACAATGAATCGGGCTGAACCAAGAACTATCTGAAATTGGGTAAACAATTCCATAATCATGCCACTTAATTATTTCTTTTCTAACCACTTCCTTCATGATAGGATTAAGCCTTCGCTGCTGCTCAACAAAATTATTACAGCAATCCTCCAACAAAAATTTATGCATACAAAATGAGGGACTTATACCCTTAATATACACCATGGTCCAACCAATGGCCCTTGTATATTTCTTCAAAATAGCCAACAACATACGCTCTTTTTCAGCTCCTAACATGGCTGAAATAATCACAGGCAAAGTCTCGTTATCTCTCAAATAAGCATACATCAAGTGATTAGGCAAAGGTTTCAACTCTAATTTTTGTGGCTCTTGAATAGAGGGCTTAGGAGGCTTAAAATTTCCTTCCGACAAGTCCAAGGACTCAAAAGGCCTCCTAAATTTAGTAAAGGGATGCTTGACTCTACCCATGTAACTTGGCTGTCTTCCTCTTCACTTAAGTCTTCAAGCTCTTTACGTGACCTTACCCCCATTCCATCTTTAAAAGCTTCCTTGTGGATTTTTTCAGTGACAATTGACTCAATTACACTCAGTTGAGAGCATTTCTCAATCTCATCCAGAGACTTCATAGCGTTGAACACATTGAAAGTGACTTTTTGGTCATTGACCCTCATAGTAACATCCCCTTTTTGTACATCAATCAAAGTCCTCTCGGTAGCTAGAAATGGCCTACCCAAGATAATACGAACATCTCCATCTGCTTCATAATCATGAATGATGAAATCAGCCGGAAAAATGAATTTATCAACTTACACAAGTACATCCTCAATCTTGCCTTTTGGATGTGCCATAGATTGATCTGCTAATTGCAAAGTGACTGTGGTTGGTCTTGCTTCTCCAATCCCCAACTTCTTCAAAATTGACATGGGCATCAAGTTGATACTAGCCCCCAAGTCACAAAGTGATCTACCACCATCTCTACAATCAATAGAACAAGGAATTGTGAAGCTGCTCCAGATCTTTCAAATTAGGAGGAATTTTATTCTTCAATATAGCACTAAAACCTTCAGTCAAAGCTACCGGTTCAAATTGTCCAAGGCTCCTCTTTTTAGTTAAAATATCCTTAAAAAAATTCACATAGTTGGCCATTTTCTCCAAAGCTTTCACCAACGGTATATTGATGTGAAGCTGTTTCAAAACATCTAAAAATCTTCATAATTGACCATCTTGTTGCTGCTTTTGAAAGTGCTGAGGAAATGGTGGAGGTGGCTTGCTCATAGACCTCTCTGTAGCATTTTGCGGAGGAATTGCGACAACAATTGCTTCAGGATCAACATTTGACATTTTTGAACTTACAACTCTATCTTCCTTGTCAACACTACTTTGGATTGAAGTGGGCTCGCTGTTTCTCTTACAATTATCCTCAGTCAATTCCAGATTTTTACCACTCCTCAAGGTAACCGCCCTGCAATGCTCCTTACCATCTCTCCTTGGATTTTCGGTATCACTAGGCAAGGTGGCTTGTGGTCTATTCCTTAGCTCATTAGCTAGCTGCACCATTTGAATTTCTAAGTTCCTCAAGGATGCTGCTTGGCTCTGAATCACAACATCATTCTTGGCTATATATTATTTCATTAAACTCTCCAAAGAGCTTGATTAAGACACTCGAGGAGGAGGTGGTTGAGCTCATGGTTATTGTTGAGAAAACCTCGGTGGATATGTAGGCTTGTTTTGCATTGGTGCTCTGCTTGAACTATCTCATTGACCCCCCATGAGAAGTTTGGATGGTGCCTCCACCCCAGATTATAAGAGTTCGAATATGGGTTATTACGGTTGGGATTTTGATTCCCCACATAACAAACCGAAGCGGGATTCGAAGGACAACTCTAAAATGTGTGTCCATCTCCACAATAAACACAAGACACATCAGAAACTTGTCCCATAGCAGCTGGTTATACCATCCCCCCAAACTCATGTTCTTGAGAAGGTTAGTCATTAAAGAAACTTGAGTGGTCAAAGCTGTCAATGCATCCACTTCAAGTATACCAGCCACTTTTCGATTTGTTGAGGCTCTAGCATTGGACCATTGATAATTGTTGCTAGCTATCCTCTCCAAAATCTCATATGCTTCATTGTAGGACTTAGAGAGAACAACCCCATTAGCTGAAGAATTTAACACCATGCGAGTGGAAGAATTGAGCACATTGTAGAAAGTATCCATTTTTATACAATGCGGAATCCCATGGTGTGGGCATTTCCTCTTAACTCCTTGAATCTCTCCCAAGCCTCACAAAATAATTCATCTTCTAGCTGCTAAAATGACATGATTTCATTGCGAAACTTGGCATTTTTGGTAGGAGGAAAATAATTCATCAAGAATTTTTCAGCCAACTCATTCCATGTAGTAACCGAGTCGGAAGGAAAGGTATTGATCCAAGCTCTAGGTCGATCCCTCAAAGGGAAATGGAACAATTTCAACCTTAGGGCCTCTTCACTCACTCCTTGTAGCTTGAAAGAATCGCTCACCTCCAAAAAGGAACGAAGATGAAGATGAGGATCCTCTGTAGGCAACCCACTAAATTGACCCACTGTTTGCAACATTTGGAACATCACGAGCTTTAACTCGAATTGGGGTGCTTCAATTTCAGGCCTAAAAATGCCCGGATTGAGCTCATTGAACATGGGGGAAGCATACTCCCTTATGGTTCTCTCTCTATCATCAGTCATAGCAATCGTGTTAGCGATATTATTAGCACCCTCAACTCCTTCAACCTCTTTAGCAATATTAAGGCAATTTTGAGCCTGTTGTTCCCTTAGTCTTCTTCTAACTGTTCGTTCAATCACAAGGTCAATAGGAGCTAGTTCAATGTCTTCTTGCTCGTTCATACAGTAAATCACCTGAGAAAACATAAGAGCAA
Source organism: Humulus lupulus (assembly GCF_963169125.1). Classification (NCBI taxonomy): domain Eukaryota; kingdom Viridiplantae; phylum Streptophyta; class Magnoliopsida; order Rosales; family Cannabaceae; genus Humulus; species Humulus lupulus. Next base: position 164,192,801 of record NC_084797.1, on the reverse strand, counting down.
GCAAACAAGGTCAGCTCAACAAAGAAAAAATGACTTGCAAGTAATTGATATTACACAAATTTCTAATTCCAACCCCTGGCAAAGATGCCAAAAACTTGTTGTGAAAATTAATATTTGATTTAAATACGCGAGTGCACGTAATCACACAATTAATATAATTATAAGTGGATCATCTACATAGGGATTGTAAAATAGAAAAATAAGCAAAACAATTACTACACAACTTAAAAGTACTAGAAATCAAATGGGTTGTTTATAGGCTAAACAAAATATTAAAGAAATGGAATTACTGAAATTAAAACTGAACTAAAAAAGAAAATTGAAAGAAATATATGGATTGCAAAATGGACTTGAATTATTGATTCCCCCTATGTTGATTATCCTGAACAGATTGTTGTAGCAATATTTTAGCAAGACTCTCAGGTTAACAGGAATTCAATAAACACTCATAAAAATTTCCCAAATTTTATGATATTAATTCTTTTACCTAATTGATAATATTCCTATTCAAAATCAGATTTAAGAATGCAGTTTCAAGGTTCAATTCTCAAAAGTTACACAAGGCAATTAACACATCTCTATGTTACTTACTAACATAATCTATCATAGATTATGACTTGTGTCATCCAAGTTCTTCCCATTACATTTAATCTTTCCAACATTAAACATAATTAAATATCCAGCCATTGCTGGCCAAACAACAACAAGAAATTAATATAAGCACACTTGAATGAACAAGAGAGATTTTACTAAAATAAAGTGCAAGAAATTACTACACTATAACATAGGGTTCGTCAACAATTCAAGTCACATAAAAATTAGTTCATGGCTGAGTTAATAAAAAATAATTCACAATCCATACAGCCCATAATACTCAGCTTAGAAATCAACTTAGAAAATATAAAAATGATATTTAAAAATAGAAGAAAGAACAAATCCAAAATAATACTTGAGCTTCTCTTTTCGTTCTCCTTCTTTCCTGCTGATTTATGGTTTTCTTCCTTCTTTCTTGCTGGTTTTTCTTTCCAAAAATGGCTGTTGTTCTCCAAAATGCGGCTGGCCCTCTCTAAGTGTATTCTAAGTTTCCCAATTTGACCATGTAAATACAATTTTTCTGTTACTCCTTGTATAAAACATTGGTCTCCTATTTTCTTTTGATATTTACTCCCAATTTTTTACTCATGCTTTTTGTACTTGACAACTCAGCCACTATTACAGCTCACCATTCACTTTCCAAGTGCTCCTAGGTGTCCAAAAGCTGCCTGATCAAAATGCTTTCGCAAAATCTGCTTTGCTGCTGCAAACCTATTAATTCAACCATAAAAAATTCAATTTAGATAGTTTCACATGTAGTTCATTCTTTGTACACACATCTATCCATGAAACTATTATCTTTAACCCATTAGCTATTAAAAACTATAAAAATAACTAAACTTAACTAAGATCATAAAAACACCAAAGTTTGCTACAAAAGCTAAAATAAACTAACATCACCCATGATTTTTCCACAATTATAAGCTCAAAAGGACATGAAATAACTCTTTATTCAATAGTTATCAATAAAACACATAAAAAATTAAAAACACCAAAATAATCAATATTTAGGCAAAAATACATAAAACCTAAGCATGATACTACAACATGAAACCATCCAATTTTCTAAAAAAGTAAAAATTCACAAGCAAGCAAATTTATACAAAGAGACAGACAACCTGGCTCTGAGGCCAATTGTAGGATCTTAATATCTTTTGTCTAGATGCATGCTTCCTTTTTTCATATACATAGAAAAAAATAAATAGCACCATAACATACTTACATATGAAATTCAAGTAAATACAAAAAAAAAAAACATAGAATACTTACAAAATGCGCAGTAGAACAATGTCTCATTCCTGTAGATTCTATATCCTTTGATCCTTTCTGATTGCAAGAAATTGTCAAGAATCTAAACCGCTTGGACTATGCCAAAGTCTTCCAAGCCTATCTCTAAATCAAGTCTAACAAAGGGTGGGCAAGTTCTCAACACATGAGACAAAATTAGAGAGGGAAAAACAAGAGAGTGAGGCCACGAAGAGGATTAGACTGTCTAGGTTTTAACTTACCCAAAAATGAATTAACACTTTCACCTTTTTTTTTCTCTCAGTCAAAACCATAGACATCAATTTCTTTATATAGGCAACTTAATGAGCTTTATTTTAATTAAATTAATTAAAATAATAAACAAAAATCCAAAGCCTTGGGCACCCCACACATGGACTTGGGCCCAATCTCTTTGTCTTGAATTTAATCACAATTTGAGCCTAAATTCAAAGCCTTTTATTTATTTATCTTTTAATTAATTAATTAATTAATTAAATTCTTATTCAAATTAATTAATTATAATTTGAAAATTTATGTGATATTATTTATTTATATTGACACCAATTTGCCAATATTAATAAATTTGCCTAAAATCTCTCTTTTGTTCCCAAATTCTTTTTACATGTTAATATCACTAAATTGACCCAGTGAATTTGATATTTATAATTGATAATTAAATCAATTGTTTGAGACTATTAAACTTGATTTGATAAGAGACGATATGGGGACAATGGATCCATGAATACAAGCTTCAATAAATTCTAGTGAATTTATTTATTAATTCCTCGTGACTCCACTATAGATTCAGAATTTAACTCTTGAATTCATAGAACGATATTAATCGCATAAAGTCATTATCCATTGTTATAATCACTACCGTCAGTCAATCCTATATCCATGACTTACTAAAGAGCTGGGTGTAAATTACCGTTTTATCCCTCATTAGTATTTTATCCATAACTCCCACTAAGTCTCATATAAATGATAAATATGTAAACTCAATCACAGATATGAACGCTCAATCATTTAACCATTTGGACTAAGGTATTAAGGAAGTCATCTTTTCAATTCACATATAGAAGCTATAGATTTCATATCTATGATATATACTCTCCTTCAATTATACTAACGAACCTCCAAGATGCAAGTATAGGCTATGCCTTAGGGCAAGCTTTTAACAAACAAATTAAAAGACTCACATAATATAATTAATAGAAATATTATTACTCAGAATTTAGATCGACTTGACCTATGATTAATGTTGTAACTATAATTAGATTTGATAACAAACAATACTTATTTATCCATCAATAACCAGTGTCGGTCCTAGTCCTATATAACAACATACATTCTATCTTATCTACTTAGCTAATGTCATGGCCAAAACATCAAACCTAGTATATACGTAGATCATATCGTAGATTAACAAAACACTGAAAATCTTGTGCACTGTTTTAATCTTAGGACTAATTCATTTAAGCATATATCTACATTTATAGTCCACTGTGACTTAGTCACTATAAGTGTAACTTATTTATATGTTCATGATTTTATGTATGTTTGTATTAAGCAAATAATCATGTAATAAATACAAGCACAAAATGCAATTGATAAACAAAAATAATTTCTACTTCTTTATTGATAATCAAAAGTGTTACATCAGAAATGTTGTTTTATAGGGAAACATTGATTCCTCACGCTCCACACAACCACCGGAAGTGGTGGTTCTAAGGAATGAAGTGGCCTCCCAATAAAGAAAAATGTAGGTGCAAAGGAACAATATTGATGCCCTGCAAGAGGTGGTTAACACAATGTGGGTGGCCTTGGTAGCACAGAGACTGTAAGTGGACCCCCAGCTAACATGACACATATACCTCCTACAAATGCAGGGGAAAAATAGTTAAGTCCCATAAAAAATGAAAGAGGAACTACCAAGTCACTGAACCACATAATTTCCTTTTAAGAAGAGATCGTGACCCGGATGTGGTCCTCGGGCCCTGAGGAGAATCCTAGACCCACTTTGTCAATGAAAACCTAGGCATACTGCCCAGGCGTACTGTGACAGACAACAAGAGACCTCAGAGAAGACATCCCTTCGTGCCCCATCAACCTCGAGAAAACCTAGGGATGGGAGTACAAAGAAGGGAAGTCTCCATGTACTGAGGATGCCACATTAGCATCAATGTGAATAACGACTTTCTACAACAGTCAAACAGAGAGATAGATACAGGACTCCCTGAGAAGGGTTGCTACGAGTGAGCGCAACTTGACTTGTGACAGCAACAAAAACAAAAACTGCCTGGCCTATGAGACAATCTTAACACTCGTAGGAAGGAGGCAAGCCCGATCACGAGCCTTTTCCAGCACAGAGTGCAAAAAACAACCCCTCCGAGCGGAGTTGGAAACTCTGAAGAAACTCATGCTCAAAATGCCAAAAAGGCAGGGCAACCAGTCAGACTCCGAGGACAAGGATGTAGAACCATGTGCCTGACACATATTGGAGGCTCCCCTTCTTCGAGGATTCAAGATGCCAAACATAGCTCAATACAGCGGGATGATGGACCCTTCAGACCACTTGTAAAATTTCAACCGGTTGATGTCAGTCCACCGAGTAATCGACGATGACAATTGCCATTGCTTTTCGTTGACCTTAGTGAGAGCAGTTAACGAATGTCTTAAGAAACACAGGCCGAGGTCGATCCATTCCTAGTGTCAAATGTACTAAGAGTTTCAGAGATAGTTTATCGTTGCCAGGAATGTTGTAACGCCCTGCTAATTAGGGACTATTACCAAGTATGTTTAAAATTAGTGCTAGACTCGCTAAACGAGTCATTTGGACTAAACATGTGATTAAGCCACTAAGGGTTTAGTTTTTTAAAATTTTGGTCAATACATAAACATTTTCATTAAAGAAAAACTTCAGTCTTTACATGGGATCCCAAAATACAAGTTTAAAAATCGGTTACAACCCAAAGGTTACAAAATAAGCTGACCTAGGCGTCAAAACTGGGTCCAACCCTAGCTTCCTTGAATTTCTCGACTGTGGCGGTTGAGCGGACTGCATATGTACACGTCACTGCTATCGCTCTCCAACTCATGGCTGGCGAAGCTTCTCCTTACCCTTTGCTACACCACAAAGCACCCATGAGCCAAAAGACTCAGCAAGAAAACATATCAAACAATTCACAGAGTAAAACAACAGGCTTTGCAGTAATAACTGGAACTAAGCATAAACATTATGCAGATTAGCACCATAGGGTTACACAAGTGCGTGTTGCACTCCCTGTTATTCATATGGCATCCAAGCCAGTCAAGTGAATAAGGCACTCCCAAGGTGGCCTAGCCATAACGGCCTGCGTTCAACGCTCATCACATCGATCACACCTTATAAGCTGAGCCTTATAGACCCTCGACTTATAAGATCAGCCTTACAGACCGTCAACTTATAACCCGAGTCCTTTTTTTTCCAGACTTATCCTTGTCTAGCAGGTCATGCCTGAACAGATACAACAAACAGATTCCCAGTTAATAAACCGAGCTTCCTAGCCAGATCAAACCTCCACATAATACAATCATCATATATGCAGGTACCATGCCTTAATGTATACTAAGAAGATATGCACAAACACAATTATAATCATGCTCATTACCTGGGCCTGAGCCCTAATTGCATTTATATTTAACAAATGGGCCAAGCCCTAATCATATTACATTAATAGCTGGGCCAAGCCCCAATCATATATTCCACGTATAGGGTGGAGTTTTCTTACCTTTAGTCCAAGCACTAGATATAAGCGACCCCCGAGTACGATCCCATCTTGAGCAACCTAGTCACAACCCATAGATAATTCCTTGTCATCATTTGATTCAATAAACGAACCCCAGGTCCAATCCCATTCTCCCAGGACCTCCACTTTCACCAAATGGGGTGGTGAAATCGTCCCCTAAGCCCCTGAGCAAAACCCTAAAAAGTACCAAAAAAATCAAGTTATGGAAGCTGAGTAGAACTACAACGTTACCTACTGGGCGCTACGATGCTAGAGACAGAAACTCCAACCGCCCAAAAGCACAGCCTAGCACTGTAGCACTACCAACCTAGCATTACAGCGCTGATACCATAAACTCAAAATTCTGGGTTTTTCTCTTTGAATTTCCCCGAGCCAAAGCTCCAAAAATCGATCCCTCAATACTTCCAAATCCATAATTATCCACATAATATATAGGGCAAATGACCATATTGTTCTTAAGGCCCTAACTTGCCACTTAATGCCCTCAAAGGCATTTTGGTCTTTTACCAGCACATTTCACCATTTCTTTAAATAAGTCTCAACTATTTCTAAATGTATCACTAAACATTTATTCCCATTACCCTTACCTCAGTAATGTAATAAGTGACCAAAATACCCCTAGGCTCACCCCAAGTCGTGTATTTGGTCCCGTTGTGACTTTTTCGCTAAATCATTCCCTAGGATCACCTCGTGCCTACTAACCCAACTATATGCACATAATAATGTGGTCTCACACATAGATCATATATATGCACAAATATATTCAAGTATACCCATAAGGTGAAAATTACAAAAATGCACTTCCAATAAGAAACGCCCACACACCTATTTAATACACTTAAACATGCAATACTAGTCATATAATAATATAACTCATATAGTCACATAATGATATACATATATATCACATATACACATGGATGACAATTAATTCATGTTTTAATCATATAAAACCCATAATTTGCAAATCTGCCTCCCTAATCAAGGCCCTAAGCCTTATTAGGAAATTTGGGATGTTATAACTATCCCCTCCTTATAGGAATTTCGTCCTCGAGATTTTACCTGAACAGCTCGGGATACTGGTCCCGCATGGTTGGTTCCAACTCCCAGGTCGCCTCCTCGACCTTGTTGTTCCTTCATAATATCTTAACAAAAGGTATGATTGTATTCCTCAAGACCTTCTCTTTTTTGTCTAATATCTGGATTGGCTGCTCCTCAAGGGATAAGTCTGTCTGCAGCTCTAGATGTTCATAGCTCAGTAGATGAGTCTCATTAGATACATACTTTTGCAGCATCGAAATATGGAACACATTGTGCACGGCCGACAATGCTGGAGGTAAGGACAATCTATAGGCCACTTGATCGATCCTCTCAATGATCTCAGAAGGTCCTATAAATCTAGGGCTCAACTTGCCATTCTTTCCAAACCTCCTCACTCAATTCAGTGGTGAGACTCTAAGGAAGACTTAGTCTCCCACCTGGAACTCCACGTCCCTGCGCTTTGGATTCACATAGCTCCTTTGTCTACTCCCTGATGCGAGCATCTGAGCTCTGATATTGTCGATTGCTTCATTGGTCTTCTGAACTGCCTCAGGACCCAAGTATCTGTGCTCACCCATCTTATTCCAGTGAATAGGTGATCTACATTTCCTACCACACAACATCTCATAAGGATCCACTCCTATGGTCGCCTGGTAGTTGTTGTTATAGGAAAACTCTACCATGGGTACACATGCTCTCAACATGTCCTCCAATATCTGGATGGTCCTCTCAGACTGACCGTCAGTCTGAGGATGATAAGTTGTACTAAACTTCAACTGCGTGCCCATCGCGTTTTGCAAACTTCCCCAAAACTTGGAAGTAATTGTGGGGTCCCGATTTGACACGATCAACCTCGGAGCTCCATGAAGACATACTATCTCTTTTACATAGAGATCTACGTACTGGTCATTGGTGTAAGTCTTCTTTACTGGTAGAAAATGAGTCGATTTGGTGTTTCTATCTACAATCACCCACACTAAATCCTGCTGACCCACCGTCAAAGGCAATCCCACCGCAAAATCCATTGTGATGTCTTCCTATATCCACTCTTGAATGTCCAAGGGCTGTAGCAGCCCCACTAGTCTCTGATGTTCAGCCTTGATCTGCTAACACGTCAGACACCTCGCCACCTACTCGATTACGACCCTCTTCATCCCCGGCCACCAATACAAAGTTCTCAGGTCCTGGTACATCTTCGTGGTGCCGAGATGCAAAGAATATGGGGTGGTATGTGATTCATCTAGAATCTCCCATCTGATATCAGTATCCATTGGAACATAGATCTGATCTTTGTATCTTAGAAAACCCATATATGATATTGTATAGTCCCTAGCCACTCCAGCTAGGATGTCATCTCTATTCTTCCCCAATTGTGGCTCTTGTAATTGACTCTCCTTTATCCTTTCTAGAAGAGTAGACTGTAGGGTAATGTTGCCTAAGTAGCCCACTATCAAATCAATCCCTACTCTAATCATATCCTCTGCCAACTCCTTGGATATATGCCTCAAACTGTACAACTACCCTGGACCTCTCCGACTTAGGGCATCTGCCACCGCGTTGGATTTCCATGGATTGTAAAGAATGTCACAATCATAGTCCTTCACTAGTTCCAACCAATGCCTTTGCCTCATGTTCAAATCCTTCTGTGTAAAGAAGTATTTGAGGCTCTTATGGTCTGTATGTATCTCACACTTCTCTCCATAAAGGTAATGTCTCCATATCTTTAATGCAAAGACCACTGCTGCTAACTTCAAATCATGAGCAGGATACCTCTGCTCCTAATCGTTCAACTGGCGTGATGCATAACCAATCACCTTCTTTGCCTGCATAAGGACACAACCTAAACCTTGTCTCGAAGCATCAAAATAAACCATGAACATCACCCGATGTATCGGAAGACTTAGGACTGAGGCGGTAATCAAACGCTGCTTCAACTCTTGGGAGCTATTCTCGCATTTGTCTGACCATGCAAAATTCTGAGTCTTGCATGTCAGTTCTATCAGTGGAGTTGTTATCCTTGAGAACCCTTCCACAAACTTCCTATAATAACCTGTTAATCCAAGGAAGCTCCTAATCTCGGAGGCAGACAACCTCAGTCTTAGCTGGGTCTACCTTAATATCATCTCTACTAATAATATGGCCCAAGAAAGTCACCTAAGGTAACTAGAATTTACACTTCTTGAACTTCGCAAATAATATGTGCTCTCTCAGCCTCTCTAAAACCAAACTGAGGTGTTGCTCATGCTCTTCCTCTGTCTATGATTATACTAATATATCATCGATAAAGACGATCACAAATCAATCCAGATAGTCCTTGAACACCCTGTACATTAAGTCCATGAAAGTTTCCAGGGCGTTAGTCAAACCAAATGACATAATGAGGAACTCGTAGTGCCCATATCTAGTATGGAAGGCTATCTTTGGTATGTCTTCCTCCTTGATCCTCAACTAGTGATAACCAGATCAGAGATCTTTCTTTGAAAACACCATTTTACCTTGCAATTGGTCAAATAAGTCATCTATCCTTGGCAGAGGATATCTGTTCTTAATGGTTAGTTTATTCAGTTCCCTGTAGTTTATGCACATCCTCAGAGAACCGTCCTTTTTATTAACAAAAAAAACTTGTGCACCCCATGGCGAGAAACTGGGTATGATAAAACCCAGATCCAACAACTCCTGTAACTGTACCTTGAGTTCCCTCAACTTTGCTTGGGCCATCCTGTAAGGTGCCCTAGACACTAGTTTTGTGCCTGGTGCCAGCTCAATAACAAACTCTATCTACCTGTGTGGTGACAACCCTGGTAGCTCCACTAGGAACACATCTAGGAACTCATAGACCAACCTAGTCTCTTCTAGTCCCACTGGCACGACCTGAGTGGTATCCACCACACTGGCTAGGAGTGCTATGCAATCTTTTTGATGTAGATCTCTATCTCTCAATGCTGAAATCATAGGTACTCGGGGTCCATGCACAGTGCCAAGGAATACGAAGGGTTCCTCACCCTCAGGTTCAAAGGTTACCATCTTCTTCTTACAATCAATGGTTGCCCCATATCTAGTTAACCACTCCATCCCCAAAATCATATCAAAGTTAATCATAACCAACTCTATCAAGTCAACCGACAACTCCCGACCGTCCACTATCACTAGCAGTGATCTGACCCATCTCCTGGAAACCACTAACTCCTCAGAGGGTAATAACATCCCAAACCCCATAACATAGTAGTCACATGGCTTACACATCCTCAGCCTGAGTCAATGCAAACACTCGAGCTAGAGTCGAGCTGTCTGCCTTATTCGGTTCCTCTTCCTTCATTCTTGGGCCGTCCTTCTTGACATGCCCCACAATCCCACATAAAAAGCAGGCCTTCACCCGACACTCCCCAGATGACGTATTCTACATCTGGCATACTCTGGATATGTCCTCTAGTTCTCATTGCCCTAGTGGACAATCTGTACACCCCGTGGCATCCTTTAAGGACCGGAAGCAAAAAAAAGTATCCAGGGTCTTCCTTTTCTGGTCACTAGGGCCTCCGCCCCTACCTGATCCCATAAAGGGAGGTCTCATCCTCCTCATATCCCTTCTGGCCGCATTCTTGTGCCAGATCTTGTTCTCAACGCCCTCAGTTGTAAGGGCTCTCTATCTACTACCTAAGCATATGTCATAACTCTAGATGTTGTTGTAATTCTGACATCTCGGGCTATCATAGGCTGTAGCACCTGAAGGAATCTTTACCTCCTTGTCCCATCAGTGGGTACCAAGTTTGCAACGAACTTGGCCAATCTATCAAACTTCAGGGCATTTTCTATCACTGACATACTCCCTTGTAACAAACTACTGAATCCCTCTCATTGAAGAAGGTTATAAACTCTTCCTAGTTCATTATGGTTACATCCCTAGTCTGGGAAACCACCTCCCACCAGATTCGGGTGTCCTCCTGAAACATGTATGTGGCACAAGCCACCCTTTCGTTGCCCACCACCCTCATAAAGTCTAGGATGGATGTAATTATAGCCATCCACTACTCTGCCTTAATTGGATCTGCACTACCCTCGAAAACTAGAGGGTGTTGTTTCCTGAACCGTTCATACACTAAGTCTCAACAATTCTCTGACCCTGTTTGCTGTTGTACGACAAGTTCTGGAGCAGCAAATAGGGACATTGATACATCGTTCCCTTTTGAAACTTGTTGTTGCCTCAACTAGCGAATCTCTTCATCTTGTCTCTGCAGCCTAGCTTGCATATCAGCAAGCATTTAATGCCATTTTTCAGGGGCTGGCGGAGGGTTCTGAACCTGGTCATTACTTCCAACCTGATTCTCAGAGTCGGCTGGCTCATTAGATTGCTTTAGAAGCATACTTCAAAGTCTATCTACAATCAATGACTCAGATTATCAGCCTGTAAAATAATATCCCATGTCATCCCACGGTTCCCAACCGATCAAATAAGCATTCACATGCATCAATAATGCTAATAAGCATCCCAGTAACTCACACATATACAATCATGCTAACAAGCATGGCGATTCATATTCATGCTAAAAAAAGATGCTAGTAAGCACGTTCTTAACATTTACAAACATTAATAGCGCTAATAAGCACGTTCTTGCCATGCATGTACTTAACATAATGCTATTAAGCATTCCTAATACTCAAAGACAAGAAATATGCGAATATGCATTTCCTGGCATGCACAGACAAATAGTGATGCTAATAAGCTTTCCTTTAAACAGCTAACAGTGCTAATAAGCATCTCCTGGCATACAACCACGTATAGCAGCGCTAATAAGCGTTTCTGACATTCGAAAGAAACAATGATGTTTATAAGCAATCCTACCAAGTTTAAAAACATTTATTGTGCTAATAAGCACATATTTAACATACATAAAACAGTCAAGGGCTAGGCCCTAAAAAAATAGCACATGCTTTCTATTTAAGCAAACAAATAAGGCATATATTGTTCATTTAAGCAATTACACACATAACTATATTAATAGTTACCCAACCTTGAGTCGAGCTTGTCTTTAGCAGTGAGTGTACATGCCCAGTCCATCATCACGAACCCTTAAACCTTGGCAGCTCTAATACCAAGTTGTAACGCCCTGCTAATTAGGGACCATTACCAACTGTGTTGAAAATTAGTGCTAGACTCGCTAAACGAGTCATTTGGACTAAACATGTGATTAAGCCACTAAGGGTTCAGGTATATAATTTTTTAGTCAAAACATAAACATTTTCATTAAAAAAAAAACTTTAGTCTTTACATGGAATCCCAAAATACAAGTTTAAAAGTCAGTTACAACCCAAAGTTTACAAAATAAGCTGACCTAGGCGACAAAACTGGGTCCAGCCCTAGCTTCCTTGAATTTCTCGGTCGTGGCGGCCGAGCGGACTGCATTTGTACACGTCACTACTATTGCTCTCCAACTCATGGCTAGCCAAGCTTATCCTTACCCTTAGCTCCACCACAAAGTATCTATGACCCAAAAGACTCTGCAAGAAAACATATCAAACAAACTCATGGAGTAAACCTGTAACACCCTCCTAATCTAGGACCATTACACTGTGTACTTAAAAATTTTTCAGACTCGCTAATCAGGTCATTTGGCTTAAAATGTGTAACTAAGGTTAGTGACAAGGGTTAAGGTTAAAAATTTTGGTCAAAAAACCATTGACTTTTATTCCAAAAGTTGTATACAGCATGGGATCCCAAAATATTACAACTCAACTGTTATAAAGGATAGATACATATCAAAAGTTACATCAGCCGACCTAAGCGAAAAAACAGGGCTGTAACTTTAGTTCCCCTGAAATAACCCTGGTCGTGATGGTCTAGTAGCCGCATATGTACACGCCACCACCGAAGCTCTCAAACTCATGGCTGGTCAAGCGTCCATTTTTCCCTTACATGCACCACAAAGCACCCGTGAGCCGAGGCTCAGCAAGAAAACAAAACGTGCAACAACAGAGGATATACACTTAGAAATAACCATTCAATAACCATCATTAACATTAATTCATTTCCAATATCATTTAAATTTAATCACATGATCATTGGATCAACCTAGGGCCATCGCCCTATTCAGTTGGCTTCTTAGCCAACTCTAGGGCCTATGCCCTAGCTACGTGACCACAGAGTCACCTGGGGCCTCGCCCTTAGCTCTGCCTCACTAGCCATAGAGCTAGCCCAACCCCCGTGGTTCATCTTCGACCTTAGAGTCGATCAACATAATAGTATGTTGCTAGTTTAGGCTAATGCCTTGCGACTAGCGCACAACGCACTATTTCCATCCTTGACTTATAAGTCAAGCCCTGATCCAGGATTACATACCCTACTTATAGGAAACAGCCGTGGATAGGCACATCCCGACAATTAAGCACATATTCATGCTAATCATATAATCCCATTGAATAACCATTTTCATAATACTAAGCACATTCACATAACGAATATAAGCACTTAGGCATCTTACAAGAAGCATTTAAAGCAATAACCTAACATAACAAATCCTGGGGCCCAAGCCCTAATCACATGGATATACAACAGACGAGCCAAGACCTAATCACATACTACACGTTCTGGGAGCAATTTTCTTACCTTAGGTCCAAGCAAGCGTAAATAAGAACGACCCTCGAGCACGATCCCAGTTCCGAGCCCTTAGTGATACCCTATGTCACAACCATAAAATAGGATTCTATTAATATCGAGTGATCAAAGGCTTCCGAACCGAGTCCTAGCCTCCAAGACCTTGGGTTCCACCTAACCGGGTAGTGGAAACAATCCTGAGCCCCTAAGGTTGAGTGCCTGCACTCAAAACCTTCTAGGGGTCCAAAAACCCCTTAAGAGTCATGGCCTTATGCCTCCGTGCCGTGGCCCACCTTCAATGAGAGGCCCAGCCTCCCAATTAGTAGACACACACCGTGGCCCAGCCATAGTGGCACCGCGACCCACCCTCCTTCCTGGCTCCCATCTTGTTCTAGAGGGCCGCGACACAACAAGAATAGAGCCGTGACTCGACCCCTTCGAACCTAGAAAATCCTCCATTTCAGCAACTAAAACCCAATCATTTTAACACAAAATCATCCCAATAACACAACTAAATCATCACAAACACTCTAACATGTTCCCAGCAGCAAAACCCAACAAAAAGCTAGCATAAAACCTCATCAAACTCCAATTCAATCCTTGAGTTAAGAGATTAAAAAACACCTCAAGGAACCATGAATTATACATGAATTAAACCATTAAATGAAGTTCAGATGTTTACCTCAGTTGAAGAAGAAGACCTTCTAGCCTCAAGAAATTTGAAACCATGTTCCAAGCTTCAATTCTATGGCTTCTAGTCACTAAGTCCCCTTAATTCCAATGGTTAACTTGAGAGAGTGTTTAGAGAGAACAAGAGTGAGCTGAGAAAAAGGGAGGGGAGTCGATTTAGGTAGCTTCTAATTGTCTCTTTTGGTTTTCTCTTATGTAACTTAAGTCACCTAAGTTAACCCCAAGGCTTGGGGTACCAAAAACGTCCCCGAGGGCAAAATGGTAAATTTTCCCTACATTCCCTTCTAGACTCTCTAACTTCAAATATATCTCCAATTATTTATTTTCATAATCTGATAACCCATATAAATATCTAATACTCAAAATACCCCTTGACTCGCCCAGAGTCGGGTATCGGGTCCCATTGTGACTTCCCTGCTAACTTGCTTCCTAGGATTGCCTCGTGCCGAGTAGTTCAAATAAACCCACATAATAATGTGGTCTCTCACATATATGCACATAAATACACATTTATTCCTGCAATGGGCCAAATTACCAAAGTCGCCCTTCTAATAAGAACCGGGCCCACATGCATATTTAATATCCCTAAATATGCACATCTAGTCATATTATCACATAATTCACATATTTACCATTAATATTGAAATTAAACACGTCATTTCATATATTTCCACCCCGGCCTTTAATCAAGGCTCTGAGCCTTATTAGGTAATTTTGGGACGTTACAACTATCCCATTCTTACAGAAATTTTGTCGAAATTTTACCTGAACAGCTTGGGAAACTGAGCTCGCATATCTCCCCCCAGCTCCCAGATCACTTCCATGACCCTGATGTTCCTCCATAATACCTTAACCAAAGGTATGGTCTTGTTCCTCAAGACCTTGTTCTTCCTGTCAAGAATCTGAACTGGTTGTTCTTCATAAGACAAGTCTTCCTCCAATTCGAAATCCTCATAACTCAGTACATGAGTTACATCTGACACATACTTCCTCAACATGGAAATATGGAATACATTATGCATAGTAGACAGTGCAGGGGGTAAAGCCAACCTGTAGGCCACCTGCCTGATTCTCTCCAGGATCTCAAACAGTCCCACAAACCTAGGGCTCTGCTTGCCCTTCTTCCCGAACCTCTTCACCCCTCTCAGAGGTGAAACCCTAAGGAAGACATAGTCTCCCACCTGGAACTCCACGTTCCTCCGTGTCAGGTTAGAATAGCTCTTTTGCCTACTCTGAGAAGCGAGCATCCGAGCTATAATCTTCTCGATAGCCTCAGTGGTCCTCTAGATTGCATCCGGACCTAGATATTTCCTCTCACCCATCTCATCCCAGTGAATGGGCGATCTACACTTCCTACCATATAGCATCTCATAAGGTGCCACTCTGATGGTAGACTGATAATTTTTGTTATAACAAAATTCTATCAGAGGCAAATATTTACTCTAGGACCCTTCAAAGTCCAACACACATGCTCTCAGCATGTCCTCCAATATCTCGATTGTCCTCTCAGACTGACCATCAGTCTGAGGATGATAAGCTGTGCTGAACTTCAGCTGTGTACCCATCGCC
The DNA here is from genome assembly GCF_963169125.1 of Humulus lupulus. Lineage (NCBI taxonomy): Eukaryota > Viridiplantae > Streptophyta > Magnoliopsida > Rosales > Cannabaceae > Humulus > Humulus lupulus. The sequence continues at coordinate 164,177,267 of NC_084797.1, read as the reverse complement.
CTCTGCAAACTCCCCCAAAACTTGGAAGTAAAGATAACGTTCCTACCAGACACGATAAACCTCAAAGTCCCATAAAGGCGAACTATCTCTCTCACATAGAGATTTGCATACTGGTCAACTCTGTAATTTTTCCTCACTAGTAGAAAATGAGCTGACTTCGTGTATCGGTCCACAATGACCCAAATAGAATCGTGTTGGCCTACTGTCCTAGGCCAGCCTACCACGAAATCCATCGTGTTATCTTCCCACTTCTACTCTGGGATATCTAGAGGCTGTAACAGTCATGCCGGCCTCTGATGCTCAGCCTTGACCTGCTGATAGATCAGGTACCTCACTACATACTCTGTGACATCCCTCTTCAACCTAGGCCACCAATATAATACTCTCAGGTCCTAGTACATCTTCGTGGGGCCTAGATGAAGAGAATACGGGGTGGTGTGATATTCATCCAGAATCTCTCGTCTAATCTCGATGTCCATCAGAATACAAATCCGACCCTTATACCTCAGTAAACCCAAACTTGACACCGAATAGTCCTTAGCTACTCCAACTAGGACGTCTTCTCTAACCTGCCCCAACAGTGGATCATCTAACTGTCTTTGCTTGATTCTCTCCAAGAGAGTAGACTATAAAGTGATATTGGCCATTCAACCCACCACTAACTCTATCCCCGCTCAAGTCATCTCATCAGCCAACTTCCTCGATATCTGTCTGGCACAATATAACTGTCCCGGCCCCTTCTGGCTCAAGGCATCTGCTACTACGTTGGCCTTCCCAGGGTGATAGAGGATCTCACAATCATAATTCTTTACCAGCTCCAATGTCTCTACTTCATGTTCAAATCCATCTGAGTGAAAAAGTACTTCAGGCTCTTGTGATTAGTGTATATCTCACACTTCTCACCAAACAGGTAGTGCCACCACACCTTCAGTGCAAAAACAACTGCTGCCAGTTCTAAATCCTGTGTGGGGTATCTCTACTCATAATCCTTTAACTGACGTGATGCATACGCAATCACCTTTCATTTCTACATAAGTACACAACCCAGACCCTGCCTCAAAGTATCACAGTAAACCACAAACTTACCATGATCTGTAGGAAGGCTTAAAACAGGTGCAGTGATCAAACTCTCCTTGAGCCTCTGGAAACTGTCTTCACACTTGTCTGACCAAATTTTTTTTTTATTTGTGTGTGTCAACTCTGTCAATGATGACGCAACCTTAGAGAAACCTTCCACAAAGCACCTGTAATAGCCTGCCAAACCCAAGAAACTTCTGATCTCTGAAGCATTCTTCAGTCTTGGCCAATCTCTGACCACTTTAACCTTCGCTGGATCCACCTTAATACCATCTTTACTGACTATATGACCCAAGAATGTCACCTATGGTAACCAAAACTCGCACTTCTTGAACTTTGCATACAGCTTGTGCTCTCTCAACCTCTATAATACCAACCTGAGATGATGCTCGTGCTCTGTCTCAGTCTGAGAGTATATCAATATATCGTCAATGAAGACGATCACAAACTGATCCAGGTAGTCTTTCAACACCCTGTTCATCAGATCCATAGATGCTATCGGGGTGTTAGTCAATCCAAATGACATCACCAAAAACTCATAATGCCCATACCTAGTGCGAAGAGCTGTCTTCGATATATCTTCCTCCTTGATCCTTAGCTGGTGATAATCAGATCAAAGATATATCATAGAGAATACCGTTCTACCCTGCAACTGGTCAAACAAATCATCAATCCTTGGCAGAGGATATCTATTCTTGATAGTCAACTTATTTAGTTCCCTGTAATCGATGCACATCCTAAAAGAACCGTCCTTCTTCTTCATAAAAAGAACTGGTGTGCCCCATGGTGAAAAATTGGGCCTGATAAAACCCAAATCCAGTAACGGGAGCACTGTGAACATCCCGTTCAAGCAAGCTTTCGAGTAGATCGGGCTAACAACGAGTGACCTCTTCCCATGCACGTCGACTCTCTTTGGCTTCTCTAGCGAAGGATTGATTCCAATACAGCAGATCAAATGTCCAATAACTCTTAGAAAAGTCCTGAGACTTGCATTCAAATACTGCACCTTTATAGTGGTTGGTTGCTCCTCCGCATACAATGCCATCTTGGGCCGACCAACTTTAGTTGAATTCGGGGCCGCCACATCAATCAAACACCTTTTCATGAAATTCCCAATGAAGGGAGGGATTGGCATTGTTCAAGGGGACCAAAAAGATGTCCCCCAATGTTACAGTGTGTCCCTTAAGCATCTAGAGATGGTGATTGAGGCAACTCCCGAGTATAACCATTCAAGAGAAATTGAGGCTCAGATGGTCCTCGAGGTGCGAGAGGAACCAAATGAATTAGACCCAAGAGTCAGAGATGACCAGGCCATTGAGCCCATGGAAGAGTTTTAGGAGGTTATCCTTGCCAAAGCCAACCTAAACAAGAAAACTAAGGTTAGAAGAAACCTCAGAGCAGAGATCCAAAAAGCAACAGTCAGGTTCCTTTGTGAGAACTAGGATGTGTTTGCATGGTCCCATGTAGATATGATGAGAATTGATTCCAACATTATTTACCACGCCCTAAATGTGGATCCAAATGTTGCTCCGGTGCAACAAAAGAGAAGACTTCTCGATACAACAAGGGCATAGACATTAAAAGCAGAGTTCGACAAGCTGCTTGGGAATAGGTTCATAGGAGAGGCTCAATACCTGAAGTGGTTGGCAAACTCAGTGCCGATCCCAAACTAAACGGGATATGGAGGACCTACATTGATTTTACTGACCTCAATAGATCCTTCCCCAAGGCATGCTTCCCCTTAACAATGATTTATCAGATGCTGGATGCCACCTTCAGATATGTGCTCCTAACATTTATGGACACATATTCTGGATACAATCAAATTTCCATGCATGTTTTCGTCTAGGAAAACACCATTTTCAGACAGACAAGGGCGCATACTACTACAAAGTGATACCTTTTGGCTTGAAAAACACAAGGGCCACCTTTTAGAGACTGGTCAATAAAATGTTAAAATACCAGTGTGGTCGAAACATGGAGGTGTATGTGGATGACATGATGGTCAAATCCAAGACCTCATTAGAGCATGTAAGAGACTTGGTATAAGTTTTTTCAGTGCTCCACAAGTTTGGGATGAAGCTCAACCCACAAAATTGCGCTTTCTGGGTGGCCTCAAGAAAATTCTTGGGATTTATCATGAGTTCCTAAGGAATTGAAGCAAACCCCGAGAAAATTAAGGCACTGGTAGATATGCCATCACCAAGGAATCACAAAGATGTGCATAGCCTAATTGTTCGGATAACAGCTCTCGGCCGCTTTGTATGATCAGAGGACTGTGAACATGCCTTTCAATAGCTAAAGGCACAAATGACCAACCCTCCAATATTATCAACGCCAGTGGAAGGAGAACCTTTGTTATCTATTTGGCTCTCACGAAGCATGCCATCGATCCCACCTTAATATGTGAGGAAGGCTACTCTCAACACCCCGTCTATTATGTAATAAAATGACTCGTCGGGGTGGAGTCAAGGTATCTGCTCATGGAGAAGCTGACCTTTTGCCTGATAATAGCCTCAAGGAACTCCAGCCCTACTTTCAAGCGCATCACATCAAAGTACTCACCAATCAGCCCTTGAGGTAGGTCTTCCAGAAGTCGGAGTCCTCCAGAAGACTCCTCAAGTGGGCAGTTTAAGTTAGTCAATTCGACATATCATACCATCCGAGGATAGTCATCAAGGGACAAGCATTGGAAAACTTCATTGCATAATGCACTCGGATAACTGAAGGGCCCGAGGAGTCTCCTAATTTTCGTCCTGTGTGGAAATTGTGTATGGATGGGTCGTCTAAAGAGAATGGCTCTGGAGTAGGGCTAATCTTGGAATCTTCAGAAGGGCATAAGATCCACAGTGCCTTAATGTTTGGTTTCAATGCTTCAAATAATGAAGCAGAATACGAGCCTCTTTTAGCTAGATTGTGAGTTGCCCAACAACTTAAAGCTGAGGAACTTGGAATTTTTAGCGATTCACAACTGGTGGTGAATCAATTCCTCAGAGAGTATCAAGCCTGAGGAACCAAGATGGCAGCCTATTTATCCAAGGGTCAGGAGATGTTATACAACTTCAAGAGGTATACTATTCGACAAGTTCCACAACAATAGAACTTCAGCGTCGATGCTCTAGCTAAGCTAGCTATGACTAAAGATGTGGAGATCCTCAACGTGGCCCCAATTGATTACTTGGATTCTTAAAGCATCCAAGAGCCCAAGGAAATGGAATCAGTACAGCCTGAGAATAGTTGGATGGAGCCAATCATGAAGTACTTGTCTTTGGGGAGCTACCACAAGATAAAAAAGGTGCTCGAAAGCTACTTTATCAGGTTATTCGGTACATAATCATGTACAACAAACTATATAGGTGTGGATAGATATTGTCATTACTCTGATGTTTGTCTAAGCAGAAAGCCAAAGCTATCCTCTAAGAAGTGCATGGAGGCTTCTTCAGGGACCACAAAGGGGGGAAAAAGCTCGCCAAGAATATTTTACAGCAATGATATTTTCGGCCCACGTTGAACAATGAATCGCTGGAGTATGTGAAAAATGCCAGTGATATGACTATATACCTCGAGCTCCTCCAAATGAGCTCACTTAGATTGCAAGTCCTTTGCCCTTCGTAGTCTGCGACATTGACTTAATTGGTTCCCTGCCCATGGGAAATGGAGGAGTAAAGTATGTGATCGTGGCCATGGACAATTTCACAAAGTGGGACAAAGTTGAGGCCCTTGCTACAATCACCTCCAAAAAAGCACTGGACTTTCTCATAAAAAATATCATCTGCCAGTACAGGCTATTGAGGAAGATAGTCTCCGACAACGACCTTTAATTCAACAATGATCTATTCACTGATTTTTGTGAAATGCATGGAATCATCAAGATTTTTTCTTTCGTAGCTCACCCGCAAGTAAATAGACAAGTGGAAGCTATCAACAAGATGCTTAAAGCCACTTTAAAGAAAAAGGATGGAACAAGAGAAAGACACTTGGCCTTAGGAGTTACCTAGGGTACTATGGAGTTATCGCACCACTACTCGAACCTCCATTGGCCACTCACCCTTCTGTTAAGGATTAGGCAATAGATAACCTTCTGTTAGTGATACAACTCAAGACAAAATATACAAATAAATCAACTTTTGAGAATATTTAAACACAAATTACATAAACACAATGAGATAAGAGTTTAGTGTGGACCTTCCTTGAAGAATAAACCCTAGGAACATAAAATCACAAGCTATCATTTTATGTGAAACACAAAAGTTACAAGACTTGACACAAATGAAGATTTGCTGTCCAAAAATCTCTATTCCTAGCCTTGTCTAAGGAAATTCTTGAAGCTGCAACAATGGAATGAGATTGGGATACACAAACCTTGATCCTTTATACAAGCCAAGCTTTCTTGATAAAGATCTTGGAGAAAACTAGTAATCTTGGAGCTGGAGAGAGAGAAAGAGAGAGTTCTTCTTTTAGAGAGAGAGAAATGTGAGAGATCAATTCACGAATTAACTCATATAAACCCCTCAAATAGTACAGGACCCTCATTAGGCTCAACCAATGAGATCAGAGAATTTAAATTTAAGTTTTGGAGGATATGTACGTAACTGTACAGACTTTCCATAAACACATCACCTTGCACCAGGAGAGGCATCGCTTGATAGGCGATGTATTGCCTATAACCAGGCAATGCATCGCCTGGTTCATCTTAGCCTAGGGTTTCAAGCTTTTGGCGACGTGTCACCTCCTAGGGGGCGACGCATCGTCGACGCCTCTGTTTTGGCACTCCAAGACTTGTCTCAAAACACCTCCAAAGTCTTCCAAACTTCTTTGGTGCTCTTATATACTCAAAATAAACATTTTGGACTCAAAAGGTTGATTTATAAATGCCTATACTGAAAGTAAACTTTCACATACTGATTTTTGTGAAATCGTTATTGTTTTAGCACCTCTTCGTGCCTAAACAATTTCACCATGTATTTGTAACACCCAACATTTTCATAACACATTTTTGATATAAATCAGAGTTTTCAATACATAAAATGTACAAGTTTACAAATTTAAGAAACAGTAATGGAAAAACTTGAGTAGTCACGTATTGGACCCAAATGCCATATAATTTTAATTGGTGGTTTTTTTATAAAATTAAGAAAGTTTTGCCAAAGCGATTATTTGAATTTTAGTTTAATATTTTTGGTCCAAATGTAATTTCAAGAAAAAAAAGGCTTCAGCCTTATTTTCACGTAGCCTCTCTCTCTCCCCTCAAAAAATTTCTTTTCTTTCTCTCTCCTTCTCTTCCACTTTATTTCTCTCTTTTTCCTATTTGTGTGCTACTGTTGCCGACAACGAATGAACACTTTTTGGCCACCACATATCGACATGCGCCTAACTGAAATAAATGCATAGAATTCTCCGAACTATCGACCAAGCGGGAATCTAGAACTCACTCTCCAATTAAGCATCTCAATCGGTCGATTTAAGTTAGGCCATCACGCAACTTCAACGTTACGATCCGGCCACCTCGAGCATCTATTAGTTGATCTGTCACCGTCATCGTGTTCCTCGTGTTGTGGGCTTCAAAACCCAATAAATTGTTCCCACTTCTAGCATAACGGGTTAGCTGGCCCACCATGAGTCACAGCGATCCACCGTAGACCGATGGTCAAAACATAGTTTTGAGGTTCTGGAGTTCATTTTGAGCTTCAGAAATCATGATTTAACTAGCTTTGAAACCCCGATCATTGTGGTATATTTTCATTGACCAATATATTGTGATTGATTAGAGTAATTGTTATTATGTGTACCTATAGTAAATATTTATATATTCTTGATACGTTGAATATTTTTCTATAATTATATTGGCTGACTAGGATTATATGTATTTTTTATACAATTTTTATTTTTGGGATTGTACATTTTATAGTCGTTGTGCTGTCTAATTTTCTAGAACACATTAGACATTAAATAAATTGCAAAAAAACATATTTAATTGATTTTCTATTAATATGGAAATTATTAAGAATAATTATTTTTAATCATTTATTTTTATTATTTTGTTAAGTGTAATTTATATGGAAATTATTATGAATATAGTTTTATATATATATATATTAAAAGTGTGATTTATAGTAAAACTATTATCTAACAGTTATTATTGTGTATTTATATTTTGGTTAATATTTGAACACTGAGATAATATAAAATATTTTTTTCGTACAATTATGGATATTTGTAAGATCATTAAATTTTGGAGAAATTATATTTATTTTATTAATGTGAGATTATATGGCTAATTAATAGTAATATAAATATTTATATTATTATCATTATATTGATCATTACAATTTTATCTTAAAAATAAGATTTCCTTTAATAAAATGATTATTTGAATAAATTATTTTAGGTTAAAAATATATACATTCACATACATATTGTTATTGAGGTCTTTTGTTAATAATGTTATAATAGAAGTGATGTAGAAAAGTTATTAACATTATAATGATAATAATTATTATTATCATTTATGTGGTTTCTGGTATTGTTAATATACACTATCAATAATGTATATTTACGATTTTGATAGAATTTAATAAATGATGTACCTTGAATAGGATTTGTACGGATTGGATTATATGACTCTTGGTGAGCAGTTTTAAAATAAGCCAAGGACCAAAGTTAATTAAATTTCACCTTTTGTGATTAAGTGTGAGATGCATGACTACATTGATTGTGTATGTATAATGTGTTAAGGATGGGATGATGATTCATATGATGAGTATGTGATGAATAGTTATATGAGTTATGTGTAGTATGAATATCACAATGGATTGTATGAAATATAATAAATGAATTTCGTGAAATGTGAAAGTTGTCTTATTTGGTTAAGTTTGATCAGATTTATGTGCAAGTATGTGTTCTCATGTTGATAAATATGTGGATTACCTTCTATGTTCATGATTTTGTTACCTATTATGATATATGAAGCCTTTAATTTTTTAGGCTCGAAACCTTTGACTGGAGCCATAGCTCTACATTAAGGTATAACAACGCTACCAACCCAAAGCTTCATATATTATGACTAAAGTTGTTTTTAGTTATATGAGATGTGATACGATGCCTTGATTGAATACCATAAAACATGAATCATGAACATGAACATTGGCATTTCAGCATCAACATGTATGCATGGCATGTACAGTTATGTGATATAAGACCATGCATAAGAATATGAGAAAAGTTATGAAATGCCTTGAAAAGTCTTATGTAAATTCAAACATTCTAATGACAACAAGGCTTAAGCAAAGTGATAATAAGATGTTAAAAAGGGTGTCACTATTTCAATGAAGCAATTAAGTAAGTTTAGTGAAGAAGACGGAGGTCTATAAGGCTTATAGTGGTAGCCCACTTGTGCAGGCTAGGTCAGAGTTAACCATTCAGATATGTTTGCCATCTTCCCGTCTTTCTCCTCTATTTATATGTGTAATAATTATGTTAACTATGGAAATGATGAAATGACTAATATGATGAGCCCATCCACGATGATGGCTAGCCGGAGGAGAACCCATGGGGTTTTATATTATTTGTGTAACAAGCCCTGTAAGCATTGGCTAAATCGAACAATGTGCACAAAAGATAATGGGCCCATAAAAATGTGAAAGTAAAAAGAAGAAGCATAAAAGTAAAGTTTGAAAGTGCATGATCAATAAATGAAATGCATAAGTATTATAAGTTAGCATATGAATATATATGCACTTCAAACTCATGACATTCATGTGTATGTGTATGCATGAGATTTACTTATTGAGCATTAGCTCATTTTGTTATTTTCCAATCTTTTTCCAGATGTGGCCTTAGATGTTGGGAAACTTGTGGAGCACGGACTCAGTAGCAATGCAACAATGGTTTAGGGTTTTTCGTATTGCTATATTTAAATTTAAAGTATTCATACTTGTAATAGTTTCTATTAATAAGAATATATAGAATTTTTAAATTTTTTTATGTATTACATAGTATCATTTTATTGCATTTGTTTGGTCAAGTGCATAACATACTCGTAAACCTTGGTATTACGAGCATGTCGCAGACATACCCTACCATAGGGTTTGAACTTTACCATAGTGAAAACACTACAATGCTTAAATCGAAATGCTAAGGTATTCTTAAAAGACTGAACCCAACTTTCCTAGTGATCAAAGCTGGTAATGTCTCACACACCTCTATCTGATTACTTATCTATCTCCTAGTATTTTTTTTCTTTGCACTATTAATGGCATTGTGGTCGATCCATTCATTAACCAGAGAGAAAACTTGTAATATCTCAAATTCGCTAATCAGGCTTAGTACCTTGATTAGTGTGTCAGAAAGACATTAATGAAAATTATGTGCATTTATGATTATATGAATAATTATGTGGGTTATATTATGATATGACTATAGTAGCATGTTTAAGTGTATTAAGCATGCATGTGGACTCGTTTCTTATTAGAATGGGTATTTTTGTAATTTTGACCCATTGAGGGTATATTTGTAAATCTATGTGTTTTGTGATTTAGACCACATTATTATGTGGATATATTTGAGTTATTCTGCATGAGATGATCCTAGTGAGAAAATTACTAGTTTAGTCACAATAGGATTAAATACCCGTTCCGGGGTGAGCCTAGGGGTATTTTGTAATTTAGTACATTACCGGGATTTGTTGGGTAATGGGAAGTTATTTGGTGATCTTTTTGGGATATTGGAATTAATTGGGAAATATGGTGTTGATTGAGGATTAGCGGAAAATGGTGGCAAAAGACCATTTTGCCCTTGGGGCATTAAAGAGTTAAGGTATGGGCAAGGGGCTTTTGGTCATTTCATGCTCGTGGATTAGCTTAGTCAAACCAAACCTTCAGAATGAGGAAAATTAGATGACACTAAACACTAAACACTAAAACAACTCCCTTTTTCTCTCTCTTGTTATCTTTCTCTCTCTTAAAGCGGCATGGGATTCTTTGAATTTTGAAGGGAATTGTTTGAATTGGAAGCTTGGAAGAGCAACAACTGGATAAAGGTGCAGCTTAGGGTCGCATTTTCTCAGCTGAGATAAGGATTTAAACTCTGCTTTGGTGAATTTCTTTGGTTTTGGTGTTATTGAGTTTTGAACTCAATTTTAGGATTTTGAGTTGTGGTGAGGTTTTAGCTTAGTTCTTAATGTTTATATGCCACTTGTGATGTGTTTTTATGAGTTTAGAACTCAATTCTAGATTTTGTTGAAGTTTGGGTTCTAATTTTAGGGATTTCAGTTTGGAGAAAATTGTAACGACCTAAAATTTGCTAGTAAGGCTTAAGGGCCTTGATTAGTGTGCCGAGAGGGCATAATTAGTATATGTGTGATTTTAATGATTAAATGCATGATTATATGATTATGTGGTTATGTGAAATGCATGTTTATGAGTATTAAATATGCATGTGGGCCCTATTTAGCTTATAAGGACATATTTGTAATTTTGGCCCGTTGAGGGCATAAATGTGAATGTATGTGATAAATTGTTGAGACCACATTATTATGTGGATATATTTGCAGTATATGGCTCGAGACGGTCCTAGTGAGAAGATTGGCGAAATAGTCACGGCGGGGATTTATACCCAGCTCGGGGGGAGCCTGGGGGTATTTTCTGGAATTTAGAAAATATATCAGGGATTATAAGACATTGGGTAAATAATTGGTAATTAATTGGATGACGGGATTAATTAGTAGATATTAGGAACACTCGAGGAATAAGTTGGAAATTGGGAGCAAAATGACCATTCTATCCCTAGGGACTATTTGAGGATTAGTAAACCTTGGAGGGACATAAAGGTCTTTTGTTTAAGTGATATACTTAGAATTATTAGAACAAAACAGAAAGTGGTAGAATAACTCAAGGAAAGAAAGAAAAGCTCTCAGCTCATCCTCTCTCATCTCTCTCACGTACTTCCTCTCTCTCACTCTCCCTTAATGAATTTTGAAGCTAAGGACCCAAAGTGTTCATAAGCTAGGCTTGGACTGGAGATCTTTGAAGGAAAACAGAAGGAATTGGAGAAGAATTCAGCTGGGAATCGGAGCTGAAAAACAGAGGAGAAGTCAGTTATATTTGAGGTAAAATCTCTAGTTTTCATCCTTATACTTTGCTAGGTTTCTAGATATAAATTAGTTTATGACTTTAGTTTAATGGAATAGAAAGGAGCTGAGTATCCTAGAGCTTAAGAATAGATTCAATTCTGGGTTCTTAGGTGATGAATTCTGGTTGAATTAATTGAGGAGTAATTTATGAGGATTTGGTGTCTAAAATGGGTAGTTTAATCTTGAGTTTGTGGCTGGTTCAGTGTTGAATTGAGGGGAGTTGATAGGGAAAATTCTGGGTAGAGTCTTGGTTTTCTTGGCTGGAAAGAAGAAGAGCAAACCCATATTTTCTAGGTTCGAAGGGGGCGCGCCGTGTCATGGGCCGGTTATTTGGGTACTCCAACTAGACGGAAGGTGTGGCACTTGCAAACTCTTCAAGGTAGCAAGTCAGCCTACAACACACACCTACAGGCAAACAAACTCAGTGGTTAGCAACACACACATCTTGGACATGCAACGGGCAATAATGAAGTATGAGCAAGCACAAAGGAAGTCATTCCTAGGAACGTCCACACAACACAAAGCACACAACAAGGCAAGTGGCATGCAATGGCCCAACGAAGATAACAAACAAGTAACACATAGGCAACAAGGAAGCACACAGGGGCAAGTATGGATAAATATTGTTTTATTAATATATAGCCTTGATAGGGAAAGGGAGTACACAACTTTGGCCCCTATCTGCTGATGGCCATGGTGCATCCCTAAGTCACCAGGTCACCTCCCCCTAAGGAGCTTTCTAGGGAAATAAGGTCATCCCAGGAACATATATGATTTTTTTTCTGGGAGACCTATGCCTAATTACAAAACTGCCACTACCCTATCCCATGAGGTTGCTTGGTGCAAGACTTGACTAATGATCAAGCACCAAGGCATGCTCACTTACAAAATGGCCCCATGTGGGTGTGCCAAAGGGGCAGCACGCCACACGCTGCGACCCAGCCTGGGGGCGTTGCGACGCGTGTGGCCATTATGGCCTGAGGATGCCTTTGACTTGGGGGGGCGCCACGACTCACTAGGTCAAGTCGCGACCCGCCTCCCCTTTTGGCTAGGGTCCTTGCTCTTTGACTTGGGGCAAGTCACGACCCACTAAGCCAAGTTGCGACCCACCTAGGGAGTTTAGCCTTAGAATTGTTTCAAGAATTGGTAGGGCTTGAGGGTTTGAACCTAGGCACTTGGGATAATTTCTTCTACCTGGTTTAATAGAAATTGAGGTCCCGAAGGCTAGTTTCTGTCTCCTAGGTATTTTATTTCGATTGGAAGTTGATGGATACCCATTGACCTTTGTGACTAGTTTTATCACCAAGGCTCAGGCCTAAGGTTCATGCTCAAAACCATTTCACTTTCTCCCCTTGGAATTAAAGGTAAGAAAACTACACCCTTGTGTTGCTGTGTTGGGACTAAGGTTCCCTATATTTGAGTGCAGATGTTGTATGATTATGATATACCATGTGAGCATAAAATAAACGGCCTAAGAGTGTCGAGACTGATATTTGCGCACAGGTTGCGGCTCAGCCACTGAGAGCTGAGGTTAGCTAGACAATCACTGAGCTCGGCCTAAGCGAGCCAGAGTCAGTGGGTTAAATAGATGGTACGGCCTAAGTGCGTCGACCCTGAGTATTTTATGATGATTATGATAAATTGATGAGTATTGATATGTTTACCATTGCTAATCTGATGCTTATAGCTTGTTAAAATACTAGGATGAATGGCTTGTGAATCATTGATTGTCCTCTTTGATTAGGTGACTGTTATGACATGCTGAATACTTGGTTAGCTGTTTTATAGATCATTTGATTGCCATCATTGTTTGTGCTATGCTATATGGTTTTCTTGATGGGCCTCGGCTCACGGGTGCTACGTGGTGCAGGTAAAGGCAATGGTAAGATGGATCAACCATGAGTTGGAGAGCACTGGGGGCGAGGTGTACATTGTCAGCTGCTCGTCCACCACGGCCAAGGGATTGTATAGGGACAGAAAACGTAAAATGTGTATTTTGCAATTAGAGTGGCCTTTTCTCGTATTTAACTTTTGGAAGTTTGTAAATTTGTTCTTTAACCATGTTTTTGGGATCCTATGTATTAAACATTTATTTAAATGAAAAATTATCTGTCTATGTCAAAAATCTTTTAACCCTAACTTGTTTATGACTTTAGGAGCACATTTTCAACTAAACGACTTGATTAGCAAGTCTTGCACTACTTTAAACACACAGTGTAATAGTCTTGGTTACCCAGAGCATTACAAAATTAGTTAAAAAATGTTGGAAATTTGGATTCGCATGGTCTCGCTGCGACCCTTATGAACTTAGAGGGACAAGGAAGTGCCTCGAACCACCTTGGCACCGCAGGCCTAGGGGGTTGCGTTGTGTCACATGCCCTAGTGTTTTGGGCTCAGGACTCTTTGACTTGTTGCCCCATGACCCTTAATGGGGGGTCCTACGACTCAAATTGGGGAAATCGACAAAATAAGGTTTCGAGTTGCGGAAACTCTAACCTAAGGGCTCAAAAAGTATTCTACTACCTGGATTAGTGAATTTTGAGGTCCTAGAGGCTAGGACTCAGTTTGGAAGCCTTTATATGCTCATTATTGATGGTTCTTTGTTATTGTGGTTGTGTCTAGGGTTCATTGATCGACTCAGGAGGAAAACAGTCGTGCTTAGGCTCGTGATTTGTGTCTCTTTAAGGACCTAAGGTAAGAAAACTACACCTAATATGTGGTTAGGGCTTGATTCTAGTCATTGAACATGGTTACAACTATGATTGAGATGTTTTATTAAATAAATATGTTTATATTGAGCATATCTGTGATAAATGATTTATGCTTGTTTGTATTATTTGATTGAAAGGCTTGACTTATGAGTCAAGGGAAGAAACAGCGCACGGAGCATAGGCTGAAAGGCTTCACTTATGAGTTAAGGGCAACAATAGTACACAAAGTGCATGCCAGCATGGTTAGGCCTCTCCAGTAGTGTGACACACGCTTGAATGACCTAATGGTCACTTGGAAAACAAAGCGTTAGGTACACTTGTCTAGCCCCGTGGCTAGGTATCAGTAAATAGGGCTACGGGCCTCAGTGTGACTCTATAGTTACTTAGTTGGATTGTATGCATGCATGAGTAGATTTATTTCTGCTAGTCATGCCAAATAAGATTTTGAAATCTATTATTAACTGCTTATAAGCATGTCTATGTTTTCTTGCTGAGCATTGGCTCACGGATGCTATGTGGTGTAGGTAAGGGAAAATAGAAGTTGGACTAACCATAAGTTGGACAGATTCAAGTGGCAGCGTGTACATATGCAACCCGCTCGACCTCCATGACCGAGGATTCAAGGAGGAGCTAGGATCAAACCCTAATTTTGTCGCTTAGGCCGACATATTTTGTATTCATCTTTTGAGTTGTAAATAACTTTTAAAATGTGTATTTTTGGGATTCTATGTACAAACTTAAACTTTTTAATGAAATTAAATATCTCATTGATCAAAATTTATAACCCTAATATGTTAATTATTTCTAGTTACACGTTTATGTCCAAATGACTTGATTATCAAGTCCAGCACGATTTAAAATAAAAGTGTAATAGTCCTTGCTATCCAGGATGTTATGACTTGGTATCAAAGATGCCAAGGTTTAAGGGTTCCTGAAGACTAGCTGGGCATGTACACTCACTGCTAAACACAATCTCGACTCAGGGTTTGGTAACTGTGTTATGTGGTTATGTGTTTAACAACTTAAATGAGATATAAATGCCTTATCTGCTTGCCTTATTAGGGAGTATGAGATATTCTGAGAGGGCCTGGCCTTTGACTGTTGTGTGTCTGTTAAGGATCTGCTTATTTGCACTATCACTACTTGTGAATGCTAAGGAATCGCTTATCAGCTATGTTATATGCATATGTATGCTAGAAAATGCTTATTAGAATTGCTATTTGCTTCTAAATGCCAGAAATTATTTATTTGCATCGTTATGTGCTTATAAATGCTAGGAAACGCTTATTAGCGCATGTTTGAGCATGAATATGAATCGACATGCTTATTAGCATGACTGCTGGGTGTGAAAGCTATTGAAATGCTTATTAGCATTGAGATTGCATGTGAGTCCTTATTTGATCAATTTTGGACCATAGGGCGGCAAGTGGTATTGTTATCACTACCTGATAGGCAGTACTGTAAACTGCAGATAAAACTTGGAAGTATGCTTTGAAGACAATCAGATTCATTAGCCGGCCAAGAAATATAGGTCTAGGAAAATAATCAAGGCCAAGCCCCTCCACCAGTACCAGAGAACTAGTAGCAAGTGCATGCCGATATGCAAGCTAGGTTATTGAGGCAGGAAGAAGAGATCCACTTATTGAGATAGCAACAAGTTCCAGCAGGGAACATTCCACCAGTGGTGCCACCTGCATTGGTACTGGTAGTAGTACAGCTGCCAAAGGCTGGGAAAAAAATGAGAACCCTTTTATGAAAGGTTTAGAAAGCAGCACCCTCCAATTTTTAGGGTAGTGCAGATCCGGCTAAGGCCATACAATGGATGATTATGATGACTGCTATCCTGGACTTCATAAGGGTAGTTGGTAATGAGAAAGTTTCCTGTGCTACATATATGTTTCAAGAGGATGCCCAAATTTGGTGGGAAGTAATATCACAGACCAGGAACATGAATAACCTGGACAGGGTAGAGGTAAGAACACTTTTTAATGAAAAGTATTGCAATGATGCAGTTAGGGCTGCCAAGGCAGAGGAATTTAATAGGCTGCTACAGGGGAATATGTTAGTGAAAAAATATGCCCTGAAGTTTGACAGAGTAATTTGACGAACATATATGTTGTGTATCATGATAAGACAAACAATAATCTTATAAATATTTTCCTTGCTGTTGGTGCATAGGTATCATAATAACATATGCCCTCCTTTTGTCTAAACACTTTGGCCACCAATCTTGCCTTACAGGCTTGAATGGTCCGATTAGTGTTGTATTTCTTTCGAAATACTCACTTGCAACCAATTGGATTTGATCTTTGTGGTAGATCAAAAATCTCCCAAGTGTGGTTATACATAATTGAATCCATCTAATCATTTATTGCCTCTTTCAAAAAGTTAGAGTCCCTTGAGGACATTACTTATTGGAATGTTTTAGGATTATCCTCCACTTGAAGTACCATAGGATACTTGCAAGTAACTCACATATGGTTTCCATCTACTAGGTAAAGAGTCTCCACTTGAGAGTTTTGATATTGTGCTTTAAGCCTTTGGCTTTTTCTAGGCAATATCAGTCGCTCTACCACCCTTGAAGGTAACTCCTCTTGAGTTCCTTCTAATGAGAACAATTCTTGATGCTTATAGTCACTATACAAGAAAATCTCAAAGAACTCCACTTCTCTTGATTTTATTATCACATTAAACTCCAAGTCTAATAGCCTATAGGCCTTGCTACCTTGGACCCAACTTGGTCCTTTTAGGCTCCGTGATTTTGCAATAAGCATGGCACCACAACACTTTGAGATACCCTAGGCTGGACCTCTTTCCTTTCCATATCTCATATGGTGAAATTTGATTCTTCTTTAGAGGAATCTGGTTTAGAAAATGATAAGTTGTATGCAAGGCTTCTCCTCATAAAGCAAAACTAAAATTTGCATGTAATAGCATAGCATTAATCATTTCAACATATGTCCTATTCCTTATTTCCACTATACCATTTTTTTTTGGGGAGTATAAGGTGTTGTACATTCATATATTATATCATGCATCTGACAAAAGACATTAAACTCATTGGAAAAGTATTCACCGCCCCTATCACTTCTACTCACTTTTATTTTCTTTTCCAATTTATTTTCAACTTCGGCATTATAGATTTTAAATATGCTAAAGGTCTCATCCTTATTCTTAAGCAAGTATACATATGTGAATCTAGAACAATCATCAATAAAGGTAATAAAATGCCTATGTCAACCTCTAGTAATTATTCCATTCAATTCACATAAATCACTACATATCAAATCTAACAAGTTAGTTTTCCTTTCAACACTAGTAAAAGGTCTCTTTACCATATTGTATTTAACACATAATTCACATTTATCATGCTCAACATCACTGCATATAGTTAAATCACATTTGATAAATCTTTTAATAGTACTAAATCATATATGAGAAAGTCTATTATGCCACAAAGTAATAGAATCAAAACCAAGCACATAAGATGAAGATGAACATGCATTATTATCAAAACCATTGTCTTTTGTACACAATTTTATCATCCCATCTCACACATACCCTTTTCCCACAAAGTAATTGCCTTTGGATAGAATTAGCTTATTGGCCTCAAACACCGCTTTGATGTCTGGTTTGCTCAACAAATGCCCACTCATAAGGTTCCTACTCATATCCAAAACATACAACACATTGGTCAAGAGAACCTTCTTTATGGATGTGAAGGAAAGATCAACATTCCCATTGCCCAACACCCTGGACCTTTGCTCATTCTCCATTTGGATCTCACACCCATCCTTTTATTCCTCAAATGTCTTGAAGAAATCTCTATCACAGGCTACATGAATGATGGCACATGTGTAATACCACCACCCTTTCACCTTTCCTTGGATGGCATTCACCTCATTCAAAGCTGCAACCAAGTGCTCTTCGATTGTGTTGACTTTGGATCCATGGTCATGGGGATTTCGATACTTGAATTCTCTAGCCATGTGACCACTCTTGCCACAAACAAAACAAGGACCTCTCACACCCTTGAATTTCCCTTCATTATTCCTTGGAGCTAGATGAGTATCTTTCTTTAATTGGAGTTTATTGTGAGTCTTCCCTTTGTATAGAGAGAGTTTCTTTATGACATTAGCCTTGGATTTCCCAACATTGGACTCTTCCATACTCTTATCTCTAGATCGAGACTCCTCTTCAATCGTTAGGTGTTTTAAGATTTATTCCAAATATATCTCCTCATTCTTATTGAGAATCTTCTTCCTATATAGCCTCTCCAAGATGGAGGTAGTTTGGCTATAATCCCTCCCACAATGAAGGGTTCCAGCAATGTTATCTTAAGAGTAGAAAAGTTATTCACAATAACTTGAAACTCATGTAGTAAGGGTTTAGAATCAGAGAATTTAAATTCCATGTATTGAGTGATAAGGAATTTCTTGATACATTCTGCTTCAATTTTGTATTTCTTCTCAAGAGCTTCCCATATCTCCTTCCCCAATGTAGTGTTTGTGTAGAGATCATAAAGGAGTTCCGACATATGTGTCCTCTATAGATGAGTTCACCGTCTTCCCTTTTCTTCCTTTCATTGATCACTTCTTGAGAATCACCATCCTTTGGAGGCTCCAAAGTCTTCAAGTCTTTGTCGAGAATGTAGTGAACTTTCAATGTTGTGCGGAGAAACTTGATCTAGTCTTACCATCTTACAAAGTTTGAGCCATCAAACATTTCTAGTCTAAGTACATCTTGGGACATGAACTTGCGGGCTGAGATTGATTAGCTTTCTTCCATGACTTTAACTAGCACAAAAAACTTTAGAAATATACAAACTCTAATACAAAACAATGGTTTAGAGATATAGATTTTTTATTGTTGGGGATTAGGCTATAGATAACCTTTAGTTTGTTATACAAATAAAGACAAAAGATACAAGTAAATCAACATTTGAGAATAGTTAAACACAACTTACATAAACACAATGAGATAAGAGTTTAGAGTGGACCTTTCTTGAAGAACAAACCTTAGGAACCTATAATCACAGGCTATGATTTTATGTTAAACACAAAAATTGCAAGGCTTGACACAAATGAAGATTTGTTGTCCAAAAATCTCTATTCCTTGCCTTCTCTAGGGAAATGCTTGAAGCTACAACAATGGAATGAGATTGGGATACACAAGCCATGATCCTTCATACATGCCCAGCTTTCTTGATGAAGATCTTGGAGAAAACTAGTAATCTTGGAGAGAGAGAGAGAGAGAGAGAGAAAATTCTTCTTTTAGAAAGAGAGAGAGAGGTGAGTGATCAATTCACCAATTAACTCCTATAAACCCCTTAAATAGTATAAGATTCTCATTAGGCTCAACCAATGAGATTAGTGTTGGGTTTTATGCCCTTATAAAACCATGATGAACATGTAACTCAATTTTACATTGTCAATAAAAGAAGTAGAAATTATTTAGTTTGACAGCCATGTTGCTAGCTTATTTTACTACAGGATTATTGGAATAATACAAACATTTATAAAATCCCGAACATATAAATAGTTATAATAATATTGACTAGGACACAGTGGATTCTAATTGTAATTATATGTTCAAAAGAACGAGTCCTAAGATTAAGTCAATGTGTTGGATTTTCATTGATATGGTAATCTAAGATATGATCTACTTACACATTCAGGGTGTAATGTCTTATCCAAGGCATTGACCAAGTAGATAAGATCTGATGTATGTGGGTACATTGGACTAGGACTGATATTGATTATTGATAGATAAATAAGTATCGTTGTTATCGAATCTAATCAATGTCACAACATTGAACATAGGTCAAGTTGATCTTAATTCTGAGTGATAATATTCTGCTAACTATATTATTTAAATATTTTGACTTGTTCGTTACTAGCTTACCCTACAGTCTAGCCCATACATACATCTTGGAGATTTAGTTGCATAATTGAGTGGGAGTATTATTCATAGATATGAAATATATAGCTTCTACATGAGAGGTGGAAAGGATAAATGATTGAGCACTCATATCTATGATCAAGTTCAACGAATTAATCATTTACAAGAGACTTAGTGGAAGTTAAGGATAAAATACAAATGAGGGGTAAATTTGCACCCGGCTCATTAGTAAGTCATCGATAGAGGATTGACTTAGTGTAATGATTATAACAATGGATAACATATTTGTGGTTTGGAAAATATGTTTTATGAATCAAGAGTTCAATTTCAAATCTATAGTGGATTCATAAGGAATTAATAAATTGTGAGATAATTTATTTAATAAATAAACTCACGGGAGTTTATTGTAGCTTGTAATCATGGATCCATGGTCCCCGTGTCGTCTCTTATCAAATCAAGTTTAATAGTCTTAAACAATTTATTCATTTATCAATTAGAAATATCAAATTAACTAGGTGAATTTAGTGATATTTACATGTAATAACAATTTGGGAATAAAAGAGAATCTTTAGGCAAATTTACTAATATTGAAAAATTGGTGTCAATAGAAATAAATATTATTAAATAAAGTTTCAAATTATAATTAATTAATTTGAATAAGGATTTAATTATTATTTTAATTAATCAATTGAAGGGATATTGGCGGCGATAATACCCAAAAAATTTCAAAAGTTGCACTTTAATACCAAATCAGTTTCTTGGCGGTAATAATACATAAATCTATAATTTTGGTGCATTCTGTTAGTACTCACCGTTAACTGCCCGTTAAGTATCCATGTGGAACATTTTTATTAGTCTAATTGATGGCTGTTGACCCAGTTTATAGCCAATAGTTTATTAAGAAATTATACAGGTAGATTAGTGCTAGATTATAAATTGCAATGATATAGCAAGCATTCACTCAAAAGCACAGAACTTTTACGTTGTTCAGTGGTTATAATCCACCTAGTCCACGAGTCTCTATTATTAATGTTTCTCTCTCTATTTCTGCAGAGCTTTGGTAATACAAAAGAGTCTCCCCCAGCATGTCCAATATTCCTAGTATTTATAGGGGAATTACATGGACAGGTTCAGGTCACTGTGTAAATAATCTGCGTAATTAAATAAGGTATATAATTAATACAGATTATTCCTATTTTCATTGGGATATGATTTAACATAATAAATATACTCCTGCTATCTCGGATAATAAATGATAGCTATATGATACAACTTGGTCATTAGTGAGAGTATAAAGAATCCCTAAATCTCCTAGGATCCTTTAGTATGTGTTGTCTAGGCTCTCACGAACTGAATATTTCACTCGAGCTCGTGTTTAATCAATTACATGAGTTCGAGCTCGTAGTAACTTCAGAGCGCCCAAAGTTGGATCTAACCATTATGAGTCTCGAATTCGATTGTTACCTTAAGTGTAGGTTAGATGATAACTTGTATACCATGTACGAACTGGATTGCATCTCGAGCTGTTCATAACAATAATAACTAGATATTCCACTTGACTATTTTTCCACATATTTATCTGCCAGCTGTCCCCAATCTGAGTAATTTAACTTGTGCTAATTTTAGGTTACAACATTTGTCCCCTAAGCTCCTCCTCGTGCTTGATGTTGTTAGCTTCTCACATGCACAGTAAGGGCTTTCAGACTTCTGCCATCTAAAATCGTGCCTGCCCACTACTCAAGTACTGGACACGTGGCTTCCTACAATTGGTGTCCATTCGGGTTTCGAGGACTGAAACAACTGTCCTGTCAACTTTTTTCCACCACATTGTTCATTTAATCTTGGCCCTCGGATCTCGAACTAACCCAATTGGATGGACCAGATTAATTTTCATAGTTTACGTATAAATAGGATGGTCAGTTCTGAGACTTCACCACCTTTGCATTCAAAATATTTCCTTTTCAAAATCCCAAGCTTTCCTTTTTCTTCTCCAGAATCCCCAAAAGCTTTCATCGCTTCTTAGACCTTCAGAAGCTTTCAAGGAGCTTCCTTTGGATACATCGACATCTTCTCTGAATCAAACATATTTTCTGTAAGTATCTCATCACCTGGTTTGAATTTTTTTTATTTTCAAGTGAGTTTTCTTTTTTTCTTTTCAAATATTTCTCATTGTTTGATATCGTTTAGACTATGTCTGAGTGCGAATAGGAAATAGGATTCGATTTAGGCTAAATGAATAAAACCAAAGTTGTTTAGAAATAAGATACTCATAACTCTAGGCAATTTTCTGGGTTATTCTGAGAAAACTCTAATGGATAATCGGGTCGAATACCTATTTGGGATATAGAAACCGAAGGGGTTTAAGGTTTAATCCTAGGTGGCTTAGAGGTTACGATTCCTTAGGCAGTTTTTCATTAAACAACTTTCAAAAGGAAAGTAGTGGGTTTGACAGCTCTAACACGTGGATCCCGAAGAATCTTGGGATTTTAAGAAATAACAGCGCGTGGCCTAGGATACCGTGTGGGACCACGCGTTGAGGCTAGGGAAAATTTTAGCTCGTATAAACTTTTAGATTTCGAAATTAAACCTTTTCTTTTGTACCTCTACAACCATGGCCATAGACCATCCTAGGTCATCTACTAATTAGGTTGCTTTGCTGCCAGGTGATCTGAAACATGGCACCTCCAAAAAAGAATGTCGCGAGCTCATCTTCCCAAGAAAAAAGTAAAGGCAAGAAGATCGCCACTGACTCTCCCATCCCTCACTTTGGTCCTATGGTGGAGAGAGAGGTTGTCGCTGACCCCAATGCTTTTTTCGAGGCTGAGCATATAGTCTCACGGATAACGACTCAGGGAAGGTGAACAAGAACCTGCTGAGTTACAATATCGAGATCGGAGCTGATGGTCTCATTGCCTAACCTGCATTTGAGGGAGAATGAAGCTACACCCCCTTCCAAGATGACTACGGTGCTTGGGGTGACAAGCACCTGAAGGCCAGTGCCTTCCTCCCATTGGACCAATATTTTGTAGATTTTATGAACTACGTTAAATTTTCTCCCTTTCGTCTCCCCCAAATTCTTATAGGCTTTTGGTTGGATAAAAATATCTGTTTTTGAGGCACGAGTGGGAGGTCCCCACTCCAGCAAACATTCTATATTTCTTCTGCCTCAAAGCTAGTCCTGACCAGAAAGGGCAAGGTGACGGATTTTATTACCTCACCCGATTTCTGAATTCCACCTCCGTCATCGACCTTCCTAGCAACCCAAATGACTATTAAGATTTATTATTTATGTCAAATGGGTTCAAGAACTGTGACCATCGATATTTCAACCGTCCTCGTAAGTCTTATATCTCTGTGAATTCAGCACATGCATTTTTATCACTTTCATTGTGAATTTTGTTTTACATATGTTCTGATTGAGTTTGCTACTTATGCAGCTATATTCGCGAGGATAGGACGATTTGAGACCCTCAAGTGTCAGTACGAGACTTTGTCTAGCCTTCCTCCCGAGGAAAAAGACTATCACCAAATCGTGAACGATCCCACCATGGTGGCATTCAAATTAATCAGCAAAGGTTGGACATTAACTCTAAGGACTCGAGTTCCACTTCCCGTCATCCCTAAGCTCCCCTATTCTCAAGAGGGCTTGTCAGAAAATGATGACGTCGAGGAGGAAGAAGATGTGGCACCATTGGTGTGAAAAAGACAAGCTCGTGAAGATAATTAGGGGCCCGATCCTGAACGAGTTGCTTCCGGGGTAGCCCATACCTTTTTAGAGAATTAGATCGGGTTACTGCCAGCTATAGGCTAATCCATTTTAACCCTAACCAGTTCGTTAGCTATCACCCTACCGATCTGGACCTAAACGTAACTCTTCTCCAATGTGTGGATCATTTGGTGGTACGCTATGATCATAGCTATCCCAAAGGGACCGTCACAGTTGATAGCACACTAAACTTTAGATCCACCATCTTTGAAGAGTATGGGACCAACTGTAGGACTTGGCCTTCCCTGCTCGAGGGTGCATTTGCTCTGGGTTATAGATAATACGTAGATGAGTTCAGCTCCGAGGAAGGACCTGAACCCCCTAGGATCCAGGAAATCATAGCTTTAGATTCCCCCTCTCCTTCGCTAATCCCAGAGTTGGAGATTATGCCTAACCCAAAAAATACACGCGAGCTGATCATAATAGGTTCCTCCCTTAGCTCGGAGGATAGGGTTCTCGTTATTTTTTCTTATACTTATAATATTTTTGAAGCATTACTCTTGTAACTGAATCTTCTATTCGCTATTTTTCTAGGTGAAGAAATGGAGTTATCTGGAGCTCCAGATTTAAGGAGTGCCTTTAGGGCTAGAGGGCTGGAGCTGGTCCTGTGGTAAAAAGGCCCAGGGTGGAAAATAAGAGCACCCTTATGATGGGGGGTACCACAAAATCCCCTCCTAGGGGTAAAGGTGCAAGCACTGCCCGGGAGCAGCCACCAAGAGAAATCCCCCCAGCTCCGGTAACAACTGTCACTGTTCAGCAAGCTCCTCCTCCCCGTCCTTGAAATATTCCATCCTCAGATCCCCAAGTGATTCAAACTGAGGTCTCTGTCAGACGTGAGATTTCTCTCGTCCGGATACCGGTCGAGCCACACGATCTGGACAAGATCCCTGAGGCTTTTCAGGGTATCGTGTACGAGACAGCGAGTCACATGGTGGTTCATGCATATAAAGCTAATGCCAGGGATCGGAGGGCCACAGAAGAATGTAGCCCAGAAGATGTCCTTGAATTTGCTATGGGGATGAACCTCACCATGAGTCCTTTTCCCACTTCTAACCTTTCCTCTTCTATTTCTTTATTATGTGTTTTTTTGTTGACTTGCTTCATTATTCTACAGTCTGTCTTGGCTCAATATCGAAGCATAGCTCGTGTTAAAGCCAGGAACGAGGAACTACGAGCTGCTTTAACTGCTGCCCAAGAGAATAAGCAGGTCGCCCTGAGTGTTGCTCAAGAGAGTGAGCATGATGCCAATGCTGATCTCATTTTTTCTCAAGAGGGTGAGTAGTCTGTGAAGGCTGCACTGTTCACCTTTCAGGCTCAGGTCATTGAGGCAAGTCGCCATGCTGATCAGCTTTAGGCCAAGAATGGCGAACTCAAAGCGAAACTGATTGAAGCGGAGGCTAAGGCTAAGGAGGAAGCTGCAAAGTCCTCATCGACAATGGAGGAGATGCTTTACCATTGCTGGGCTTTCAACCAGGATGGGAACTTCTCTTTCATGCAACTTGAGACGATGGTTGAAAGCCCATCCTGGAGCTGTATCTTGCTAGATTCAAGATTCGGTTTTCGCAGGAACCCTCGGAGACTGGCGAGGCTTCTGGAGCTGTAGAGGGAGACGATGAGGAGGTCATCTCAGTGGAGCGTGTTGACAAGGCTCAATGACTTTGTTTTTCAAGATTTTTATTGTAACTACTTTTTTTTAGTTTTTGTAACAATCCTTTGGGATTAAAACAATTTCCCTCAGGCTTAGTTCGAGGTTTTTCTCCTCGGGATGACAATATTTATACTTTTTTATTTGAATATACACTTAACTTGTGATCTGTTTGTCTTTCCCTTATTATTTTCTCATATTTATGAATCTTTAGACTCTTGTAAATTCGAAATCTTAGGGATGAGTTTTAGATCAAAATAGATTTTATCAATATCTTTTGTATCCAATATTTTGCTCGCTTATTTGCGTCATACATGTTAAGAATCAGGCCTCGGACCTGGTTATATCCAGGGTTTTTAATAAACTTAATCGTGTGATACCTTTTAGGAACCAAGCCTCGGACTTAGTTATATCTACGGTTTTTATTAAACTAAATAGCATTATACCTGTTAGGAATCAAGCCTCGAACCTGGTTATATCCATGATTTTTTATCATTTTTATACTTAGTTCGCGCTAGGTTTACTAAAACTCGAGCTTTAAAAAGCCATCAAATAATCAATTTCTCCAAGCTTCAATGTTTTTAATCTTATCTGAGTAAGCTTAATTTTCTCAAAAACTCAACCCCAAGTAACCAGAACACATAAACATTCCTGGTTGCTTTTACAATGTGAGAAAATGAGCTCGTAATAGTAAAACTAAGACATGGTTATTCAATAATCCATCTGTCATTTATTTGAAACGGCTTTATAAATAAGCCTTACATTGATGGTAATACTACTGATAATAATTTTTTAAATGGAGAGCATTCCAAGTCCTTGGGACTATTTCCCTGTTTAGTCGGGCCAGCTTAAAATTTCCTTCGCGCAAGACTTCTATGATCTGGTATGGTCCTTCCCATTTCAGGCCCAACACACCATCCTTGGGATATTTATTCACCAAAAAGACCCTTCGGAGAACCAGATCACCCAATTCAAGTCTGTGTCCCCTGAATTTTTAATTGAAATAACAGGTGATCTTTTGTTGATAATGGGCGAGCTGCAATTGCAATTCCTCTCGTTTTCTTTGATCAAATCGAGGGATGCACTAAGTAGCTCATTATTCTGATCATGATCAAAGGTCCTCTGCCTGTGACTAGCCACCACTACTTCAATTGGAAGCATGGCCTTCCTTCCGAAGGATAGGGAAAAAGGAGTATGTCACGTGCAGGTTCTATGCGAAGTTTGGTAGGCCCAAAGTACCTGTGGGAGCTGTTCGGGACATAATCCTTTGGCTTCATCCAACCTTTTCTTCAGGATCACCTTGAGGGTCTTATTTACAACCTCGACCTGACCATTGGCTTGTGGATATGCTACCGACGTGAAAATCTTTGTTATATCGTATCTTTCACAAAACTCTGCGAAGAGATCACTACCGAACTGCGTCCCGTTGTCTGATACAATCTTTTTGGGGAGTCCAAATTGACATACAATATTCTTCACCACGAAATCCAAGACTCTCTTTGAGGTGATGGTTTCCAGAGGTTTGGCCTCTACTCACTTCGTGAGGTAATCGATCGCCACTACCGTATACCGAACTCCTCCTTTTCCCATAGGTAGGGAACTTATCAGGTCAATTCCTTAAGCTGCAAATGGCCAAGGGGACGAAATCATTGTTAGCTCGACCAGAGCAGCTCAGGCGACTATGGTGAAATGCTAGCATTTGTCGCACTTCTAAACATACAAGATCGAATCTTTCATTATAGTGGGCCAGAAATAACCCTGTCTCAATACCTTTAGTGCTAATTTTTGCCCCCCAACGTGATCTCCACAAAAACCTTCATGTATTTCTTGCCAAATGGTTATGGCTTCCTCAAGCAGAAGACATTGTAGGAGGGGTAACGAAGGACCTTGTCGATATAGGAGTCCATCAACTATTACATACAGTGGAGCCTGATAAAGTAGTTTTCTTGTGTCTTTTCTGTCATCAGGAAACTTTCCAGTACAGAGATATTCCATTATAGGAGTCATCCAGGTGGGTCTTATGTCAATCATTCTGACCTCCACCATTTCTCCCGTTACACTCGGGTTTCCAAGAATTCCACTAGTACTACATTCAATGTTTCAGCCTCTTTGATGGTAGCAAGTCGTGCTAAAGCATCAACGTTAGAGTTCTGCTCACAGGGTATCTATTCAACAGAGCTAAATTCAAATTCAGACAATTCCCCCTTTACTTTACCAGGAAGGCCACCATCTTGATGCCTCGAGCTTGATACTCTCCCAATATCTAATTTACCACGAATTGGGAATCACTATAGCATTGGATGGCTTTCGCCTTCAGCTCATTTGTCACCCTCAGCCCTGCCAATAAGGCCTCATACTCTGATTCATTGTTGGATGCTTCAAATATGAATCTTAGAGTTGTATAGAACCAATGTCTTTTAGGCAAGATTAAGATTATCCCAGCTCCTGATCCGTTCTCATTAGATGATCCATCAACGAAGATTTTCCATAATTCCTGCACTGGCTCCCTCATGAGCTTGTCCTAAAAACCAGTGCACTCATCCATATAATCAACAAGGGCCTGACTCTTGATCGAAGTACGTGATTGTTGACCCTCAAATTAGCCAACGACAAGGAGTCAAATAAACAACAGGAAAATATCACAATGCTTGAAAATACAATCTAATGGAAAGTAAAGAACACCAAGAATTATAGTGGTTCGGCCCCAAAGATTGGTAATGTACTACATCCACTTGATACTATTATTAATGTTGAGCTTCAAATGTGTGATCAAAGAACTAGGGTTCTTTCCTTAATAAATGGATATTCAAGTTATAATGAAGAGATATTCTCGACTATCATTACAACTATACAAATTTATACATAAATAAACGGAGTATACGACTAGGCTGGTCGTATATACAACTTGAACCCCGCATATGGAAGCATCTCTGGTCGATAGGCGAGCAGCATCTCTACCACGTGTCAGTCACGTGTTGAAAATTCTTGCCACATCACCCACAACTATTTTTTGGATGAACATTTGCCCCCCAAGTTTATTTATTGCGACCAGCAATAAGTAAACTTAGGAAACTAACCTTTCGTATACCCCACGAAATCTGTCAGAGTCACTCGTGCTTCCTCAAAAAAGGTGACCGAATCACGTCCAATCTTGCCTTTTCGGTTTCCAAGTAATCCTTCTGATGGAAATTACACTCCCCCTATGCCTTGAAAAATGTAACTCATGATTACCCCTTTTCAATCATATTTCAGCCATTATAAATAATCCCCAAATTTACCTTTTCACTTTTTACTTTGCCATTTTCTTACCAAGAACCCTCAAGAAATTCAACCCAGAGCTTAGAAACTTTGAAGATCATCCGTCGCTTGTTCTAAAGATCCTCTGTTCACATGCCCAAAGTTGTTTCATTTCAGAACCTCCAATCTTCATCTAGGTAAATTCCTTCAACTTTCATGCTCTCTGACATGTCATGCATATTGTTACAAGCCTGTTTTGAGTTCTTAAATTTTTTGAGTTCTTGGGTAGAAATGCATGAGGATTGTGTGTATACCGATTGATGCTTGATAGGAGCCAGTTTCATAGTCAAGATCGTAAGTTTAGGGCGTAAAATCGCAGTAAAAATTTGAATTTTAGGCTAGTTGAAAAACTGGGTTTTTCCCACCCCTTCGGAGTCGAAAAAGCCTTTTTTCCAAAATACTTTTTATTTCCGCTTTTCAATCTATTTTTCAAACTGTTCGCATAGAACTTAGTGTTTCTGTTAGAATGCTGCTAGTCTTATACGTGAGCAATGTTATTCCAACTTTCAACACAAGTTCTTAAGATGCGCGTCTTATCTCCTCCTTTATCTGCTCGCAGCATTCATGCAAGATCCGTGGGGAGGAGAAAGACCTATCAACAACGACTTATTGGCTCAACTGCTTGAGGACGAGGAGCAACCATTGTCACTAAAACCTAACATTCCATTTTCTCGTGTCACTTCAAACACTCCACTTGTCCTTACTCAAAAGATGGCTCGTGCTAAAATCAAAGCCCAGAAAAAGAAAACCCCCAATCCTTCACATCAGTCTGCTCCTAAGGCTGAAATTCCCTCGACTAGTGGTCGAGCTGAAAATATTCCTATCCTTAACATCCAAACAAACGCTCAGCCCCGACATGCCATTCAGCCAGATGATGAGTGGTATTTAGTACCTGAGAGCCGAGTGACGATCAGGGTGATCGCCAACTACATCAGGAAGTATGGTCTCACGGGGGTGACCTTAGTCTGACCCAACCAAGATCAACAGGCAAACCTGCCCGGAGGCACCTTCAGTGCCTAGTTGAGGTTCCACATTGAGGTAGGGGCTACCTTGCCTCTTCATTCATTTTTCCAAGGGGTGGCCAACTATTTCGGAGTTGGCCCTTTTAAAATAAATCCAAATGGATATAGAATGCTTGCAGCGCTCTATATCCTATACAGCCACAAAAAATGGCCCGTGCCAACTCCTCATGAGGTTAACTACTTGTTTGACCTCAAGTCTAACCCCAACCAAGAAGGTACGGGGTTTTTTCATTTCTGTCATCAGGAAACTGGGCGCACCTTCCTGACTGACACCACCCATATATTGAATGTGGGGAGGTACTACCAGGAGTACTTCCTCACGACCGACATGGTTGCGCACAATCTGGCCTTCACGCAAGGAGGTAAAACTTTTGTACCACTGGCTGTTGATATTTATTTCGTGTTTCCTTCGCTTTTTCTTAGAATTTTAATGCCTTTCAGGCCCATGGCTGCGACCAGACCCAACTCCAGACATGGAGTTGAGATCAGCCCTCTTGGCCAGCATGACTGACGTAGAAAAAAGCGTCAAACATCTGGTCACAGAGGCTAACCTTAGGCTGGTTGGCCTTTTGGCCCCTCATCAGGACATGAGGGAGTCAAGAGCGGGTAGTGCTACCAGCGGAGAGGTTCCCGAGCAGCACATAGTCGTGGAACAACCTCCTCTGACGAAGGCCACTGGAGTAACAATCATGGAACCTTCCAGCACCCCGCGGGCTGATGCTACCCCTATCTTAAAGGGAAAAGGGAAAAAAAAAGCTACCGAACCCCTCGAGCCCCTCAACGAATCTTCAGACGAGAACGGTACTGATCTCTCGCTCTTAGATACCTTGCCAATTCCCTGTCACTTATTTGACAGGGACGGCAATTTTAAGTACGCTCCAAATTTAGATTCATCCTTCTTCATGCCAGAGAGTGAGTGTGTGACTAATAGAGTCTATAGTATAGTGACCAGTAATAATAGCTCGGGTATTTGACTTTGCAATCTTTCTTTATTTCTTTTCCTGATGTAATATACTAAGTCATTTATGCTATCTCACTGTTCGACTATTTGCTTCTTTTCCAGACATGGACTCCGAGAACGTGTTCGACATTTACAGCGCTCCCAAGACTCCTGCGGTTCCCTCGAGCAAAAAGAAAGCAAGCAAGAGGCATCCTAGGGAAAGCAACAAAGCACCTCAGGCTAAGAAGCCTCACAATGCAGGCCTCCCAGAGGACGGGTCCTCAGACTCCCCCTACTCCAGCCGGGTCGACTCCATCTCTAGCGACCCCAACCGACCAGACTCAGCAGGCCGGTCCTGCTTTGACTGGGGACGACATAACTAGTCGTGCCTTCATATCGGTCAAGGACAGGGTTGCAAAAATTTTAAAGCACGACCACTGCCGAGAGGCAATGGCTGCAACAGAGACGATGGACGTCGACCTGATCTTAAACTGCGCCTTGAACGAGTTTTCCAGTGTAAGTCATCTTTTTCTGCGGAGACAACCCTTCTATATTCTACAGTTAGTCTAACCTTTGCTCTGAACGTAGGCAATGCCGACCCTTACTGCCGGCCGTCTTCGCTCGGATGCTGTTACCGAGCAGGCCAAATCTTTGGAGCAACGACACGCTGATGAACTCAAAGCTGCCGAAGCAAAATATGCCGAACAGCTTGTAGCAGTGCTCGAGGAAAAGAATAAATTGGCTGAGGAGTTAAGGGAGAAGGAAAATTCTCTGGAAAAAGCCATCGAGCAGTGGGACCAGTTCAAGGAGTCTAACCCTGTCAATTACCATGTGGCTAAACAGCTCGAGGAGGACTTGGCTGTGAGTAGACAAGAGACTACAACCTTGGAGGGTCGGATTGAGGAGCTTAAGAAAGATAATGCCAGCAATTTGGAAAGGTACAAAAATGCCACTCTCCGATGCTTCTACGATTTCTAGAATCAAAACCAGGGTGCCAACTTCAACTACCTTCCTGAGAATGCAAGAAACGCCGAGCTCGCTCGCTGTGCTACTCGACTGGCAGAGGAAGAAAGAGCGAGGATTCCTGCTTCCCCTGAGATCTCGCTGGCCACTAGGATGGACGGAGGAGAAGCTGATGCTGAAGAAGTGGTCAACCAGGATGCTCCCCAAGATCCTCCAGTCCCTTAGTATTTTTCTGTTTTTATTTTTATCTTTTTAATTGCACGACCTACGGGTCGTGATGTAAAGACAATATATTTTTTTATTGCTGCATGGGCAGCTTTTACTTTTATTTGAACAATTACATCCGAGCAGCGACTGCTCGCGGTGTAAGAGGATACATTTTGATATTATAATATATTTGCATCTTATTATAACATCTATTCGCATGACTGAACTTAGCATAGCACTTCTGTTTGATTTAACAAAATAACAAAATTTTGAAAAATACTCTAAGTACCTTAGCATGCTTTCACTTATTTTTCTCATGTGTTTACATACCTTTTAACGATATGCTTTGCTTAATTGTACCTTATATGCCCCCCAAGTGATCGAGGAGCTTTAGGTCCTTGGTCACTTGCCTTGACCAGAACCTATTTGAACATTACTGCTCGTAGCAATATGATTAGAATTATAATACAGCAAAACAACACACGTAATGAGAAAATACTTGCAATAAATACAATAATTGGCAAGAAATGACTGGCTGCGCACAATCCCTTTTCTTTCTCGTAATAAATGGACTAAACATGTCTGTACAAGTGATCAATAAGATCTCACACTTATAAGCGATCAGTCACATAAAATGACCAACCCTTTTTCAAAACTTGTAAAATGTAAAATTAATACAAGCCAATTCTTTAAGAAGAATTGTTCATTGGTAATACTTGCGCAGGTGTTCTCCATTCCAATAGCGAGGAACGAGATCTCTGTTTAAGTGTGCAAGTTTATAAGTGCCTGGGTGAAGGACCTCATCGATCTGGTATGGCCCTTCCCAATTAGGCCCAAGTACTCCAGCAGCATGGTCCCGAGTGTTTAGAAAAACTCTTCGGAGTACAAGATCTCCAACATTGAATTTTCTTTCTCGCACTTTAGAGTTGAAATACCGGGCGACCTTCTGCTGGTACGCAGCTACTCAGAATTGGGCTTGTTCATGCTTCTCATCGATTGAGTCCAGGGATTCCATCAATAGCTAGCTATTAGAGTCTTGGTCGTATGTTAATCTATGGTGTGAGGGTGGGTCCAACTCGACATGCAACATAGCTTCATACCCGTGTGCCAAGGAAAACGGGGTATGGCCGGTTGTTGTTCGATGGGAAGTTCTATACGACTAGAGCACTTCAGGCAATTATTCTGGCCACGCTCCCTTAGCTTCTTCAAGTCTTTTCTTCAGGGTATTCTTTAAGGTTTTATTAACTGCTTCGACCTACCCATTCGCTTGGGGATGAGCGACTGAAGAAAAGCTTTTGATAATACCATGCCGTTTGCAGAAGTCTGTGAATAGATCACTGTCAAATTGGGTGTCGTTATCCGAGACTATCTTCCTTGGTAATCCATAGCTACAAATGATGTTTTTGATTACAAAATCGAACACCTTTTTGGACGTTATGGTTGCCAACGGTTCAGCTTCAGCCCACTTGGTGAAGTAGTCGACGACAACCACCGCATATTTGACACCTCCTTTCCCCGTGGGCAAAGATCTGATTAGATCTATTCCCCAAACTGCGAAGGGCCATGGACTCTACATTTGCTTTAACTCGTTGGGGGCTGCTCATGGGATTTTGGAAAATCTCTGACACTTGTCACACCTTCGCACGAACTCCATTGAGTCTTCATTCATGGTTGGCCTGAAATATCTTTGCCTTAGGATCTTTTTTGACAAACTTTGCCCCCCAGCGTGGTCCCGACAAAATCCTTCGTGCACCTATTTCATCAACTCTTTGGCTTTTTCCTTTGTAATACAGCCGAGGAGTGGTAGTGAGTATCCCCTTCGGTACAGAATTCCATCGACCAGGATATACATAGCAGCTTGCCGCTGAAGAGTCCTGGCTTTGCTTCTGTCCGCTGGTAGCACGCTGCTTGACAAGTACTCTACGTATGGTGCCATCAACGTATCTGCCATTTGGATTACCAGAGTGGTTTCTGCTGCTTTGATGCTTGGTACCGATAGTCGTTCGACTAGTACTATGTTCAAAGTATCAGCATCCTTCGCACTTGCCAATTTTTCCAAAGCGTTCGCGTTGGAATTCTGATCGCGAGGTACCTGCTGGAGACTGCATCTGTCAAACTGGGTTGACAGATCCTTTGTTTTGTTCAGATAGGCAACCATCTTCAAACCTCGCACCTGGTACTCTCCCAGGACCTGATTCACCACCAGCTGAGAATCACTATATATGTCAAGCACTTTTATGTTCATATCCTTGGCTAACTGCA
This sequence comes from Humulus lupulus, assembly GCF_963169125.1. Classification (NCBI taxonomy): domain Eukaryota; kingdom Viridiplantae; phylum Streptophyta; class Magnoliopsida; order Rosales; family Cannabaceae; genus Humulus; species Humulus lupulus. The sequence goes on along the minus strand of NC_084797.1, from coordinate 164,143,347 downwards.
ATCCAGCGAGTAGTGCTTCATATTCGGCCTCATTGTTAGAAGCAGTGAAGTCAAATCTGATTGCACAGTGAAATCGATGCCCTTCTAGCGTAATCAATATCACTCCTGCTCCTGCATGGGATTCGTTGGATGAACCGTTTGTGAACAATTTCCACATGGGAGCTTGGATTTGACATTCAGGTTCGCTAGGCTCTTCAGTTTGCTCGCCATTCGTAAGATCAGTGAATTTCGCGATGAAGTCAGCCAAGGTTTGTCCTTTTATCGCTGCTCGCGGCAAGTAAGATATGTCGAACTGCCCGAGTTTGACTGCCCACTTTAGCAATCTACCTGCAGCCTCGGGCTTTTGCAGGACTTTTCGAAGAGGCTGGTCGGTCAATACCATAATTGAATGAGCTTGGAAGTAAGGTCGTAGCTTCCTCGAGGCCAAAACCAGGCAATAGGCTAGTTTCTCGATGGGCAAGTATCGCTGTTCAACTCAAATCAGCCTTTTGCTTATATAGTATACAGCCTTCTGCACGCCTTATTCTTCTCTTACTAATACAGCACTAGCAGCGTATTCCGTGATTGCCAGGTAGATGAACAAAGTTTCTTTATCGACTGGCTTTGACAGGATGGGTGGTTGCGCCATATGTGTTTTTAGTGCTTGAAAGGCCTGTTCACACTCATCTGTCCATTCAAATTTCTTATTGCCTCTTAGTAGATTGAAAAATGGAACACACTTGTCTGTCGATTTCGAAATGAATCTACTGAGTGCAGCAATCCTCTCGGTCAGGCTTTGGACATCTTTAATCTTTACTGGCAATTTCATCTCGATCAGGGCTTTAATTTTATCGGGATTAGCTTCAATTCCTCTTGAGTTAACTATAAATCCCAAGAACTTCCCTGATCCTACTCCGAAGGAGCATTTAAGGGGATTTAACTTCATCCAATAATTATTCAGGACATTGAAGCATTTCTGCAAATCCCTTACATGCCTTTCTGCTTTCTTTGACTTAACCAGCATGTCGTTGATGTAGACCGCCATGTTTGTGCCGATCAGCTCCTTGAACATGTGGTTGACGAGTCTCTGTTAAGTCGCACCAGTGTTTTTCAAACCGAAGGGCATCACCTTGTAACAGTGGAGCCCTGTATCAGTCTGAAAGCTAGTGTGATCCTCGTCAGGGGGATGCATACTTCTTTGATTATACCCGGAGTATGCATCCATGAATGAGAGGATCTCATGGCCTACAGTGGCATCGACCAGCTGGTCGATCCTCGGGAGTGGGAAACAATCTTTGGGGTAAGCTTTATTTAGGTCTATAAAATCCACGCACGTACGCCACTTGCCATTCGACTTGGGCACTAGTACGGGATTAGAGACCCACGATGGATAAAACACCGCCCTGATGAACCCATTCTCCTTCAGCTTCTCGACATCTTCTTTCAAGGCCTTTGATCTATCTTTGTCGAGCAGCCTTCTTTTTGTTGCACTGGTGGAAAGATTTTTTCGATGTTCAAGACATGGCTGATGACTATAGGATCTATCCCGACCATGCCTTTGTGTGACCAGGCAAAGACCGCCTGGTTCCTCCTTAAAAACTCCACCAATGCTTGTTTTGTTGTTGTCTCTAAGTTTTTACCAACTTTCACAACTCTGGTCGGATTTTCCTCATCGAGTTGGACCTCTTCAAGGTCCTCGATGGGCCCCACTTCCACTTCAAAATCCCCAAAGCGAGGATCTAAGTCCCTATCCTCACTTTGGGCAACGACCTATTTGGTGAGATTATCATCCGCGTGGGCCGAACAACAGTCGCCATTTGCAACTCCTTTCCGGTGGCATCTCTTGATACACCCTTCTTTTCCTTGGTGATCGAGGCGTTGTAACACTCCCTCGCTTCCCTCTGGTTTCCCAACATGCATCCTACCCCTGCGTCCGTTGGGAATTTCATAGTGAGGTGCCATATAGAGGTGACAGCTCGTAGGTCGACCAAAATTGATCTTTGTTGAGTCTAGTTTTTGTTATGTTTTGGTGATGTTTTTAGTAGTCTTTTATTTCATTTTTCTTTCATTTAGTGCGGGTTTATGCTTTGTTTGTCTGTCTTTGTGAATATCAGGAAGAATTGACCATGTGGAAGAAAATGCCAAAGAAAGGGAAGAAATAACCAAGTTTTTCATCATATTTTGATAAAGAATGGTTCTCAACACAATTTGGAAGTGTTGGTGAAATTTTGGGATGAAAACTTGAAGAATTGAGAAATCCCTTAAGAGCCACGGCATGAGCAAAGTGGAGCCGCGGCTAGGGGGGAAACAGAAGCATTGTTTTTTTTAGGAAATCCTTGGGCCGCGGCATGGCTATAGAGAGCCGCGGCATAGATGGGCATTTTGCCCAGAACTCATCGATGCGGGCCGCGGCATGGCTTTAGAGGGCCGCGGCATGGAAAGGGCTTTTCGCCCAGGAATTTGGACACGGGCCGCGGCATAGTTTAAGTAGAGCCGCGGCCCGCCTCTTTAAAATTTGAAATCCTAGGTTTTAATATGGCGAAAAGGAGAAGTAAAAGGGGACGTACGGACGAGGGAGAGAAGGGCTGGTTTTGAAGACTCAAGCTTAGAGTATTTTTACATGTTTTTCTTCTTCCTGATGTTATTCTTAATTTCTGTTGTGATTAGCACTATGGCTAGGAACTAATTTTCTGTTTAGGATGTTTAATTGAATCACTTGAATCTCTGTTATGAACTAATGCAATTTTAATATTCTTCTTCTTCAATCTTCTTCAATTCCATATAACCTGTTCTTATAGATTGATTATTGGTTGGCCATCTTTAGTCATTTACATATGTTTTTAAGTCAAAATCTGAGAAGTGAGATTTAATTCTGCTGTGGTTATATTGGACATAACTCTAATTTAGAACGAAAGTATCTGAATTAATTGTGTAACTGTTATTAAGTTGTTGAGATTAATGTTACCTGTGTGGTTCAATTTACCATAGAAATATAGGAAATTGTCACCTAGGTTGAGTTTGTAATTCATAGTATGATTATAGGCTGCTGTATCAACTTGTTAATTAAATTAGGTAAAAAGAAGAAGAATTCACACTTTGCATTAGGGAATAATAGGGAGGATAGATGATGAGATTGAATATCCTAATTGTTTCTCAGTGATTAAATTAAAAGCTTTTCTATTAGTTGTTATTCCATTCAATTTTTAATTATTGTTTCTGCAATTTATAGTTTCTTTTGGTGTATTTACAAAAATCAAGAATTTCAATTCATCAAATAGAACAAGAAATTAATTGACTGGTAATTGATAAATCAGTCCTTGAGGACGATACTTGGTTTTACCATTTTATTACGAGTTTGCGACTGTGTGCACTTGCATAGCAAAAATATCGCAACAGTCTCCCTATCATAGCGTTGTACGCCGAAGGATAATCAACTACTATAAAAGTAGTGAGTAATGTCCTATTAGCAGGTGCAGTGCCTGCTGTGACTGGGAGTCTAATTGACCTTGTTGAGGCGAGCCCTTCTTCGAAAAAACCATAAATGGTTTGGTTGCATGGCTCCAGGTCTTTTACGGACAACTTCATCCTTTCCGGCAAGGACTTGTATAGGATGTTGACCGAACTTCCTGTATCGACCAACACCCTTTTCAACATCATGTTTGCGATCTGTACGTCCACGACCAGCGGATCCGAGTATGGGAATCGCACATGCTGGGCGTCGTTGTCAGAGAAGGTGATCAGTTCCTCCTCTGTTCAAGCCTTTTTTGGTGCTCGATCCTCAACACTCATCATCTCGATGTCCTGGTCGTGACACAGGGTTCGAGCATATCGTTCCCTCACTTTCCCACTATCTCCTGGAAGATGTGGGCCTCCGCAAATGGTGAGTAGGGTACCTGCCACAGGAGCTGGCTGTAAAGGTGGTGAGCTTTGGCGTGCAGGCGCCGACTCGTTGCCACCTTGAGCCTCTCGCTGAGAACCTCCCGCGGCTCACACAAATCTTCTTAAATGTCCTTGCCTGATCAGGAACTCAATTTCGTCCTTCAGCTGGTTACATTCATTAGTGTCGTGCCCGTAATCGTTGTGAAAACGACAGAACTTTGTAGTATCTCGTTTGGAGATATCTTTCCTTATAGGTACGGGTCGTTTGTAGGGCACGCTTGAGCTGGTCGCCTGGTAGACCTCAGCTCGGCTTTCAACAAGGGCAGTGTAGTTGGTGAATCTCGGTATTATATTTTATTAAATCATTTATATTTTTATCTTTTTTCAATTACAAAACATCTAATATTAATGTTAAAATTAATAGTTAATTATTATGATTGGTAATTTTATTTTATTTAAATTATAGTTAAAAATTGATTTTTTGATGTATTTTTTAATTAAACTTAAACTTTTATTTAATTAATTATTAAACTTTTATTAATTTTACTAACCCTAACATAATTTGGGCAGCATAACGACTATATTTCAAACTATCCCAAAAATTTAAAAACTTACAAATTAAATACATATATAACCAGAATATTCCTAGATCATACAAAACATATATATACATTAACAAATACATCAATGTACATATATACAAATATTTAACCACAAAAAAACATATACCAAAACTGATTTTTTTATTAATACAAAAAAAAGTTATTAAATACATATTTACAAACATATCACATTTAATATAAAAGAATTTAAAAATATAAACATACATTATTAATCTGATTTTTTTAAGTTCATACTTTAACTAAAATACATATATAACAAAATACAATATAATAAATATTAACAAGAAAAAATAAACAAATACATATAAAGCATTAAAATAAAAAAATACATATTCAAATCTGTTTTTTCAATTTTACAAAAAAAAATTAATAAATACAAAAAACATATATTATAAAAGTAACTTAAAAGTAGTTGTTATTAAGATAAACAAATACATATAAAGCATTAAAATAAAAATTAATGTTAACGGCTATATTTTTTGTAATTAATGTTAATTTTCCTAAGACTAATAAAATTTGGGCAGCATAACAACTATATTTTAAACTATCCCAAAATTTTATAAAACCAACAAATTACACACAGAAATATACATAATATTACTAGATCAATATAGAGAATATTCCCAGAGCATGCACAACATAAACACATATTTACATAAAATTTCTAAAATATTTTAAAATTTGATTTTTAATTACTAAAACATTTAACACTAATTATTTTTGCAAAAAAATAACACTAATTAAATCCAATTGAACCTACAATCTGATTTTTACTATTGTGGCAAAAAAAAACTTAATTTACATTTAACATGATAAAAGAAAATATATAATCTAAACAAAAACAAAAATTAACTTACAACCATCTAATCTAATTTTTTATTTTCTAAGAATCAAAGTATATGTATTTTATTTTAATTAAAATAAAATATTTTTTTTATAAATAAAATATATATATACACATTATATATACATATATTGATAAAAAAAAAAAACATAAACTAGAACACTCACCCCACACACAATAATATATATATAGGCACATATATATATATATAAAAGAGTAAACATATGTATATATATAAATGGAAAACGAAAATAAAACAAAAAACAGAAAAAAAAAATTAAAACATATGTAAACAGAAATAAAAAAATAAAAAAAATAAAAAATAAGAAAACAAAACAGAAAAAAAAAAAAGCAAACATAAATATAAATATATATATATATATTTGTATACCGATTCTTGTGGAGGTCCGGTCATGGCAGGGTGGTCCGGTCGGCATGGTGGTCCGGTCGTGGCGGGGTGGTCTTGCACACCGCGTGTCCAGCCAATGCACCACGCGAGGTCTTCATCAAGTGCCTCGTGCCATAAGCCCCTGCTGCGCGCCTACGTCTCGGGAGGCGCCCTCTCGTGGCCCAGGCCTCCACCTTTCGACCCCGCCTCGCGCCACAAGCCCCTGCTACATGCCTATGTCTCGTGAGGTGCCCTCTATTGGCCCAGGCCTCCACCTCGCGACCCCGCCTCGCGACACAAGCCCACGCCGCGTGCCAACATCTTGTGAGGCGCCCTCTCGTGGCCCAGGGTTCCGCCCCACGATAGGCTCCTCGAGGCTCTAGCCTCCCACACCTTTTGGGATCATACCTCCCATGATGATCCATAAAGGCTCCAGCACTTAAAATTTAAAAGAGTAGGATGCATTGTGAATATAAGAAAATCTGCAAATGACTCAAAGAGATCATACGGATACGAAGTACGTACAGGGGTACGACCCTGAAGGCCCCATATTTTTTACCAAAAAATCCACGCCAGACAAGTAGTGGTCATACGAGTAAGGTACCCAATGTTGTCATTCCCAACCAACCATTGACGTTCTTACTAAACAAGTAGTGGAGGTACATCCAGGTACTGAAGTTGAGGTGCTCAAGCACACTCTCGGCATGTATTAGAACCAACCACCACGCTCCTGGCATCATTACCACCTGTAAACTGCATATGCAGGGTCGTGTCCCCAGGGACTGCAATGTGCTAAGAGTCATTAGTGCTCTACTATAAATATGACCTCCCTTCATCTGAGAAAGGGGGGAATTGATTGGGAGAATTTTGTAACCACTCATTGTTAATGGAGATAGACACTCTACATTCTCTCTATTTTTCATTCTAAAATTTTAGCATTTACATTTTTTGTTCATGAAATCATAAGAAAGTTTGCTTGAAGTTCATTTGATTTAAATCTACTTCTTTTACAACTCACGAAGATCTTGATCTAACTTAGTTGGCGAGTTCTTACCGTCAACAGTTTGGTGCCATCTGTGGGAAGGATAAGTGCCAAGCCACTATTCTTTCATTGATTCCGGCAGAGAAAGATGCCCAGATGCTCTAAGCAATTGAGAGAACCGCGAGAGGTGGAGGTCCACCTCGACGGAGATCAGTTGTAGGCCTCCATGAAGAATCCTACGCCACTTGAGAATGTGGATACACCAAAGGAGCCCATGGTTCCTGGAGATGAAAGGGAGGCTTCGTCCCCAGCTATCCAGCATGATGAGAACCATCTGAGACCATCGGATGTTCCCGTGAAAGAGGCCATAGAGTTTTCGCCCCCAAGGCCACCGCAGGTGCCGAACTCCAGCCAGCAAGATCCGGGTCCATCGACGCATCGGCCAGACAAGAGTCCCAGAATACATTCCATAAGCTCGAGCTCTAGGTCTCGATTTTAAGAAGAGGAGAAACACGAGTTACACCAGATGAACCAAAGGCTAGAAACCACCTTAGTAAATATGCAAGAGGTGTTGAATGGCCTGCTACAAGGAAAATCAAGTGTGCCTCTTCCTAGATGAACAGAGAAAGGCCAAGAGGGTGGAGAAACCACAGCCCTTATGGATGATGGGAGGACTCGACTCTCCACTAGTAATATCCCTCGGACAAAGCAGCATGAACGTCCCGAACAGGCGAAGAAGCCTCAGAGGCCAAGGCAAAAGAACAACGCTAACCCTCATAACGAATTCGAAGTCACTTGAAGGGAAACACCCTCAGACTTAAGGGAAGAACTCAACAAGAAAAGGACGAATGAGAGGACTACACCTCCTATGGCTCCCCAGGAAGACAAAAGGAAAGGAAATGCTAATCCATCCAACTTGAGAGACTCCTTGAACAAAAGGAGACAAGACCTAGACATCGAAATGCAGAGCCTCCAGAGCTAGATAATCACCACGTCTAGAGGGCAAGATGTCTTCGACGAGTTCAATTACGAATCACCCTTCATTAAGGAAATCCAAGCACTTCGGCTCCCAGCCAACTTCAAAGAGCCTCACATGACCCCTTATGAAAGAAATACGAATCCCAAATACCATCTGGATGCGTTCAACAACCTAATGAAATTAAGAGGAATTAATAGTAGGGCTAGATGCCACTTCTTTGCTGTCATGTTAAAGGGACCTGCGTACAAATGGTTCAAAAGACTCCGGCCAGGGTCCATCAGGTCTTGGAAACAATTTTCTGATGAATTTCTCCAACAACATCAATTTGTGCATGATTACACTATGCCAGGCACTAGCCTCGCTAACGTGAAACAAGGAGAAAACGAGAGTCTAAAGAGCTATATCCATAGGTTCAATATGGAGGCAGCCAAAGTAGGAAGCTTGACCCGTGGAGAATTAAAAATGGCCATTACGGCCGGAGTACGCCTAAGTAGTAAGCTGTGGGATAACATGCTTAAGAGGGAGGTCACTGACTTAGACAATTTCTACGAACTGGCACAGAAATATATTCGTGTCGAAGATGGTCATGAAAGCCTTAAGGTCGTAAAAAGAAGGTCCCCTCCAAAACCCTTAATCTAGGAAGGCCTACGTAGCGCAAAGAAAAAGAGGGTCTATGAAGGGTCGAGAGATGATTAGCCTCGGAAGCCTCAACGCATTGATGATCGCAAACAGGACCTCTACACCTTTTGCACTAACCTAACACACATTAGGGAGCATATCTTCGTCACAAATGAAAATCAGGTCCCTTTTAGGAGGCCCCCGCCAAAGAAAAAAGACCGATAAAAAAGAGACCCCAGTAAATATTTTCAGTATCATAAAGACATTGGCCACACCACTGCAGAATGCACTCATTTGAAGATAGAAATCGAAGAGCTTATATGTAGGGGACACTTGGGTAGATACGTCTGCAAAGAAAACCAAAGACCGAAAGAAGGAGTACCTTCACCACAGGCACGAGATGTAGCCCCAAAGGTGCAAGGAGAAGTTAGGACCATCTTCGAAGGGCCAGGGTTCGGAAATAAATCAAGGAAGGGGCGAGACAAGTATGCCAGGGAAGCCAGGTGAAGTCAACCTCTATGCGTCTTAAGTTTGGAGCAACACCCCCCAAAGAGTTTTAAGGAGGAGAAGGACTCGATAACCTTCACCGAAGAAGAACGGGGTGTGCATTTCCCTCACAATGATCGCTTGGTGTTGACTGTACAGCTTGCTAACATGAGGGTGCATCGGGTCCTGGTGGAAAATGGAAGCTCTGTAGACATCCTGTATTTCCCAGCTTTAGAGAAGATGGGACTGAACATTAGGCACCTAAAGCCCTACAATACTTCCCTGTATGAATTTACAGGAGATTCGATACAGCCCATAGGTGCAATTGAGTTAGCCCTCACCATGGGAGAATAATCGAGACAAACCACCATAATGGAAAACTTTATCGTGGTAAACTGTGCCTCCATCTTCAATGCAGTATTAGGAAGAGCCTCCCTAAGAGAATTGAAGGCAATAACCTTAGAATATCACTTGGCCATAAAATTCCCGACTCCTGGGGGGATAGCGAGCATGAAAGGGGAGCAGAATGAAGCGAGGAAATGTTATAACACATCCCTCTGTACAACCATAAAACCATCAGTGCCTATGGAAATGGTAGTACATGGAAGCAAAAAGCCACACCAATTGGACCCTCGAGTCATAGAGGAACCCAGGGCCGAGCCAGTAGAGGAGTTGGAAGAGGTCACAGTTATGAATGAGCCATTGAGGAAGTTGAAGGTAGGGAGAAACCTTCTAGATATCGTGAAGGTAAAGCTGGTAGAATTTCTAAAATTTAACCTCGATGTATTCGCCATGAGTCATGAGGACATGGTGGGGATAGACCCATCAATCATGTGCCATCACTTGAACACCGACCCAAAAGCAAGATCTGTGAGGCAGAAAAGGAGGGCGCTAGATCCAGAAAGATGTGTGGCCCTGAAATAAGAAGTTGACAAGTTGAGGAAAATGGGTTTATCCGAGAAGCATTCTACCCAATATGGGTATCCAACCCAATTTGAGTCTCGAAGCCCAATGGAAAGTGGAGGACTTGCATGGATTTTACTAACCTCAATAAAGCCTGCCCTAAGGACAGCTTCCCGCTTCCTATGATAAATCAGTTAGTAGATGCCACGGCTGGGCATGAGGTACTCAGCTTCATGGATGCATATTCCGGGTATAATCAAATACCCATGAACTCGGCTGATGAGGAGCACACTTCCTTTATAATAGACAATAAGTTTTATTGCTACAAGGTGATGCCTTTTGGGATAAAGAATGCAGGTGCTACTTATCAAAGGTTGGTAAACAGAATGTTTGCAAATCAGACAGGGAGAAATATTTAAGTATATGTAGATGATATGTTGATAAAGGCAAGGAGGGAAGAAAAGCTCACAAGCGACCTCAGTGAGATGTTTGACACCCTCCGAAAATTCAGAATGAAGCTAAACTCGTTCAAGTGCACCTTTGGAGTTTCGTTAGGGAAGTTCCTTGATTTTATGGTGAATTCTTGAGGTATTGAGGCCAATCCTGACAAAATCAAGGCATTATTGGAAATGAGCCCACGATGAAACAAGAAAGAGGTGCAATGTTTAACAGGGAGAGTAGCAGCTCTGAATAGGTTCATCTCTAGATCCACCGACAAGTGCCTACCTTTCTTCAATATCCTTAAAGGGAACAAAAAGTTCGCTTGGGATGAAGATTGTTAGGAAGCCTTCACTAAGCTAAAGGAACACCTTGGAAAACCACCCATTTTGGCTAAGCCAAAAAAAGGAGAAAGATTGTACTTGTACTTAGCAATGTCAGAGCATGCTATAAGCGCCACCTTGGTCAAAGGAGAAAATAAGCATTAGCAGCCCGTATACTATGTCAGCAAGCGGTTGGTAGAGGCGGAAACCCGATACCCAGAAATAGAAAAGTTAGCATATGCCTTGATAGTTGCTTCGCGAAAGCTGAGGCCCGATTTTCACGCTCATGCTATTGAAGTGCATATCAACACCCCTTTGCGTCAAGTCTTGCACAAACCGGAGACTTCAGGTTGGTTGCTAAAATGGTCAATTGAGTTAAGTCAGTTTCACATCATTTATACCCCAAGAACCTCGGTCAACAGGCATGTACTTGCAAATTTTATAGTCGAGTTTGCCTACCGACCCAATGAGGAGGGAAAATAGAAGAGAATGAACTAACAAGAGGAGGGGAAAAGCAGCCTAAGGAATGGAGCCTCCATGTGGACAGGGTTTCCAACGAAGGAGGAGCCGACGCTGGCATAGTAATGACGGGACCTGAGGGACATAAGATGTATTGTGCATTAAGATTCAGATTTGAAGCTTCCAACAATGAAGCAGAATACGAAGCACTTCTGGCTGGCTCCTGACTGGCTTGTGACTAGACAGGGAGCTTAAGGTAACACATTTGCATGCCTTTAGTGACTCAGAGTTAGTAGTATTTCAGGTGAATGGTAAATATCAAGCTAGAGGCCCAAAAATGGCTGTATACTTGGCCAAGGTAAAAGGGTATTTGGATCAGTTCGAAAAATACCCCATAGAACAGATCCCAAGAGAGCAAAACACAAATGTCGATTCACTCGCGAAACTCGCCTCTACTCGAGGTGAAGACACGCTTAAGTCCATCCCTGTCTAATACCTCTCCAGGCCAAGCATAGCAGAAGAGGAGGTTCACATGGTCAATACTCCCGAGGAGTCATGGACCACACCCATCTCGAGGTACTTAAGTGATGGAACGTTGCCTTTGGACAAAAAAGACGCCTGTAAACTAATTTACAAAGCCGCCCAATACACCCTAGTAGATAGAGTTTTGTATAAAAGGGGATTATCCACCCCGCTCCTACGGTGTAAAGACAAGGGGGATGCTTTGAAGGTTCTACAAGAGATACACAAAGGAGAGTGTGGAAATCATGTTGGGGGGAAATCCACAACAAGAAAGGCCATAGGACAGGGGTATTATTGGCCTACCACGGAAAAGGACGCGAGCGATTTCGTGAGAAGATGTGACAAGTGCCAATTACATGCGAATTACCCCAGACAGTCAGCAAATGAGCTGGTGAGCATGACCAGCCCGTGGCCCTTTGCTGCGTGGGGGATTGACTTGGTTGGCATGTTACCAATAGGAAGGGGAGGAGCGAAGTATCCAGTTGTAGCAGTCGATTACTTTACTAAATGGGTTGAAGCAGAGCCTCTAGTCAACATAACAGCTAAGAAAATTACCACCTTTGTCAACAAATTTTTTGTCTGCAGGTATGGAGTACCCTACAAGATAATCTCTGACAATGGGACCCAGTTTGAAGGAGGGTTATTCGATGAATATTGTAGAGAAAGGGGGATCAAGAAGAGTTTCTCCGCTGTAGTGCACTGCAAGCCAATGGACAAGTGGAGGCCATCAACAAGATCCTAAAAAGGAACCTAAAAACAACATTGGAGAAGTTGAAATGAGCCTGGGTCGAATAACTGCCCAATGTGCTTTGGGCCTACAGGACCACACCCCATTCAACTACCGGAGAAAGGCCTTTCGCCTTAGCCTATGGGTGCGAGGTTGTTCTTCCAATAGAAATGAAAGTCAACTCCTTCCGTATACAAACATACGATGACCAAGCTAACCACGCAACATTGGCTGAAAATTTGGACCTGTGGAGGCGAGAAGAGAAAAGGCACAACTGATGTTAGCAAAGTACCAACAGCGAGCCGCAAGATACTATAACTCAAGGGTGCGAGAGAGGACATTCAAGGTCAGAGACCTCGTGTTAAGGAAAGTTATGCCAAAAACTCGCGACCAGGGTGCGGGTGTACTAGGAGCGAATTGGGAAGGGCCCTACCAAGTTGCCCAGGTTGTGCCCCCTAACACCTATGAGCTGGCACATTTGGATGATACCATGGTACCCAGAGCATGGAACGTAGAGTACCTAAAAAAATATTATCACTAAGACCTCCATGTCTGAGGCAAGAATATTATTGCTTTCTCTAAACATGCAAGTTTAAGTGTAATAGCTATGAATTAGAGGGCTAACCTAGACCCCCTGATACGTAGTAAGAATAAGGTCGCCAAAGATACATATGTACTCTACTTATTTTCAATGAATATGTTTCTTATTGGCATGACACACTCCTCATTTATGTGAGCACATATCTAACTCTCGTGTACCTATCACTAATTATAATGATCAAAGTGCATGAGCAAAATGATCAAAGTGACCGATGAGATAAATCTCATCAACCACTTGGGGGTAGAGTATACAACCAAAAAGGGTCCTAAAAGAGACCCTTACAAAAAAGGGGGGGGGGGGGAATAAGGAAGAAAACCTTGCAAGGCATCTCTTGAGTTCATGAGGATTAGCTACCCATATGAACATCAAGAGGGTTAAAAGGTCCTACAAGAAGAGCCTCCTAATAAAGGTTGATACTTCCATGGGACGAAAGGCCTCAGGAAGAGCATCCGAAATAAGCCTAGAGCGGCCACCAAGCCGTCAAGCCAAAAAGGGTCATAAAAGAGACCCTTGAAAAAATAGTACTATGCATAATGACGAGGAGGATGCTTCTCGCAAGAAATAACCAGTGCCTGCAAAAATATATAAAAGGATGGCTAGAACCCAAAGGGTCAACATATCCTTACAAATACAATCAAGGTGCACCAAAGAGACCATCACTACTGGTCCAAATAAAGTATTGATGAGTTATTAGGAAAAGCAGAGACCTATCGAACCCATTTAGCTCCTGTATACAGGGGTGGGCTCAAAAGGACCTTAAGCATAAAGAAGCAAAAACAAATGATCACATATATATATAAAAAACAAGGTTACGATAATATTACAAGATTAAAATCGGCATCATCCATAGCAGGACTTAGAAAAGTTCCCGAAAAAAATGAGGTTCAAATGAGCGAACAACCAAATCGAATTAAAAGGTAAAAACTGTAGAAGTAAAATCTCATGGCCTCCCACCGCTATCATTCCACTCGGCCACCTTGGCAACAACATGGTCACCAAAGGAGGAAAAATTGAAGCTAAGATTATGCCTCCACATTCCATAGAGGGTGCGCTCTATGGACTTGTACTTGACCTCAGCCAAATTGGCCTCCAGGAGAGTGACTTTCTCCTGCAACATCGTAGCCTTGGCTTCCAATCTCCCCAAATCAGCCTCCAGGAGAGTGACCCTCTCCTGCAACATCGCAGCCTTGGCTTCTGCTCTCCTCTTATTTTTTGACAACGAAGAGGCCTTCGCTAAGGCCTTCTCTGGCTTAAGCTTGGTGTCAGTAAGCTGTCCCTCAAGCTCCTGAACTTTGACCGCTAGACGGTCCCTTTTTGCGTTCGATGAAGAAAGGTCATGTGCTGAGTCTGTGAAGTGTTGAGCCACCAGAGAAGCCTGTAAGGAAGCAAAAAGAAAAAAAATGAGCAAACAAAGAACCCACAAAAAAAGACCAATGTAAGACGCATGAACTCTCCTAGGTTGTGGAGTGCACAAGGGTCTCCCCAAGCTTCGCCATGGTAAAAGTTCCGAGACCTCTCCACTCAGTCTCAGTAATACCCTCAGCGACTCGGGTATACCTTTGCATGTATGGGGCTGCCATGCAACCCACCCAGGATGTCCCCTCCAAATCAGCGGCGCCTGGATGAGTTGGGACAAATGACCCACTCACTGAGGGAGGAGGAGGCGCAAGAACATCAAAAAAATGGGACCTCGATGGGCCATCATAGTCCTTGGAGAAAGGCACAACAAAGCACCCTGGCATGGTGTGTGGACTGCAGGCATGAGAGGACGTGTCGTGATCCGTAGGGACAAAAGGAGGGCACCCCCTGGGGGACGGAGATGACCGGGCTGGACGCCTAGATTCTAGGGAAACCTCCCTGAGCACCCATTCCACATCACCCTCGTCCGAGTGAGGCTCGACTAGAGTTGCCTTCTTCTTTTCCTCGGAAATATGCCACGGCAGGTCAGGCTCTGAAACCCTAGATAAACCATAGCGGTTAAGGTTGGCCATAGTGTAGAGACGGGCGGCCACTTTCATATCGGGGTCGGCATTGAGAAAGACAACTACTGGTGCTACCTCTGACTCAGGAACGTCAGGGATACTGAAGCTCTCTAAACAATCAACTCAGTTATCAATATGAGTATAAGTTCCAAAATAGCAAATTCAATGTAAAAGGAAAAAGCTTGAAGTACTTACTTGGGGATGAGCGAAAATGTTCAAGGACGGAAATGGGACCTTTCATAAAGAAAAATTTCTGCTTCTAGGAACCCGAGTTGGACATGGAACCCTCTATCAGGGAGACTTGAGAATTGGATTTTTGCAGGATATGGAAGCCTTTAGACTTAGGGGTGGGCATGAGATTGTACATAAAATGCACCTCTCGGGTCATAGGAGCACGACCGTTAAGCTCCAAAAATGCCATATATAGGCATCTTAAAGTCAACCAGTTGTTAGGTGCCAGTTGAAGCAGAGCAAAGTCAAAATGGTTGACGACCATGGTGAATAATGGGTGTAAGGGAATGGTCCCACCCACCTTCAAGATGTGCTCTCTCATGGACACATACCCTGGGGGGGATTATCAGCCCTGCACTTGTTGGAGGGTATGTATATCTTGTACTCTTTGCCAATGTGATACTTCTCATATAATTCTAACAACTAATTTTTCGACACGTTTGACAAGATGGTGGACGCCAACAGAGGACCAAAATTTGGCTTCTCGGGAGCGACCTGTCGTCGCATTCTCTTTGACATATTTGCAAAACCCAAGGAAAAAGGTGAGGTCAACACAGGGCACTTTACCCTCCATTTTTTCCTTCTTGCGAGAGTTTTCCACCGAGGCATTGAGTGTGGAAGCATCGAACAAGGGTTGAGGGGAACCAAGGGTGACCTCAGGGCTACTATAGGGAGAGAACGGGGCAGGAGGTTCAGGAGGGAGGTTTCCCTCCATGAACTCCAACTCCATTTGTAGATCATAGAGGCTCACTCTAAGGCTTGCAATGTGGTCGTTAAGGTCAAAGGAGAAAGGGACTCCATCACCCCTCAAAACCGAATCTATTTCGCTCTCCACCACCCAGATTTTACGCCTAAGCTCGGCCATGCCCTCAAGGTGATCTATTCAGGCCCTCCTCAAAGTGTCATAGTCTTGGTAAGGGTTGTTCTCGGGGGACCCCGAGTCTAAAGATAAGTCTACAAACTCGACCCCCGGAGGAACGCTAGACGATCCCTCACATGCCATGAAACCTCGTATTGTTGGTAATAAGCGTGCAAGTGTAGGTGAAAAGGGTGCTACAAAACACAAAGGAATAAGCTCAAATCCTCTAGACATAAGTGCTCGAAATGACGAACTACGAGGTACAAGGGAGGGTATATGTGCAAGCAGGGGCATATATGTAGATTAGCTCATGAGGAGCTCTGGCCAAGACAACCCATCCTGAGTAATGCTAATATAAACCCATTGAGCATGAGAAAGGAAGAAATTATACCTTGAGCAGGTAAAATCGAGCACCATCACGGTTGAAGGAATACCAAGGGTCAAAAGTACACGTAGCGGTCGAAGGAATGCCAAGGGTCGAATGTATATGTCGTGGTCGAAGGAATACCATGGGTCAAAAGTACACGTCGCAGTCGAAGGGATGCTGAGGGGCGAAAGTATACATCTGCAAAAAGAAAGGAGAAAGGTGTTTTAGTCTCATACCACCTATATAGACGTTTACATATTAAAAAAATTAAATAAAGAGGAAAGAAAGCAAAAGTTACCTTGTGAGGAATGGAACCACTTACCTCTTGAAGGATGTGAAGATGAAAATACCACCAAGCTAAGAAAAGAACGTGCAGTAATTATGTTTGAAATGAAGATGTATTCATAAGAAGCTCAAGCCCATCCTAACCGTTGAATCCAATGCTTGATCTATGGTCAAAAATGAAACCAAAACCTACATTAGGATTCGCAAAGCTAAATGATAGGCTCACATTCAATCTCAAGGGATCATGATGATCACCGCCTCCAAAGTGTGTTTTTATATACCACCAAAACAAAGATACACACTAATTGCACCTATTCTTTGAAGACACCATGGTGAAAAGTCTACCAGAGCGCTCCTAGACTGGGGGACAAGTGTGGATGCTAAAACTTTTATGCATGTTAGAAACCCAAATCTCGTGCTAGGGTCCCGTGAATGCCTAGGTACGTACATGTGCCTACACCCCTATACGAGTGTTGGGCAACCTCGCTAAGCGAAGCCCCATTAGCCACATGAGACCCCCGTCTCGCGCACAGCGCGTCCGACCGATGCACCTTGTGGGGCCTTCATCAGGTGCCTCATGCCACAAGCCCCTACTGCGTGCGTACGTCTCACGAGGTGCCCTCTCATGGCCCAAGCCTCCACCTCGCAACCACATCTCGTGCCACAAGCCCCTGCTGCACGCCAACATCTCGCGAGGCGCCTTCTCGTGGCCCAGGCCTCCACCTCGTGACCCTGCCTCATGCCATAAGCCCCTGCTGGGCACCTACATATAGCAAGGCACCCTCTCATGGCCTAGACCTCCACCTTGCGACCCTGCCTCCCGCCACAAGCCCTTGCTGCGTGCCTACGTCTCGCAAGGCGCCCTCTCATGGCCCAGGCCTCTGCCTCCCGCCACAAGCCCCTGCTGCGCGCCTACGTCTCGTGAGGTGCCCTCTCGTGGCCCTGGCCTCTGCCTCGCAACCCCGCCTCGCACCATAGGCCCACGCCGCGCACCAACGTGATGAAAGGTGCCCTCTCGTGGCCCAAGACTCCGCCCCGCGACTAATATCTTGAGGCTCTGGCCTCCCATGCCTTTTGAGATCATACAACCCATGATGATCCATAAAGGATCCAATACTTAAAATTTAAAAGAGTAGGATGCATTGTGAATATAAGAAAATTTGCGAATGACTCAAAGAGATCATACGAATACGAAGTAAGTACGGAGGTACAGCCCTGAAGGCCCCAGGTGTCTGACCCAAAAAACCACACTAGACAAGTAGTGACCATACGAGTAAGGTACCTAATGCGGTCCTTCACAAACAACCTCTGACATTCGTACTAAACAAGTAGTGGAGGTACATCCAGGTACTGAAGTTGAGGTGCTCCAACACACTCTCGCATGTACTAGAACCGACCACCACACTCTTGGCACCACTACCACCTGTAAACTACATATGCAGGGTCGTGTCCCCAGGGACCACAATGTACTTAGAGTCATTACTGCTCTACTATAAATATGACCTCCCTTCATCTGAGAAGGGGGGAATTGATTGGGAGAATTTTGTAACCACTCGTTGTTAATGGAAATAGACACTCTACTTCTCTCTATTTTTCATTCTAAAATTTTAGCATTTATATTTTGTGTTCTTGAAATCATAAGAAAGTTTGCTTAAAGTTCATTTGATTTAATTCTACTTCTTTTACAACTGACGAAGTTCTTTATCTAACTTAGTTGACGAGTTCTTGCCGTCAACAATATGCAACATGCGTTTAAGGGATATGCCCCACTTTGTTTAAGGAGATTGTTAGGATTTATGCCCTAAAAGCTTGTAAAGATATTTTATTGATTTAAATAAAATTGCAATTTTTATTATATTTGAACGTTATAATTATTGTTTGAATAATTTAATATGAATATCAAGAAAATTCCATATTCATTTATGAGGATATGTTCGTGTATTATTATGAGAGAATTAAGATCATATACAATGAATAAAATAGTCAGTAACATATTAAAGTAAGGAATCTTTAATTAATGTTTACTAGTACGATTTACTAAGCACACGGGATGCAAGTAATCTAGATTCAGATTACTGATGTGGATAGACATCTAGGTAAAGGTACTGTATATAATAGAGATTATATATGACTGGACCGATATGAAGTAACTACCTTTATAAACTAATCGTTTTTCTTAAAGATTTAATTCTTATCATAATAGATGATTATTTGTAGATCAATCTAAATCTGAGTAGTCATGAACTCCTGTTTGTGCCTATTGGATCTTTTGATTCACTTGTTAAGGTTTCTTAGTATAATGAGGCTAGTGACTTTTGTTTCAGACATTCAATATCACTAATGGCTGGGAACATGATTTACAATAATGAAATCCATACTTTCCTAACAGATCGAATATTGGTTCCCTTAATGGTTAATTATGGAATTGAATAGTTATTGAGGTCAAATCTATAATTTAATTATAAATTAATTATTCTCTAGTGAATTAATGTTACGTAAGGATCAAGAGGTATTTAGAAGGGTACTACGACAATTTTTACTTGCTCTAATTAACGAACCAATAAATGTTGGACAAAACTACATTTATTGATTATATCAATGGACTACAAGAGAAAACTCTATAAATCTAATTGTATAAATACTTAGAGTGCAATTCCATATTTATAATGGAGTAATCATGTAATTAATAAATAAGGTTATTAGATTAAGGAGTTGAATTAATAATCTGGTTTATTGGAGCTTTGTATTCTAGGTCCATGGTCCCCAAGTCACCTCTGTCCGACATTGTCAAGAGTAAGGATGTCATAAGAAAGATTTGTAGAGAGAATGACTAAATTGCAAAGGAATTAATTTCCCAAGTCAATGAAATATTTATGTGATAATTATGGGCAATTGATTATTTGTGAATTAATTAATTATTTAACTATATAGTTTTTCTTCTGAAAATTTTTATGTTAAAATAAATATTAATCATGTTTGGATTAATATAGAGAGAGATTTATAATTATCTTATTGTACAATATTTATAATAAGATATTTATTTATTTAAAAATTATATTTTAAGATAAAATTAATTTTGAATTAACTGATATTTATTTTGGGATAAATTTATTATCTTAAATATTAATTAAACAAACAAATGAGAAAATTAGGGAAAGAGAAACAGTAGCTCACACCACACTCACTGCACAGTGGGTGTGTGGTGCTACTTTAAGGGATTCTTATCCCTGGGATTTGATTTTTGTATTTCAAATGAATTTGTTTATTTAATTATATTTAATTATTCCTTTTAAATATGATATAAATTAAATCATTAAATAACTCATAACTCATCATTTTTATTTTAAATACAATAAAAATTAATTAAATTAGTTAATTATCTTTATAAACCTAAAAAGAATTGATAATTTTAGAAGAAGTTTAAGAAAGTATTTTTTTACTATTAGACTCTCTCAAGAAAGAAACGATAGAATTTCGTGAACCTGAAATTCTAGAAATTTCTATAGCCCATCTCAAACTTCTCTACATCTCATGTGAGTACATCTAGAGAGTTCTAAATCAACATTTGAATCCTATGTGCCCACACACTTCCTTGTGTGTTTGAGGATTGACTTAAAAGACTAAGGTGTGAGCTTTCAGAAAGGATAGGAAGATCGTTGATTTATATGAAAAGATTCAAGGACACTTGATAGGCTACGAGAGGTAATCTCTAATCCTTTTATGTGTTATTTACTATATCTATATATGTATGATCATGGATAGTATTCATAAATTTTTATAAAAGATTCTATTCCACTGCGTGCTCTTAATTTTTCTAATTTAATACGAACAATAACACCCCACTCCTAGAATCGTTGGACCTTGTTGAGGAACTCCGGGAGACTACATAGCTCCGAGTAGTTTCTTACGAACAAATGGTTGTCAAGTACTTCAATTATAAAGTGAAAGATCATAAATTCGAGGTCTGAGACTTAGTGTTGCAACAAGTATTCCTTTTGATACAAGACCCAGGTACTGAAGTGTTGGGCCCAAACTAGAAGGGTCCCTACCAAGTCGAGAGCACAATTTTTCCAGGGACAAACTGTTATACCTAGTATTCGACACTTCCACATGGCAGCCCGTGATGTGACGACGTGTCAAGACCAAGTGCCAATGCACAACAGTCGTCACCAGTCGCCATGAAGAGTGGCCCTCGCCACTTTCCCAACACCTAAGAGGAGGTATAACTCGCCAGAGCCAGCCTATTTCTCCCATTGTGTGAAGCCAACTGATCCCTAGATGGTTACGCCAACACCAATCATGTGAAGAAAAGAGCCTGAGCCATTCGCCATCCCCGGTCGCACAAGCCAGACTAACACACACCATAAGCACCAACTAAGTCACCATCAGCCATAGCTTGTTGCCCGAGACCCTTGCCAGTTGTCATCCGTGCTCGCCGGTCGCTAGCCGTGTTCACCGATTGCCAGCCATGCTCGACAGTTGCACCCCATTCTTACTAGTCCCTGAGGATGCTCGTCGGTCGCCAGCCATGCTTGCTAGTTGCTGAGGCTGCTCGCCGCTCGCTGGTGGCTCTCGCAACCCGAGCCTTCTTCCACACCAGAGTGCGCCTTCAGCCTCTAAATGAACAGGACACGTCGGATTACCATTTTTGGTGAGACAGAAACCTGCCTCCATCCAAGTGTACTGAAATTTAGCTTGATTGAGAAACAAGTTTCCACCATCATCTTTTCCCATCTCTACGGCTATAAATAGTGCAAATCGAAATGTAACAAGGGGAAAAATAACAAGTCATTACCTATTCATTTTTGGAGAAAGCTCCTACTCTCCATTATTGTAATTGATCCAAGAACAAGACCAAACTGAGTGTACTTGTTCTTAAGGGTTATATTGGGATTTATGCCCTTAAAGCGTATTTCCGTATGAACGATTACTGTTGATTAAATAAAGTTAATATTTTGCACTCGTATTTGTATTTAATTATACATGTTATATATCATGAAGATCCAATATTATTGATGTGATCTTGAATTAAGTATATGTATAATGATATATATATACTAGAGGATTTAATTCAAGATAATAATATCAAAATTGTCTGTAATCACTAAATATAGTGGGAGCTTTATTTAATAAAGATTATGAGTACGGTCTATCTTCTTTTTAAGACAGAGCAGTTTATCCATACTCGTAAGTGTAGCAACACAAAAAGATAGAGGTACTATATACAATATAAACTGTATTGGGCTAGGACACGATGAAAAAAAGAACTTCTGATAATCTTTGTTAAAATATAGAAGTTCAACATTCATTAATCGATGGTCATTTGAGACTTAACCTTAATCCTGAAGTGAGTAATGAACTCCTATTTATGCTTTTATGACTTTTGACTTATTGGGTAAGGTTCAATATTCCTACGACCAAATTCCTAATATGTTGGAGTCATAGAACTACAAGTGGCTAGGAATATACTTCACAAATACGAAATTTGCTCCTTACTTAAATGAAAGCATATTAGTTGTTCATTTTAGTGTTGATTTGGGGATTTAACATAGAGTGATCAATTTCTGTTAGAGAACAAAAATTTCATTATGTAATTAAATTTATATAATAATGGAATTTATTGATAAAGACATAAGTAGAGAGGTTAACAGATATTAAGACTTGACTTTAATTATGATCAACTAGCAGAGGGTCATAACTCATGCAATGACTAAATTAATGGACGACTTTATAGTCATAGCTTCTAATAATATAAGATTGTAGTTTTGAGAGCTCAATTATGAATTTCTAGTGGAATAATTCATAGTTAATAAATTAATTAATGGAACTAAAAGTTAGTGAAATTAATTAAATTATTGGAGCTTAGAACTACAAGTTCATACTGCCCCATACTAGCTTGATTACACAGAGGTAGGATTTTGGTATTAGAAGAAAATAATTAAAAATAATTAAATATTATTTTTAATCTCACAAAATAATATTATTTATGAAATAATATTTAATGGTAAAATAAATTATATTAATAATTTTGTGAAATTAATTTTTATTGAAAATTAATTTAATCATATTTAATTTTGTGGTATAATTTTATACTACAAAAAATAATATGATAAAGGTCCAACAAATAGTATTTTATAGAGATAAAACATCACAAGTCCCAAAGCCCTGTAGTAGGTGCCAACCACAGTACAAATAGATTTTGTGGCCCATGCATAGGTCCAATGAGAATAGGGCTAGGTCTTCTTTTGATTGTTATAGAACATAACATCAAGATAGAAGATAAGACAGCAAATAGATTGTGGCCCATACATAGCCCCAATGAGAAAGATCTTATTGAAATGTTTTCTAGAGAGATTCATTCTTATGCTTCAGTAATTTTTATTATCGCATTGAAATGTTATATCATGCTTCCGCTGCACTGCCAATCACATGATCACAAACCTACAGGTTCTAAGTTCATCGTAAATAATACTAACAAAATCGACGCAGGTCATCTTTTTTGGGTCGAACCACTATAAATCTTTGTCTCATTCATATATTAATACATTTATTCCTCTTTTCTTTGGTTCACTATTCATCATTAAGTTCTACTTTCAGATTTTACACACAAAACAACTCTTCATTTATTGTTTTGTGCAAGTTGACAAAAAAACTAGTCAACATTTTGGTGCTTTCATTGACAGTGTGAGACTGAGTGTGATCTTCTCACCTACCACCCAAGATGGCCCACTCCCTTGCTGGTCATGGCGCCTAGGTGTGGTCCTGCCAAGGAAAATAGCCTTGCGACCCCACCAAATCCTCCTCCTCCGAGGAACTTCGAGGAGGACCCTCATGAGAACCTGGATGAAGGCAATGGAAACCACATCCCCCAACAGCCTGAGGTGCCCCAAGAAGAAGAGATGGCCTGACTTCATGCCATGAACGTCGTTGCTGTAGTCGAGATGCTGCCCAGCAATGGGATATGGAGCAACGCAAACGAGAGGCAACCCTCACCTTTGAGACAGTAGTACACATGGTGGTGAGTTATCACCAATCATCTTCAGGACAACCCCATACCCTGGACTGAGAAGGGGTGGAGCAATCGACGACTCATAACTCTAGGAGATCTGCAAATCTCGAAAGATCTCTGTCGTAGTCAGAACGATGCCCTCAACCTCCGAACGATGCTCACTTCATAGCCATCCACATAGGTGAGAAGAGGGCACCAATAGCGCCCGCATTGATAACATTTTTATGCATCTTGGAGGAAGAGTAAGACCCAAAAATGAACTTGACCTGCACGAACACTTGAACGACCGACAAGGTGGCGCTCGAGGCCAGAACGTTGGAGAGCCAAGGAAACTTGCGTGTTCATCTGAACACTCGGAGGGAAGAGCAAGGAGACAACCATAGGAAACCCCCACAGTACCACCTTGCTAGGGGCCACCTTGTCGACACGATCATCGCCAGGAATGACCCCCACAGCACCACCTTGCTCTGAAGCATCCTCATCAGCGGCATCCTCTTCAGTGACCTCAACAACATCGTTCCCCAAACCCTTGGCGATGCCATCATCAACCTCGTCCTCGCCCGTCTCCTTGGCTAGGCGAGTCTTACAGTACGCGAAGATGTTTGTGGAAGTTGGCTCGCCCATGAAGGTGAATTTAAGGCTGTCGTTGAACCATCACACAGAAATTAATAGTTTGTTAGTCTTCTCACTACCGCCCCTATGAGGCACCTCAACCTCGCGACGAAACATGTAGCGCTCATCCACGAGGTTCACTTTGATGGCGTCGTGTTGAATCTTCCAGGCAGTGGCATCCTGCTGGGCACACTCCGCAGCCCCAGTGGCGTCCTCGCATGCAGAAGGAGCCTTTGAAAGCTCCTGCTCTATGGAAACATGTGTAGAGCACGCGCTCTCAAGGTTTGAAAGGGAACTCTCGAGGTTCGAGTGGGTCTTCTGAAAAATCCTCAGCCTCCAACTCGGGTTGGTGATGAAGGTTCACCACCGTTAGTGCTGCCTGAAAAGCAAAGAAAATTGTGAGATCATTCTCCTTCTGTTGGCAGGACAAGTTGAGAAAGGAGAATGTGGTCGCCAACGACAAGCTACGGAGAATGCGAGGGCCTAGCACCACACAGTCTAGCATCCCATTCGCCATACTGATGTCTACTTGAAAAGGGGCAGGAGGTGGCAACTCTAAGGGTTTCAATGCAACAGGGGGAAAAGTGCATGCTGACACCGTAAATAATGGAGCACCCTAGGGAGAGCGCCTCATAAAGCGGGACAAGTAGATTTGGCAACCTAAGGGTAGATCCAAGCTTTCTTACCTTTCATAAGAGATTTTCCTTTGGGTGAAGACTGTTTCTTCTACCTTCCAGACCCCTCTTGAATAGTGAAAGCCTGGGAAAAATACTCCAACATGTCCATAGCTTCTGCATTTTAGAGATGAAACAGTCAGTCAACAAGGCAGAAGTAAAATCCTGGCATCTCATATATATGCTAAAAAAATAAATAGCTTTGGCAACATATGGGCATTAAGTAACCAAAAAATCCACAAGAGAAGGCCCACTAGAAGGCACCCCTCCACTTGGATAAGAATATAAGAAGCTCAGATCGGCCCAGCTCCCCAAAGGGGACCCCACCAATGCCTCATCCTCTAGATGAAGCTTGCAAAAATCTGGATCGGTGGGAAAGAAAGAAGGTCAATGACGCAAGCTCATCCAGTGTAGCAGCCAAAAAAATTTCCCACTGGGTCTGAAGGGACCATGTAGAAAAAATCACAATGACTCCCCTTGTACCTGAGTAGGCCTTGAAGAACCAGCCGTAGAGGAGGCCCAGCAGGCGCCTACCGTTGGAAGCACCGGAGTGTCACAAAAATCTCGTGTCGGAGAGTGTGCAAGGAGAGGAGTCTAGGGACCTCCCACCTCAGTGGTCGCTAGCTGTCGGTCGCCACTCGCGATGGACTTATTGTCGCTGGTTGCCCTGCCGCCTATTCCACGGGTTGCCTGAACTCCATGTTCCCCAGCACCGACATCCGTGAGATGAATTGAAGGAAAGGACCTCGAATCGACATGCTGAATAGGTGGAGAGGGTTTTACCCAGTTCAGAAACTGATGAGCGCCTAAAAGTCACAAGCCCACAAGTTATGGTTAGTCAGGAGTAAATGTGTCATCTTACACTCTGCTAAAACTCGAGTCTGTATAAACTCAAGGAGGTCTTGGTATCCGGTCCACACCATCGAACGAGTAAGGGCACCTGTAAAAAATCATACATGCATTAGGAGAAGGCATGCCATAACTGGTTAGGTGACCCTCACCACCCACATGGAGGAGCTTGCTAGTCGCTAGTGGTGAAGGCTCTCACATCAGTTGACGAGTGTAGCGCACTAACACTCCAAAACAATGTCTCACAAAGAAAGGGAGGGAGTAACTTACCAACTCTCCTGAAAGCCCTGTGAGTGGAGTCGATGTTTTTTGTAAAAAAAAGTACTTGTAAGGATGTTCCCTGGAATTAGACTACCCACTGATTACCAAGTCAAATACCCCAGTTTGAGCATGAAGGTGATAAAAATTGTAAGTGTTTCCCTCGGGGCAGAACTGGAGGTGATATATGTAATGAATCTCGTGGGGCGAAGGAGGCTCCTAGCCTATGATCTTGAATAGTACGTGAAGACGAAGGATGACTTGATATGTGTTGGGCGTCAGCTAAAATGGCACCACCTAGAAGTAGTTAGTGACGCTAATCAAGTAATCATCCAGTGGAAGGATAGCCCCATGATCACAATGTCGGGGGCTCCATGCCTGCCAGCCCTCAAGAGGGCGATCTACAAGCTCTTCAGGCCTTGAAAGCCTACACTCAAATGTATCAGGAATGACGTGACAAGAAATCATCTGCTCCAATTGAGCCTCGCTCATGACAGATGGGGTGGCATAGAAGTTACCCTTAACTAATGAGGGTGGTGTGTCGCGAATCTTCTTAATGACCACCATAGAGTCCCCGCTGAAAGATGATCCATACTCAACAATAGCGGGATGAATCACACCTCACCTTGGACGAGCTTGGTACCGAGGAGGTTGTCAGGGAGCCATGATAAAGGAGCTGGCTGGAGGACTGCTATCTCAAAAGGGTACTCCAAATAAGCAACATGCTCAGAGTTAGTACAATAACCCCAAAGATAATCCACATGATGGGTCCGCTCTCCGCTACCAACAAGCGCAACAACCTGCTAAAGCAAATTTACAAAAATATGCTAAGTACCTCACCCGTAATCCTCAAAAGTTGGTGAGGGTGCCCGAGACCTTGATGGCTTGACCGAGGGATGACGCCTTCGGATGGCGAAACCACCTTTTTCAATAAAGTGAGAGTTTCAGGAGTCGGGAATGGTTTCTCATCACCGCATAGGGAAATGAATATTGAAAAGCTAAGACTTGGGAGTCGAGAGAAACGTCCCATCACTAGTAGCGAAGAAGGTAGCCCAATCGCCAAGGCTCTTGCACATGCCAGTCACATATCACACCCGCCAAACACCCTTTGCGACTCGATCGCTAGTCGCACCCCTTTCTCCCCCTTATAGGCCAATCGCACCCCTTTCTACCCTTACAAGCCACTTGCCTCTCGTGCCCCCAAGGGTCGCTCTCCATTTGCGCCCACAGGTCACCGACATTCCTCCCTTGTAATCAAATGGGCTACTCTCCCTTCAAGACCCTCGTGGATTGCTCACCCTTTGCGACCCCCACGGGTCACACGTCCCTTGCAAGTTGTTGCCACTCGTCGTCCACCCCTGCTTTCCGCTTGCCGCCGCTAGCCAAGGGGCGAGCTCGATCGGCGCTCATATCCAATCCAAAGCCCCAACGATGCTCCAAATTTCCTCTGGAAAATTTATGCAACTCAAGCGCAATTTTTCCATAATCTATCTGAAGTCTACCTAGCCCAATCAATCTCTAGCACCAATTTCATGGATCAAGCAAGAAATAGAATAATCGTCCAAAATACATTCAAGTGCAAAGGCATTCAACAAGAATCAAGTAAAGTTCTCACAATGTGTGAAATTTATGGACAAGAAAGCTTACCAAGAGAAAGGAGAAGCTTGTAGGAGTGGACCCAAGGATGGGAGGCACAAGGTCAATGAGGAAAGCAAACCCAAGAGGGCGACGGGCTTCTGGTGAGATGAGGAGTGGAGAAAGCTTGAGTAAATCCCCACTGTGGTGGGTGAATTTCCAACTTTAGACACCCTTTTTGCATGTGCTTAGAGATTAATCCCAATGCTCCAATGACCGAGGTGCTCCACCCGAAGAAGGAAGAGGAGCATAGAATGGTCTTGCTTCTCTTGAACAAAAGAGTGAAATGAGTAAGGATCCAAGGCCCCCGTCACAACCTTATAAGAAGGGAGTGCCTAGGTGGCTCCCTACCACTGCCAGCAGATGGACTCCTAAGGCAGGCCCTACTTGCATTCGGTGAGAAAGGAAATGATCAGTGTTTGAGGTGACACCTTAAAATTGAAAGACCACAAATGGAACCAGGAAGTAGGCAATCCATAGGCTTCCATAACAGGTACACGAAATCCTATTTTTGGTCGTCGATGGGCACCTCGCCAATGGTGATTGCGCTCAACTACATTGAAAAGACGTGGGAAACAGATTTCCTAACTTCGGGTCAGGCCACACAGGTACGGGTTGAGAAGGGTCCTTAAAGCACTGAAAGACCAGTAATATTCGTACAGTAACAGAGGTACGGATCTATAGTGATCGAGAATCCACTACCTATAAATATGGGATACCCATGAACCACCAGAAGGGACCACCTACTCAAGAAATCTAGCATACCTACTCTATGTCCAACACTACACTGCCCATGCAATTTCTCTCAAATAAAATAATCGAAATTTGGGTATGAGTGAGAAAACGAAGGTGTAGGAGAAGCCAACTCCCTCCATGAAGAGCAATCTATGCCGAGCAAATCCCGGGAAATGACATGATGGTCGGTGCGAAGACTAATTAGGTCTTAGCATGCGGCTAGAAGAAGTTTTTCCCTGAGTGGCTTCATAACCAGGGCGCTGCCCCAAGGCGACCTTAGTGCAGTCACCAGACCGAGGGAATGGCGAGAGTGGGAAGTCCTCCCTGCCCCAGGAACTCACTAAAACAGACCAGTGGTGCACGAGCCATTGATGAAGGTCGCACCCCACCTAAAGCCAAGTCACTTGGAAGGCAAAATGTCACTTCGTAGTGATTGGAAGATCTCGTCCCACTAATAGATGAAGTCAGTGGTCATCCCATGGGTCCCAACTTCCACCTTTCAACCTGCTGGCTCCTTCTGCACAAGGAACCTAAGTCAAAAGATGCGCTGAAAGGACTTCCTAACAGCTATGGACAAGGATGGGTAACTCAGACGTCGAGTTCCAATTCCACCTCGTCCCGCTCGACAACTTCCCCAACCAAAGGAGTAAAAGTCGAAAGAAAAATAGAGATGACAAAGGGATAGAATACAGCAAGCGCACCGCCCCTCGCCTACATAAAATTTGGCACTTCCACATGGAGGCCCACGAAGCGATGATGTGTTAAGACAGAGAGGGAAGGCACAACAGTCGCCACCAACCACCATGAGGAGTTGCCTTCGGCACTCTCCCAGCACCTAAGAGGAGGTAGGACTCGCCAAAGTCAGCCTACTTCTCTCATCGCATTAAGCCAAATGATCCCCGGATGGCTATACCAACACAATTTGTTTGAAGAAAATGGCCTGAGCCAATCGCCCTCACTGGTCGGACAAGCTGGATTAACACACACCACAAGCACCAGCTAAGTCTTCATTAGCAATAGCTAGTCTCCCGAGACCCTCGTCGGTCACAAGCTGTGTTCGCCGATCGCCAGCCACGCTCGCCAATCGCTAAAGGTGTTCACCGCTCGTCGATGGCCCTCGCCACCCAAGCCTTCTTCTGCACCAGAGTGCACCTTCAACCTTTAAATGAATAGGACACATTGGATTACCATTTTTTGTGAGACAGAAACCTGCCTCCATCCAAGTGTACCAAAATTTAGCCTAATCGGGAACCAAGTTGCCATCATTAGCTCTTCCCATCTCTGCGGCTATAAATAGTGCAAATCAAAATGTATCAAGGGAGAAAACAACAAGTCAATACCTGTTCATTTTTCAAAGAGCGCTCGTACTCTCCATTATTATAACTACCCCAAGAACAAGATCAAGCTTAGTGTACTTGTTCTTGAGGGTTCTAAGTTCATCATAATAATATGAATAAAGTGGACGTAGGTCATCTTTTTTGGGTTAAACCACTATAAATATTTGTCTCATTCATTTATTATTGCATTTATTCCTCTTTTCTTTGGCTAACAGTTCATCATTAAGATCCTCTTTGAGATTTTACACACAAAACAACTCTTCATTTATTGATCTATGTAAGTTGACGAAAAAATGAGTCAACACATACAAGTTGGCTCGACCAAAGGGGGAGCTAATCCCTCATGCCTGAAACATGGAGCATCTTCACCAGTATTACCTGCAGTACAAACATCAATGTGTTATGATTTGTTAAATACATGGTGAAATTGGTTAGGCAGGAAGAGGTGCAAAAATCATAACAATTTCACAAAAGTCGACATGTGAGAGTTCGATTTTGGTATAGGCATTTATAAATCATCTTTTTGGGTCCAAAATACTTCTTTGGAGAATATGAGAGTACCCAAAAATTTGGTGAGAATTTTGGGATGTTTTGAGACAAATTTTTGAGTACCAAGTCAGAGGCATCAGCGATGCGTCGCCTCCAAAGGCATTGGCTATGCATCGCCCCCTTTGAAAGAGGCACCCAGGCAACGTGTTGCCAGGGTTTTTCGTATGAGTTGGTACAGTTACGTGTTTTTGGCTCTAAAATTAAAATTAAAATGCTTTAATCTTATTGGTTGAGTCTAATGAGGTTCCTATACTATTTAAAGGGTTCATTTGAGTTAATTGGTGACTTGATCACTCACCTCTCTCTCTCTAGCTTTCAAGTGTAGAGTCCTAGAATTTTACTTAGCTAGTTAGGTAGTAGTAGTAGTAGTAGTAGTAGTAGTAGTAGTAGTAGTAGTAGTAGTAGTAGTAGTAGTAGTAGTAGTAGTAGCAGGAGCAGCAGCAGCAGCAGCAGCAGCAGCAGCAGCAGCAGTAGTAGCAGAAGCAGTAGCGGTAGTGGTAGTGGTAGTGGTAGTGGTAGTAGTAGTAGTAGTAGTAGTAGTAGTAGTAGTAGTAGTAGTAGTAGTAGTAGCAGGAGGAGGAGCAGCAGCAGCAGCAGCTGTAGTAGCAGAAGCAGTAGCAGTAGTGGTAGTGGTAGTGGTAGTGGTAGTAGTAGTAGTAGTAGCAGGAGGAGGAGCAGCAGCAGTAGTAGCAGAAGCAGTAGCGGTAGTGGTAGTGGCAGCAGCAGCAGCAGTAGCAGTAGCAGCAGCAGGAGCAGTAGCAGTAGCAGTAGTAGAGTAGTAGCAGCAGTAGTAGTAGTAGTAGTAGTCGTAGTAGTAGTAGTAGTAGTAGTAGTAGTAGTAGTAGTAGTAGTAGTAGTAGTAGTAGTAGTAGCAGTAGTAGTAGTAGCAGTAGTAGTAGCAGTAGCAGCAGTAGCAGTAGCAGCAGTAGCAGTAGCAGTAGCAATAGCAGTAGCAGTAGCAGTAGCAGTAGCAGTAGCAGTAGCAGTAGTAGTATGATAGTTACTGTGATTTTTGGTTCAAGTCAGGACTTAGTTGAACACTCATAGCAACACTTATAGATTTTATAAGTTTAAGCTATAGTTTAAGAATATTAATTATAACATAAGGTTTGATTAATATAGCTGATTATAAAGATGACATTTATTATACTATAAGGTTTAGATAGGATTAATAAGATCATGACACTTTTCGTGTGCATGTTTATTTAAGGATTTAATTATAGTTTAAAATAAAAGAAAGTTCAAGAAAGCTCTAGAATCTTCCAAGACCATTAAGAGCATGAAATTTTTCACAATCTTGTTCATTTGAGGATTTAAGCATTTTAAGTGGATAATTCAAAAATAGAAGTTTCTAGAAGCTCTAGACTCTTCCAGAACTTGCTGGAATCTCATATTAATCAGTCAAACTTGATTAATCAATTCAAATTATGCTAAAAAAGTGCAATTATGTGTTTAATATATTCATGTATGCCGATATATCGCAGCATAGGAGCCGATGTATCGCTACACGAGGAATACGAAAAACACGTCAACTTTGCACAAACAAAACGACAAGCACTCGGGACACAGGGCCAAGCAATATATCGCCTATGATGGGCGATATATCGGCCCTAGGGCCATAATTTAAAATGTTGTTAAAACCGAGCTTGATTCATTCCCTAACCTCTTGACTAGCCTCTAAACATTTTGACCGAGTCTTCAGCACTTGTTGAACGAATATTCAAATATTTTTCAATTAATACTCATTATTTTTATTCAAGCTAAAAAGAGATAGTTCACTCCTTGAACTCTATAAACAGGACCTAGGTACCAGCCATTTTTCTCATTCTTCAAGCTGTGTTCAAAGCCTTCAAGCTGCTAGGGTTACTATAGAGTGATAAACACTTGGGTTGGGATAAAAGCTTTATCATTTTAAGCTTTATAAACTCTTGGGAAGTAAGATTTATAGTGTGTTTTCAATATCAAGGTGTAGTTTGATGCTAGTATATTCAAAGGTATTCCTAATCCTAAGTTCATTTGTGTATGGTTCATTAGTTTCCTTTAGTTTTCTTTACTCAAATCCTAACTCGTTGTTTCCATTCTTGGTTAGGTATTTAAGTTCTTTGAACTTAAGGTTTCTTTTCAATAAGTTTCTTCTTGGTGGTTTAGTTCTCTTCTTTCCATCTCTTTTCTTTAGAAATACTCACATTCTTATTGTTGTTTTAGGAGTGTTTTAAATCCCATCCTTGTTCTCAAAAATCCCGATGTTGGTAAGGAAAATAGGATAGATTTTGTATGCTTTTATGTTTTGATATATGTTTATGTTATATGTATGATATGCTTTTAGTTGTTTTAGTATATGAATTTTTTTAGATAACAATCACATAATTTGTTTAGATAACAAATATATAACTTGTTTAGATAACAAGTCCCAATAAATTATTCCTTGGGCATATGATTGTTTAGATAACGAGCCCCATAAATTTATATGACTTGTTTAGATAACTAAGCCCCGTAAATTTATGGGCATATGATTGCTTAGCTAGCAACCCCCAAGAAGTATGATGGCCATTATAATGCATGTTTTATAGTCACATGTTTTGTAGTCTTATGTTTATGTTTTATGATATATGCGCTAGTAGATTTTCCTTGCGGGGCATTAGGCTCATTCCTTTATTTTTATGTATGCAGGAAAATAGTTATGGCGGTGGAAGAATTTTTGGTAGCTTGGTTTGTGTATTAAGGATGAAGGGATTCGATGGACTGCGTGAACAATTTGAGGATGACGTCATTTTTTAGTCTCTTTAAATTATGTTTTTATGTATTTTCTGCATTTAGCTTTGTAAACAATTTCCTTTAGTTTAAAGTTATGTTTTTATTTTAAAACAATGGGATCCCATACCTTGCATTTATGTATTTCAATATTTACTTTGGAGTTTTAATAAAGTTGTGAATATTTCTTATGTATGTTTTCTCAAAAATAGTAGCTAAGTCTAGTAGTTTTAATGGTCCAAGGTCTTAGAGTTAGTTGGGTCATTACATCAAGATTACTAGTTTTCTCCAAGATCTTTATCAAGAAAGCTTGACTTATATGAAGGATCAAGGCTTGTGATTCCCAATCTCATTCCATTGTTGTAGCTTCAAGCAATTCCAAGGAGAAGGTTAGGAATAGAGATTTTTGGACAACCAATCTTCATTGGTGTCAAGCCTTGAAACATTTTTGGCCCACATAAAATCATAGTCTTTTGATTTTATGTTGGAAGGTTCTTCTTCTTCTTCAAGAAATGTCTACTCTACACTTTGTTTTTTGTGTTTATGTACTTTGTGATTATCTTCCATTAGAGTTTATATTAATTATTATTATTGATTTGAGTTGTAATACAAAACTAAGGTTATAAGCCTCAAACCCCCAACAATAAAAAATATCTATCTCTAAACATTTGTTTTGTATCAAAGTTTGTCTATCTCTAAGGGTTATCTACTAACCAAAAGCTATTGAAGAAATCTCCTCAATCTCCACCCTCAACCCGTCGCTCCACGCTCTTCATACTCATGGTTGGTCGACCTTCCCTTTGCCCTTACCTGCACCATAGAGCACCTGTGAGCCAAAGCCCAGCAAGAAAACTCAACACAAACAGTAAACAACAATACAGCCGACTGGCTAAACACATAGCGACCAATGCCATCCCAAGAGCTTTATCAGGCCCTGGTTTCGCAGTCTTCACTAAGCAGGTGGATACAACACCCTAGGTGGGTCTCGCCCTAACATCCTGCACTTAGCGTGCTCAATGTCGTTCCCGGCCCCTTGCCGTACTCAGTTTCTTGTCGTTCTCGGCCTTTGTTGTTCTTGGCCTTTGCCGTTCTTGGCCTTCACCATTCCCGGCCTTCGTCGTTCACTCACAAACATGCATAACATACCATAACAATCATAGATATCCACAAAGATATTAAGCATAAACAATAGGGTCGCACCTTGAAACACAAACAATAGGGTCATGCCCTGCTCTACGGGTACAACAGTGTTTCTTACCTCTGTCCCGAGCTGATAAGCCAATGTGATCCCGAGCACAGTCCTCTAATCCGAGCCTCGTTGAATACCTAGTCACAACGCATTCATAAAACCATCCATCAAGCCTTAAACCAATAAATAACTTCAGAATATTAATCTAGCCTCCGGAACCTTGAATTCAACTAAACCGGGTAGTGGAATCCTTGCTAAGCCTTAACATTCGAATTCCCAAACTTAAAACTTTAACTTCCCTTTTCTTTCCATTTTGACCCGCGACATGCCCTCTAGAGACGCAGAACACATACAGGTTAGAGAGCAGGGCTCTCCCTGCTGAGGGACGCAGGCCGCAACATGCCCTTCTAGAGCTGTGACGCCTGGGTAAACAAGAGGCTTCTCCAGCCTCTTTGATCACGCGAGCCGTAGCCCGAGCTCCTATATCAAGAACTTCAAGCTATTTTCTGCGTTTTTCCTCGATCCTAAACCCTAAATTCATAACCCAAACACCAATCAAACCCATAATTGAGCCTAGACCTCCCTTCCACACAACCTAGGCTTCATAACAATCTCATATACAATTCATATACTTAGCAAGACTCAAAACCAAACTGAAATCCACCTTCCATGCAAACTTAAGGTTCTAGCAAGAATTTAACAGAAATAAACAAGCATTAATCCTTACCTCTGTGATACCTCCAACCCTGAGTTGATTTCTCAAGCAAAGGAAGCTCCCAACCCTTCAATTTTCTTAGTCTAGAATCCTCAAAGTCCTTCATGCCTTCAAACACCAAAAGAGAGAGAGAGAGAGAATCGTAGGAGAGAGGGAGAGACTTGGAGCTGAAGTATTGTTTTGTCTTTTACTTAATTCTAGTATTTTATCAAGCCACTCAGCTGCCTAGGAGTTTAAATCTATCCCTAGCCAAAATGTCAAAAATACCCCGTAAGCCTATCTTAATCCTCAAGTGCCACCAAAGGCAATCCCGTCATTTGCCATACCCTGTTAATTCCTCGAGTGTTCCTATAAATCCCCGTCAAATCCCAATATAACCAAATAATTTCTAAGTTACTACCTATTACTCGATAAATCCCAAACACCAATGGTGATCCCAAAATACCCGCAGGCTCCTCCAGAGCCGGGTATTCAGCCACGTTGTGACTATTTGGCTAAACTGCTCCTTGGGACCGTCTCAGAACACATATCACAAATACATCACCACTCACTCATAGTATCAATCACAATATACAAATATATCACATTTATGCCCTCAACGGACTAAAATTACAAATACACCCCTAATCACCAGATGGGGCCCACATGCTTAAGTAATTCACCTAAACATGCATTTCTAGTCACATAATCATTAAATTCATACATTAGCATAATTAAATCAATTATTGCCCTCCTGGCACACTAATCAAGGTCTTCCATCATCTAACTTCAAGAGGAAGGACCTTGGAGAGTTTGATACCATTCTAGGTATCAAAGTTAGAAGAAATGTGAATGTATATGCCACAGGTCAAGCTCTGAGAAAATGCATGAACAAGCTTCTTCATCTTAATATCAAACAGACAAATACACCATTTGATTCAAGTCTAAAACATGAAAACAATGAAGGGAGAGCGATGGCTCAACTAGATGTTGGAAAACCATTCAGAGCACCTAGCGAAAAACTAAATAATTAAATAAATAAAATTAAAAAATACACATATACAATATCTGTATAGGTAGTACACGCATGGCACAGTCCTTGGACTTTGTCAGGCGTGTACTGCTATTCTCTTTTCAGGGATTTTGTATTTTTCTTTTATTTAACTAAAATCAATCTCCCACAAAATAACGTGTTAATCTTTTTAAGGAAAAGATGACACATATATTTCAAAATTTAAATTCTAAATACAAATTGATTATCATCATTATCATCATCTTTTAAAATTCAATAAATCTAAAACTATTTTTGACTTACCAATTTTATTTTCTCCCACTTAAATAAAATAATTAATTTCAAAAATTAATTAATTTATTTATATATATGAAATTCAAAAAATTATATAATAAAATTAATAAATATATTTTCAAAAATTAATAATTAATTCTAAATTGATTATTCAACCTCAATTATCATATAATTGCATATTTGACCTTAAGAATAAAATTCTTCTCAAATTCCCAAATTACAGTTATATTCTTGTATCAACTCTTACCTTGAAATGGTGTTGATAAACCACCATGGGGACCTCTGGGCCTATAATATCAAGCTCCAATAAATATTACATTATTAATCAAAGTTCTTTGATTAAATAATCATATTTATTAATCTCATGATTACTCCACTAAAAATATGAGATTGAACTCTTCATAACTATAGACATATATTTACTGAGTACTTTATTAAGAATAAAGTGTCCATTGATATAATCATTACACACAGCGTTAATCCTCTATTAATGGTTCATAATTAAAAGGGAATAAAATTACTGTTTTACCTTTTTAGCTATATCTTGTTCCTAGAGTACCATTGACTTTACTAGTGAAGGTTGTGTCACAACAAGTTTGTGACGAGAGCGTCATAACATTTTCAGTTCCAAAAGTCAACCCAATAGGGAGCAATTATTCAATGTATAAGAAGGTATAGATTCCATATCTGTTAAACTACGTCCCCAGCCATATACATCATTGAGTCCCCAAGACAATTGTTCTTAGCCTGATCATTCTGACAAACATTAACGCCTGAATCAAAGGATCAAATGACATATATAGGAGTTCATAGTAACCTCAGGATTAAGATCATCGTGTATATGATCATCGTTTGATGTGTTTGATTAATACTATGAAATGGTGTTTAAACAAGTATTAACAAATCACATATGGTCCAGTTCTACATACTCTCAGCATGTAAAGAACCTCCACTAAAGTGTCCTACTACACTAGTAACCCAGATCTAGGTCACATGTATTCATAATACTAGTGGACCGTACTAGCAGTAATTAATCTAAAGTTTCCATAACTTTATTTTACTGCAAACTATTTAAGTTTATTATCTTAATCTTGATCCTCCCATACCTATATGAGATTAATACCACATAGATAAACTTTGGAATTTTTTGATATTCACTTAATATTATCATATAAAATCGGGCATAGTCTATATATATAATGTTGACCCTGATTTTGGTCAACTGACACGGAGTCAAAAATGCTTGACGTGGACAGATATGTTGAAATGAGAATGATGACAAAAACAATAAAACACATAAGAAATTATAGTGGTTCGGCCCCAGAATCTGGTAATAACCTACGTCCACTTGAGCTGTTATTGATATAAGATTCAAAGGAGTGATCAAAGAACTAGGGTTCAATGAGTTTCACAAACCTCTGAAGAACAAAAGAATATATCCAATGTGATAGCTCTAATACACTTGCCAAACTCTAATCTCAGATAGTTAGAAAGCAAAAAGGGTCCCCTTCCTTGAGCTATCCTTCTCTATTTATAGGCTCAAGGAAGATTACATTAATTTGTTACAAATATTCTTTCCTAAATAATCGGATACATAGGAATTCATGGGAGATAATTTCGGATATGATTATAACTGCCTAAGATTTTCTCCAAATATAGTGAGTATACGACCAAGCTAGTCATATATAACCGTTGAGCGTTGCGCCATAGAAATCCTCCTGGTCGATGGTCGAACAAGACTCCTGCCAGATGTCAGCCACGTGTACTAAACGTTTGCCATGTCATCCATGCTTGTTTTTTGGATAACATTTGCTCCCCAAGTTTGTTTAGTGCGACCAGCAATAAAGAAACTTTAGGGAAACAACCGTTCATATGCCCCACGAAATCTTGTCAGAATCCTCGTGCGTTTTTGAAAACCATGACATAATTATGTCTAATCAAGCATTTTTGGTTTTCAAGAAATCAATTCGACGGCTTATACACTCCCCCACGTTTCGAAAATGGGAAAGTCATGATTGCCACTTTTTTCCATACTTCAGCCTCTATAAGTAACCTTTTTATTTTTCTTACAATTTTTTACTCATCATTCCAGTCAAGAACTTCAAGAACTTTGCCCCAGAGCCCAGAATTTCGACACCATTCAGACGTCCTGCCGAAGGTCTTTCCGACTCGAAATTTCTACCTTTTCCGAATCTCCACCCTTTGCCCAGGTAATCACTTCGTCTTTTAAACTCTTCATTATGCCATGCATGTTGTTTACTGTGCTCTGCGATTCCCTGTGTTCTTGAGTAGAAATTATGCAGATTTTTGTATTAAACCATCTGATGCTTGATAGGAGACTGTATTTCTACTTTACATAAGTTAGGAACTAGTTTGATAGTAAGGATCATAGGTTTAGAGCGTAAGATCGACGTAAAAATTCAATCTTTAAGCTAGTTGAAAAAACTAGGTTTTTTCCCGCCCTTTAGGAGTTGAAAAAGTTCCTTTTCAGAAAACATTTTATTTCCTTTTTGACCCGTTTTTCAAACTGTTAGCACCAAACTTAGTGTATGGGTAGGATGCTGCTGGTCAATAGACGCGAGCAACGTTATCCTAATCTCCCACGTAACTCCACAAGCTATGTGTCTTATCTCCTCCTTTGTCTGTTTGCAGTTCATATGCAAGACCCTTGGGGAGGAGAAAGACCCATCGAAGACGACCTCCTAGCTCAACTGCTTGAAGGTGAAGAAAACCCCTCTACTCTGATACCAGATATCCCTTTTTCTCGCCCTAGCCTAAACCCTTCTCCAGTCCCAACCCAGAGAATGGCTCGAACAAAAACAAAAGCTCAAAAAGGGAAAACCCCTAACTCCTCAGGCCATCCTACTGCTGATGCCCCCTCGACCAGTGGTCGAGGTGAAAATTCTCCTGATGCCAATGTACAAAGGCATGCCCGTCCTTGACACACTGCTCAGCCGGATGTCGAGTGGCATGTTGTTCCCCAGAGTAGAGTGACGATACGGATGATCGCCAACTACTTAAATAAGTACAAACTGACAGGGGTGACCCTGGTTAGACCTTCTATCGACCAGAGGGCAAACCTGCCAGGTGGGGCCTACAGCGCCTGGTCGCGGTTTCACATTGAGGCAGGTGCCACCTTGCCTCTTCACTCGTTCTTTCAGGGGGTGGCAAATTACTTTGGAGTTTCACCCTTTCAAATCACCCCAAATGGATATAGAATGCTGGCCGCACTCTATATCCTTTACAAACTCAAAAAATGGCCAGAGCCCACTCCCCACGAGGTCAACTTTCTCTTTGACCTTAAGTCCAACCCCAACCAAGAAGGCACGGGGTTTTTCCATCTTTGTCATCAAGAAACTGGGCGCACTTTCTTGTCCGACACTACTCACATCTCCAACGTGGGGAGGTATCATTAGGAATACTTCCTTACTCCCGACTTAGCCGCAGACAACCTGGCCTTCACCCAAGGAGGTAAAAATTCTTACGCCACTAGCTTCTTCGCTTAGTGTTTTTCTGCCACAATGTCTGGACATTCCACTGTGTCCAGGCCCATGGTTACGTCCAACCCCAACTCCAGGGATGGAGTCAAGGGCGGCACTCTTAGCTAGCATGTCGAATGCTGATAAGAGTGTCAAAAATTTAGTTACTGAGGCTCCTTAGGCTGGTCGGCCTCTGGAATCCTCAACAAGTGACGAGCGAACCTTCGGCGGAGAACGCCCAAGCCGAAGTTGAACCCGAGCAACAACCCCAAGCGTCTCCTCCGCGGAGGAGACCAACTGGGGTTACGATCAGGGAACCTGCCGTCCCTCGTCGTGCGGAGAAGCCCTTGGCCCCCGAGGGCAAAGGAAAACAAAAGGCTGCTGAGCCTACCGATCTTTCTGACGACTCGTCAGATGAAAACGGTAAAATAATCTCACTTTTAAATCATTTGCCAATTCCCTCTCATCTATTTGATGGGGATGGCAACTTTAGGAATGCTCCCTCCTTAAATTCAGATTTCTTCCAGGAACTAGGTAGTTCAGTAAATAATGTTACGACCAGTAGTTGTAGCACGGGTACTTTACTTATAATCCTTTTGCTTCTATTCTTTTATCCTGCATGACTATTTAGTCTTACTGCTTGTGTTGCTTCCTTTTGTGCAGGTATGGACTCCGAGGACGTCTTTGAGCACTATGAGGCTGTTGCTGCCTCTTCTGTCCCGAAGAAGGATAGCAAGAGGGCTCGAGGGGAAAGCAGCAAGACCCCCTCGAAGAAGGCTCGGACAGATGATGCTCCAGCCACCGCCCCTTCCAAGGAGAACTCACCACCTCCGCCCCCCTCCGAGCAGACGACTCCTACTCCTGTCAACCCACAACCTTCTTCTAAGGCTGCTGACAAGGAGGCATTGAACAACTTTCCCGAAGACTCTCTGCCCAGCTTCGTGGTCGGCTCTGCCAGGGAGAGAATATACAAGCTCTCGAAGCACAGACGCAGTCAGGCTGCCATCATTGACACTGCTTCAATGGAGGCTGATCAGATCGTCAACAGAGGGTTGAACAAGATAGTTAGTGTAAGTAGTCTCCTGCTACTTTATCATTTATGTCTGATTTCTTTTCCTTATTTTATCTCATTCTTTGTCTTCAGGGGCTGCTGACTTTAACTGTTGGCTGCGCCGTGTCGGGGCGTTGGTTTCTCAGGGAAAGAACTTCGACTCCAGGCTTGCCTAGACTAAGCAAGCATTTGAGGCTGACTACAACAAACTGCTCGAGGAGAATAAGGAGCTATCCAAACAAGTCGAACAACTATGCGAGGACCAAGCTACTCTCACCCAGGAGCTTCTGGATGCCCAAGATTCCTTGAAGAAAGCCAACGACTCCCAGGAAAAATTCAGGAAAAGTGCCAAGCTCGTCACCCAAGAATGTAAGCAGCTTGAGCTTGATCTGACCGCCAGCAGGCAGGAGACGAGGGAGCTTGAGAAGCGAGTGTAGGAGCTCGAAGAGGACGGAGCCAAGAATTTGAAGAAGTATAAGGAGGCCACTCACCTCTGCTTCTACGAATTCTGGAAGCACAACCGAGAGGCCAACTTCAACTACCTGTCTGAGCGGTTGAAGAGGACTCTGATGGTGCAGTGCACCATCCGGCTAGAAGAAGAAGAGAAGGCCAAAGTGCATGTCGCTGACGCTGAAGCTGGTCCTTCGGCTGACCAAGGCACTCCTCCCAATCCTCAAGACCCTCCTGCTCCTCAATAATATATTTTTTTCTTTTATTTTGTTTTCATGGCCCACAGGTCGTATTGTAAAGAAAATTTGTTTTTATTGCTGTGAGGGCAGCTTTACTTTTAATTAAACAATTACATCCGAGCAGTATTGCTCGCGGTGTAAAAGAATACTTTTTGATATTATAATATTTTTGTCTATTATAACATCTGTTCGCATGACCGAACTTAGCATAGTACTTTGGCTTGATTTAACAAAATATAGATTTTGAAAACTACTCTAAGTACCGTAGCATGCTGTCACTCATTTTGTTCATGTGTTTACATACCTCTTGGTATGCTTTGCTATTGATATACATTATATGCCCCCTAAGTGATCGAGGAGCTTTAGGTCCTTGGTCACTTGCCTTGACCACAACCTGTGCGAACATTACTGCTCGATAGGAAGCGTAACACATAATACAGCAAAACAACACATGTAACGAACAAATACTTGTAAAAATAAATTTACAAAGGTTGGCAAGAATGACTGGCTGCGCACAGTCCCTTATAATCTCGTATTAAAAATGGACTAAACATGTCTTTACGAGTGATCTTAAAAAGATCTTACACTTATAAGCGATTAGCCATACAACGTGGCTAATCCTTTTTCGAAACTTGTAAAAAGTAAAAATTAATACAAGCCAGTCCTTTAAAAAGGACTGTTTATTGGTAATACTTGCGCAGGTGTTCTCCGTTCCAATAGCGTGGAACGAGATCTCCCTTTAAGCGTGCAAGCTTGTATGTGCCTGGATGAAGGACTTCCTCAATCTGGTAAGGTCCTTTCCAGTTTGGACTGAGTACTCCAGCAGTTGGGTCGTGGGTGTTTAGGAAAATTCGTTGTAGTACTAGGTCTCCGACGTTAAATTTTCTTTCTTTCACCTTTGAATTAAAATATCGGGCGACCTTTTGCTGGTACGCAGCTACTCGGAGTTGGGATTTTTCCCGTTTCTCTTCAAGTGAGTCTAGGGACTCCATCATCAGTTGGCTATTCTGGTCCTGGTCGTATGTAGTTCGTCGGTGTGAGGGGGGATCTAACTCGACAGGCAACATAGCTTCATACCCGTATGCTAAGGAAAATGGGGTATGATCTGTCGTTGTTCGATGGGACGTTCTATATGACCAGAGCACTTCGGGAAACTGTTTTGGCCACGCTCCTTTAGCATCTTCGAGTCTTTTCTTCAGGGTGTCCTTAAGCATTTTATTTACTGCTTCAACTTGTCCATTTGCTTGTGGATGCGCGACTGAAGAAAAGCTTTTAACGATGCCATGTCTTTCGCAGAAGTCTGTGAATAAGTCACTGTCAAATTGGGTGCCGTTGTCTGAGACAATTTTTTGAGGCAAACCATATCGGCAAACAATGTTCTTGATGACGAAGTCAAGAAATTTCTTGGTCGTTATGGTAGCGAGCGGCTCAGCTTCGACCCATTTGGCGAAGTAGTCGACTGCTACGACTACGTACTTCACTCCACCCTTTCCCGTTGGCAGGGATCCAATCAAGTCTATTCCCCATACTGCAAAAGGCCAAGGACTCTGCATTTTTTTTAACTCGTTGGGAGCTGCGCGTGGGATCTTGGAAAATCTTTGACACTTATCGCATTTTTCCACAAACTCCATTGAGTCTTCGTTCATAGTCGGCCAAAAGTAACCCTACCTTAGAATCTTTTTTGCCAAACTTTGCCCCCCAGCGTGATCCCCGCAGAAGCCTTCATGTACCTCCTTCATCAACTCTTTAGCCTTTTCCGGTGTAATACATCTGAGCAGTGGCATGGAATATCATCTTCGGTATAGAACACCATCGACCAGTATATACCTAGCAGCCTGCCTTTGAAGAGTTCTGACTTTGTTTCTATCTGTTGGTAGTACTCCATTTTTAAGATACTCCAAGTAAGGAGCCATCCATGTATCTTCCATCCGGATTTCCATATTAGTCTCATCTGCTCGTATACTCGGCTCGCATAATCTTTCTACTGGCACAATATTCAAAGTGTCAGCGTCTTTCACGCTCGCGAGTTTGGCTAAGGCATCTGTGTTCGAATTCTGATCTCGAGGTATTTGCTGGAGGGTATACTTCTCAAACTAAGCCAACAGATCTCTAGTTTTGTTTAAGTAGGCCACCATTTTAAGGCCTTGTGCTTGATATTCCCCTAGAACCTGATTCACTACCAGTTGTGAATCACTGTAAATATCCAGCACCTTTATACTCATGTCTTTTGGGAATCTTAACCCAGCGAGGAGTGCTTCATATTCGGCTTCATTATTTGATGCAGTGAATTCGATGCCCTTCTGGCGTTATCAATATCACTCCCGCTCCTGCGTGAGATTCGTTGGACGATCCATCCGTGAATAACTTCCACGAGGGAGCTTTATCCTGGGGCTCAAGCGCACTAGACTCTTCGCACTGTTCATTGTCTGGGAGCTCAGTGAACTCGACAATAAGATCAGCCAAGACTTGTCCTTTTACTGCTGCTCGTGGTGAATATGTAATATC
Source organism: Humulus lupulus (assembly GCF_963169125.1). Classification (NCBI taxonomy): domain Eukaryota; kingdom Viridiplantae; phylum Streptophyta; class Magnoliopsida; order Rosales; family Cannabaceae; genus Humulus; species Humulus lupulus. The sequence goes on along the minus strand of NC_084797.1, from coordinate 164,099,550 downwards.
GAACTGCCCGAGTTTGACTACCCATTTTAATAAGCGTCCAGCTGCCTCAGGCTTTTGCAGAACTTGCCGAAGGGGTTGGTCGGTTAAGACTGTAATTGGATGGGCTTGGAAGTAAGGACGTAGTTCCCTTGAGGCCAAGATTAAACAATAAGCTAACTTCTCGATGGGAGGATACCTCAACTCTGCTTCGATTAGCCTTTTTCTTACATAGTAAACCGACTTTTGTACGCCTTCTTCTTCTCGTACCAGTACCGCACTAGCAGCAACTTCGGTGATCGCCAGGTAGATGAACAGAGTTTCTCTTTCAATAGGCTTTGATAAAATAGGAGGCTGTGCCATATGGGCTTTTAGGGCTTGGAAAGCCTGCTCGCAGTCTTCTGTCCATTCAAACTTCTTGTTGCCTCTAAGTATATTAAAGAAAGGGATGCATTTATCCGTCGACTTGGAAATGAATCTACTTAGTGCGGTAATTCTTCCAGTTAAACTTTGCACATCCTTGATCTTCTCTGGAGATTTCATGTCGATCAGGGCTTTTATCTTGTCGGGGTTGGCATCGATTTCTCTTGAATTGACAATAAACCCTAAGAATTTCCCTGATCCGACTCTGAAGGAACATTTGAGAGGATTTAATTTCATTTGGTACTTGTTCAATACATCGAAACATTCTTGCAAATCCTTCACATGTCCTTTTTCTTTTTTCGACTTTACCAGCATGTCGTCCACATATACCTCCATGTTTACTCCTATCAACTCCTTAAACATGTGGTTAACCAATCGCTGGTAGGTCGCACCTGCGTTTTTCAGTCCGAAGGGCATTACTTTATAACAGTATAACCCCGTATCGGTCCAAAAGCTGGTGTGATCCTCGTCAGGGGGATGCATACTAATCTGATTGTACCCTGAGTATGCATCCATGAAGGAGAGGATCTCATGTCCTGCAGTTGCATCGACCAGCTGGTCGATCCTTGGGAGTGGGAAGCAATCCTTTGGGCAGGCTTTATTAAGGTCTGTGAAATCCACATAGGTTCGCCATTTGCCGTTAGGCTTGGGAACCAGTACTGGATTAGAGACCCATGATGGATAAAACACCACCCGGATGAATCCATTCTCCTTCAGTCTTTCGACTTCCTCTTTTAAGGCTTTCGATCTATCCTTATCGAGCAACCTTCTATTTTGTTGCACGGGTGGAAAACTCTTGTTAACGTTCAGAACATGGTTGATAACTGCAGGATCTATCCCAGTCATGTCCTTGTGCGACCAAGCAAAGACTTCCTGGTTCTTCCCCAAAAATTCCACCAGTGCATGCTTCGTGGTTGCTTCTAAGTTTTTCCCTACCGTCACAACTCTGACGGGTCTTTTTCGTCAAGTTGGACCTCTTCCAAGTCCTCGACGGGTCCAACATTTTCTTCAAAATCCCCAAAGCGAGGATCTAAATCCCTATCCTCACTTTGGGCAGCACCCTATTTGGTGACTCCATCACCGGATTGGGCTTGAGTATCAATAGCCATTTGCAACCTATCTGTGGGAGTGCTCTTTGACGTTCCCCTCTTCGCCTTTGTGACTAAGGCATTGTAGCACTCCCTTGCTTCTCTCTGATTACCCAACACGCATCCTACCCTTGCGTCTGTCAAGAATTTCATGGCCAAGTGCCACACTGAGGTGACGCCCCGAAGATCAACCAGTATGGGCCTTCCAATGACGGCATTGTACGCCGAAGGACAATCGACTACTATAAAAGTAGCGAGTAATGTCCTAGTAGCAGGTGTTGTACCTGCTGTCACTGGAAGTCTGATTGACCCTGCTGGGGCGAGTCCATCACCAGAGAAGCCGTAAATTGTTTTGTTGCAGGGCTCCAAGTCCTGAACGGACAACTTCATGCGTTCCAGCGAAGATTTGTACAGGATGTTCACTGAACTTCCTGTATCAACTAGTACCCTTTTCACCATCATGTTGGCGATTTAAACGTCCATGACCAGCGGATCGGAATGTGGGAACCGGACATACTGGGCATTGCTATCAGAGAATGTTATCTCACCATCCTCTGATCGAGCCTTCTTTGATGCCCTGTCCTCCACAGTCATCATCTCGATGTCCTGGTCGTGACGTAGGGTCCGAGCATATCGTTCCCTCGCCTTTCCACTGCTTCCTACGAGGTGCGGTCCTCCACAGATGGTGAGTAAAGTGTCAGCTACGGTGTCAAGTTGCAAAGGTGGCGAGCGTTGGCGTGTGGGCGCATGCTCGTTGCCACCTGGAGCTTCTCGTTGGGAATTTCCCGAGGCCCGTATATAACTTCTGAAGTGTCCTTGTCTAATAAGGAACTCGATTTCATCCTTCAGCTGGTTGCATTCATTGGTATCATGTCTGTAGTCGTTATGATAACGACAGAACTTAGTAGTGTCTCTTCTTGAAATATCCTTTCGAATAGGGGCATGTTTCTTATAAGGCACACTGGAACTCGTGGCCTAATACACCTCTCCCTGAGACTCAATAAGGGCAGTGTAGTTAGTGAACCGAGGTTCATAATGATTGCCCTTGGCTCATTTATTGTCAGAGGTGGAAGGCTCCTTGTGCGGCCGTTTCCCCCCATTCTTGCCATTGCCGTTGCTGTTCCCGTTGCCTTTGCCGTTGCCGTTGGGTTTGGACCCATTGGCGGCCTTGGCGGGCTCGGCAGTCCCCTTATCTTTGCCTGGGGGCTTTCCTTCATTGGCGATGGCATCCTCGAGCATGATATATCGATCAGCTCGATCCAAAAATTCCTGGGTAGTCCTGACCCCATGCTTTCTGAGGCTATCCCAGAGGGGCGTGCGGCGCTTAACCCCTGCTGTTATGGCCATCATCTTGCCTTCGTCCCCCACTATTTTCGCTCCAGCAGCTGCTCGCATGAAACGCTGGACGTAATCTTTCAGTGATTCTCCGTCTTGCTGGCGTATTTTCACCAGCTAATTTGCCTCAGTTGGGTGCACACAACCCGCATAGAATTGTCCGTAAAATTCCTTCACGAACATTTCCCAAGAAACTATACTTGCAGGAGGGAATTTGAAAAACCACTCCTGTGCAGCATCAGAAAGTGTTGCAGGGAAGATCCTGCACCGAACGTCTTTGGACACTTTCTGAATGTCCATTTGTATCTCAAATTTGTTGACGTGAAATACCAGGTCACCATACCCATCAAAGTTCGGAAGCATAGGCATCTTAAACTTGCTAGGAGTTTCTGCCATAGCTATCCTCTGGACGAAAGGAGTGCCCTTTCTCCTATCGTGGTCGATATAAGATGTTCTTCCCTCGACCAGCTGTTGCATTGCCTGGTTGAGGGCATCTATCTGGGCCTGCACGGCGCCAGGAATTGCTGGGGCCTCTGGTGCTGGGGGAACGTACTCGTCATGCCGTTCCCGGCGATCGTTGAGTACGTCTCTTAAATCCTCATCTCTCCTCCGCTGCTCGCTATCTCCGAGCTGGTTAAAGACATTATTTTGTCTGGGCTGCCCCCCAGCATCACGTCTTTCGGGTTGGTCATCCCTAGGTGGTAGGCTTCTGCCCCCACCTCTTTCCTCATTTCTCCGACCGGCGTTTCCTCTGCCTGAGTCGACCTCATTATAATCATGGCCATTTCTGAATCTTGATTGGATATGATGGGATCGATTGTTCCCTTAGTTGCCTTCCCGGGCTGGAACCTCCTGAGCATTAGAGGGTGGCCTGCGTTGGTTGGTAGGGCCCCATGCATTATCATGCCGTGGGGTGCCTCGGACTGCAGAGCCTGTCTCTGAGTTCCTTCTGTTGCCAGAAGGACGATGTCCTCTGCTTGGAGGGTTTGGCTCGTCTCCCTTATGGCGTCTAGGACTGCGTGGCAGCTGCCCGGCCCTATTCTGCCTTGGTTGCGAGGGATTTTCATGACCAGCCTGGGATGGAGGCTGTGCCTCAGGGTCCTTTAGCGAGACATCGTTCTGAAGCATCGGTGGCTGCTCGGGCCTTTGGGGGCTCGAGGGTTGGATAGGCGGGCTAGGATTAGGACCCCTTTGGGGCGGCCCATTTGTAGGTTGATCAGGCTGCGATTAATGTATAGCCTAATTCCTAGCCAACTGTAGGGCTGCTTCGAGGGCTGCCATGGCCTCCCTCTGGCGACGGTCCTTCTCTGCCTGCCTTTCACTCAGTTCTAGGCGCTGTCGTTCAATCTCTTGTTGCTGCCGTGCCATAATCTCGGTAGCACTTTCCTGGCTGGCCCTCAGACTGGTCAATTCATCCTGCAATATTCCCAGGGTATTCCTCAGCGCCTCGGTATCTAACTCTTCCTCATCAAATTCTAGATGAGGCTCATCTTCAGTCACATTTGGAGGAGGAGGAGGCGGGTGAGATGGTGCAGCGCTAGCCGCCTGTCCAGTCTTCTTGGTAGTTTTCGCCATTGATATTTCAAACAATATTGTATCAAGCTCTCAATGAAAGCACCTGAATGTTGACCCTGATTTTGGTCAACTGACACGGAGTCAGAAATGCTTGATGTGGAAAGATATGTTGAAATGAGAATGATGACAAAAACAATAAAACACACAGGAAATTATAGTGGTTCGGCCCCAGAATCTGGTAATAACCTACGTCCACTTGAGCTGTTATTGATATAACATTAAAAGGAGTGATCAAAGAACTAGGGTTCAATGAGTTTCACAAACCTCTGAAGAAAAAAAGAATATATCCAATGTGATAGCTCTAATACACTTGCCAAGCTCTAATCTCAGATAGTTAGAAAGCAAAAAGGGTCCCCTTCCTTGAGCTATCCTTCTCTATTTATAGGCTCAAGGAAGATTACATTAATTTGTTACAAATATTCTTTCCTAAATAATCGGATACATAGGAAGTCATGGGAGATAATTTTGGATATGATTATAACTGCCTAAGATTTTCTCCAAATATAGCGAGTATACGACCAAGCTGGTCGTATATAACCGTTGAGCGTTGCGCCATAGACATCCTCCTGGTCGATGGTCGAACAAGACTCCTGCCAGATGTCAGCCACGTGTACTAAACATTTGCCATGTCATCCATGCTTGTTTTTTGGATAACATATAATAATTCAATTTAATTATTTATTTCATTTAAAACATTTGTCAACTACAATTTCTTTAAGGGCACTATTTCCAACAATCTCTCACTTGCCCTAAAGCAAATTGAGGCATCTCTTTTAATATGTCAATCATATTCTGCTGACCAATTTTGTCTAAAGTTTTCTTCAAGATTATTACATCAATTATATAAAATTATCTTGTATTCAATTATACTTCATTTCATGTTCTTTACCCTTTCATGATTTCTAGTTCTTCTAGAATAGTTGTTTCTCCATTGCTTTTGCAATGAGATGCTAGTTGTTTATTCTAGTCTAAAAACCTTTCCAGAATGTCAAAGAACTTAACTAAATCAAATAGCCTATTTAACTGCTCGAAGTTGTTATATATCCGCTTTTGTGGTGAAACATATAAATCAGAAACGTCTAACAAATTTCTAGATTAATGTGTTTCCTCCATAGTTATGGAATTTGAGTCTGATATCAATCTTGAAGATTTAATATCAGATCATCCATTGGGATTGTAGGTCTCTACCTAAATGCACATACATATAATCTCTATTATATTTAAGATACTCAAAAACTAAGTCCTCGTAATTTTTCAATGACTCAATCCATAATGGATTGAAAATTGCTGACTATTCCCACCGTTTAGCAAATGTCAATTTGAAAATATAACATTCAATACAATAAATAGTCTATCACTGAGTTGTAGGAATGTTGTCTCATGTTCTCTTTTCCAGTAAAATAATAAATGGAGATTTATTATTTAGATAATACATCCTCCTTACCGGGAAGGCAAAAAACCTTTCATAGAATTTGTAAGCTAAAGATACTAAGCTTCTTATCTATCTAAGTTGCTTGAGACAGAGCCTAAGGATTGTTCTTTCAATCTCTATAGAATTGAATGTACAGAACTTTCTTAGCTTTTCTAAATCTAGTATTTACAAATGTTCAACAAACCATTTATTTTCTATTGACGATTTCTCTACATCATTCCCAATTATTAGAACGTTGTCAATATTAAGAATAAGAATCACAATAGAATCTTTCTGGTCGAGATCTTCAAATGATTTTTTCATGCCAGCCATTCCCGTAAAGACTATTTAGACATTCATTTAAATTAATCTCATAATCCATGCATAAAGCAATGGATAAGAGTATGTAAATAGATTCAAGTTTGGTTACAGTAGAAGATGTTTATTCAAGTAATAAATTTTTCTTTTGGTTCATAGTCGTAGGCTATTAACCTAAATAAAGAAAAGTCTGTACTTTTCTCTATTCTCCTCTTCATCTTGAATATCTTGTTTCAAACTGAAGTTCAATGAACTTTAGTTGGATGTTCAAGAATCCAGATGTCATAGAATTCCAAATTTCATTTCTTCATTCATGGTGTTTCAACCATTATTTTTTGTAAAAACCTTTCCATTTCATATACTAGTATGTGAATGGAGTATAGTTAGATTGTGTTACACTCAATTTAACTATCTTTAAATTTGTAATGGAGTAGTTACTATCTAACGCTCCCACTACAACTATGTTATACAAAATTTGTGATATTCTTTGGTTTTATCATTGTTAATTATCAGTAACTCGCTTACTTGACTTGTAGTCATTATTTCTAGTACAACTTAACTAGAAAATATAGTGATTATAATAATCATGCTTCATTAAAGTAGCATTTAAAGAGATACAAACTCTTTTGTAATCTTTTATGATTATTAAACTGTTCCACAAAATGACTTTATGGAAAATTTTCAATTTTCATTTACATAACCACTTGTGAATCCCAACTTTCAAGTCTTTGATATTGTACAATCAAACATGTACAGAGTATAATAAGTGTTAAAGTTATAGAAATAATAAAGACGATAATGACTACTCATTATCTATTTAATCATATCCAATATGATTATATTCCATTTCAAAAATACTCATTTTGCTTAGCATTCTAGTTGTATGTGAGTTGGGTTTGAATTCAAAGTTCACATGCAAATTACTTGAATTCCAAATTTGAGTTTAGAATTCCTTTTGATCAGATCAAAGAAGTCTCTAAGTGACTTTACTTTGAATGTTGCATTAAAAATTTCTAGAAATTTTCTTTGCATTTGATCAAAATTAAACATATCTTAAATAGATGTCAATCAATATTGACATACTATTTATTATCTCTTTTAGCTTTGAACATTAAAATGTTCAACATACTAATCCACAATAAATTAATTTGAAAAGTTAACAGGCCGCCTTAGGGTAGGTCAGACTAACCCAAAATTAATTTTGAGACAAATCTCAATTTCATAAGTGAAAACTTAAAGATGCATTTTTCTATTTTGCTAATGAACTACCGCTAGTTTGGTCAAGATGCACTAGTCGTGCTCGAAAGCCTAGATACACCTTTGGATTGTAACCCATTATTTTCAATCATTGACTAAACTTAAGAGTGTGTCTTAGGGTCAGTCAAACATGAAATACATCTCTAATTATATTCTCATAAGAGAAGTCAACCTTGAGATAAAATAAACATATTCGGAAGTCTTTCTTTAGGGAGGCCGTAAACAGAGGCGACACGAGACCTTTCCTATGCCTCTCGATGTTCAACCAATAATGGACACCATGAGACTAATTGTCATAACTCCCTCTCCCACTCACTTTTTTTTGGAAAAGTGTGTTTTTCACAAAATCAATAGTTTTTTAATTTAGTTGTAAAAATAAATTTAATTATTTTTACCTAATGATATTCTATTAATTACTAATATAATTAAGAAAAACCAAAAACAAAATTATTGCCCTGAATTCTAATTCTAATTTTGCTTTAACTAAGAGAATATCTTTTTTATTTTAATAAGATATTTTCATTAAAACAATAAATTAAACAACTTTAATTTTGATTTACCATCTTAATTAATTAAGACTAAATTTATTATTATATGAATTATAACATATAAACATATAACAAAAATATATAGGACGTTCCTAATAGCATGTTTCTACACGAATGTAATGCATGTTAGTTGCATACTGTGTGGGTATATGAATTGCATGTTATAATGCATGAGAAAATATTAAACATTTTAATCACATTCAAATATTTATAATAAATAAATAAAATAAAAGTGGTTATGGTAATTTTTGGGTATTTCTTGAAAAATTACACACTTGCAAAAATATACATGAAAAATGTAACCTAGACTAATTAAGGCTTGATGAAGAGCACTTTGATCTTCAACCTTGAGATGTAGTCTTGTTGAGCCAATGCCACCCCTTTTTCCATATCTGTTTTGAATTATACAACTTTTTAATTATTTTAAACAAACTTTTAAAATAATTAAACTTTGGGTCTTAACACCCAAAAGTTTCCAAGGCCCAATTAAATTAAAATTCAAGATAATTTTAATATTGGATATCTTAATTAAAATAATTTTAATTATGGAAGATAACAATTAAAACAATTTTAATTAAGGTAAATAATCACCTTTATTTCAATTATAGAAATTACCAAATTAAAACTATTTTAATTCAATTTCTAATTATTTTTTAATTAAATGAATAATTAAAAAAAATTATGGTAACAACACTCTAAGTGTTGTGCCAAGGGGCGGCAGCAAAGGGTGGTCCGACGGTAGGGCTCGAATGAGTGTATGAGGCTCGCGGCAGGGGCACGGATGTTGGACGTAGGGGCGCAGCTACTGGGCGCAACTACATGGGTGTGTAGGGGCGCGACTGCTGGGCGCATGGGCGAGGCTACCTGGGTGCGCAGGGGCGCAGCTGCCCGGGTGCGCAAGGGCGCGGCTGCCTGGGTGCGTAGGGGCGCGTTGGTTGGCAGCACGCGAGCAGCTGGCTGGGCAACACCTCGAGCACAAAACATAATTTTTACACATAATTTTAAAGCAAAAATTTACAAAATTCCTATGCCCCAAAATGGCTTACACATTTCATCTAGAAATTTAAGAACAATTCATAAACCCAAAAGCACCATAAAAACAACCCTTAAGAATCTATCATCATGAAAATAAACATCTATCCATTCAATCATTTATCACATATAATAAAAAAATGCGTATAAACCCACACAGTAATTAATAATATCTTTAGATTAATGACCTGCTCTAGTACCAATTGTTGGAAAACCAATCAGAGCACGCAGCGAAAACTCATGCGTGGTGGGCCCATTGTTTTGTTTATTGAACAACAGAACAACAATAAAAAAAAATCAATGATCATATAAACAATTTATATGACTAAGAAAAAAATCCAGAAGCATTATCATACAATACTATTAATCATGCAAGAAATATGTATACAAATATACAATATATTCATATATGATATATAAACACCAAAAAAATCAAGAACATAAACTTTTACCTCTTGAAGCCTATCAAGTATCCTTGAGTCTTTTTTGTATTTTTAACAATCTTCCTATCCAAAGCTTTAAGCACTCAAACCACGATCTTTCGGAGTGTTTTCTACACCTCAAGATGTCTACACCTCAAAATGTGTGTGGGCACACATAGAACATGGGTTTGTATTTTAGGAATCGCAAGTATTTCTCAACACATGAGAACTTGGATTATGGTCTGAGAATGGCTAGAATAAAGAAGAAGAAATAGAGAGAGCTTTTGTCTAACAAAAACCTCTGAAAACTATTCTTAATTTTATATTATTGTATCCGATGTATTTTTTCTCTTCTTCTTCTATATCATATATATATATATAGATTTATGTTACCTTATTATTATCAATAATAATAGTAATATAAATATATTATAATAATGATGACAGGATTAGAAATTAGGTAATTGTCTAACTTACCGTATTTGAAAAAACTATTTTCAAATTATTAAATAATTAAATAAATAAAATAAAAACTACACTGATACAATATTTGTATAGGTAGTACATGCATGGCACAGTCATTGGACTGTGCAGGCATGTACGGCTATTTCCTTTTCAAGGATTTTGCATTTTTCTTTTATTTAATTATTTGACTAAAATCAATCTCCCACAAAATAAGGTGTTAATCTTTTTAAGGAAAGGATGACAACTATATTACAAAATTTAAATTCTAAATTCAAATTGATGATCAATATTATCATCATCTTTTAAAATTCAATAAATCAAAAACTATTTTTCAGTTACCAATTTTATTTTCTCCCACTTAAATAAAATAATTAATTTAAAAATGTTATTTATTTATTTATATATAAGAAATTTGAAAATTTATGTATTTAAATTAATAATTAATTCTAAATTAATTATTCAACCTCAATTATCATATAATTGCATATTTGACCCGAAGAATAAAATTCTTCTCAAATTCCCAAATTACAATTATACGCTTGTATCAACTCTTACCTTGATATGATATTGATAGAGCCACCATGATGACCTATGGACCTATAATATCAAGCTCCAATAAATATTAAATTATTAATCAAAGTTATTTGATTAAATAATCATATTTATTAATCTCATGTTTACTCCACTAAAAATATGAGATTGAACTCTTGATAACTATAGACATATATTTACTGAGTACTTTATTAAGAATAAAGTGTCCATTGATATAATCATTACACACAGCGTTAATCCTCTATTAATGGTTCATAATTAAAAGGGAATAAAATTACTGTTTTACCTTTTTAGCTATATCTTGTTCCTAGAGTACCATTGACTTTACTAGTGAAGGTTGCGTCACAACAAGTTTGCGACGAGAGCGTCATAACATTTTCAGTTCCAAAAGTCAACCCAATAGGGAGCAATTATTCAATGTATAAGAAGGTATAGATTCCATATCTGTTAAACTACATCCCCAGCCATATACATCATTGAGTCCCCAAGACAATTGTACTTAGCCTGATCAATCTGACAAACATTAACGCCTAAATCAAAGGATCATATGACATATATAGGAGTTCATAGTAACCTCAGGATTAAGATCATCATGTATATGATAATCATTTGATGTGTTTGATTAATACTTTGAAATGGTGTTTAATTGTAACGACCCAACTATTATAGACTTTGGACCATTAATAAGCTACTATACATAGACACTAATCTTAAGAAAACATACATATGAAATAACCATAACTTTATTTAAAAACTGCAAAGTAAAGGTTTAACATACATAAAAATTCATTTAGGATATGGGATCCCATTGTTTTGAAAATATTAAAATAATCATAACTTTAAACCTTAAAATTCGTTACAAAACAAAGTGCGGAAAATACATGTAAAGCATAATTTTAAATGAATAGAAACAACTTCATCCTCGAATCGTTCAAGCAGTCCACCAATTCCATTCTCCCTCAATACACATTCCCAAGCTGCCAAGAACCTTCCCGCCGCCATAACTATTTTCCTGCACATATAAAACATAAGGAATGAGCCTAATGCTCAGCAAGGAAAATCTACTACAAGCATGAAACATAATCATACACATAAACTATGAACATCTATCATATATCATCATTCTAACCCATATACATGGTATCTACTGGGGTTTGTTAACTAAGCAACAATAAGCCCCAAAAACATAAAAAAAATGTTGGGGTTTGCTATATAACAACTATAACCCCAAAATATAAAAGTGTTAGGGTTTGTTATATAACAACTATAAGCCCCAAAACATGCATATATCATAACACATAAAATCATACTATAACACTTTTATATAAACATAGCACATATCACATAAGAACTATCCTATTTTCCTTACCAAAAATACCGGGATGCTGAGAACAAGGTCGGGATTTTGGAACACTCCTAAAAACCATTAATAGGGAGGTGAGTATCCTAAAAGAAAAGAAATGAAAAGAATGAACTAAACCATCGGGAAGATACTTACCAACAAGAACCTCATGTTCAAAGAACTTAGATGCCTAACCAAGAATAAAGACTACTGAGTTAGGATTTGAGTAGAGAAAAACTATAAGAACTAATAAAACAATACAGAAAGGAACTAGAATTAGGAATACCTTTGAAATTGCTATACCCGAACTACACCTCGAAATCGAAATACACACTATGAACCTTACTTCCCAAGTGTTTGATAAGCTTATAATGATAAAGCTTATAACCCCAACCAAAGTGTTTAACACTCTAAAGTAAACCTAGCAGCTTGTAGGCTCTGAACTCATCTTGAAGAATGAAGAAATGGCTGGGTACTAGGTCCTATTTATAGAGTTCAAGAATGACAAGATCTTCATTTAGCTTGAATAAAATAATGGATTTTTAATTGAAAAACATTTGAATAATCGTTCAGCAGAGGCTGAAGACTTGGTAAAAAAGAGTCTGACTTATCAAGAGGTTTATGGAATAAAATGAGCTCGGTTTCAAAATCATTTGAAAATACGGCCCTAGAGCCGATATATCGCCTACCATAGGCGATATATCGCTTGGGCTCATATTCCCAAGGCTCGTCAAGGTTGTCATGCGAAGTTACGTGTTTTTCGTATCCTCGTGTGGCGATATATCGCCCCCTAGAGCAGCGATATATCGCATACGCTGAAATATTATACACGTAATTATACTTTTTCAGCCTAATTTGAATTGAGTAAACAACCTTGACTAAGTCCTTTAACGATTTCAAAACTGCTGGCAGACTCTAGAATTTTCAAATATTATTCTTAATAAACTATTCATCAAAAATACTTAATTTCCCATTAAACATACATATGACAAGTGTTATTATCTTATTGGTTCAATCTAAACCTTATAATTAAGTATAATAAATATCATCTCCATAATCAGTCATATTAATCAAACCTTAGGTTATAATCAATATTCTTAAACTATAGGTTAGACTTATAAAATCTACAAGTGTTACTACGAGTGTCCAACTAAGTCCCGGCTTTAACCAAAATCCACAGTAATAAACATACTACAACTACTACTAGCTATTACTATTACTACTAATATCTAACTAGCTAAGTAAAGTTCTTAGACTCTACAATTCTCCCCTACTAAACAGAATTTCGTCCTCGAAATTTACTTACCAAATAATTCCGGATACCGACCTTGCATGTCCTCCTCCAACTCCCACGTCACCTCTCGTTCAAAACTATTACTCCACAGAACTTTGACTATTGGAATACTTTTGGACCGTAACTGCTTCGTCCCTCTATCTAGGATGCTAACCGGTCGTTCCTCGTAACTCAAGTCTTTCTGGAGTGCTATCATATCGTACTTGCGTAGCATTGAGATGTGGAACACATTGTGGCTATCTGCTAGGGCTGGCGGTAGGACTAATCTATATGCAACTGCTCCCACTTTGTCCAATATCTCAAAAGGACCTATAAATTAGGGACTAAGCTTGTCTTTCTTCCCAAACCTCTTCACACCTTTCATAGGAGATATCTTTAGGAAGACTTGATCTCCGACTTTGAATTCCACATCTCGTCGCTTGGCATCTGCATATCTTTTCTGATGGCTTTGAGCAGCAAGCATACGCTGTCTAATTAGCGCTACTGCTTGTTGAGCTTTTCTAACAGCTTTGGGACCAAGAAGCTGCCTTTCTCCTACTTCGTCCCAATGCAATGGCGATCGGCACCTTCTTCCATAAAGCAACTAATAAGGTGCCATCCCGATCGTTGACTGGTAGCTATTGTTGTAGGAGACTCTATCAACAACAAGTACTTATTCCATGATCCTCCGAAATCAAGTACATAAGCGCGCAACATATCCTCTAAAATCTGTATCGTACGCTCGGACTGTCTGTCTGTTTGAGGATGAAAAGTTGTGCTAAGACTTAACTTAGTACCCATGGCTTTCTGTAAACTTCCCCAAAATCTCGATGTAAACACCGATCCTCTATCCGACACTATTTTTTTGGGGATTCCATGCAACCGTACTATCTCTTGGACATATATGTCTGCGTACTAATCCGTTGTGTATGAAGTTTTAACAGGCAGGAAATGAGCAGACTTCGTTAGTCTATCTATTACTACCCAAGTTGAATCATGCTTCCTGTTTGTTCGAGGCAAACCCGTCCCAAAATCCATAGCTATATTGTCCCAATTCCATTCGGGTACGCTAAGCGGTTGCAATAAGCCTGTAGGCTGCTGATGTTCTGCTTTCACTTGCTGGCATATTAGACACTTAGACATGAATTCTGCTATGTCCTTCTTCATCCCTGGCCACCAATAGATTGCCTTGATGTCGTGAGTCATCTTGGTCGACCCTGGGTTAACTGAGTACGGGGTACTGTGCACTTCTTCTAGAATCGCCATCTTAATCCCTTGATTATCTAGCACGCATATTCGATCCTTATATCTCAATAATCCTTGACTTGATATTGAGAAATCTATAGCCTTGCCTTCTCTGACTACATCCATATGTGTCGCTAGTGTGTCTTCATGCCCTTGCCCAATCCATATATCTTCTAGCAGATTTGACTGGATAGACAAATTAGCCAGCTTACCAACAACTATTTCTATTCTGGCACTGATCAGCTCCTGCTGTAGTGCCTTTCCCATTTCGGCTAGTGATGCTAAACTTCCGTAATTCTTCCTACTTAATGCATCGGCAACTACGTTTGCCTTTCCCGGGTGGTATAGGATTTCGCAGTCGTAATCCTTTACTAACTCTAACCACCTGTGCTGCCTCATGTTGAACTCCTTCTGAGTAAAGAAGTACTTTAAACTTTTGTGGTCCGTATAGATCTCGCACCGTTCTCCGTAAAGATAATGGAGCCAGATTTTCAATGCAAAGACCACTGCTGCCAACTCCATATCGTGAGTTGGATAGTGTTGCTCGTACTCCTTCAGCTGCCTTGAGGCGTAGGCTATTACCTTGTCTTTCTGCATCAGTACGCAACCCACCCCTTGCTTCGACGCATCGCAGTAGACTACAAACTTGTCGTTGGGTGTCGGTACAAAAAGTACTGGTGCTGAGCACAGCTTGTCCTTAAGCAACTGGAAGCTTTCTTCACATCTATCATTCCTGTTGAATCTTTGCTGTTTCCGGGTCAGGTTGGTGAGTGGAGTGGCTATCTTAGAAAAGCCCTCTGCGAACCTCCTATAATAACCTGCTAATCCCAGAACGCTCCTTACTTCGGATGTGTTCTTTAGTCTTGGCCAATCCTTCACGACCTCTACCTTTGATGGGTCTACTGCAACTCCATCCTTGGATATAATGTGCCCGAGGAACGCCACTTGCGAAAGCCAAAACTCGCATTTCTTGAACTTGGCGTAGAGTTGATGCTCCTCTAGTCGTGACAAAATCAACCTCAAATGTTCCTCGTGCTCGACTTCATCCTTGGAGTATACTAAGATGTCGTCGATGAATACTACGATAAATTTATCTAAGTAGTCCTTGAAGATCCTATTCATCAAGTCCATAAACGCGGCTGGTGCGTTGGTAAGAACAAAAGACATAACTAAGAACTCGTAATGCCCATAACGAGTTCTAAAAGCTGTCTTAGGAATATCTTCTCCCCGCACCTCGAGCTGATGGTACCTAGACCATAAATCAATCTTTGAAAATACAGTTGCACCTTGGAGTTGATCAAACAAGTCATCAATCTGAGGCAGCGGGTACTTATTCTTAATTGCTACTTATTTAGCTCGCGGTAGTCTATGCACATCCGAATACTTTCGTCCTTTTTCTTCACAAATAGAACCAGTGCTCCCCATGGAGAATGGCTTGGCCTAATAAAACCCAAGTCTAGGAGTTCTTGCAGCTGCGTCTTTAAGTCCTTGAGTTCTGTAGGTGACATCTGGTATGGTGCCTTGGAGATAGGCTTGGTGCCTGGTACTAATTCTATTATGGAGTCAATTTCCCGAGTCGGCGGCAATCCTAGTAAATCATCGGGAAATACTTCTGGGAATTCTCTTACAATGCGAACGTCTCCAACCTTAAGCGGTGTTTCCTTTACTACATCTGTGATGTTGGCTAAGAATGCTTAACACCCTTTTTCTATCATCCTTTGAGATTTGAGAGATGATATTAGCGGTGTACATAGTCTGGAAACCTGTCCCATGAAGCATAATTTCTGGCCGTCAGGAGTCTCAAACATCACCTTCTTGCGTTTGCAATCGATGGTTGCACAGTGCCGTGCTAGCCAGTCCATGCCTAGTATCACGTCAAAGTCCTTGATCTCTAGTTCTATCAGTTCTTCTTCTATTTCTATGTCCTCAATCTTGATCGGTATGCCTCGTACTATCCATGATGATAGAACTACTTTGCCCGAAGGAAACTCGGTTACAAACCTAGATCTAAATCTTTCACAAGGTTTGTCTAGTTTTTCTATCATTCCTAACGAGATATACGAATGAGTGGCTCCCGAATCAAATAATACAGAACATATATTATTGAGGATAGAAACCTGACCTGTGACCACCTCATTGCTAGCATCAGCCTCTCCTTGGGTTAAGGCAAAAACCCTGGCAGGAACCATCTTATCTTCCTTTTTCCCTTCTGTCTTGAGCTGAGGACATTCTTTCTTTCGGTGTCCCTCTTGACCACAGTTGTCACATCCTTTGGTGTTTGCCCTGCATTCCCTAGGATGTTTCCTTTGGCACTTAGCATATGGCGGGTATTCTACATAACCCGGCCTATTACCTCCATCATTTGTCTGGGCCCTTTTATCGCTGTCGGACTGCTTATCGTCAGGATGCCTTCTTTTCTGACCGTTGTTGTTGTTGGACTGATTGTTGCTATTGTGGTTGTTGTTCCGACTTGTCTGAGATTGACCCTACTGTCTAGGCTCAGGCTTATTGGCTTCTTCTTTACTAACTTTAGCCTGCAGCCTTTCTACTTCTATTTTCGTCTCTAGAACGTCGGCATAAGTAGTATTTCCTGGATTCGCTAACTTAACCCCTAGCTCGATCTTTGGTCTAAGTCCTCTAACGAACTTAGACACCCTCGATAGTCAGTTGAAATCATTTCCAGTGCGAACTTAGCCAAACGGTCAAACTGCCGAGCATACTCTACCACTGATAAACTTCCTTGCTTCAGGCCAGCGAACTCTTCAACTCTTGAAGCGAGTACAGTCGAATTATAGTACTTTTTGTGGAACAGCTCCATCCACAAATCGAGTCCAAGTCATGGTGGCAACATCATGCGTCTGTTGGACTAAGTCCCACCATATCCTGGCATCTTTCTTGACCAAGGACGAAACGAAGGATATGCGGTCCGCGTTTCTGAGGTTCAAGTGCGTCAGGATTGGCTCCACGTTTCTTAGCCACTCTTCTGCCTTGAAGGGGTCTGTAGTCCATTCAAAGTTCAGAGCGTGTTGCTTATGGAACCACTTGTAAACTGGCTCCATGTGATGTACTGTATACGGCGCATAATTCGCCATTGGCCATCCCCCATATGGACCAACTTGTTGGGGTGCTGAGGCCATTTTCTATGGCTGTGGCTGTGGCAGAGGTGGAGGCTGAGTCTAGGGCTGAGCCTGTTGTCACTGTTGCTGCAATAGTTCCTCAACTTGTTGTTGCAGTCTGGAGATCTCCACAGTGTTGTCAGCTGGCGACGGTGGCGGTGGCGCGTTGCGGCTGGCAGTAGTACGCACTCCCCTTCTGCAAACTGGAGGGGCTTCATTGTTCACCGAAGCAGCGTTGGAGGCATTTCCATTGGTGCGAGCAGATCTTTGGAGCAACATCGCAGCAGAGTTCTTACAGTTGAGAGAAACATGTCAGAACTTTACCCTAATATGCTCTAAGGCAAAATCTTAATCTAAACAAACATAACTTGGACCTATTGATTATGACTTCTTATGAAAATTATATACATCTTCTTTATTATTAGAGTGGGTTTCTATACTTAGAAAAACAAGCCATCTTTATTATTTCTAAGTCTGTTTCTAATCATCCTATATGACTTAATTCTTAGGCTCGAAACTCATCTTTGTTCCAAAGTTAACCATATTGAGAGAGGTCTGGGATTAGTAAAATCGCTCCCACTACTATGGCCCCCTAACTCTCAATATAGAAACTTGGTTCATTGATTTGTATCCACCCTCACCGAACTTAGTCATTATTTATTTTACTTATTATTTAGTATGATTGCAAAAGAAAATCAAACTCATACATGATAAGAAAATAACCATGATATTAATTTGGAAAAGAAAGTTTTCACTATTTACAACCATAAAAGAAAACAAATAATAAATTAAAACAAACAATAAAAATAATTATTCTAAAAATCGAGATCTTCATCGTTAGCTATACATATAAACATAATAACTATAACTAAAACACTTACTTGGGGGTCAGATTCGAAGCCTTGAGTGTGTGTATCGAGGAGAACTTCATGGGAATGAACTGTTGTTCTGATACCAACTGTAACGACCCAACTATTCTAGACTTTGGACCATTAATAAGCTACTATACACAGACACTAATCTTAAGAAAACATACATATGAAATAACCATAACTTTATTTAAAAACTACAAAGTAAAGGTTTAACATACATAAAAATTCATTTAGGATATGGGATCCCATTGTTTTTAAAATATTAAAATAATCATAACTTTAAATCTTAAAATTCGTTACAAAACAAAGTGCAGAAAATACATGTAAAGCATAATTTTAAATGACTAGAAACAACTTCATCCTCAAATCATTCACGCAGTCCATCGATTCCATTCTCCCTCAATACACATTCCCAAGCTGCCAAGAACCTTCCCGCCGCCATAACTATTTTCCTGCACATATAAAACATAAGGAATGAGCCTAATGCCCAGCAAGGAAAATGTACTACAAGCATGAAACATAATCATACACATAAACTATGAACAACTCTATCATATATCATCATTCTAACCCATGTACATGGTAACTATTGGGGTTTGCTAACTAAGCAAACTATAAGCCTCAAACTACAATGAGGTTTGCTAGTTAAGCAACTATAAGCCCCAAAAACATAAAAGAATGTTGGGGTTTGCTATATAACAACTATAAGCCCAAAACATAAAAGTGTTAGGGTTTGTTATATAACAACTATAAGCCCCAAAACATGCATATATCATAACACATAAAATCATAATATAACACTTTTATATAAACATAGCACATATCACATAAGAACTATCATATTTTCCTTACCAAAAATTTTGGGATGATGAGAACAAGGTCGGGATGTTGGAACACTCCTAAAAACCATTAATAGGGAGGTGAGTATCCTAAAAGAAAAGAAATGAAAAGAATGAACTAAACCATCGGGAAGATACTTACCAACAAGAACCTTAAGTTCAAAGAACTTAGATGCCTAATCAAGAATAAAGAATATTGAGTTAGGATTTGAGTAGAGAAAAACTATAAGAACTAATGAAACAATACAGAAAGGAACTAGAATTAAGAATACCTTTGAAATTGCTATACCCGAACTACACCTCGAAATCAAAGTACACACTATGAACCTTACTTCCCAAGTGTTTGATAAGTTTATAATGATAAAGCTTATAACCCCAACCCAAGTGTTTAACACTCTAAAGTAAACTTAGCAGCTTGTAAGCTCTGAACTCATCTTGAAGAATGAAGAAATGGCTGGGTACTAGGTCCTATTTATAGAGTTCATGAATGAAAAGATCTTCATTTAGCTTGAATAAAATAATGGATTTTTAATTGAAAAACATTTGAATAATCATTCAGCAGAGGCTGAAGACTCGGTCAAAAAGATTCTGGCTTATCAAGAGGTTTATGGAATAAAATGATCTCAGTTTCAAAATCATTTGAAAATACAGCCCTAAAGCCGATATATCGCCTACCATAGGCGATATATCGCCTAGGCTCATATTCCTGAGGCTCCTCAAGGTGGTCGTGCGAAGTTACGTGTTTTTCGTATCCCCGTTTGGCGATATATCGCCCCTAGAGCTGCGATATATCAGCATACGCTGAAATATTATACATGTAATTATACTTTTTCAGCCTAATTTTAATTGAATAAATAGCCTTGACTAAGTCCTTTAACGATTTCAAAGCTGCTGGCAGACTCTAGGATTTTCAAATATTATTCTTAATAAACTATTCCTCAAAAATACTTAATTTCTCATTAAACATACTTATGAAAAGTGTTATTATCTTATTGGGTCTATCTAAATCTTATAGTATAATAAATATCATCTCCATAATCAGTCATATTAATCAAACCTTAGGTTATAATTAATATTCTTAAACTATAGGTTAGACTTATAAAATCTACAAGTGTTACTACGAGTGTCCAACTAAGTCCCGGCTTGAACTAAAATCCATAGTATTAAACATACTACAACTACTACTAGCTATTACTATTACTACTACTATCTAACTAGCTAAGTAAAGTTCTTGGACTCTACATTAATCAAGTTTTAACAAATCACATCTAGTTCAGTTCTACATACTCTCAGCATGCAAAGTACCTCCACTAAAGTATCCTACTACACTAGTAACCCAGATCTAGGTCACATGTATTCATAATACTAGTGGACCGTAATAGCAGTAATTAATCTAAAGATTCCATAACTTTATTTTACTTCAAACTATTTAAGTTCATTATCTTAATCTCGATCCTCCCATAGCAATATGAGATTAAGACAACATAGATAAACTTTGGCATTTTCTGATATTCATTTAATATTATCATATAATACCAGACATAGTCTACATATAATAATTCAATTCAATTATTTTTTTCATTTAAAACATTTGTTAACTACAATTTCTTTAAGGGCACTATTCCCAACACTAGAGTGTGCAAGTGCAATTGAGAGTTTGATGTATGTCGCTCATTGTACTAGAGCGGACATTGCATTTGCGGTTAGTAAACTAAGCAGGTTTACTAGCAACCCAAGCATCTTACTTTGGAAGGTTGTGGAAAGAGTATTTGGATACCTTAAGAGGACCAAAGATTTTTTCCTCCAATATTCTATGTTTCCTAAGAAACTTAAGGGATATTCCGACGGAAGTTGGATATCCAGTATAGGAGATAATCTCTCCACAACAAATTGGGTTTTCACCCTTGGTGGGGTTGCCATTTCTTGGGGATCTAAGAAACAAACATACATATGTCACTAAACCATGGAGTCCAAGTTTGTAGCTTTAGCAGTTGCCGACAAAGAGGCCGAGTTGCTAAGAGATCTCATTTTGAAGATATCAAAAACCGTGGTTGATGTATCGACGATTTTGATACATTGTGATTATCAAGCCACATTTATTAGAGCTTAAAACGGGATATATAATGGGAAGTTTAGACATATAAGTGTAAGACATGACTATGTTAGGGAATTGATTGATAAGAGTGCCATATCAATTTCATATGTCAAATCTTGTGAGAACTTAGTGGATCTATTTACCAAACCTCTTAGGAAAGATTTGGTAAGTTATACAAATAGAGAGATGAGACTAAAACTCATTGACCAATAGATTCTCCAATGATGACAACCCAAATCACAACTTGTATACATCAAGTGTAGAGTTCAATGGGTAAGAACAAGTCATTGATAAGAGAATAGTTACAACATTAACAACTTAAAGGTCCTAACTGAAAGAATACCTTAGCATTTCGGTAGAAGCTTTGTAGTGTTTTCACTAAGATAAAGTTCAAAACCAAAAGGTAATTTATATTATGCACTAATATCATTTGGATAGAGGAATGAGGATGTATTTAACCAAGTTGGGGATCGTTATGATTGGTTAAAAACATGGTGAAATTGGTTAGGCATGAAGAGGTGCAAAACCATAACGATTTCACTAAAGTCAACATATTTTAGTTGACTTTCGATATAGGCATTTATAAATCATCTTTTTGGATCTAAAGTGTTTCTTTGGAGTATATAGTAGTACCCAAAAAGTTTGGGAGCATTTGGGGATGTTTTGAGACAAGTGTTGGAGCGCCAAGTCAGAGGCATCAACGTTGCGTCGCCTCCGAGAGGTAATCTGAAGTTTAAGTTTTGAGTTTTCTTAAGATTTTAAGTATTGGAATTTTCACTGAATTCTTAGTTCCTAGGGGTTTTTGGTTAGATTTTTCAGATGATTGTATTGCTCTGAGTGTACTATTGAGATGTAGAGGCTCCATTTTGGCTTTGATTCACATTTATGCTGGATTTTGATTATTTGGGCTTGGGGAAAATGTAGGAAAATTGTTGGGGTTTCTGAGTTTGCGAAGTCACGCCTTGGCGCTGTTCTTGAGCATCACGGCCCACATGAACTCAGAGACCTAAGGGGATTCACTAAATCGCCTTAGCGCTGCGGCGTTGGGTAGAGTGCGCTGCGGCCGGTGTCCAGGAAATAGAGCTAGGATGCTCTCTGACTTGTAGAGGGTCACGGCACCTCTTAGGAGCGCCATAGATCAAATAGAAAATGTTGGCCAAATAGGGTTTTTAAGCTCAGGAACTCAAACTTAAGAGCTCAGGAAGGATTCTACTACCCGATTTAGTAGAATTTGAGGTCCCGGAGGCTAGTATGGTACTCTAAAGCTTTTAATTGGTTTAGGTTTTATTGGTTATCCATTATTTCATATTGACTAGGTTATACTACTAAGGTTCGGGATTAAGGATCATACTTGGGATCGCCTTATACTTTCAGCTCAGGACTCGAGGTAAAAAATCTACACCTGGGTTGTGATCGAGGCTTGGACCCCTATTAACGAATATGATTATGACTGTGATTATATGTGAAAGTGTGATTATATCTCTGTTTGAGAATATTTGGTTAGGAATGCTTGTTTATGCTACAACTTATTGTGTGTTATGCAATCTTTTCATTTGTTTATGTTAGATTTTAATGTCCGACCTAAGGGAGCTAGGGCTGACAATAAGCGTGCGAAACGCAGCTTGGCCTTAGCGTGTCAGGGTCAGCTATATAACCAGAGGACTCGGCCTAACGGTGTTGGGCCTAAACGTCACTAAAATAAACAGAGAGACATTCGCACTTAACTAACTATATTGAATGTTGAGATTAAATTATGTGTTGAATTGAATGATCTAAGTCTATTGTTTGCATACTGCTATTCATTTGTGTTTTTTATTTAAGTTTTCTTGCTGAGCCTTGGCTCATGGGTGCTATGTGGTGCACATAAGGGAAAAGGAAAGCTGGACCAGCCGTGAGTTGGAGAACTTTAGGGGCAGCGTGTACATTTGCAGCTACTCGACCGCCACGGCCAAGGAATCAACAAGGCCTAGAGCCAACTTAACTTTTTCCGCTTAGGCTAGCTTACTTTGTAATTATTTTGAAGTTGTATATGCCTTGTAAACACTTATTTTTGGGATCCTATGTACAGTATCACACTTTTTAATTAAAAACAACTATTCCTGCGATCAAAATATTTTAACCTTAATTTGTTAATTAACCTTAGTAACACGTTTATATCCAAATGACTTGATTAGCAAGTCCAGCACTATTTAAAATACACAGTGTAATGGTCTTGGCTATCTAGGGCATTACAACTCTGTATCAGAGTGATATAGGTTTAAGGGTTCCTAAAGACTGGCTTGGCATGTACACTCGTCACTAAAGACAAGCTCAACTCAGGGTTTGGTAACTATATATGTGATTATATGTTTAACTATTCAAATGAAATATGCCTTATCTGCTTGTTTATTAGGAAGCATTAGATATACTGATAGGCCTGGCCCTTGATTGCTATGTTTATATGATAAGGCATGCTTATTAGCAT
The DNA here is from genome assembly GCF_963169125.1 of Humulus lupulus. Classification (NCBI taxonomy): domain Eukaryota; kingdom Viridiplantae; phylum Streptophyta; class Magnoliopsida; order Rosales; family Cannabaceae; genus Humulus; species Humulus lupulus. The sequence continues at coordinate 164,075,902 of NC_084797.1, read as the reverse complement.
CGCTACTATATATTGATAATTGTTGAAATGACTGTTAGCATTGTGATTTCATACTGTTGCTTGATTGTTGGAATTGGACCGTGGGATGATTTTAAAACCTGTTATCAGTGCCTGATCAGCCGAGTCATTGATTGCAGATAAACTTGGAGTGTTATGCCTCCAAGGTGATCAGTTCGACTAGTCGGCGCTAAGATCTAGGCTAGAGATGATAACCAGGGTCAGAACCCTCCACCAGTCCCTGAGAACTAGCAGCAGACGCTTGCTGATATGCAAGCTAGAGTTTAGAGTCAGAGAGAAGAGATTCATCTTCTGAGACAATAGGTTCCACCACAGAATGCTGCACTAGACTTTCCATGTATTGTGGCACCAGTAGTACAGCAGCCTGAGATTGGGACTAAGTGAGAGCTGTTGTACGAGAGATTCAGGAAGCAATATCTTCCAATTTTTTAGGGAGGACCATATCAATTTAAAGTCGAACAATGGATGAGCCTGACCACCTCCATCCTGGACTTTATGAGGGTGGTGGGTAATGATAGGGTGGCTTGCGCCATTTACATGTTTCAAGATGGTGCCCGCATTTGGTGGGAGGGTGCATCCCAGAATCGAGATGTTTCTACCATGAGTTGGGATGAGTTTAGAGACTTGTTCAATCAGAAATACTACACTAATATCGTTAGGGCATCAAAGGTGAATGAGTTCACCAGTTTTGTACAGAGCAGCATGACAGTTACTGAGTATGCCTTGAAGTTTGATAGGCTGGCAAAGTTCGCACCTGATCTAATGCCTATAGATGCAGCCAGGCAAGATAAATTTGTCAGGGGGCTGAACGTTATGATAGCCCAAGATGTGTGGACTACCTCAGTACCTGGGGAGATTACTTATGCCCAAGTGGTTGAGAAGGCCCTTACAGCTGAGGAGGCAGAGAACAAGATATGGAGGGAGAGTGTTGCAGGACAGGATGTTCGGAGGGCAGTGCCTCCATTTGTGGGATCAGGTAGGGGCAGAGGCCCTAGTGGTCAGAAGAGGAAGACCCCTGACACCTCGACCATTGCTGGTCCGAATAGGAGGGGTCGGGGTGTCCAGGGCGGGAGCAAGACATGGAGGAGTTACCCAGAGTGTGCTAGATGCAGGAAGCGCCATATGGGTGAATGTCGGGAGAAAGCATGCTACTTGTGCATGGTGATTGGGCATCTCAAGAAAGATTGCCTGACTTTGAAGAAAGAGGAACCAAGGAAGGCGAACAGCTTGACTCTAGCTCGAGTGTTCGCCTTAACTCAGGCAGAGGCTGAGGCTAGTCCCTCAGTGGTGACAGGTCAGCTTTCTAATGCTGGCACTCCATAAATTGTATTGATTGACTCTAGTGCTACACATTCATTTGTGTCTAGCAAAGTGATCGATTGATTGTGTAGGCCATGTGATTATTACACTGCGAGGTTTGCGACTATATTACCTACAGGGGAGCTGGTAGTTTCTAGGAGATGGGTTAGGTCATCCACAGTGATGGTGGACAACAAGGAACTATCTATGGACTTGATTGAGTTCTGTATGGACGATTTTGATATGATTTTGGGAATGGATTGGTTAGTAAAATATGGGGCAACTATAGACTATAAGAAGAAAATGGTGACATTTGGGCCTAAGGGTGAGGACCCCTTTGTTTTTGTTGGTACCATGCATGGACCCCGCGTTCCTATGATATCAGCATTGAGGGATAGATGCCTATTACAAGGAGGTTGTATAGGTTTTCTAGCCAGAGTGGTGGATACCAATAGAGTCATGTCAGTGGGACTAAGGGAGACCATTGATTTGTGAGTTCTTGGATGTGTTCCCTGAGAACTTACCGGGACTGTCGCCGCACTAAGAGATCGATTTCGTCATCGCGTTAGCACAAGGTACAGATGCGGTGTCAAAGGCACCATACATAATGGCTCTGACAAAGCTGAAGGAGTTGAAGGTACAGTTTCAGGAGTTATTGGACTTGGGATTTATTAGACCTAGCTTCTCACCGTGGGGCGCTCCAATTTTTTTGTGAAGAAGGATGAGACCCTGAGGAAGTGTATAGATTATAGGGAGTTGAACAAGTTGACCATCAAGAATAAGTACCCACTACCAAGGATAGACAACCTATTTGATCAGTTGCAAGGTAAAACATTATTCTCAAAGAATGATCTTCGATCTTGTTATCACCAGTTGAAGATCAAGGATGAGGATGTCCTGAAGACGACCTTTCGCACGAGGTACGGGCATTACGAGTTCCTGGTCATGTCATTTGGATTTACCAATGCCCCAGCAGCATTTATGAATCTAATTAACAGGGTGTTCAAAGATTATTTAGATCAGTTCATGATTGTCTTCATTGATGACATCCTGGTTTACTCTCGTTCAAAGGCAAAGCATGAGCAGCATCTCCGATTGGTATTGCAGAGATTAAAGGAGCACTAGTTATATGCTAAGTTTAAGAAGTGTGAGTTTATGCTACCAAAGGTTACATTCCTTGGTCATATTGTCAGTTGAGACGGGATTAAGGTGGATCTGGCCAAGGTAGAAGTAGTTAGAGATTGATTGAGACTAAAGAATGCCTCGGAAGTTAGGAGTTTCCTTGGGTTGGCGGGATATTACAGGCAATTTATGGAAGGATTCTCAAAGATTACCACACCATTGAACGAGTTGACGTGGAGAATCTGAAGTTCGTGTGGTTAGACAAATGTGAGAGTAGTTTCTAGAAACTGAAGTGGCGATTGATTATTGCTCCGATGCTGAGTCTTCCTGTAGACAGAGATAAGTTTGTGGTGTATTGTGATCATCAAGACTGGGATTAGGATGTGTGTTGATGCAGAGTGGGAAGGTCATTACCTACGCATCGCGACATCTAAAGGATTATGAGCAGCGATACCCTACTCATGATTTGGAATTAGCAGCTGTGATATTTTCACTAAAAATGTGTCGACAATACTTATATGGAGAGAAGTACGAAATATATACTAATTACAAGAGCTTAAAGTATTTCTTCACCAAAAAGGACCTAAACATGAGACAGAGATGTTGGCTAGAGTTGGTAAAGGATTATGAATGTGAGATCCTTTATCACCCAAGGAAAGCCAATGTAGTGGCAGATACTTTGAGCATGAGGGGGCCAACACAGTTGTTTAGCTTGAAGCAGATATCAAAGGAATTGGCAGAAGATATGATGAGAGCGTAGATAGAATTAGTGGTGGGTCAGTTGGCCAATATTACTTTTCATTCCACCCTCTTGAAGAGAATAAAAGAGGGCCAAATGAGTGATACACAGTTGAGGAAGCTTAGGGAGGATGTCTTATGTAACGCCCTGGATAGCCAAAACTGCTACACTGTGTACTTGTAAAGTGCAAAACTTGCTAATCAATCATTAATTTAAGAACGTGTCATTAGTTTAAGTGTTCTAGGGTTAAAAGACATTTTGGTCTCTAAAGATACATTTTTTAAATTAATAAACAGTTTACAGAAGGGATCCCCAAAAGATCAGTGTTTAAAAATTGGTTTGCGAAACTCAACAGTTAAAAGCATACATTAGCCATACTAAGGCAAAATACAAGGTTCTGGTCCTCTTGTTCCTGTAACCTCCTCAACCGTGGTGGCTGAGCGGCCTGCCATGTACATTCACCCTGCAGAGCTCTCCAATCAGGGCTGATCGATCTTGCCTTTGCCCTTACCTGCACCACGCATCACCCGTGAGCTGAGGCCCAGCAAGAAAACAACATACACAACATATACAACAATCTCAAACAGACATTCTAGTAAGCATGTTTAATTATCCAATCCATAGCATATAAGTATACTCCAAGGTACAAATAATATCATCCACACTTAGATTATTCAACAATCTCATCTATAGCCAAATACAATATTCAATTTACACAAATACTAGGGCCGACACCTTAGGCCGCACCCTCTGTTTAACCCACTAACTCCGACCCTTAAACCGAGCTCAGTGCATAATAAGCTGTCCTCGGATACCAGTGTCTGAGCCGTGCCAATTGCACAAGTTAACCGTGGCATGCTTAGGCCGTTGGTTTACAATTTACATGGCATAATACCATTCTTTCAACCATGTATATTAGGGAGCCCTTAGTCTCGTTCAAATATTCAACCGAGTGTAGTTTTCTTACCTTTAATCTTTCCGGTTTTGGATTATGAGCAACGCCCCTCAAGCACGATCCAATCCCGAGCCTAAGCCTTTATCACCTAGTCACAACCAAAGTATAGGGTCTCATTAAAACTCAAGTTAGGGTTTCCGATCACAAAACTAACTTCCGGGAAAACAAATCCCACCAAGCATGGTGATGGAATGGTTCCCGAGCTTCCTAGGCTTGGTCTAAGTCCTTAAAAACCCTAAAAGATCAAGTGGGCAACCAAGGGCTGCGGCCCTTGAAGCTTAACCATGGCCCTAGCCTCAAAACAGAACCAAGGGTCACCCTGGAAAAAACACGCGCCGCGGTGCTCGCCCCTGGCCGAGCCTCCTTGGCTCATTTTCAACCTAGGGTCGCAGCGCTCTAGAACAGAGTCGCGGACCTTCCCTTCGAACCCAGAAAACCCACCATTTCAAGGCTCAAAACCTCAGCCAAAACCACCCCTAAACTCCCTAATTCAACACCCAACATTACCACAACTTATTACACAACTTATGCTACACCATTCAACAGAAATTCAGCTCAATAACCCATAGAAGTATCACTTTCAATCCTTGAAACTCTAAGCACATAAACACCCAATTTTAATCAATCAAAACTCAAACTCAAATCATTAATTCATGAAACAAAGCTTACCTTCTTTATTGAACCCTTCCTCTAGCCAAAACCCAGCTGATTCCAAGGATTTCCCCAGCTCAATTCCACCCTAACCATCAATTGAACAATACCTCAATACCCAGCTGAAACTCAAGTTCTAACCACAAAAGGAAGGAAATTCATGCTTACCTTAGCCCTGATTTAATCCTTGATTGTTTGCTGAGCTAAACCTCTAATTTGCCCCTGAATTCCTCCAAGTTTCCAGCAATCCTTTAGCTCCAATGCCCCAATTTTCCCCTGTTTTTCCCTTGAGTGTTTCTAGTTTAGTTTCCTTTGTTTTTTTCTTGGGAGTGAGAGAGAGAGAGTAACCAGCTGAGTTGGAAATTAAGTCGGTTTATATTTTTCCTAAAGGCTTCCTAACTTTTGTCTTACTTGTTAAGTTAATCCCAAGGCTCGGGGTGTCGGAACCGTCCTCGAGGCCAAAACGGTAAAATCCCCCAATATTCCCACCTAGACATCCTAACCTCAAATATATCTCCATATATTTATTTTCATGACCCCGATAGTCTAAATCACTACCCGGTACCCCTGACTTGTCCAAAGTCATATTTTAAGTCCCGTTGTGACTTTTCCCGCTATCTGACCCTAGGATCGTCTCGAGTTGCGCTCTATGAACCTGCCCACATAATAATGTGGTTCTCACATATATCACATAAATATTTCATATTATCACATAATATCATTAATTATCATATAACCACCATGAATCGCATATTCACACATTTAAATCAATAATATTCATTCTAATCCCATTTGTGCCCTCCCGGCACACTAATCAAGGCCATTAAGCCTTATTAGCGAATTTGGGTCGTTACAACTTAGCTAGAGTAGCTAAGGATTATTCCATTTTGGAGACAAGTTTGCTGAGATATAAGGATTAGGTCTGTATTCCGATGGATATATGTATCAGACGAGAGATCCTTGATGAATCTCATACCAAACCATATTCATACATCTAGGCACCATGAAGATGTATCAGGATCTATGGTGGCTGTACTAGTGGCTTGGGATGAAGAAGGACATGGTCGACTATGTAGCGAAGTGTTTAACCTGTCAACAAGTAAAGGCTAAGCACCAGTGGCCAGTGGGGTTGTTACAGCCTTTGGGTATTCCCGAGTGGAAATGGGAAGATATTACTATGGATTTTGCGGGAGGCTTGCCCAGGACAGTGGGGCAACATGACTCCGTATGGGTGATAGTGGATAGATATACCGAGTCAGCTCACTTTCTGCTGGTGAGGACAAATTATAATGTGGACCAGTATGCAGAGCTATATGTGAGGGAGATTGTACATCTCCATGGGATTCCAAAATCTATAGTGTCAGACCAGGATCCCATTTTTACCTCCAAGTTTTTGGGTAGCTTACAGATTGCTAAGGAGGCTCAGGTGAAGTTCAGTATAGCCTTTCATCCTCAGACAGATGGGCATTCTGAGAGAACGATTCAGATATTGGAGAACATGCTTAAAGTATGCATGCTAGACTTTGAGGGGTCTTGGAGTAAGTATCTCCTGTTGATAGAATTTTCATACAATAACAGTTATCAGTCAATGATTGTAGTAGCTCCATGCGAGATGTTGTATGGAAGGAAATGTAGGTCGCCTATTCATTGGAATGAGATGGGGGAAAGGAAGTATTTGGATCTAGAGATGGTTCAGAAGACTAATGAAGCTATTGAGAAGATTCAAGCTCGAATGCTCGCCTCACAAAGCAGATAGAAAAGCTACATTGACCCTAAGCCTTTGTTTGTTAAAGATGAAAAGTGGAAGGAAGGAACCATTTGGAGAGAAAATTGGAGAGAAGATAAAAAGAATGGTGGTTTGGTAGGAGAGAAAATAAGGAAGGAAAGAAAAATGAAGAGAAAAAAAAGCGGTGGGGTCCACACTAAAATTTTTCTCTCCAAATTGGAGAGAAAATATAGAAGAAAACATTGTAGGCTTTTTATGCCCATAATACCCCTTATAAATTGACTAAAAAAATTTAGTAGTATTTTTTAATATATTATTGCTAAAATAAATATTTTTAAATTATATTTTTTACCTTAAATATAAAATATTTCAACACATAAGTACTACTTAGGTTTATTTAAATTTGTTCTTAGGTTTATTAAATTATTATCATTTTAGCTATAAAAAATAATTTTATAAAATCACACATCATCAACAATGATAAATAATATTCCATGTGTAATAAAACATACACATACCATCCTTATCAATTATTTTATAATTATAATTATATGTATTGCCAACTATTTACTTTATCTTCATAATAAGTTTGAAAAAATTATTTTTATTTATGTTATATGTGACAAAAATATATATTTTTAAATATACAAAGATATATTTTTTAAATAATTAGTAATACTTAAATATTAATATAAGGGTATAGATGTTAAGAAACATTTCTTTCCTCTCAATTCTAACTCAAATAACAAACAAAGGAAATAAAACAAGTTTCTTTTCTTTCCTTATACCTAACAAGAAGAAGAGAAAATGCATTTATTTTCTTTCCTTCACTTTTTCTATCCTCTCTATTTTTTTCTCTCCTTCCTACCAAACATAGCATAAAGTTTGGGACGTGGAGTTCCAGGTAGGGGACAACTTGTTTCTGCAAGTTTCGCCACTACAGGGAGAGAAGAGGTTTGGAAAGAAAGGCAAACTGAGCCTAAGGTTCGTAGGACCTTTTGAGATCCTAGAGAGGATCGAGAAGGTAGCCTATAGATTGGCTCTGTCCCTGTCATTATCATGAGTTCATGATGTGTTTCACATCTCAACACTTCAGAAGTATGTGTTAGATACGACCCATGTATTGGGATATGGGGATCTGGAGCTACAGATGGATTTGTCTTACGAGGAGCGACCAATGCAGATCCTATACAGAAAGGAAAAAGTTCTAAGGAACAAGACGATTCCTCTAGTTAAAGTCTTATGAAGGAATAGCAATGTCGAGGATGCGACCTGGGAGCTAGAGTCGGTTATGTGGGACCAACATCCCAAGTTATTCTGGTAAATTTTGAGGATGAAATTTTCAATAGGAGGGGATAGTTGTAATGTCCCAAATTTGCTAATAAGGCTTAGTGCCTTAATTAGTGTGTCGAGAGGGCATATTAGGATATATATATGTGGAATTAATTGATTATTTATGTGACTACGTGACATACATGATTTATATGGTAATATGAATATATGTACATGTTTATGTGTATTAAATATGCATGTGGGCTCGTTGTTGTTAATAGGGTCATATTTGTAATTTTGACCCATTGAGTGTATAAATGTGATTATGTGTTGAATTTTTGAGACCACATTATTATGTGGATATATTTGCGATATTCGACTCAAGGCGATCCTAGTGAGTGGAATAGCGGAATATTCATAGCGGGGTTAAATACCCGGCTCGGTGTAAGCCTAGGGGTATTTTGGGAATTTAGCGTGTGTTCAGAATTTATCGAGTAACGGGTAGTTAAATTGTGATAAATTGGGTATGTCGGGATTAATTGGAAATTTATAGGACTACTTGAGGATTAGCGGGAAATGTGGCAAATGACGGGATTGCCCCTGGGGCGTTAAAGAGTAAGTTTTGATCTAGGGGTATTTTGGACCTTTTGATGCCAAGGGTAAACTTAAGAAGCTTGACGAGCAGTTAGAAACAATTAGGTTATTCTCAGATTTTCCCTCAACTCTCGCCCTCTCGTTTCTCTCTCTCTCACTCCCATTGTTGAGGCTTTGGAAATTTAAAGGGGAAGGCACTGAATTTTCTAAACTTTAAGGCAAGAATTGCTGGGGATTGAAGCTCAATTGAAGTTGGGAGCTTCTAGACTTAAGGGGAGCAACTAGGATTAATTCAACCAATGTAATCTGAAGTTTATATTTTGAGTTTTCTTAGGTTTTATAAGTTTTGGAAGTTTTTGTTGAATTCTTAGTTCCTATGGGGTTTTTAGTTAGATTTTTAGATGATTGTATTGCTCTGAGTGTACTATTAAGGTGTAGAGGCTCAATTTTGGCTTTGATGCATGTATTAAGTTGGATTTTGATGATTTGGGCTCGGGGAAAACGCTGGAAAAATGTTGGGGTTTCTAAGTTTGCGGGGTCGCGCCACGGTGTTGTTTTTTGAGTGTCACGGCCTACATGAACTCAGAGGCCTAAGGGGATTCACTGAATCGCCTTAGCGTCGCGGCGCTGGGCAGATCGCGCCACAGCGTATGTCCAAGAAATAGACCTAGGATTCTCTCTGACTTCTAAACGACCGCGGCACCTCTAAGGAGCGCAGCGACTCAAATAGAAAATGTTGGATAATAGGTGATACGAACCACGCCAACAAGTGTGACGAAACCCGAACCAAATCTGGACAAACAACCCAAGAACACTCGAAATTGGAATGGTCAACCGCGACCCTATGCTTAGCAATCTCTCGGTTCAATCCATTCAAAAACCTTGCCATTGTCGCCTCCCGATCTTCTTCCACATTGGCTCTAATCATAGCCATCTCCATCTCTTTGTAATACTCATCAACACTCTTGGAACCTTGATGAAGACCCTGCAACTTAAGGTATAGATCCCGATAGTAATGAGCTGGTACAAAACGTCGCCTCATCACCCTCTTCATATCTTCCCATGTCTCAATAGGACAATCTCCATTTCGCCTCCTGTTGATGCACAACTGATCCCACTAAACAACAGCATAATCAGTAAATTCAATTGCAGCAAGTTTTACCTTCTTCACTTCAGAGTAGTTGTGACAATCAAAAACCAACTCCATCTTCTTTTCCCACTCAAGGTATGCCTCAGGATCACTCTTCCCTTGAAATGCAGGGATTCTCATCTTGATATTTCCCAAATTATTGTCTACCCAGTTCCTAGCTTCTCTATCTCGGCCATACCTCCTATGGTTACCCTCTGACATCCTATCATATTCTTCCTCTAAATCGCCCCCATCAAACTCTCTTTCACCCTCAACATCCCGTTGTTGCACCCTGTTCCTCCGTGCCCTCCATTGCGTTCCCTCTTCTACCCTATCCAACCTCTCTTGTATCTGCTCACACTCCGCCCTCATCATCCTTCGCATCTCCCCAATTAATGCTTGCATTTGTAGATTCGGAACCTCAGGTGGCGGAATATCATTGCTTGCATTTTTCTCTAGATTTTGTGCCATGATGGAAATCTGCAAAATAAGGTTAGAATAATATAGAGAAAAGACCTCACCACACTCCCTCACGTGTTTCACTCAAAAAAAATGTCACTCAAGTTCACTCGTTTTCTTCTTGAGTTCTTGAAGAGACTTTTCGAACTTATCAAGGGGTTTCCTTGTGGCGTTCAACCTGACTTATCAAACAGATATTCCATCCCCGTTTGTGGCGTCTTTCACTATACCAAGGTTCGTGCTTTGCTAAGCATAGGGTCGCGGTTTACCATTCCAGATTCGTGTGTTCTTGGTGGCTGCCATATTTGGTGTCGGGTTTCACCACAATCGTTGGTGTGGTTCGTATCAATAGGGTTTTTAAGCTCAGGAAGGATTCTACTACCCAGTTTAGTAGAATTCGAGGTCTCAGAGGCTAGTATGTTATTCTGAAGCTTTTAATAGGTTTAGGTTTTAATGGTTATCCATTATTGCATTGTCACTAGGTTATACTGCTAAGGCTCGGGATTAAGGATCGTACTCGGGATCACCTTATACTTTCAGCTCGGCACTCGAGGTAAAAAAATTGCACCCGAGTTGTGATCGAGGCTTGGATCCCTATTAACAAATATGATTATGATTGTGATTATATGTGAAAGTGTGATTATATCTGTTTTTGAAAATATTTTGTTAGGCTTGTTTGTTTACGCTGCAATTGATTGCGTGTTATGCAATCTATTCATTTGTTTATGTTTGATATGAATGTCCAGCCTAAGGGAGTCGGGACTGACAATAAGCGTGCAAAATGCGGCCCGGCCTAAGCGTGTCGGGGCTAGCTATATAACCAGAGGACTCGGCCTAACGGCGCTGGGCCTAAACGTCACTAAAATAAACAAAAGAGACATTCGCACTTAACGAACTATATTGAATGTTGAGATTGAATTATGTGTTGAATTGAATGATCTAAGTCTATTGTTTGCATACTACTATTCATTTGTGTTTTTTATTTAAGTTTTCTTGCTGAGCCTTGGCTCATGGGTGCTATGTGGTGCACGTAAGGGAAAAGGAAAGCTGGACCAGCCGTGAGTTGGAGAGCTTTAGGGGCGGCGTGTACATTTGCAGCTACTCGACCGCCACGGCCGAGGAATCAACAAGGTCTAGAGCCAACTTAAACTTTTCCTCTTAGGCTAGCTTACCTTGTAATTATTTTGAAGTTGTATATGCCTTGTAAACACTTATTTTTGGGATCCTATGTACAGTATCACACTTTTTAATGAAAAACAACTATTCCTGCGATCAAAATCTTTTAACCTTAATTTGTTAATTAACCTTAGTAACAAGTTTATATCCAAATGACTTGATTAGCAAGTCTAGCACTATTTAGAATACACAGTGTAATGGTCTTGGCTATCCAGGGCATTACATGTTGTGGAAATTTTCCAAAAACTTAAATACTGTGTTTTGGCTTAAAAAGTTTGAGGACAATAATACCCTTAGTGGGTATTCAATCGTGACATTAATGCCCAAAGTAGAATAATAATCTACTATAATGCCCTAAATAACTCAAGTACACTGTATGCTAGTTACAGTGTTGGCTAACAAGACGGGATTCTCCGTGGGAAGCTTGCTCGTGTGCAGCAAAGGACATCTGGTAAGTCTGTGATTTACTTGTCTACAACATGAATGAACTACTGTATTTCTTGCTATACGCTAGTTAGAGAGATTTCTCATTTTGAGATAATGAATAGGCCGCACTTACGCTTCATCTGGGATGTTATGTATTGCAGTTTGGGTTGCACCTGAGACCCTTGAGATTAGTATGTCTTGGGGAATGCTTATGCTCAGTTGTGAGATGTTATGTATTGTGGTTTAGGTCGCACCCGAGACCCTCAAGATAAGTATGTCCTGGGGAATGCTTATGATCTGTTGTGAAACATTATGTATTATAGTTTGGATCATGTCGTGACACTCGAGATAAGCACTGACTAACTTAGGAGTCTACATGATACTGGGGGTGCTTATGCTTTGTTATGGAATATTGTTTTAGTATGGTTCACAATTGTGGGACTTTGGCCAGGGGATAAGTATGTCCTAGGGAATGCTTATGCCCCATTGTGAGATATGATTTATTGCTTTGGTTAGCTAACGTGACAATTGGCTAGAAGGTAAGTAGGCCAGGTAGCCTAGGAGTCTCGATGAGTCGGTGTGGATCCACCAACCCCATTTAAGTTAGTATAAATGCCCTAGGTAATAAATGGTTACCCTCGTAATGGATTCATAATTTAGATATCCGTGCAAAGACTTGAGTCTCCATTGCAATTTGAGTTGAGATACTAGGGGATACTTTTAGCAACTCCTGAATTGACTTATAGGATCAAATTATATTATTAGTTATAGTTCTACTTCTGCTCTGGTTTAATTTGCATGCGGGGTTTATGTTTTGGTGATTATGCTCAAGGTATTAAGATAGCACCAGGATGCTTAGGCGTTCTTGAATTGTTTGATTAAGGCTTGGATTTATCCAAAACCCTAAGTGTGTAAGTTATCTGTTGTGCGAACAATGGCTTGGTCATTTGTTCCTGTTATTTATTTCTGGTCTATTTTGTCAGACTGTTTTACTAAGCATTATCGCTTACCTAGTTGTTTATGTTGTAGGTAAGGACAAACAAAAGCTTGGACAATGAGCGTCAGGGTCTGCTTACGAAAGTGTACGTGTGGCCCGACCTTTGGAGAGTCTGCACTTTTAAAATGACAATTTTAATAATGTTTAAACTACTTTGGTTTACTACAATGCTTTTAAGTTTTTAATGTAAATATTTTAATTGTGTCCACACATTACGAAAAAAAGATTTTTTATATGGATTTTTGAGACCTTTTTAATGGCATAAATGGTTTAATTTTCGCAAAATTAGTGACATTATTTTTCGTCGTTACAGTAAATCTCAATCTCATTCCATTGTATTAGCTTCAAGCAATCTCAAAGAGGAGGCTAGGAATAGAGATTTTCAGACAACAAATCTCCTTGTGTCAAGCCTTTGTTACATTTATAGATTAACAAGAAATCATAGATTTATGATTTTATGTAACTAAGGTTCTACAACTCAAAGGTCCATTCTATTACTTGATCTTATTTGTGTTATTTTATTTGTATTATTCCTCCATTGAAGAGTAGATTATCTTAGATTTATTCATTTGAATTGTAAGATTCAAAATTTGTGTATAGCCATATCCTCAACACTATAGCCAATACTTCCACCAACATACCCACTCGAACTCACTATATCATCTTCACCAAGATTCACCAAGAACTATATTATAACGTCCCAAAATCTCTAATGGAATTAAGTGTACGGATTAATGAGCTGGGAGGACACGCGGGGTAATTATATGCTTATGTAATTTAGTATGCATGAATAGGTGAATTAAATTTATTTAAAGATCTGCTTTTGTTAAAAATGAGTATTTTTCGTAATTTCAACATGTTGAAGGTATAATTGTAATTTTACATGCTATGTGCTTGAGACCACATTATTATGTGGATATATTTGTGTTATTCAGCATGAGCCGATCCTTTTGAGCAATGTAGTAGAAAATTCACAACGGGGATTTATACTCGGCTTGGGGTGAGCCAAGGAGTATTTTGGTAATTTTGTGTATTTTGAGAATTATCGGTAAATGAGATATTATTGAAGAAAATATTGGTGTTTGGAAGATTAGAGGGTTTAATTTGGAATTTTAATTATAATTTGAGGTTTAGTGGGAATTGGTGCTAAATGGTCGTTTTGCCCCCTGTGAGACTTTAAGGAATGATATAAGGGGAGGGTATAATGGTCTTTTAACCATTGGTTTTGGGCAAAATTGGCAGCTGCCTTCATTCACGTTCAACACTACCTCTTTGCTTCTTGTTACTCTTCAAGGCATATTCATGACACAGCCATTCAAACTTGCAAAGTTTTGGTCGAACTTGGGAATTCAAATGAGATTTGGGCTTGAAAGATTGGGATTGCCTGCTGTTAGAAGTTGATATTGGCATAGAATTTTATATTGTAACTCAGAGGTAAGCTTTCTCTAGAGTGTTCTTCATCTTCTTAGGGTGTTCTTGAGGTTCAAGTTCAATTTTCTGGATTTAAGTGGGAGCTTGGGTTCAAGAGTTCTAAATTGTGAATTTTGGCATCTTTGTGTGTTTGATGTTTTGATGATGCTATGTTGATGTTTTGAGGTTGTAGTACTGATTTGTGGATTATTTTGAGGTCAAAATCTGTTGAAAAACCTATTTTTGGTCGATTTCTGGGTCTGGTTATGCAGGAGAAGACGTGGGTTCAAATTGGGGAAGAACACCATGATTTATGGGTTTATTTTCAGTTTCAGGTGACCTAGCTCGACTGCGCTAAGTTGGGGCGCGACTGTGCTAGTGTCCCAAAATTGGTGGGATTTTGAATTTGATTTTGGTTTTCAAGACTAGTGGCACGACCGCACTGGTCTGTGCGTGACCATGTCAGTGCCCTAGAATCCCTAAAATTCATGTGGGGGTGACCGCGCCAAGTGCCCCGAAACGTGGAATTTCTGAATTATAGGAATAAGGATCGGGGTTCCGAGGGTCTGTCTTAGGGGCCTACTTGGGGGCTTAGGGGTTGTTTATAGTACCCCTTTAACTGATTTGCAAGTTCCTAGGGTTAGAGATTATACTAGTACTCGGGATCTATGTTTAATCATTAATGAGTGCTTCATTTACGTTGTGACTAGGGTTTCGCGAGCTCGGGAAAGGGATCTCACTCGAGGTTGTTCCGTCTACAGCACATGACCCAAGGTAAGAAAACGGGCATATGCACATAGAGCATATTGGTTTTCATGCATAGTAGCATTGAATTATTTGGGAATGATGGGTGCAATTGACATTCGACCATCGTATGTAACATGGTTCGGTCAACCATTGTTGAGTCCAGTTTAAGGGTGCAGTCCCCACTCACCCGGCATGGACCATAGGCTTGGTGTCGAAGTATGCAGCTCACTCGGTTGGATTGTTTGCCAAGACTGTTGTCTTAGGCCGTGTAAATGATTCATGCAATTAAAATAATTGTACTTGTGAATAGTGAAACATGTAAATGATTTATATGATTGGAATAAATGTACTTTGTATCTGTGAAGCATGTGTTTATTACTTATAAATAATTGGATTACCATTATGATATGTGGGGTTTTCTTGCTAGGCCTTGGCTCACGGGTGCTCTATGGTTCAGGTAAGGGCAAGCTAGAGTTGGACCAGCCATGATTTGGAGGGCTTTGGAGCGGCGTGTACATATTCGGCCTGCTAGGCCATCACGGTCAAGTTATTTTGAGGAACTTAGAACATTAGTTTGGCTTTGCCACTTAGGTCGGCTATTTTTGTTATGCTTAATATTACTACCTTTCATTTATAAACTTCTGGGATCCCATGTATATGTTCAAACCTTTTAATGAAAAGTTTAATTTTATTGACCAAAATTTTTAGTACCTAAACCATAGTTTAATTTTAATTACACGTTTTAGTCCAAATGACTCGCTTATCAAGTTAAGCACTATTTCAAACATACGGTGTAACGGTCCTGGATTGGTAGGACATTACAACTTATTATAAGAGCTTCCAAGGCTTATGGTTCCTGAAGATTGACCGAACATGTACGCCCACTACTAAAGACAAGATTGACTCATAGTTTGGTAATTAATGTCTTGAATTTATGTTTGACTACGTAATTGAATGATATGTCTTATTTGCATGCTTTAATAGGAAGCATGAGCTACACTGATAGGGCCTGGCCCTTGAATGCAATGTGAATAGGAAAAGACATGCTTGTCAGCACTATTGCTGCATGTGGAAGCTATTGAAATTATTTTTAGCATTTTGTTTACATGTGTATGCTTTAATTGTTCAAATTTGACCGTGGAACGGTCTAGAGGTTGGTGTCATTGATTGAAAACTATAAGCATTGATTATAGAAGTATTGGAAATAGTGCCCTCGAGGCGATTAATTAGAACTTGCCTAAGGAATAGGGAGGCAGAGTATGTTATAGTGGAACCTCAGATTAGTCCTCATGGAGTGGGAGCAAATGTTAACTGAGGTGTAAGCTAAATTACAAAGACAAGAAAAGAGACTGGGCAGTTTAGGCAATAGAGTTTTTAAGAGAATGTTGCCCAGCATGTGATTCCTACACCAATAGGTTTGGTGGTGTAACCTAAAGTAAGGAAATCAGTTAAAACCATTGTGAGAAAGGTTCTGAAAGAACCACCCTTTGGTTTTGAGGGAGGCGTAGATTTAGTTAGAGCATAACTAATCAACGAATAAGTATGAATAGTTCCATCCTAGATTTTACAAGGATGGTAGGTTATGATAGGATGGCTTATGCCAAGTTTATTCCACGAGATGGTGCTTTGATATGGTGGGAGGTTATAACCCAGATTAAGAATATCGTTATAATGAGTCAGGGAGGATTCCAGTAAATATTAAATGAAAAGTATAATATTAACATAGTCGAACTGTTAAGGTAAATAAGTTCACTAGTCGGATTAGGGCATTAGTACTGTGACTGAAAATGCCTGGAAGCTTAATAGGTTGGCAAGGACTACAGATGGTATGGTGCCAATAGATGTCACAAGAAAAGAAAGATGTGTTTGGGAGTTGAATCTTATGATGGATGGTGATGGAGGGTCGCATTTGTATTGGGAATTACTCTGTATGCTCTGGTGGTGGAGAAATCCTTTATTGTTAATAGGACAGAAAACAAGGGATCTGGAGAAGGTGCCATAAGGCCCAATGATTGGAGAACGAATCCTTTATTTACAAGATCTCGTAGGGGTAGAAACCCCATTTATTTATAGGAAATGATGTAAATAATTCTGGTACCAGTAGGTGAGATAAACAATTTTGGGGTACTCAAGGCAAGTGTCGGGGTGGAAAAAAGAATTGGAGAACTTATTTTGAGGGCACACCGCATAGGTGACAACTTAGTGTCATTTGTCTGTTTGTATCAAGTGTGGCGTTAAATGAATTTTTAAGACCTTGTGATGGGCATGGTATAAGGTTGGTACCCTGTTACTTAGTAGAGCATTAGTAATTCCTATGAGATGGATTAAATAAGGACCGGTGGGGTTGAATGGTAAGAAATTACTTTCGAACTTGGTTGAGTTAGAGAATGGGGATGTTGACATAGTAATAAGTATACCTTAATAGCCAAGTAAGGGGCAGCTATGGATTGTAAAGAGGGAAGATGGTAACTTTGAGCCTGTGGGAGAAGATCCCATTGTGATTATGGGCGCTATGGATGGACCCTGTGTTCCAACAACCTCAGTGTTGAAGGCTAGAATCTACTATGGGAGACGTTGAATTGGAAGAGACCAGATTGGTTGAAGAGTTCTGAATGTGTCTCAAACAAATCTATTTGAATTATTACTGCTTCGAAAGATCGAGAAGGTGATAGAATTGGCACCTGGAATAGATTAGACATCTAAGGAACTTTACTGAATGGTACCGACAAAGTTAAAGAACTGGAGGTTTAGTTACGAGGACTACTGGATGTTGGATTTATCAGACCTAGCTTCTCGTCGTGGGGTGTACCAGTATTATTTGTGAAGAAAAGAGATGGATTGTTACGGATGTGTATTGACTACTGATATTGGATAAGGTGATTACAAGGATAATTATTCACTGTTTAAGGTTTACGACTCGAGTGATCAATTGCAAGGAAAGACAAGATTTCTAAAGGTTTATCTTTGATGTGGTTATCACCAGCTGAGGATCATGGACGAAGACATTCCAAGGACTGATATCTGCATGCGACATGTTGTAACGCCCTGAATAGCCAAAACCGCTACACTATGTGTTTATAAAGGTGCAAGACTTGCTAATCAAGTCATTTAGTTAAAAGCGTTTCAAATCACATCACCAATGAACTAGGGTTAAAAGGTTTTGGTCATAAAATAAACATTTCTTATAAGTAAATGTTTTACACAAGGGATCCCAAAAGAAACAGTGTTTGAAAGTCAGGTTACAAAATTGACAAAGAACAAACAACTGCTGGCCACTCTAAGGGCAAAACAGACATTTATGGTCCTCCCGTTCCTGTCTCCTCCTCAACCGTAGCGGCTGAGCAGCTGATCATGTACATTCTGCTCTCAGAGCTCTCTGATTCAGGGTTGATCAAGCTTGCCCTTGCCTTTACCTGCACCACGTAGCACCCGTGAGCCAAGGCCCAGCAAGAAAACATAATGTTATAGTACAAACAATGATAACAATTGAATAATCCTTAAAGCATGTTCATATACTTAGCATACCACATTAATCACATAGTCCACAGACATAACCAGAGAATCAACAAACCAACACTCAGCTATTTAGCACGAAAAATCCATTAATTAATAATATTAGTCAAATCACATAATAATCAGGGTCAACACCCTTAGGTCGCACCCTCTGTATACCCCACTGACTCCGGTCCGCTTAAACCGAGCTCAGTGCATAATAAGTTGTCCTCAGCTTCCAGTGGCTGAGCCACGCCCTGTGCATTAATGTAAACTCCGGCACTCTTAGGCCATTTTTTTTATATTTACATGGCATAATACCATCCTTTCTAAAGCATACAAAATAGGGAACCCTTAGTCCCATTATAAATTCACAACCAGGTGCAGTTTTCTTACCTTTAATTTCCAAGTGTACTGACTACGAGGGATGCCTCTTGAGCACGATCCGCTTCCCGAGCCCTAGCTTAGTACCTAGTCACAACCAAGATAAGGGATACCATTAATGATTGTAAAAGGTCTTCCAGATAAGGTTCTAATTTACGGGACATCGAACTCCACCAAACACAGTAGTAGAATCGATCCCGATCACCCTAGGTTAAATTCCCATGCTTAAAATCCCAAAAACACAAATTTCCTTAAGGGTCACGGCTCAAGCTCCCTATGCCGCGGCATGTCCCCAACCAGGGGCTCAACCTTGCCTAGAAACTGACACGGGTCGTGGCCCTACATGCCCCATGTCGTAGCCTGCCCTCCATCTTTAGAACTTAATAGCTTCAGAGGGTTGCGGCTCACCAAGAACTATGCCGTGGCTCGACCCCTTTGAACCCAGAAAAACCACCATTTTTAACTCTCAAACATCACTCAAAACCTCTCATAACCATCCCACTAATATACTCCAACTATCACAAACATTCCTGCATGATTTCAGAAGCTTAAGCTAGCAGAAACCTATTCTAAAAACTCATCAAAACACCATTTTAATTTCTGAAACTCACACACTCAAGAGCTCCAAAACTAGTCAAGAAAACACTAAGATTCAAACATTAGATTATAAATTCGAGCTTACCTTTCGCTAATGAACCAATTCTCTATGAAATCTCTGAGCTAACTCCCAAGTTCCAAGCTTTAATTCAGTCCTTCAATGTCAAAACCCATAAACACCTCAAAACTCATCCATAACCACATAATTTAACCACCATGCATAAAATTATGGCTTACCTTAACTCTTGATTGAATCCTTAGCTAATCCTTGAGCTAATCTCCTAAATCACAGCTCCAATTCTCTGAATTCCAGCCAAGTTCTTCTTGGTTCCTTGTGGTTTCCTTTGAGAGAGAAAGAGAAGAGGAGGGAAGATCGGTTTGGTTTTTGTTCCACCGTGTTCTATATTTTACTTAGTCTATCCCTAAGCACTTAAGCCAATCCCGAGGCTCGGGGTACCGAAAACTTCCACGAGGGCAAAATGGTAAAATTCCCTACTATTCCGACCTAAGCTTCCTAATCTCAAATATATCTCCAATTATTTATTTCCATAACCCGATAACCCAAATAACCATCTAATACCCGAAATACCCCTTGACTTTTCCCAAGTCAAGTATTAGGTCCCATAGTGACTTTCCGGCTAACTAGTTCCCTAGGATCGTCGCAAGTCGCATGCTGCGGATTTACCCACATAATAATGTGGTCCTCACAGTTATAACATATAATCACATAATCACACAAGCATGCTTATCACAGAATCATGCATTAAACTACTTAATTCACACATCAACCAATTATGCCCTCCCGGCACACTAATCAAGGCCCTTAAGCCATATTAGTGATTTTGGGTCGTTACACATGTACACCATGAATTTTTGAGGATGTCTTTTGGAGTGATCAATGCTCCATCAAATTTTATGGAATGGACGAATTGAGAGTGCGAGGATCGTTTGGATAAGTTTATGATGGTGGTAATTTATGACATATTGGTCTATTCTCAGTCAGAAAAAGAACACGAAGAACATCTTTGTTTGGTACTTCGGAGGCTATGTGAGGTTCAAGAAGTGTAAGCGCTGGGTTATATTGGGAGAAAGACTAGTATTATGGTGGATCCAATCAAGATGGAGCCAGTCAGAAATTTGGCTAAGGCCAAGGAGTGCTTCAGGAATTACAAGATTCCTTTTAATTGTGGGGTATTATTATCATTTAGTTGAAGGGTTCTTGAGGATTGTAACACATTTGAGCAAGTTTACTCGTAAGAACCTAAAGTTTGGGTGGACCAACAGGTGTGAGAACAGTTTTCAGGAAATGAAGTGGTGGTTAATTACTGCGTCAGTACTCAGTCTTCCTTCAGATTGAGAAAAGTTTGTGGTTTACTACAACATTTCTAGACAGGTTGGGAAGGTGATTGCTTATGCCTCACAACAGTTAAAGAAATATAAACAGTGATTTCCTACTCACAACTACAGCTGACAGCGGTGGTATTCGCACCAACACCACTTATATGGAGGACATGCGTGAGATATACACGGACATAAGAGTTAAAGCATTATGCTATCCAGAAAGATTCAAACATGAGATAGAAATATTGGTTAAATCGGTTAAGGGTTATGACTGTGAAATCCCTTATCATTTAGGTAAAATCAATGTGAAGGCTAGTGCCTTATGTTGGAAGGGTTCGAGCCTGGTGGATAGTTTTAAACAAATCACAAG
Organism: Humulus lupulus; assembly: GCF_963169125.1. Classification (NCBI taxonomy): domain Eukaryota; kingdom Viridiplantae; phylum Streptophyta; class Magnoliopsida; order Rosales; family Cannabaceae; genus Humulus; species Humulus lupulus. Next base: position 164,054,998 of record NC_084797.1, on the reverse strand, counting down.
AAAGCTAGCTAAGGAGATTACCAGTGTTGGTATAGAGTTCGTGGCTAGTAAGCTAGCAAATAGAACCCCTCAATCTACTATCATCGATAAAATTAAAAGGAAATGCAAAGAAGTGAGATCCACGATTTGTAAGGGACAGAGAGGAGGTCTTAGGTGGAGTGGCTAAGGACCTTACTATTTCTATATGGATATGTTGAGATATAAGGATCAAATATGTGTTCCGATAAATGATTGTGTTAAGGAAGAAATTCTATATGAGTTTCATACCTCTCCATTCTCATTACATCCAGATACCATGAAGATGTGTCAAAATTTGAAATCTTTATATGGGTGGTCAGGGATGAAGAAAGACATAAATGAATATGTGGCAAGTGCCTAACTTGTCAACAAGTGAAAGATGAATACCAGAGGCTAGCGGGGTTATTTTCAGCACTCTAGAATGGAAATGGGAGAATGTAACTAGGGATTCTGGAGCATGAATTGTATAGGATGGTGGGATGGCACAACTTGGTATGGATGATCGTGGATTGATATACTAAGTCGATGCACTTTCCACTTGTGCGAACGAATTGTAGTGTGAAATAGTATGCTAGGTTATATATGCAGGGAGATTGTACATCTCCATGGGACACCAAAGTTTATAGTGTCGGATTGCGATCTTATATTTTTTTTCTTACTTCCATGATTTAGGAAGGCGTGTAGGAGGCGATGGGTACAAAGCTGAAACTTAGTACATATATCATCCTCAGTCACACGGGTAATCAGATTGAGTGATCTAGATATTTAAGTACATGCTTTAGGAATGTGTATGGGACTTTGAAGGATCAAGGAGTGAGTACCTTCCCTAAATCGATATTTTTTCTACAATAAGGTTATCAGTCGACAACCGGAGTCGCTCTGTATAAGATATTAATGGATAGTAAGTATCACCCGTTTCTAGGTATGAAATGGGAAAAATGAGGTATCTTGGTTCTGAAAAGGTTCAGAGGACTAATAAAGTTATTGGGAAATGTTAGAGTGGGAATGCTCGTTTCACAAAAAGGACAGAAAAGCCATGTAGATCCAAATATAGGAACGTGGAGTTCCAGGATTGGGGATTTTTAGGTTCACTGAGTTTCACAAATGAAAGAGTTGAAATAATTAGGAAAGAAAAGGAAATGGAGCCCTAGGTTTTTTGGACCTTTGTAATTATAGAAAGAATTAGGCAAGTTGCCTAAAGATTAGCCATTCCCCAGTACTGACGAGGGTCCCTAGGGTGATTTAGGTATCGATGCTAAGAAAATATGTGCCAAATACTAGATTGCAGGCGTTATCTATGAAGAGAAGCTCGTGGAGATTCTGAATGGAAAGAATAAAGATTTACAGAATAAGACTTTCATCGTAGAGAAAGTGTTATAGAGAAATAGCAAAGTAGGGAAAGAGACTCAGAAGTTGGAGTCAGATATGCAGGACCGGTATCCCAAGGTGTTCAATTAAATTTCGAGGACGAAATTTCTATAAGGATGGGATAGTTGTAACATCTCAAAATCTCTAATGGAATTAAGTGTATTTCTTAGCGTTTTGGAAGGACACGTGGGGTAATTATATGCTTGTGTAATTGAGTATGCACGAATAGGTGAAGACATGGGTTCAAATTGGGGAAGAACACCATGATTTCTGGGTTTATTTTCAGATTCTGGTGCCCTAATTCGATTGCGCTAGTGTCCCAGAATTGGTGGGATTTTTAATTTGATTTTGGGTTTTAGACTAGTTGCGTGACCGCGCCAGTGCCTTAGAAACCCTAAAATTTATGTGAGCGCGACCACGCCAGGAGCCCCGAAATGTAGATTTTCTGAATTTTGGGAATAAGGCTCAGGGCTTCGACGGTCTGTCTTAGGGGCACACTTGGGGATTTAGGGGACGTTTTTAGTACCCCATTAACTGGGTAGATAATTCCTATGGTTAGAGATTTAATTAGTACTCGGGATCTAAGTTTAATCCATAATGAGTGCTTCTTTTATGTTGTGAATAGGGTTTCGCAAGCACGAGAAAGGGATCACACTCGAGGTCATTCCGTCTGCAACACAGGACCCAAGGTAAGAAAATTGGCATATACACATAGAGCATATTGGTTATCATGCATACTAACATTGAATTATTTGGGAATAATGGGTGCAATTGACATTCGATCATCGTGTGTTACGTGGGTTGGTCGGCCATTGTGTGTAACATAGGTCGTGAAGGCGAGTTCAATTTAAGGGTGTAGTCCCCACTCGCCTGGCATGGACCATAGGCTTGGTGCCGGAGTATGCACCTCGCTCAGTTGGGTCGTTCGCCAAGGCTGCTGTCTTGGGTCATGTAAATGATTTGTACGATTGAAATAAATGTATTTGTGAACAGTGAAACATGTAAATGATTTATATGATTGGAATAAATGTATTTTGTATCTTTGAAGCATGTGTTTATTGCTTATAAATAATTGGATTATCATTATGTCATGTGGGGTTTTCTTGCTAGATCTTGGCTCACGAGTGCTCTATGGTGCAGGTAAGGGCAAGCTAGAGTTGGACCATCCATAAGTTGGAGGGATTTGGAGTGACGTGTACATATTCGGCCTACTTGGCCATCAGGGTCAAGTTATTTTGAGGAAATTAGAACATTAGTTCGATTTTGCCGCTGAGGTTGGTTTTTTTTTATGTTTAATATAACTATCTTTCATTTATAAACTTTTGGGATCCCATGTATATGTTCAAACCTTTTAATGAAAAGTTTAATTTTATTGACCAAACTTTTTAATACATAAAGCATAATTTAATTTTAATTACAATTTTGAGTCCAAATGACTCGCTTATCGAGTTAAGTACTATTTTAAACATATTGTGTAACGATCCTAGATTAGTAAGAAATTACATATACCCACAACACTCATTTCTAAAAACTTTGAACCCGTCTAACCCACAAAATCCTACCCATGATATACTTTGAACTTGCAAAGCGCACAGTAGATTTAAAATTTACTCAAATCAAACAACAGCATCATCATATGTACCTTGATGGAACACCACGGTCGAAGGACATAGGAGCTTGTCAATGTGACAACAGTGACTTCGATGAAGCTATCATTTAGCTTTGAAAATGATGGAAACTGCACAACAATTCTAAACATGGCAACTAGAAGTGCTGGCAGAGGGATAACTAGTTGTATTCTCCAATAGGTTATGACGGTGAAAGCTTCACTAAGTTTTCTCGAGTTGTGTGGTTGGTTGTGCACAAAGGGAAGTTTTTATGGGGCTTCTAAAATTGAACTCATCTATATCTTCTTTGACCTAAGTCAGACCCAACTATTTAGTGGCCCAAAATATACCCAGGGGGTACCAAGCCCTACTTCTTATGTCCAACCATTTTTTAGGCCCAAGTTCATGCATAACATTCAACCACCATTTAAGGTCAAGTCTAGGCCCACTTTGCCAAATATTAGACCCATAAACCTTGCTAAAATGAAGGTGTTTATATAAAATTGGTTCCATTTTGAAGAAATTAAAAATCCTTATTGTGTTGATATGGAAAAATGATTGTTGATGGAAGTAATAGTAATCAAGAGCAACTTGTGGAGCACGATGATAAGATCCAAATTGAAATGCCAACAATGGAGCAAATAAATGTTGACACCTCAAATTATGGTTTGCCAATTAACTGGCTCACTAGCCATTATTTTTGGAGGTTTCAAATTCAAAGGAGCAAAGCAACATCAATGGCAACTAGTTTAGAATTTTTCTACTTTTCTTTGGATCGATACCATTTTGGATTTGGGATGAGATTCAAAAGGAAATTCTTAATTGGGGTCTACCATTCTCATAAGATGAACTTGGGCATGAGTTCTTTTTCATAAATGGTGTGATGATTTAGAATACATACATAGATATATTATCTAGAATATTATTTCATTATTTTTTAGCTTTATTACAAAGGCTATATAAGCCTAAGAAAAGAATGTGTAAAACCCTAAATTGGATATCTTAATAAATAATTTATTTTATAACTCAAAAGTGTTCTTTTGAAAGGTTTTGAAGTGGTTGTCTAGACAAACTGATAATTTGTCGCAACAACTTGATTTTTCCAGATTTGTTTTCTTAAGTCTTAATTTTCCAAAAATCATCAAATCTTTATATGGAAATTTTCTACTTGAATATTTTGTCCATATATGTTGATATCCATTGAGAAAGATTGTTGTGTTTATGAAAAGATTTTTCTTTAAATAAAATACTCGTTTCTTTTTTTAGACTTGAAAACTTTTTGTCAATTGATTAAAGAATATTTTGTGATATCTTTATTGACAAAATTCGTGGTCATTGTAGGTTGTAAAAATAAAGGATATTTTTCCTTAAAGAATATCGTTTCCTTTTTTGGAAAAGAAAACTTTGTGTAATGAAGAAAATATTTGCAATCTTTCTTTATTTAAATAATATGTTGTGATATTATAATTCATTAATGCAGATCATGAGCTATACTAAGAAAGGAATCAAAATCCAATTGGTCAAAAAATTCATTCTAATGAATCTTATTGTCAGTTTACCCATCTCATTCATCTGTCATGACACAATTTGACAGACAGACAAAATTTTCTAAGTAAAGAAATTGTACATTTCTCTCTTTATTTCTTGCAGATTTTATGGAATCCTTTCAATGACCATCTCAGCTATAAATAAGAGTCCAAGTAGCCAGAAAAGCTTGTCTCTTTCATTCACATATTGTGTAGTATCTTTGTATTGTTGAAAGAGTTTTTTTTTTTTTTTTGTAAGCCTAAGTGTGGATTACTTAGTCTAGTATTTTGGTACTTGTAGCATCCATTCTTGTATACATGTATTTCTTTGTAAATAGGTGTCTTTCATTGATAATGAGTTTAACAACCTTTGGGAGAAGATTTTGCCAAGACTTTCTTCAGGAGGAAGAAAGCATTCATCAACCTTTGAAGGGATTTCAAGAGTGTTGGTATCTCAACCAAAACTGGATTTGTGACAATAGAACAACAAGGTTTTGGAAAATGTATATAGAGGGAGTCTATCGTTGTATAAGTCAATGTGCTTTTTTTACTTTGTGATACTTTACTAATCAATTTCATCTCTGGGCGTGGCCCCATGAAATAGGTTTTCTGAACCATGTAAAAAACTCAAGTGTTAATTTTTATACTCATTTTTATTATTGTTATAACAACCTCTCTGACAACTATCTAAGTTGTCTTCACAAACTATGCATCTGCTAAAACAACTAAAACAATATTTCGCATTCAATTAAGTTGTTTAATTTAATTACTTTGTAATCATTAAAAACAGAATTTCAAAATGTAATAAGACACACTATCATATATTGAAATAGTCTTTATTGAGAGTTTCTTCCACTTGGAGTTTTTATTAAGTGGGTTTTAGGACTCTTTTAGGGCGTTGATTAAGGTATCATTTTAAGTGTTTTTTGAGTTGTTTTGTGCGATTTTATGCTTTGTTTTGTTTTATTTCAAGTTTTGAAGGCCAAGGGGAAGTATGAAGTGAAATGGTAATGAAAAAGGAAAGCATGAAAAAATTACCATTTTTAGGCAGGTAGCACGACTGTGTTGGGTTATGGGCACGATCACGTAGTGTGAATAACGAAACTACGCCAAGTCGCTTCAAGAGCCTTTTTGGTCAATTTTGAGAAGGAAAACTTTGTATTTGACATTTTAACATGGAGAACACTACAAAAACATAATTAGAAGCATTTTTAGTCAATTTTGGAGAGCCATTATAAAAAAATAAAAATAAAAAAGAAGAAGAAAAAGACATTAGAGGCTAGATGAGAGATGGAGTTAAGTCGTTTTAGAGTTTTTTTCTTCTTTCTTCCTCATGCACTTTCTATTGAATTCCATAGCTGTTTTAGTTGTTATTGTGAACTAAACATATTTAATAGGGTTATAATGTAGCACTTTGAATCTTTATTATTATCTATGAATGATTTCATGTTTTCTTTTTCATCTCTTTATTGAATTATTTAGTTTATGCTTAATGCTTGTTATTGATTGGCCATCTTTTGCATGATTTATGATTTTAATTCAAGATCTAAGAAGTGGGAATTAGGTATGTTATAATTAAATAATCATAGATACATATTGGATGAGAATACATGTATGATTTGTGTAGCTTTTGAGTTTTTGTGTTTAATGTCTTTTACATGTTAGAATTATCACATTACGTGTAGAGAATTCACATGTCAAAGTTGATAGGATTGGTTAAATTACAAAGTCCAAGTGGTCTTACACAAGCTAGGTGTAAAACCCTAAACGGTTTCACATAGTAAAGATATGAAATTTGAATTTTCGTTGTAGCCATTTAAAAATTTTATTTTTGGGTTCAAAGTGATACATTGAGGTATCTAATGATTCCCAAAAAGTTTGGGAATATTTGGAGGTGTTTAAGGTCACTTTTGAGAAGTTAGACCTGCCTATGTGGTGTTGCGTTGACTTGGGCTAATCGCAGCAGATGACATTGAGGTATCTAAGGATGCCCAAAAAGTTTAGGAGCATTTAGAGGTGTTTATGGTCACTTTTGAGAAGTTGGACCTACCCATGTGGTGTTGCATCGACTTGGGCGAATCGCAGCAGGCGATGCATCGCCTGACATGTCCGCACAAACACGTGTTGTAAACTCCAAATGATGTGTTCAATAGCTCTATTCCTATTTGATGGACTTAATGACGATGCCTACACTATAAAATGGTTTTCTTAGAGTTTTGATAGAATTGATCACTCTTTCAAATCTCTCTCTCTCTCTCTCTCTCTAGCTCTCAAGATCATGAGTTTTCTCCAAGAAATTCATAAAGAAAGGCTTGTCTTTGTGAATTTCAAGGCTTCTTCAATCTCAAGCATCCATCAAGGACTAGCAAATAGAGAATTGGGACGATGATACATCTCATGTATAAGCCTTGGTTTTGATTCTCTTCTACAAATGATTCAAATGGTGTTCTAATTAGGGTTTGAAGCTTGCAAGAAGAACAAGGAGTTTTATTCTACAACTAGGGTTTGATTTTCTTTGTCTTAATCTTTTATTGGACTTTGTCAAGTGTAATTGTGTGTAGATTCTTGTTATTGTGGTCGTGTAATCTCACTCTCTCTCAACAAAACTGAGTTCTTATATCTTGAGAAAGAGTAGGATTCACTTAGTAAACTCACTATCATTATAGGAAGAATAGTCATGAAATCTAAATAATAATGATAATAATAATAGAGTGGATTAGTTGATGAAATTAAATATCCTAGAGCTTTAATCTATTGAATACATCTTTTTTCATTGGTAATTAATAGTCAATCCTCGTGAGACAGATCTTTACTTTCACTACCAATACTTGTTTACAATTACGTGCACTTGCATATCAAAATTTCCACGACAAGTTTTTAACGCCATTTTGTTTGCCATGAATTTGGCTTTAGCTATACTTACCTAAGTCAATCCACTACATCACAAATACAATTTAATATTTTTCTCCTGCTCAACCCAATTGTAGAGCCCTAATGAAGTCAATCCCCTATACTACAATGGACCAAGGAATACTCCTGATTTTCAATTCGCTTGGGGAAGCTTTGGGGTACTTAGTGAATCATTGACACTTGTCATATCTTGTGGTGAACTCCTTTGCATCTTGCTCCATTGCAAGTCAGTAGTTATCCTAGCAAATTTCCTTTCTTGCTAATGAATACCCCTGTGTGGTTTCCACATTTAATTCGAAATTAAATTTATCTCAAGTTATTTTTTGGAGCATGTAGTGGACTCATCAAGGAGCTTGTAAAACTCCTTTAGCTTCAATGACAAGGTGTTGATTTTCTTTATGTTTACACCATGTCGATTTTATTTTATTTTTTTGCATCTTGGTGTGCTTGCTTGTGTAGGCCAAAGCAACCAACAAAAAGAAAAGATATAACTGTAATACTCAAGTTGAATTTTTTTTACTTAAGTAAATGTTTGATGAATTTTTTTGATAATTAAAATAATATTGAGTATATTATTATAATTAAATTAGTATGAGTGGATTACTTAGATAATGTCTTTGGAGACTTTAGACTAAAATAAATATAAGTATAATTATTCATTTTAGTGCATAGTTTTGGGTGGTATCTCATTATTAGAACATTAGAATGATTTTAGAAATTATTTGGGTACTATAGACAAGTCTTGCAAGACTCTAGAATATGATTTTACGTGTTAAAGATACATATTATCGTGAATTTTATTTTTGGACAATGGTTTGTGGTGTAGGCCAAATATATGAAGCACCATGTTGGGGTTTAGTCATTTGTTTAAGATAATTAATTATTTAATTGGCTTAATATTAAAGGTAATGGATGCATGGAGGTAGTTATTATCGCTTAATGGTGATCATGTATACTTAGATCATGTTTTAGTTACTTAGTGGGTGATTAAGCACATGGTTAGTGCCAAAAAACTCGATTTTTGGCCATGTAGTGTTTTGAAGGGAAGGAGAACATTAGTGGTAGTTACCTCCTATAAAATATAGAGGGAAAGGAATGGTTACCAAGCATTCAGGGCAGCCACCATTTAAAATTAGAGAGAAAGAAAGGGAGAAAGAAAAGAATAAGAATAATTAAGAGCAGTAGAGGAGTTCGACCAAGGCATAGGTCACAAAGGGTAAGTTTTGATCCTCTTTTTCCTTGACGTTTTCAATTTGGGTTGATTCTTAGAGATCCTCATTGTGCTTGTAGAAGTTTGGAGATCACCATTGGAGAGGAAGAACACAAGTTTTCGACCATTGGAGGTAATTTAGATCTTGAGTTTTGATATTTAAATCTTCAAGTTGTGGTGTTATTCTTGAGTACATGAAAATGGTAATGCGATTTTGGTGTATAGATCTAAACTTGAATTGTTATTGGGGTGGTTACCATATCTTTTTTTAGGATTTGGGTTTGATATTCTTTCTTAAATATGAGTAATTCAATTATTTGAAATTTCTAAGTTTGTTCAATATGAGTTTTTTGCTTGAATATAGATTCGGGTTTAATATTCAATCTGGGTTTATTGATGGATTTGATAGAACACAATATGGTGAATATAGTTTAGGGTGTTAATTTGGCTTTTTCATATTTTCATGAAGAACATGAAGGTGAAGAACATTGTTAATTTGAAGAATGAATTTGTGTATTTGATTTTTGTTGATGATGTAATTAATTAATAAACTAAGTTTGATTTTTAGTTTTTAATTTAGATGTATAAGTTGTAATAATATAGTTTTTTAATAAATAGGTTTAGTTTTTATTTTTTTTCTTAAAAAATAATTTATATATATAATTTATGTATTTATTAATTAATTTTTTAAAATAATAATGAGTAGGACCAATCACAAAGTGACATGTGTCACTTTAGTCAGCAATTAATGAAAGTTAACAGATTAACTGTGCAGAATTACTCTTTTATGAACATTGGGTATTTTTCTGCAAAAAAAAAAAAAAATTGGATATATAGCAACAACAAATTCAAAACATTGGGTATTTATGCCTCTAATTATCCACATTAATATAATAAACTTAAATAATTTGACTTGATATATATATATATATGGAAGACTTCTCAATGGTTATTACCCATGGATGGTTACCATAAATCACTAAACAAGTTTTTGATGATGAATGATTATAATGATGATGAAAATAAATATATAAAATAAATCATTTTTAAAAAAAAATAGATTAATTAGATAATAAACATTAGTTGGAAAGATGATAGTCTCATTAATTATTCCCATTAATTGCAAAATGATTTTTTTTCTCATGGAATGGATAAAATGAATGAATCAAGAATGAAGAAGGAATGGAGAATGAATATTAAATAAGATTTTTTTTATTCTTTAATTAATAAATGTGTAACCGCCATGTCATTAGGTAGCCCTTCCAAAAATTTAAAAAAGTCAAAATTTATTTTTAAAAATATTAATTAATAATTATAAATATAGATCATTGATCAGAATCCAATGGTTAATATTAAAGTAACAATTAAGAGTACCTTCCAATCACTCTTGAATATTTTAACTTATTTTTTTTACCTTATTTTTTGGGTTCTTACAAAATTAATAAATATGAAAAATTACATTTCTTCATTTCATTATATTGTCTCATTAGGTAAAAAAAATATTATTTGGATTTCTCCTTTTGATTTCTTTCTCTCTTTTTTCTTTATTGCTAGTGTTTAAAGCAAAAGTGAAGAGATATTAGCCTGATAAAATAAAAAGAAAGGAAAGATTTAAGAAATAACAATTGTTGGGAGAGAGTGAGATTACACCACCACAATAATAAGAATTTACACACATTACGCTTGACAGAGTCCAATAAAAGATTAAGATAAGGAAATGCAAACCCTAGTTGTAGAACAAACTCCTTGTTCTTTCGCGCAAGCTTCAAACCCTAGTCGGAACACCACTTTTACCCATTGATGAAGAGAATAAAAAACAAAGCTTATACATGAGATGTATCATTGTCCAAATTATCTATTTCCTAACCCTTCATGGATGCTTGAGGCTTTCTCTAGTAAGAAAGGGAATTGGGATTGAACAAGCCTGAAAATTCACAAAGACAAGCCTTTTCTTTATGAATTTCTTGGAGAAAACTTATGATATTGAAAGCTAGAGAGAGAGAGGGGTTGAAGAGAGATTTGAAAGAATGACCAAGTCCATCAAAACTCTAAAAGCCTCTTTTATCGTATAGGCACTATCATTAAGTCTAACCAATAAGATTATTTGGAGTGTAAAACATGTAACTGTACGGACACGTCAGGTGATGCATCACCTGACTATAGGCGATGCATTGTCTACTAGTAGGCGATGCATCATTTGAAGTGTAAAACACGTAATTGTATGGGCACGTCAGGCGATGCATCGCCAGACCATACGGGATGCGTTGTCTACTAGCAGGCGATGCATCCACTGTAATGTTAGGTAGAAAATTCAAACTTTATGTGATATATCGCCACAAGAAGGCGATGTAACATCATATAGGCACGTATAACTTCTCAAAAGTGACCTTAAACACCTTCAAATGCTTGCAAAAATTTTGGGCATCTTTAGATACCTCAATATATCACTTTGGACCCAAAAATACAATTTTTAAATGCTTACAATAAAAAATCAAATTTCACATATTCATTATGTGAAATGATTAGTGTTTTACACCTAGCTTGTGTAATACCACTTGAGCTTTGTATTTTAACCAATCCTAACAACAACTACATATTTTTGTTGAAAAATAGTCTATATATGTTTTTTATGGCTACAAAGTATAAAAAGTTGAAGAATAACATTTTTGGTGGTGTTAGGTTTTTGGTTGTGACCACTGTCATTTGTGGCTACAACCATGGGTCTCAACCAAGCATGGCGTTGTGGCCATAGTCATTTTTGGTCGTGGCACCATGACTTGATACTTCAAGGTTTATGTATTTATTTATGCCACAACTAACATTTTTTTCCTCGCTACAACCTCCACTCTTGGACTTGTCTCTACCACAACTAGTATATAAAATTGCAGGGGTAAGGGTGGGTTAAAGTTACATCCTCAATGTAAATTTGAAGAAAAGAAAACCTCCCTCTCTTTAGTTATGGTTTATGAAGAATTCTTGTGTAATTAATCTTCAAGACAATGCTTTCAAAGGGAGTTTAATAAAATTATTTTCCCTTCCTTATGTTTTGGTTTAATTTTCTTGTACTTGTTTACTCTTGATTATTAAGATTGGTGTTGGGGAGCATTCATTTTCCTTGTAGTAGTATTAGAGCCAAGTTCAGCTAAGTGTTAATCTCAAGGTTTTTAATGGTGCATTATAGAAAATCTACAGTAAGATAAAGGAGCGATCCATTGAGATTAGTGATTTTAGAGTTCTTTGAAGATATTTCTCTATATTCAGATTTAGAGAGCTAAGATCAAGATTTGATTGAAGGGGTTTTTTGTCTCAAGAAAATGATTTTATCACGAGTAACATGAAGGTTAATATTGATAAATTTGATGGGTCGAGAGATTTTTACATGTTGGGGAGTAAAGTCAAGAGTTTACTCGCTCGATAAGGACTTTTAAAGACTCTTGATGGTCCTATCACATGGGCGAACGACTACACATTAGAGCAAAAGAATGAGTGTCTCGAACTAGCAACGAATACCATTATTTTTTTTCTCACAACCAACTCTATAATATGTTTGATCAATAAGGATGATACCCCAACAAATATATGGAAAAGTTCATTTTGATGAACTTTTTAAAAAGAAATCCTTAACGAATAAGATATTCTTGAATAAAAAGTTATTTGAGTATAAGATGAACACTCCAAAATCTTTAAAATAGAATCTTGATGAGTTTCTAAAGATGAACATTATGTTAGATAGCTCAAGGGGAAGTACGGTTTTGATAGATTAACTACACAAGAGGAAGAACTTAGTCAAGGAGTTTTGACAACCCTAAAAGTGGTGAAAATGTAGCGCACCAATTTTTTTTTTATTTAAATTAATTCGTGTACTTTATTTATTATTAATTGTTAAGTGTTAGGAATTTATTTTTATTTGTTTGAATTGTTTATTTATTATTAATTTTATTGTACTTGTTTACTCTTGTTAGGGTTTTTATTGGAAATTTATAAGGGTTTTGATTTTTTATTTAAGATTAAAATTTGGCTATTGTTGTTTCAATAAATCTTGATGTCTTGATAATAAATTTGCATATTGCACAGTAGAAGCATGCTAATAGGGTTTTGACCTACGATATGTTAAAGGGTTGTGAGATTATGTTTTGGTTTCTTGACTTTATTTTGAGTTATGGGCATGGTATAATTGTGAAACTTTATGTTTTTTTGTTGCAAAGAATTCAACATGAGCATACATTATGGTTTAAGCTTATTTCAAATTTGTTGTTAGTTTTGCATGATTAAATGTATTCTTGAATTTATGTTAGGGTGACTTATTAAAAAGTGTTAAAAATGATGCATGAGTTATAGAAACATGCTAGGTAATACTTTAACATGATTAAAGGTGTAAATTAGATAAATATGTGCTTGCAGTTTTTTTTTTAAATTATTTGATGGTGATAATAAATCAGTGATTTTGAAAATGCATAAGTTATGCCTCAAAGTGATATTTTGATCTTGTATAAACAAAAGACATTTTATTTCACATGTTAATGAGGTTTTTATCAAATTAAACACATGCAATTTTTTTTTTATATTGTGTGAAAGAAATATAGTTTTAGTTCAACTATGTGACTTTAAACAAATAAAATACTTGCTGGAATTTTTGATTTATTAAGAGGAAATGCCTTTTAAATAAAATAAGTAAAGTATGTGCTCAAACAAATTAAACCTTAGACTATGTATATGATAAAAGTAATTTTTCCACACTTAAAATATGTATTATCTTATTTATATTTATGCATGTTTTTTTAAATAAAAGTTTTTTTAAAAGGCGATTAAAGAATTAATTTAGATATTATTAGTAATTATAAATTTTGTCACATTCTTTTAAATGTTATTAAATAATAAATGCGATTATTTTTTTATGCAAATTAAAGCTAAGGAATTATTTTAGTAAATTAAATTTATGAACGACAAATATGTAATTTAAAGGAATAATGTAGTGATAATTATTTTATACTTGCTGAATTTTTGTGAAATTGACAAGAAAATAAAGGAACAAATAATTAAAACTTCAATGCTAGTTTTAAGAACCGTCTCATGTATGCATGTTACATGCAAGTTCACTTTTACGCTCAAATATATGTTATTTGATTGAATCCACAGTTCATGATTTGCAATCATTGAGAATTCCTTAGTAGAATTGACATTATTCTTTTATGAATCTATATGACGTTGTTGTATGAATAGAGTTGTGGTGCAACTTGTGCCTCGTATGCATAGCACATGCACACGTGGGATATGTATGTTGGGCATGTGTAATCTTACATGATTTTAAGACTAATGTTTGATTGTGATTATAGGCTCGTTGTGAGGTATTTGCGCTTTATAATTTGCTTGAACTCGAGGTAAGGAAGTTAGCTAGAATTTATATGAATTATGTTATGAAAAGTATGCACTTAAATGATTGCAAGAATTGTGGTGTTATGGAAAGTATGAAATATGATAAGGTAAAGTGTTATGAAAAGTATGAATTACTATGTTATGATATGAGTTGTTGTATGTTTGCCTGTATGTTGTATGAGAAGCATTAGGTTGTTAGCGTGCTCAACGCGACACGACAAAGGGGTTACTAAGGATATGACGTAACTCATAGGGCGGACGCACCGAGGTTATTCGAGGACTAGAGTTCATGTTTACCTCATAGAGGAGGCCTTACCAGTTTATGCTTTTGTTGGGTACCTCATGATGTGACATGGACAATAGGGGTGCCATGATCACATGATGTATGATTATGATCTATGAGTATGAATTTGATATGAAAATGAATGAATATGATAGGGTAACGATATGTTTTGCCATAATTTTAGGAGACGAATATAGTCTTCTTGTGTTTTCTTGAATAATTGTGTATTTGTTTGTACTTCCTTACTGAGCTTTTAGCTCAATCCCTTACTTTTTCCCCTTTCAGGTAAGCAATAGGATTTCTCCTTGGCATGCACAGTGATGTGGGAGGTTCTGACGTCTAGGCATGTATGACGCGGGGTGTCCTATGAGCGATTGACGATCAAGATGAGCACCAAGAAATAATTAAAAACTTATGTTATGGTTTATGTTTTAAATTTCGTCAGTGGGACTTATTATTTTATTTTATTTTTAAATACTACATAAAGACGTATAATTTTTTTTTTCAAACAGATGGGCCCAAATTGCATGTTTTATTAAGGCTCCACTAAAACTTTTCTCTAAAATGGTATTTTTCTAATAAATATGAGTTGAGCGACGCTCTTATAAAATAATAAATTAGAGTGCTCTTACAGAAAACAATAGCAAGAACCAAGGTAGATCAAGTATAAGGGATCATAATTGACTAAGAAAGTGTTTTCTATTATGATAAATTAGGGTGCATGAAGATGAACTATTATTATTGGTTGAATAAGAAGAGCGAGAATAAATGGAGCCACGGAAGTGGCGAAAATTCTTAGAAGTTGACAAATCTTGGCAATGGTTACATCAATTGAGAGGTTATGATTGCATCCATGGAGAAGAACATAAATCAATCATAGATTTTGTACTCAAAATGTACCTACAACGTGACTTACAACAATATCTAGTATCAAATTTTAAGAGATTTTGAAGGATGTAATGTCATCATGGGCAATAGTGAGGCATATTTGGTTGATGGCATAAGAATGGTTGCTTTAAGATATTTTATAGAATTGTTCAAACACTAAAATATTGAGAGTAGTGCCAAGATTAACAAGAAACTTAATGTCTCTTAGTGTTCTTGATGATATGGGATATTGGACACTACAAGAAAAAACAGTATTCATAACACTTAAAAACTGCTAACCGGGAGTATTGATAACGTTTCTGAAAATGCTAACATAGCCCCTGTTATTAAAAGTCCTGTCTTTTCTATAACAATATTCGAATGTTATGTTCGATGTTATCTTAAACTATTCAATAACACATTTTTAGTTGCTATAATATTCAAATAGTAACATTTAGTTAGAGTATTTGATTATAAATTTGGAGTTTAATCTTATACATTATGCATAACACTTTTCCACTGTTACATTTAATTATTTTGATAGCATTTTTAGTTTGTTATATTATATAAATCATAACAATTTGTTATGCTTATAATATATTTCTAAATCATAACATATTAAAAGTCTAGTAATAAATTTTTGTTACTTTAGTGTGGATAATATATTTTAAATTTTATTTTGATAAGTATACTTATAAGGTTTTTTTTTTAATTAAAACATTTTCATTATTGTATTTTGATAAAAAAAAATCAAAAGTAATCATAAAATGTAATTCTCAATAGATTGATAAACCACAAGTATTACATTAAACAATAACCAATTCAAACCATAAATATGTCTACTTCATGAGATCTTAGTTCTAACTTAAATTTGAAAGCATAACATAATAAAGTTTTATAATCTTGAACATTTTTTATTTTAAAATGAAAAACAGAAACATTACAAGATACACAAAAGTAAATCATGCATAAAACTTGCTCCATCCTTCAATTCATCATCCAACCAAGTACTTGCTGCTGAAGTTGTTTGTTGCCATCCGAAGCTCTCTAAATATCAAAGTCTCCCTCATGATCTGCAACAATAATAGACCATATCAATTTGGTTAAGGAAAGTTTCCATGATAATTAAAAATGAGATACCAAAAAACAATTTAAAAAATACAAATGTAGCACAAAAATAAATACAAAAAAATTAAAAACCAAGAAAAAAAAATTTAAATATAAATTCAAATACCAAGGACTTTTTCTAGCTCACTTATAATGAATTTTACTTGCAAAGCATAGATTACTGACCTTATATTGCACGAGAACATCATTGTCCTTCATGGTTTCACGAACAATATTGCCATTTTCATCTTCCACTATGAGAACCTCTTCTGGCTTGGCCATACGAAAAATCATAATCATTCTTAACTTTGACATTGGCTCAGCATATAATTGTCGCTGCTGCATCAGTTGTGATCCAAGGCCATCAACCATACCAGGTAGCAAAGGCATCTGCTTATTCAGTATAAAACCACAGGCTAAAATAAGTATCTGTCCCATTACAAATTTCGAAAAAACAAATAACATATAAATAAAAAAGAATCACGCAAACAAAGAGGAGATGGAAAGACAATTTCCTTAATAAGAAAAGGTTCGACATAATTCAAGAACAGAGATTACAGGTCACAAAATATTTGATGTCACAAAACTAAAGAAATTATATATTACTATCTCCAACCATTTAGACTACAAAAAGGAAAAGAAAAGAAACCCAACTGCTCTGAAGGTTCAAAAGACAATATTTATGGAAAACACAAATTGAAATGAAAATTACATATATATCATGGAAAACACAGAAATAAGAAACAAATCAACTAATTTTGTATCCGATATACAAAAGTAAACAGTAAACTGCAAGAGGAAAAAGATGATATGTGCAAGTGCAACCATATGAAAATAAAACAATCACACCAAAAACTATAAAATATCATCTGAAAGTAAACAATATACAAAAGTAAAACAGTAAAGTGCAAGAGGAAAAAGATGATATGTGCAAGTGCAACCATATTACAATCACACCAAAAACTATATAATATCATCTTAAAGTTAACATATTCACAATACCTGCAACCCCATCATGTTTGCCGTTATAGCAGGATTATCCAAACTGTGGTGTGCCTCAAATAGTTCCAACACAAACGAATTCCAAAAGTCTAAGCAAACCTGTTCCGGTCATAAAATGATTAAAACTCATTCCAATTTTAACAAATTTCACTTGTATGTTCGAGTCTACATATTCACTTGTATGTTCCGGTCATAAAATATTGGTACCTTGAAAACTTCTGTGTCATCCACATATGAAATTTTGGTAAGATATTCAACACCCATGAGCAAAGCAGCTATGTTCTCTCCAGGATTTTCCAGCACACGAATGTGAGACTGCACAAGGATAGAACGATGTAAATGTTGCAATGTATTTAAACAGCAACTTCAAATCTTTGAGATTTGACAAGGAAACAATGTGATTGTATATTATCTTATTAAATCCTGAATGTTGCAATGTATTTAAACAGCAACTTCAAATCTTTGATATTTGACAAGGAAATAATGTGATTCCATATTATCTTATTAAATCCCTTAAGCAGTGCCTTATTGACACATTAAGCCTGTTCTACAACTAAATGAACCATAACTTACAGCCATAAGAGGATGGCCATTGAGATATAAATATAACAAAACGTGGTAAATACTAAGATCAAGAAAGTATAAAGGGAAAAAAGAAAAAAACTTGCCTTATAAATTGAAGTGAAAAACAAAGCCAAATTCTGAATAAAAGCCTGCAGAATAGGTAAGTTAAAAAAAAAAAAGACATTGCCAGAAATAAACAATTATTGAACGAACACATAAAAAATGGTCTTCATTAAATTTTGAAGCGCCAAAAACAACTTTACCTGCTCTTCACTGGAACCAATTGCATAAGCCTCAGGAATGTTTGTATTAAGAGGAATCATGGTCTGATCAAAAGGAAGAAAAAAAAATATTAACAGCAACACAAGAACAAGACATACAATTAAATAAAAGAAAAAACTGGACAATGATGTGATGAGTAAGCCAACCAAAGATAGTACTACAATAAGCATTTCATTTCGGACCTACCTGTAACAGTTTCATGAATATGGTGTACATCTTAACGTACTGGGCATTGTAGAAATCTCCAAAATTAAGTGCTGCAACCTAAGCACCAGTGCAGTGAACTATGAGAACCAGGCACAGTTTTGAAGCAACTCTTAACTAAATCAGCATACAAACACACCTCTGTCAAACACTGAAGAGTGAGATTCTGATACGATGGCATGGGGAAAAAATTCAGTAGCGTTTCAAGCTGTTACATAAACAAACACAATCAGAATTTTGCTCAAATGTACTTACTCTTTTAAGGAAGTTATTAAGTATTAAATTCAAAGGCAATACAACAACCATCCATCAAGCAAAGCACATACCAATGGAGACTCAAATATATATCCCAGGGGAATCCATGAGAGAAATGCGTGCAATGTGGAGAGTGTTGCACGTATAAGCTCAGTTCTTTGAGAGGCTGATAGTACATATAAGCATAGCTCATGAATGAGTTGAAATTCACTGCAACAACCAATCACATTATGTGTGAGAGATTGGAAAAATGCATAAACATATCATTACGGTAACATGTGACATGCCAATTAGAAAATAAAAGCCAAATATATGATGACTATGAACTGGCAGTACGTGACTATCAGTAGTCCAAGATAAGTGATCAGATCACTTGACTTTGTGGTGGCAGATCACCCGAAAGACATTGTATCAAAATATGTGTATAATAGTGAATAAAAATAACTTAAAAAGTGCATAATGACTTCTCATCAAAGGATATCTAAAAGAACTGTCCTTAATATATATATAATTATAAGCAAATGATAAGTCTACAGAAGGAAAAAAAAAAAAGAGCACTCATAAAACATTACAATATAAAACATGAAATGTGTAACGCCCTACTTCCTTTGAGCCGTTACTAAGTGATTTTTAAGACAAAACAGTGTGCAAAGCACTCGCTAACCGAGGTTTTGAGACAAAAGTGTGACTAATTAAACTTTAATGCTGTAATCTTAGAAAATGCGTCGTTTCATTTAAAACTGCTAGTATTAAACCTTTGGGATCCCAAAAATAAGGTTTGAAAACTATTTACATCTTGAAATAAGTTTACAGTTGATAAATCATAAAATCATAGATTATTACAGCCATTTTCAAATAAACCCCCAACCAAAGCAGTCGGGCAGGCCAAACATGTACGCGTCGCTTCACGCTCTCCGTACTCATGGTTGGTTGACTTGGTCTTTGCCCTACCTGCAACACGGAGCACCCGTGAGCCGAAGCCCAGCAAGAAAACCCATGCAGAACATAACATATGCAATGTATACAGTTTTATCATAACAGATAATCCACAGATAAACAAGTCAACCATTAGACTAAGCAAACACATGTATCCACCGGGCCCCGCCCTGATTATAGCATAACACATGAATCCACCGGGCCCCGCCCTGATTATAGCATCCCATGTGCTAGGTGTTACTTTCGGCCCACGGCCGCCCCGGCCTACGTCGTACTCGGCCCTTGCCGTTCATTTCATCATAATCACACATATAGTACATTTGAAATAATCATTCACACACATCATGATTCATTTAAGGTTTAAACATTTGCACATAATACAATCTGGGGCCATGCCCTACAATCACACAGTGGGGCCATGCCCTATTCTCGGGTGTTACGGTTTTCTTACCTTAATTCCAAATGCTTTAAATAGAAAAATGACGGCCCCCGAGCACGATCCACTTCCCGAGCACTAGCTTAACTCCTAGTCACAACCAAGATAATGGATACCAATAAGATTAATCTCCAATGAGTTTCTAAACCAAGTTCTAGTACTCGAAACGTTGAAATTCACCAAACATTGTAAAAGACTCAACCCCGAGCACCCTAGGTTAAATTCCCAAGCCCAAATTCTCAAAATCCCAAAATTCCTTAAGCGCCCCGGCATGGCCCAACCATGCCGCGGCATGGCCCCCAAACAGGGCCACAAAAATGCCCAGAAACAGGTAAGGGCCGCGGCCCTACAAGGACCATGCCGCGGCCCGCCCTCCATCCTCAGCACAACTTAGCCTACAAGGGCCGCGGCCCTCCAAGAACTATGCCGCGGCCCGACCCTTCGAACCCAGAAAAACCCACCATTTTCAAGCTTAAAACCTCACCTAAAGCCATCCCAAAGCTCCCAATTCAAAACCAATTAATAATCACAACATTAGGATGGTTTAAACAACACAATTCCACCAAAAAATCCAACCTAGCACTCACCAAGATCCAAATTCCAAATTTCTGAAATTTCAAACCTAAAACTCAAAACCAACCATAGAAATTCTCAATTTCAACCATCAAACTTTAATTTAAACCTTACCTCAGTTGTAGAATCGTTTCCCAAAGGATCCCATGACTTATCTTCAAAGTTTCAAGCCTCAAACTCCACCTTGAATATCAAAAACCCATAAACATTCACAACCCAACAAAATCTCAGAAATTTAACTTGAGAAAAAGAATTAATTGCTTACCTTTACCCTGATTTGTTCTTGGTTAACTCTTGAGCTAAACCTCCAAATCCCACCATCAATTTTCAGAAATTCAAGCTTGATTTCTCCTAAGATTTCTGTGGATTTCATGAAAGAAAGAGGAAAGAAAGAAGAAGAGGAGAGGGTGGAGGCTGGGTCGGTTTCTCTAAGTCTCCAAATGGTTTATTTGTTTTGTTTTTATAACTTAAGTTGGTTACCTCAAGGTTCGGGGTACCAAAATATCCCCGAGGCAAAAATGGTAAAATCCCCCAGTATTCCCGCCTAGACATCCTAACCTCAAATATATCTCCAATTATTTATTTTCATAACCCAATATCAAAAATACTCCTTGACTTGCCCAAAGTCAATTATAATGCCCCGTTGTGACTTTCCCCGCTATTCAGCTCTAGGATCGCCTCGTGCCGAAAGTTACCAATCACGGAAATACCCACATACCACTGTGGTCTCAACAATCATCACATATTAATACAGTTATGCCCAACATGGCCAAAATTACAATTATGCCCTTCAAACACAATCCGGGCCTACATGCATACTAATATACATAGTCATGCATCTCAAATAATCAAATAATCAAATAGTCACATAACATGCTTTAAATCATAATCATGCATTTAATTCCTAAAACCACACATAAATCCCAACCTGCCCTCCTGGCACACTAATCAAGGCCCTTAAGCCTTATTAGCGAATTTGGGTCGTTACAACTATCCCCTCCTCATAAAAATTTCGTCCTCGAAATTTATCCAAACACATCAATCACGAAACTCGCAACTCTGACCCTGAATCCCAAGGTCCACCGCCTTTACTTTAGTTTCCAACAACTCTCTTCCAGGCGCAACAATCTTGCCCCACAAGATCTTGTCTAACGGCCATACACTCGATAGCCTCTTGTTTACACCGCAACCCTGCTGAAGCCTCAGGGTCTGCCTAGGTTACAATGACCAATTCGTTGTCTTATTCCTGATTCCAGAGATACCCAAAAGTCATCACCTCTACCAGGTGGGATCAACTTGTAGGCCCCGCTGGCCTAACCCTTAGTACAAGTTCAGAATTTTATGCTGAATCAAGAGTCAGAACTCCCCCTTCTTTCTCTGAACACCTTACAGATCCTCGCTGTTATTGTGCAGAGATGCAGCTCTTTCCTTCCGGAGCTTTGTTTCCTCGTAATTTAACAATTTACCAGCTCTTATGCTTTCAAATAGGCAGACACTCCTGCCTTAAGAGTTCCAACAACCTTTTCGACGCTCTCTCTGAACCAATGCCAAATCGTAGTATTCACTATCCTTCACCTCTTACCATGTCCTATGTCGTGTTACTTTAACAAGACGCCAGCATTTGCCACCACGACCAACTCAACAGGGATTACACTTCCCTTAATACCTCAAGTATTCGCCTACTCAGCGCTTAATTCCTTAAGATATCCGATATGCTTTCAGACTGCCACTTCACTTGCAATCAACTGATAATCCCAGATTCCCACTCTGTTCTTTTCGTTCTCTAAATCCATTCCAAAATTTAAAATACTATAGGGTCTCAATTCGATATCATCGACGTTCTATCCCGAAACCAGTTCACTTGACCCAACAACATTAACTCAAACAACCGAGTTAAAGCTTTTCATGTCCAAACGCCTTACTTAAGGTCTATTGTGGTTATTCCCACGACACACCACCACATCACCTAACCCCTCAGGGTCCAAAGGAAAACACTAGATTCTGTCACCCGCTCGACCCTCCTGGTACGACGTACCCAAGGAGGTGGAATGATATCCATTCAGAATTCTCATTCAAAAATCAAATCTAATTGGATCCTTTATCCATTCCTGGTATCCCAACTTGTACTACCTTAGCAGGGTCCTTCCCTGCTTCATCTCAAGCCAACACTTTGAATTCCATAGATCATTGACACTCACCAGCTAATCATACCTACTAGCGTTACGCCAAACTCAGTCGTCGCCTTGTCCACTTTGTTACAGTCTATGGCGCTATCCCCTGACTGACACACGCCTCACAGCTAGGAGTTCCGTCTCCAATTATAACTCCCCTCGCTCAATCGAGGATTTCAAACACAGATCATCTGTCCGTTACTTTTTACCACCTCTGTGTCTTCAACGCTATCTTTCTTACTAATACCCAATACTCAAGCACCTTATGATATGCATAACTGTTAACTTAACGCTCCAAGTATATCAACCACGCTCATTCTTTCACCTCCCGCCAGGTTCGATCCATCCTCGCGTCAATTATTCCTGGGCGTGTCCAATCATGGTACACTCCCACATATCCATAACCCTACCATAGATCAGGTCCTTTATGCAATCACTCTTTACTTAACCAAAACACACGCAAATTCCATCATCGTCCGTAACCAATCAAATCTTACCTTGTCTTCTGAATTTCTTTCTGATTTGACACCACTCAATCCGTCTAACCTCAAGTTTTACTGTTCTCCTCATCTTTGATGTAGAAATCACCGGAGGTGCTTATGCAGTAGATGACGCGCTTACCAGTCTTGTTGTGCTTTCAATCCTTTAGACGCTCTTCATTAGCTTCTTTGCGGCTTCAGATCAATTCTTCTCTTACCTGTCCTTTCTTCTTGCAGCTATAATCTGAGAACTCCTGACGACACCCAACTAACACTCCGTAGAACCTTACCTGAGACTCTGCCTTCTGGGTACTAACGTCTTCAGCATAATAATCAGCTGCTCACCATTTCCGTCTGGGAGTAATCCACATGCACTGCTCGTGAGCTTGAAGGGGACTTGCCCACACCGATCATGCATTCTCTGCCTAAAGAACTTACCTGTGCCGTTGTAGCATGAACCATTCCAGAATCTTTGTTATCGACTCCTCACACTCTAGCCGGCGCAAACTAGACAATCCACGAAATGTCTCTATCCTTAGTTTCCAACTAGCAATAAACAAGTCACAAATCAACTCTTGGGGACATCGTCCCATCTTGCATCCAACATTGTACTTTTCGTCCTAACCCGACGATACTAGCAATCCTCGCAGTATAACACACTAGCTACACCAGGCTCAGATTCCTTCGATTGCTCCAATAGACTTTTTGTCGGCCAAAACCGTCTCCTACAACATCCCTTATACCAATCCTATCTGTAGTCTGACCTTGAAGTATTCCCTAAATCTTTCTTTGCATACTCACATAACTTTTCCACTGGTTAGCTCTGTCTCCTTTACGTACTCCAGGTGATATCCTCAACAATCCATCTGCCAGAGTTTCTAATTCCTTCTCAATAAGTATTACTGTCCTCAGCCTCTCAAATGGCACCATTGAGGCAACCTCTCTATGTCCATCTCCCTCTCGGAACATTCTCAACACCGAGCCCTTCCAGTTCGTTACATGCCCAACGCATAAGCTCGTCAGTTAAATACTCATCCTTGAGGACTCAGCCTCGAACCTCGAATGTATCGATGCATTCCAGTTCTCCGTTTCCCGCACCATGGGAAATCCATCCTAACATCTCGAGTCATTCTACGTAGAAGTCATGCCCTCACCTGACCTCCTCTCAGGTGGCATCCTCTTCCTCATGTGCATACCAATTAACCTCCTGGTTCCTGTCGCCATCCCGATAACTACCTTTTCGATCCGGCTTCTTTCCAATCTCAATCTAGGTGCCCAAGCACTGTCTTGAGTCCTTTTTCCCTCAAAATTGAGAATCCGACCTCGCTGCGTTCTATCAATACAAGTACCATCTCATCAGTCATACTTTTCCCCTATTTCTTGGCAATCCAGAAGCCACAACACTAACCGGGGTTCTTTCAACTTGATTATCACGAATCTATCTTTACTAATTCCATCAAAGGAAGCACCGCCCTTGCGGCTCTAGCACTCATGCTCTAATCATCAACCATCAGTTCCTCGAACAACATGGCCCTCTCCGCCATCCACATGCAAACGAAAACTCTTTCCTCAAAGCAGCCCAATGCTTTAGACTATTCCAGATCTCATGTCCTTAAATGGGTCGCCACCAATTCCAGATACATCCATTTGTATAAATTTCTGAAATGAACTATCCAATTCCCCAACCCATTGATCTACGCTGTCGTTACCCCTAACAGTCCAAACCAGACTTAAACATTTGCCCGCCTCCACGGTTCTAATCATGTCTTTAAAATCTCTTCTAACCATTCATCATCTAGGTTCTTTCCAACCCATTAAGCCAGTACCTCAGCCCAAGTACCAATTCCAGGCATCCCTCTGCCTCAACATTTAACATAACCCTCTAATCAGGATCTCTCATCCTCTTAACCATGGGTGGAATTAACTCTGCTCATCTATTGATAAATTCCTTGTCAACTCGAATTCTCCTCAAAACCCGAGGATAACACCCTTTAAGCCTTTCATATAGTACCCTTATCTGTCCATACTTCACAGTAAACCAACACTGGTAACCTTACTGTCAAAACCTCGAAATCAGCTATTTCCCCAGAGAAATCCGCTATCCTTCTATCCCGTCACAACTGACAAACTCCACAACTTACTCACACCCTAGTGACCCTTTGCTGCTGCTTTTTGGGATAACTGGAGATCCCAACTCCAACTTATACCTAAAATCCCTCTCTCCACACACTATCAGGTCCACAAACCCTTCTAGGAACCAACAACACGAGTTCACCTGTCAAAACTGACCCAACTCCTGAACTCTGTGGTCCCTACTCTGAACCAAACCACCACTAGGTCCAAACATCCACAGGTATAATGCACACACAAGCATATACTAGGTCAAATCCATAATGATATACATTTAGCTACCAAATTCATCATCACCAAGTATACCCAGATCTCAACATGCTTCACACAAGCAAATAAACAGATATAACTAATGAATTAATTCAGAAAATTAACCACATACACTCAATATGCGAACCATTATGCCAATATTCATCCATATGCATAATAGTATTATTCAGCATGCATCAATCTCAAAATGCAATAGTCAAGGGCCAGGCCCTATCAGTATCTCATGCATATGTCATCTCATTCCTCATGCTCCATATAAATAAGCAGGAAAACAGGGCATTCAAACATATATTCAGCCATGTCAATCATTCATACCAACCAACCCTGAGTCGAGATTGTCACTGATAGCGAGCGTACATGTTCGGTCGATCTCCAGAACCAATAAACCTTGGCTCGCTCTGATACCAAGTTGTAACGCCCTACTTCCTTAGAGCCGTTACTAAGTGATTTTTAAGACAAAACAGTGTGCAAAGCACTCGCTAACCGAGGTTTTGAGACAAAAGTGTGACTAATTAAACTTTAATGCTGTAATCTTAGAAAATGCGTCGTTTCATTTAAAACTGCTAGTATTAAACCTTTGGGATCCCAAAAATAAGGTTTGAAAACTATTTACATCTTGAAATAAGTTTACAGTTGATAAATCATAAAATCATAGATTATTACAGCCATTTTCAAATAAACCCCCAACCAAAGCAGTCGGGCAGGCCAAACATGTACGCGTCGCTTCACGCTCTCCGTACTCATGGTTGGTTGACTTGGTCTTTGCCCTACCTGCAACACGGAGCACCCGTGAGCCGAAGCCCAGCAAGAAAACCCATGCAGAACATAACATATGCAATGTATACAGTTTTATCATAACAGATAATCCACAGATAAACAAGTCAACCATTAGACTAAGCAAACACATGTATCCACCGGGCCCCGCCTTGATTATAGCATAACACATGAATCCACCGGGCCCCGCCCTGATTATAGCATCCCATGTGCTAGGTGTTACTTTCGGCCCACGGCCGCCCCGGCCTACGCCGTACTCGGCCCTTGCCGTTCATTTCATCATAATCACACATATAGTACATTTGAAATAATCATTCACACACATCATGATTCATTTAAGGTTTAAACATTTGCACATAATACAATCTGGGGCCATGCCCTACAATCACACAGTGGGGCCATGCCCTATTCTCGGGTGTTACGGTTTTCTTACCTTAATTCCAAATGCTTTAAATAGAAAAATGACGGCCCCCGAGCACGATCCACTTCCCGAGCACTAGCTTAACTCCTAGTCACAACCAAGATAATGGATACCAATAAGATTAATCTCCAATGAGTTTCTAAACCAAGTTCTAGTACTCGAAACGTTGAAATTCACCAAACATTGTAAAAGACTCAACCCCGAGCACCCTAGGTTAAATTCCCAAGCCCAAATTCTCAAAATCCCAAAATTCCTTAAGCGCCCCGGCATGGCCCAACCATGCCGCGGCATGGCCCCCAAACAGGGCCACAAAAATGCCCAGAAACAGGTAAGGGCCGCGGCCCTACAAGGACCATGCCGCGGCCCGCCCTCCATCCTCAGCACAACTTAGCCTACAAGGGCCGCGGCCCTCCAAGAACTATGCCGCGGCCCGACCCTTCGAACCCAGAAAAACCCACCATTTTCAAGCTTAAAACCTCACCTAAAGCCATCCCAAAGCTCCCAATTCAAAACCAATTAATAATCACAACATTAGGATGGTTTAAACAACACAATTCCACCAAAAAATCCAACCTAGCACTCACCAAGATCCAAATTCCAAATTTCTGAAATTTCAAACCTAAAACTCAAAACCAACCATAGAAATTCTCAATTTCAACCATCAAACTTTAATTTAAACCTTACCTCAGTTGTAGAATCGTTTCCCAAAGGATCCCATGACTTATCTTCAAAGTTTCAAGCCTCAAACTCCACCTTGAATATCAAAAACCCATAAACATTCACAACCCAACAAAATCTCAGAAATTTAACTTGAGAAAAAGAATTAATTGCTTACCTTTACCCTGATTTGTTCTTGGTTAACTCTTGAGCTAAACCTCCAAATCCCACCATCAATTTTCAGAAATTCAAGCTTGATTTCTCCTAAGATTTCTGTGGATTTCATGAAAGAAAGAGGAAAGAAAGAAGAAGAGGAGAGGGTGGAGGCTGGGTCGGTTTCTCTAAGTCTCCAAATGGTTTATTTGTTTTGTTTTTATAACTTAAGTTGGTTACCTCAAGGTTCGGGGTACCAAAATATCCCCGAGGCAAAAATGGTAAAATCCCCCAGTATTCCCGCCTAGACATCCTAACCTCAAATATATCTCCAATTATTTATTTTCATAACCCAATATCAAAAATACTCCTTGACTTGCCCAAAGTCAATTATAATGCCCCGTTGTGACTTTCCCCGCTATTCAGCTCTAGGATCGCCTCGTGCCGAAAGTTACCAATCACGGAAATACCCACATACCACTGTGGTCTCAACAATCATCACATATTAATACAGTTATGCCCAACATGGCCAAAATTACAATTATGCCTTTCAAACACAATCCGGGCCTACATGCATACTAATATACATAGTCATGCATCTCAAATAATCAAATAATCAAATAGTCACATAACATGCTTTAAATCATAATCATGCATTTAATTCCTAAAACCACACATAAATCCCAACCTGCCCTCCTGGCACACTAATCAAGGCCCTTAAGCCTTATTAGCGAATTTGGGTCGTTAGAAAATGCATCCCAAAATGAAATAAAAATAAAAATAACATAAATTATCTACCTGTTCAATGATTGTTTAAGCTCCTTTATCTTACTTTGAGTCATCTCTCCTCTTGAGAAATCAAACACCTCTTCACTTAGAAGCTGAAGAAAACATATTCAAGTAATTAGTGCCAACTAATTCTCAATAGTTTAAGAGAGAGAGAGAAACCTTCAATATAGCCATGCAATTCTCACAAATTGTTTCACTAGTTTTAGCAGCTGAAACAAGATCAGGAATAAAGCTTTGCCATCTTGCTGGCCAATCATGCTTCAAAATCTGTACATTAAACATAGAGGAAGCAAATTAGGGTTGATTATAGAACTTCAAACAGAGATACAACTCACCAAACAAAGTAGAAAAAACCAATTTGTCAAAATGAGAAAGTTGCAGGTGGGGAAGGGAACACAAAACTAGAAAGAAATGTATTTAATTTTTTGATTTTATAGAACTTCTTGCAATAAAATAATCTCGTGGCCTTGAAATGTATAAAGAAACAGAAAATCAAACTAGACCCAAATTTTAATATGTTTTACATGATTTGGGATTTGCTTTTCTATGATGTAACTAGCTAGCAAGAAAAATTATAGTAGTTTACTACTACTACTACTAATTTCAAGTAAATTTAAAAAGTTTGTATTATCACAGAGAAAAATAATCCAAAATACAATTTAGATCCTTTACCAAATAGGTGGTGGATTTCTTGATGGCATCCTAGCTAAAATACCCACCAATCAAGTAATTTAAGAAATGGGATTTCTTGATGGCATCCAATCAAACAACCTAATAGCTTTATCAACTTATCCATGTTTAGAAAACCCATAATTATAGAACTCTAAAATATAACATCTAAGTTAGAACTTTCATCAAACAGTTTTCTTTCTTCACTCAGAAACACACAAAAACAAAAATCATTAGCACATACTACAAATATGCAATCTGAATTCCAAAGTAAAAATCTTAGTCAAATGAAACTCATAAAATAGTTGGGAAACAGCCAAACTAGTCTTAAAATCAACTACGGTGGCAACAAATCATTCTGATGCTATGCAAAGCCAACATCTTTGAGCTAGATGATAGTTAATAAGTAGAAAATTAATTTTCATCTACTTGACAGTTTCAATCAAATCTCATCAGTCTCTCAGTGTTTTTCTTACACAGAAACTGAGATAAAAATTATCTAGATGTGATTAAAAATAAGAAAAGGATTCCTTAAAAAAAAAGATAACTTACCATACCTTTCACTAAGATCACTAATAGTTGTCTTTTTGTCTAATTCTGATCAAGAGTCCAGTATTACAGTATATCTATAGACAATGAAGCTCAGGGAGGAGGTTTAAGCTCAGTATTACAGTATATCTATATTCGCTCAACTCTATAGACAGATGTAACTCATAAAAGTATATCTCAGAAACAGTATTACATGTATATACCTGAGTGAATATAGAGTTGACTTCAGAAATTTATTCAAAAAAAATCTTAATAAATGAAGACCTGATGCCGTGAGATACTGAGGTGTTGTGCCTACTGCTTGCTGCCATCTGGCTTTTGTGAAGCTTTGAGGTGTCCTTCCGAATTGATGCCATGACTAGTGAGGTGAGCTGCCTTGAAGACCTGGTGTCATGAGAATGCCTCTTGCTTTTTGTCTTTCATAAACCAAAAATCTTGGACTCTTGGAATATTTCTGTACACAACAAAAATAGCACAGAAAATTTTTAAAACAAAATTGTACTTAGAATAGTATTCAAAATATGAAAACTAACAACGGCTTCTAGTACTTGAACTAATTAAGGAAACGTTTCCATTGGTAGTCTTGAAAACAAAATCAAAACCAGACAAGAACAGAACAGAACAGAACATTGAGAAGAAAAAATAATACATAAAAAGATCTAATAACCACCCTTGAGATCGTTGACAACATCATAAGAAATGGGGGTGACAGTTTCCAACTGAGCTCCTTCGACCATGAAACCTGGCTTGGGACCCTCTGGCTGCCTCTTGGTGCTGATGGCCTCACCCTTCAACTTGGCCTCGGCCTTGAGCTTATCGTTCCTTAACTTTCTGTTTCTGAACTCCTCAGTGCATCTAGAGGGCTGGACATGCTCCACACGAACATGAATCCTCTTCTTAATGATGCGGTTCCCAACCTGCTTGTTAACCTCCACGCCAATAGCGCACTTGGTGATGTTCCAGACACGCCCAGTTCGGCCATGGTAGAACTTGTGAGGCATACCCTTGTGAATGGCCCCGTTAAACTTTCAAATCCATAAATCAACACCAAAAAAAAAAATCAATATTGACAGGCTCAGTTACCTTAGTTTACATATAAATCACACTTCATATATCATAAATTAAAAAAATGGGTTAAAGTTACCTTACTTCACATAATGGACAGACTCGGTTGCCCATCGCCTATGGAGGAAAGGCCTCTGGTTCGCGCTAGGGAGAAGAAAGGGTCAAAGCACTTTGGGGAGCATCTGCTTCGCCCCTTATTGCGTCTTTTCATCATCGTCCCAAAGCCCTTTCTTGGGACCCTTCATCATTGATCCTTAGCACCCACATCTGGAAGAGAATGAGAGAGAGAGGTCGGTGAACGATGGTTCCAAACCAGAGAGAGCGAAAGAAATAGTCACTGTGAGTGGGATGAACGAGAGATTGAGAGAAGGAAAGAGATTGGAGTGTGTGTGGCTATTTTTAGAGGGAGAGAAAAAGAGACAGAGGGGAACACGGTTAGGGTTGATTTGTGAAGAAGAAGATACAAGAGAGAGAGAGAGAGAGAGATACTTTAGGGCTAATAGAATATTAGAGGGGGAGATGGAAAAGCTAGTGGCGGGCTGTAAAATTTTACTGTACCGAGCGCGCCTGATTTTTCTATTTAACCATAGCGTTTTTTAAAAATTGTCATTTTTAGGTGTTATATTAGGCTAAAATTCTTGTAGTGGGAGGAAATTCAATCAAGGTGTCATGAAAACATGTAAAGAATCAATGGGGATGATAAAAGGTGTCATGAGAACTAGGTTGTATCATCTTATGAGGAAGATGCTCATGGGTAATGTTTATATTGCATCAACGCCCAAATATGAAAAAGCATGGCTACAACATTATCAATTGAGATAAATTAATGAAAAGAGGATGCAAATTATAAGTGTACAAAAAATTCTTAAGATAGACAAAATCAACAATATAGATTCTAGCCTCTTGGGCTAGAATGGGTCTAATAGTACATGCCAAGAGCCAAGTGCGTGAGTGGAGAAGAGGAAGCTAAAGAAAGTAGACTTGAAGATGGGATAGCCATTATGGTCTGGAGTTGTTGTGACAATAGTCGTTGTCGTCATAAGTATCCCACCAATTCCATACCAAAGGTGTGGCAATTTTCTTTGTGACCGCTAAAGTCGTGGCCACTATATTCATGATACGAGTAGGAAATGCAGATGAGCTCGGGATCACCGTATCCCAAACAATGCTAACCATGGGTTGAATTTTCTTCTTAGATGCCCTCGACACTATTGGGGCAATAAGTGTGAATTTTCTATTCTGAAAAGGCTCAAAAGGCTTTGTCGATGGCTTACTAGAACCATCCTTGGAGGCTTCCATCACTAAGAAAAAAAGTTGAGCCTCTTGATGGTCTTGAAGTAAGCAGTGGATCTAGAGATTCCTCTAGATAAATAGAATGCAAGTCACATTCTTCTTGAGAGGAAAAGCGAGATGGACTTTCACATGACAAAGTGATCGAGCTTCACTTGGTGATGAGTAGCTACATAACACCACAAAATAAGTAAGTGACTGAAAAATTTCCTCAACCAAATATATATATATAAAATAATTACTACACCTCATACCGAGGATTTGAAAAGAATTATATCTAACATGCATGTATTCTACAATAAAGAAGCATGTGTTGGACAACCATCCTTCGATCAGTGAATTTTTGGAAACATGACAGTTGAGGTAGTAGTAGCCCCAATCATGAACATGAGTTTTCATTATGGATGTACATGACAGCGACCTTCTCAGGTGTGGGTTCTAAGAACCCTTGTTGTTGGTACAACATGAATAGTCAAGCCAAAATTATCCAATTGTTAGGTTTCAACTACATATGCACAATGCCGACGTAGTCTCACATAAAAATCATACAGGGATAAATGACCACCTACTTGAAGAATGTGCTAGCTAAAAGCTATACATCATTTAGGAGGACAATGAGCTCGATCATCTGGGTGAGGATAACAGACCTCGATGGGTTGCTTAAACTCATATTTTTTTTTACCAAGGCCTCCAACTTGGCTTGCATCATATCTAAAAGAATAGAGGACACAATAAACTCAATTGAGGTCACCTGCTCACCTTGGGTACAGCTTGTCAAATTTTTTTGTGACCTATCTTTGTTAAAGGAGAGTAAGTTAGGGGTCTTTTATGATGAAAAGAGGCAAAGCAAGCTCAGTTATTGAGTTTCCCAAATCACAACTTAACCCTTCAAACTCGAGAAGGATCAAAAGGGAGAGTTACCAAAGGATAAAAGAATAAGGATCACAAGAATAAAAATCCTCAGATGAACTCTTGTTGGGGGAGTGTGAGATAACACCACTACAAAAAATAGAATCTACACAAAATTTGGATTGACAAAGACTTAAAAAAGATTGAGAAAGAACTTGCAAACCCTAGTAGAACAATGGTGTTCTTCAAGTATTGATGAAGCTTCAAACCCTAGGCAAACCACCACTTTGAACAATCCTTTTAGCAAACCAAAACACAAACCAAGACTTATACACGTTGTAGAATGTTGCCCTAATACTCTATTTCCCAGCCACCATTGATACTTGAGGCCTTCTCTTTGAGGAAATGAGGATTGAGATTGAATAAGCCTTCAACTCTCTAAATTAAGCACTTTCTTGGAGAGTTATTGGAGAAAACTAGAGATTCTTGGAGCTAGAAAGAGATTAGAAAGAGTGATCAAGTCTCCCAAATCACTGTTTTTGACCCTGTTATCCCCAAAATATGAAAACGATGACGTGGCAATAGAAATGACAAGTGGCAAGGAATAGTTGGGTAATCTGGCTTAGGAGTGACCCGGTAGACCAGTGAAGAATTTTGACTGGCCAGTCAAGTGTCATGACCGACTAGTCATGACCTTGGCCGACCAGTCACATGTTTGTCTGCCCAGCATGACTTTGGCCGACCAGTCATGACCCTATCCGACCAGTCATGACCCTGTCCGACCAGTCACATGTTTGTCTGCCCGGGCATGACCTTGGCCGACCAATCAGGTGCATGTCTGCCCAGTCAGGTGCATGTCTGCCCAGTCAGGTGCGTGTCCGACCAGTAAAGTGTTTTGCCGACCAGTGAAGGTTTGGTCGACCAGCCTGAATGTGATATGGATCGACTAGACAGAGCAAGGCTACACAAAAGATCCCAGAAATGGCTTCAATAAGAATCGGTCATACTTGCGCGGGAATCTCTCAAATTATCCCATAAGAATAATGTCTCTTGTATTTTGAATATTATTGTTAATTAAATATAGTGAGAATAATAAATATCCCGATTATGGGGGACATCATCTGTACGATCCTGAGCCTATAAATACAAGGCTCATGGCATCATAAAGGGATTCGGATTCTGATTTTCTAGAGAGAGTAATTGTATCTTGAGAGAACTCTTGTATTCTTGTAATCTGCACTGAAGAAACTCAGTTGACTCAGGTTCATCTGATCTTGAGTGTGGATCTATAATGATAACTCTAAGTGGATTAGGCTATTACCAACACATTGGGGCTGAACCACTATAAAAAAAATTTGTGTCGTTTTGATGTCTACACGTCGTTGGCCAAAAACGCGGTCAACATTTTGGTGCTTTCATTGAGAGCCTAAAGAGAAAGACAGATGATCCCTGTAGCATTATGGTGCCTAAGAACACCAATGAGGCCTCCAAGAAGCCAGGTTCCTCTAAAGAGCCTACCATATCAGAAGGTCCTGGCCCTCAAGACCATGAGACTGAGCCTAGAGTCATGCTCGAGGACGTGACTCCAGAGGTTGAACAACTCTAGGAGGCCATGGGGGCTTTCCAGGAGGAAATGGCACAATTCAACACCAGACAGGAGGCGTTCGCTGAAGAAATGGCTAGGCAGAAGGCTGCATTTGAGCAGCAAATACGGGAGATGGATGCTAGGAGTGAGGAGATCTGGCGACAGTAGGAGGAGGCCGATAGGCGACATCGCGAGGCTGCACTTGCTCTGGAGGCAGCTACGCAGCTGGCCCATGTCAATGCCCAAACTGCAGCACGAGGAGCAGCCACCCCAGGAGAAAGGACCACAGAAGTTGGTCGCAAAAACACTAATAGACCAAACTCTCGACGGCCAAACAAGAGTGGTAGTAACCCACATGGTCGGGAAGAATATGGGGTCCGATCGGGCACTGCCTCAACCCAAAGGGGGAACTCCAGAACCCCCTCAAGGAGCCACCGATCAGAGACTTCTAGATCCGGAAGTCATAAATCAGGCAGCAAGAAAACTCCACCTGAGCAGGAGCAAAATAGAGCTCCTCGAGGTAAAGAAACTTCACACTTCAAAGATGGGCATGGTCGTGATGAAGCCGATAGTCATCACACTGACCAGTCGAAGGAGAAGAATGATAACAACCATCGAGGAGGAAAAGATCGCCCAGCGCAGATAGGAAGACCACCACTGCATCCCAACCAGCAGCGCAGTGGCAAGGAGCATGTCACACACGGCAAGACTTTTGAAAAAACTCGGAGTACGGTGTTCGATTAGTTAGGGAGGCATACCGCTCAGAAGGATCTAAGAGACTTCATTGCTGATAGGAGAAGGACCGTCTCGGTCAAAGGGTGAGCTCTGAACCGACCTACCATTCAAGTAGAAATACTTGATGATGGCATGCCGGAAAGAGCGCCCGACCAGGCGGTCCCGAGAATGAGTCCCAAGTAGTGGCCCCAGGCATCCAAGCCCAGCTTGATGCTCTGACAGCAGCAGTTCAGGGTCTGTCGAAACGACCCTCTACGATCGATCAAGTAGACCACAGGAGTGGCAGCCCGTTCTGTGCTCGAATTAGAGCAGCCCAGCCACCAGCGAAGTACAAAGCATCGGTACTGCCAGTTTATACAGAAAAGGCAGATCCGATAAGGCATGTGGGGAAATTCGAAGACCAGATGGAGCTGCTCAAAGTGAGTGATGACTATCGGTGCAAATTCTTCCCCACTACATTGTCCGACACTGCCCAGGAGTGGTATTGGAAGTTTAAGCCAAACTCCATCACTTCTTGGGAAATTTTTAGGAAGGAATTTTGCAGGCAGTTCAGTGCTGCCCGGACCCCTCCAGTTTACACCAATCACTTGGCAGATATTAAACAAGGGAAGGACGAATCTCTCAAGAACTACATACAAAGGTTCATGAGAGAAGCTAACCAAGCTACTGCAGTTGGTGATGAGGGGAAGATGGTGGAAATTTCATCTGGCATAATTTATCGGAGTCCTTTGTGGGACAGTATTCATTGCAACCCAATTTCAACGTTACAAAAATTTCTTGACCGGGCGGACAAGTATATGAAATTGGATGATGCGATTGAGAAGGGAGAGAAGGGCTTGAACAATCCGAGCAGATTGACTGATCCTCCCAAGAATGGTGGAAATGATCAAAGTGGTGGTAAGAAACGTGGGAATAACAGGTCTGACCGCCACAATGAAAAGAAGGCTAAGTCAGGATCAAACGACAAGCCAACTAAGTATGAACCTCGGTTCACCAGTTACACCACTCTTTTGGCGAGCCGAGCGGAAATATATCTCATAAGTCATTAGGAGGTCCCCTACCGGAAACCCCCACCCATCAAGAAGGAGATGAGTAAGAGAGATATGAACAAGTTCTATCATTTCCATGGAGACTATGGTCACAACATGAATGAATGCAATCATCTCAAGGATGGGATAGAGTTTCTCCTCTGGTCGGGGAAATTGAAAAAGAATCGAGCAGAAAAGACCCAAGGAGAGGGAAGTAACAAAAATCCTGGGTTCAAGCGGCAACGATCCCCACCTTTGCAACCTCAGCCTGTGGACTTCACTCTAGACACCATATGTGGAGGTCCACATCTAGCTGGGGACAGCAACAAGGCAAGGGAGAGGTATGCTCGCACCCTTCATCATGAGTTGGAGGCAGCATCAACCTCCGAAGTCATGGCTGTAGAGGAGCGGCCTCCAAAGAACCCACGATACGAAAGTGACTCCCTCACTTTCACTGAAGATGATGCTCAACACGTGAGATATCCTCATAATGACCCTCTCGTCGTGACAGTCCAAATAGCAAATATGAAAGTAAAGAGATGTTTGGTGGACACAGGGAGTTCTGTGAACATTATTTATAAATCATCCTTTGAGAGGATGAAGCTATCCATCAATGACTTAAAGCCATGCTCTCAAGTCATTTATGGATTCACTGGAGAAGTATTGTCACCAGCTAGAACGATCAAGTTGCCAGTCACAACGGGGGATGCTCCCAAGCATGAGACAGTGATGACAGAGTTTTTGATAGTCGACTGCCCGTCCGCCTATAATTTGGTTATTGGTCGACCACTACTCACAACCTTGCACACGGCAGTCTCTATATGGCACCTTTCTATGAAGTTCCCGACCAGTGCAGGCATAGGCTGCGTCCGAGGAGACCAGAGAGAGGCTAAGGAATGTTATAATGCCTCGGTAGCTAAAGCAAGGAAGGGGGCCAAGGAAAACAACATGATTGTATGTGCCGAGAGAGAGGAGGTAGACGAGATGGATGTCGACCAAAGTTTCACAGTCGTAACTGATCAGGAAGAAATGTTAGAAGAGTTTGGCCAAGAAAGCACTCTTGGTTTAAGAGAAAAAAAAGCCCCATCCGATGATGAAGTCACCAAATAGGGCGTTGCCCAGATCGAGGGGAGGGACTTTGATCCTCGCTTTGGGGATTATGAAAGTGAGGTGGGACTGTCCGAGGAGTTAGAGGAGGTCCTAATAGATGAGAATGATCCGACCAGAGGAGTCAAGGTTGGAAAAAAGATGAAAGCACAAGTAAAAGCACAGCTGATAGAATTTTTGCGAAGGAATCAAGATGTCTTCGCCTGGTCTCAAAAGGATATGGTGGGTATCTCACCAACTATGATCAGCCACGTGCTCAACGTGGATGAAAACTATCCAGCAGTGTAGCAGAAGAGAAGGTTGCTTAACAAAGATCAAGCAAAGGCTCTCAAGGAGGAGGTGGAGCGGCTAAAGGAAAACGGGTTTATAAGGGAGGTATATTACCTTGCCTGGGTTTCAAACCCAGTGTTAGTGCCCAAGTCCAATGGAAGCTGGAGGACTTGTGTGGATTTTACCGACCTGAACAAAGCATGTCCAAGGACTGTTTTCCTTTGCCAAGAATAGACCAGTTGGTGGATGCGACCTCTGGTCATGAAACATTGTCCTTCATGGATGCTTATTCGGGGTATAACCAGATTAGCATGCATCCTCCCGATGAAGAGCATACCAGTTTCCGAACGGACATAGGGCTATACTGTTATAAGGTCATGCCATTTGGATTGAAGAACGCGGGAGCTACCTACCAGCGTTTGGTGATGGTATGTTCCGTGACTTAATCGGCAAGAACATGGAGGTGTACGTAGACGATATGCTGATAAAGTCAAAGGAAGCTGAAAGACATGTACGAGACTTGGAGGAATGCTTTGCAATACTGAGAAAGTACAACATGAAGTGAAACACCCTCAAATGCTCATTTGGAGTAAGTTCTGGAAAATTTCTTGGGTTTATTGTGAACGCCCAAGGAATAGAGGCAAATCCAGAAAAGATAAGGGCGCTAGTAGAAATGAAGTCTCCGGCCAGAATTAAGGATGTGCAAAGCTTGACTAGGCGGATTGCAACTCTAAGCAGGTTCATCTCTAAATCGACGGACAAGTGTGTCCTGTTTTTTAATCTGCTTAGAGGGAGCAAGAAGTTTGAATGGACGGTAGAATGTGAGCAGGCTTTCCAAGCCATAAAGGAACAGTTGGCTCAACCTCCTGTTCTTTTAAAGCTAGTTGATGGAGAAGACCTCTTTATTTACCTAGCAGTCACAGAGCACGCTGTTAGTGCTGCCCTAGTACGAGAAGAAGATAAAGTGTAGCATCCGGTGTACTACGTTAGCAAGCGATTGATAGGAGCTGAATCCCGGTATCCCATGATCGTGAAGTTGGCCTATTGCTTGGTACTTGCATCCTGTAATTTGCGACCGTACTTCCAGGCACACCCCATTAAAGTCCTTACCGACCAGCCCCTACGCCAAGTCTTGCAGAAGCCGGAGTCATCTGGTCGGCTACTTAAATGGGCGGTTGAGTTGGGCCAATTCGAAATCAAGTACCAACCAAGATCTGCTATTAAGGGTCAGGCTTTGGTAGATTTCATTGATGAATGCACCGGGATTGCTGGTATTCCCGACCAGCAAGAGCGTACAACTGGGCAGAGAGAGGATCTTCCTACTTGGCAACTTTTTGTTGATGGGTCGTCAAACGAGCATCATTCAGGAGCTGGAATTATATTGGTCACGCGGGAGAAGTATCGAATTCATTGTGCACTAAGGTTCAGATTTAGTGCTTCTAAAAATGAGGCGGAGTATGAAGCCCTCCTAGCAGGCTTGTGCTTGGTTAGAGATGTTCGTGCCCGGTCGGTTGAAGTGAATAGTGATTTCCAATTGGTGGTCTACCAAGTCTTAGGGGAATATCAGGCAAGGGGCCTGCGCATGATGGTGTACTTGAATAAGACCAAGGACCTGGTAGCACAATTCGAGGAGTATACTCTTAAGTTGGTACCACGGGAGCAAAACTCTAACGCAGACGCTCTAGCAAAGCTAGCTAGTGCAAAAGATGATGAAACTCTAAATATAGTACCGGTGGAATGCTTGGCAGAGCCGAGCATTAATGAACAAGAAGCCATGCCCATCACAATAGTTAACACTTGGATGACACCCATCATTGCTTACCTTGAGCAAGGAACCCTCCCAGATGATCGTAATGAAGCAAAGAAGATTATGAGGCAAGCTGCTAGGTACATTATGATGGATGGGGTGCTGTATAGAATAGGGTACTCTTTACCTCTACTCAGGTGCATAGCACCCGACCAGTCAAAAAACTTATTAGCTGAAGTGCACGAGGGGTTCTGTGGAGATCATGCTGGGGGCAGAGTCTATCTAAAAAGATTTTGCAGCAAGGATTTTTCTGGCCTACAATGAATGAAGATTCTATGGAGTACGTAAAGAAGTGTGATAAATGCTAGAGATTTTCTAAAGTACCCAGGGCACCTCTGAATGTCTTGAAGAAAATGCAGAGCCCGTGGCCTTTTGCAGTATGGGGCATTAATCTGATCGGGAAATTACCCAAAGGGAAAGGAGGAGTACAGTTTGCAGTGGTTGCTGTGGATTATTTCACCAAGTGGACTGAAGCCGAACCACTAGCCACGATCACCTCGAAGAAAGTGTTAGACTTTGTGGTTAAGAATATAATATGTCGCTATGGTCTGCCCAAGAAGATATTGTCTGACAACGGCACTCAGTTCGACAGTGACATATTTACCGATTTATGCACTCGGCATGGCATCACAAAGAGTTTCTCCTCGGTAGCCCATCCACAAGCCAATGGGCAAGTTGAAGCCGTAAATAAAACTTTGAAGGATACTTTAAAAAAGCGACTAGAGCGAGCTAAGGGTGCTTGGGCGGAAGAATTAACAGAAGTCCTTTGGTCATACAGGACTAATGCCGGACAGCAACTGGTCATACCCCCTTTTCCTTGGAAGTAGACCCACCATCTCATCGAAGGACCGTGTATGACCAAGAGGAGAATCACCAGTTGCTATCTGAATCTTTAGATTTCCTCGAGGAGAGATGAGAAAAAGCAAGCTTGAGAGTTGCTGCTCATCAGCAAAAGGTGGCCCGCTATTTTAATTCCAAAGTCAGAGATCGAAAGTTCCAGGTCGAAGATTTGTTCCTCAGAAAGGTGTTCATCATAGACCCGGCGACTGGAGTACTAGGACCAAACTGGGAGGGACCATATCAAATTGAGCAAGTCTTGCCACCCGGCACTTACAAGCTTGCTCGATTAAATGGAGAGCTGATCAGGAACTATTGGAATGGTGAGCACTTGAGGAAATATTATCAATGAATACTGCTTACAGAGTAGTAGCTTTGTATCAAGTGTTTAACTTGTTATTTAAGTTTGTTTGTGAACTGGCTATTTGCTAACCAGTCATTTTGAACAATATTATTTTTTTTGAGACTCGTAATTAGACACGTTTTGTCCTTTTTTTTTACGAGTAATAAAAGAGATCACGCGCAGCGCGGTCGAATCTTGCTACAAATTTTGCATATGTGTTGATTATTCTTGCTTTGGCAGTGTTCAACTGTCATTACAACTTAAAACAAAAAAAGGTTTTCTAAAAGAAATACCGGGCAGTGTTCAACTAGTCGGTATCCATTAGATGAATGACCAACGTTTAAATAGTTGCATGTTTTTGCAGTGGTTAACTGCTGAAATATCTTTTGTATATTCAATGTGTTTCACGATTAATAACTGCTCGGACAAATTCGGCAAAGTAGCAAGTGATCAAGGATTTTTCAACCCTCAATCACTTGGGGTGGCACATAGGGTATATTGGCATACACTTCAACACAGGCAATAAGAACACGAGTAAAGATATTTGTTTTCAGGCTGACTTGTAAGTTTTTGAAGTCGAAAGGGTCGTTAAGCTAACTTATTTTACAAAGCTTAATTAACTTGGAATTTTTTCAAAATTTCAAGTTAGAAGCAGATATTCGTGTGACAATAAACATTATGCTCATAAAATGTTAGAGCAATAAGAGTGTGAGAAAGTATGCTTAGTATGGACTTATGAAATGTCTAGAATTTCTAAGTTAGAAAACTAAGTATTCACATGAAAATATAAGGCATCTATGTAATAAAACTTTTAAATGATTAAGTCTATAAAATTAAAGTGTTCATAGCTCGGCCATACGAGCAAGAGTACATAGCAAAATAGAAAATAAAAGTCTACTAGTCAAACTAGTCTAATGGAGGCCTCTCTGGTCAGATGGGAGCTCATTGGTCGGCTATGGCAGGTTGATCAACCCCTTCCTCAGCATCAGCTGCTTCTTCCGGTCGGAATGACAATGTGGGGGAAAAAGGTGTAGTGCCAGCAGGATTAGCTGCTTCCTCAGCAGCCTTTGCCTCACATTTCGCAAGCTCTTCTGCCTTGGCCTCCTCTGTGAGAAAGTCAAGGTTGAGAGGCTTGTTCAACTTCCACACTTGGTAAAAGCAGTTGAAGCAGATTTCCTCGTAGTGAGCAAGATCGACTTCTTTCTCTCGCCTTAGCTCCTCATTCTCACGAGTTAATTCCTCGTTCTCATGAGTCAGTTTCTCCAGCTGATCGGTTAGTGACTTGTTGGTTTGAATTTGTTTTTTATTCTCATCAGACAGCCCCCTAAGAGACTCATCCCGCTCAGCCACTGTCCTCTCTTCCTGCTCCAACTTGGATTTGAGGTCCTTCTCCGAAGCATTTAAAGTCTCCACTCTAGCTTGAGCATCCACTAGTTGATAATTTAGGACCTTGATCAACTCCTTATAGTCAGCTGCTCGGAGCTGAGCATGACTGATGGTGACAAGAGACTGCATGGAAAACAGGAGGTTATTACAAGTAAAAATATTAATAAAAAATTGTCTTAAGATAGAACACGTACATTCATCAACTGAGCGAGCCCTCTTCGTAAGAAAACTTCAACGCTAAGTCGAGGAAATGAGTCAAAGCATTGAAGCATCATGGAGAGTCTGGTCAAGCAATTCCTTCTCGATGCCACCAGCGGTGCGAAGGACCTCACCCGAGCCAGTCAAGCGAGTAGAAGTTAGGCTCGCAGAGGGAGGAAGCGAGGAAGGAGTCAGCTGCGGGATTGCAGTCGACTCCTCGGGTTGTCTCCCTTGGCTGGGCGAAGTGGTCCTTAGGACTTTTCTCGGAGGGGTGGAGCCACTTCCTTCCCCAGATTTCCTCTTTGGGGCAAGAGGGGTGTTGAAATGCCTAATGTGGATGCCGAAAATCCACCAAATAAGAAAAACACACAAAAGAAGTTTCTAGTCCCTTAAAGAAGTAAATAGCTAAGGGGCACCAAGGGCGCCAAGTACGCAATGAAGGCAGAAGGTAATTATAGGCCATCGAAGTGTTAGACACTCGCAGAGCTCTAGGCCTCATGAGGTCATTCCAGGCCTCCAAGCTGCATCACCTTGTTAGACGTGTTTGTCATGCACACATGGCCCTTATCCATGCCCCTCGAAGTTAAGGCCCCAGCCTCGCGAACACCACTCCAGCAGCACCCCGCGCATGCCAACACCTCATGCGCCTAGCCTTGCCCCGAGGTGTCCCACACCAAGGACCTCACGCCAAGAAGACATTTCGCACCTAGGATGTATCCCATGTCTCATCAAGGCATGCGCCTCGCGCCCCGCGCGCACCAGGGGCCTCGCGCCCATGCGCCTCGCGCCACGCGCGCACCAGGGGCCTCGCGCCCGCGCGCATCAGGGGCCTCGCGCCCCGCGCGCACCAGGGGCCTCGCGCCCCGCGCGCACCAAGGGCCTCGCGCCCGCGCGCCCATGCGCCTCGCGCCCCGCGCGCACCAGGGGTCTCGCGCCCGCGCATGCGCCTCGCGCCCCGCGCGCAGCAGGGGCCTCGCGCCCCGCGCGCCCATGCGCCTCGCGCCCCACGCACACCAGGGGCCTCGCACCCCGCGCGCACCAGGGTTCTCGCGCCCGCGCATGCGCCTCACGCCCCGCGCGCACCAGGGGCCTCGCGCCCCGCGCGTCCATGCGCCTCGCGCCCCACGCGCACCAGGGGCCTCGCGCCCCGCGCGCCCATGCGCCTCGCGCCCCGCGCGCACCAGGGGCCTCGCGCCCCGCGCGCACCAGGGGCTCGCAATGAGGTATGGCCTTGCCCATGGCCTCTCCCATGGCCTCGACCATGGCCTCGTCCATGGCTTCGCCCAGGGCCTCGCCCATGGCCTCGCCCATGGCCTCGCCCATGGCCTCGTCCATGGCCTCGCCCATGGCCTCGTCCATGGCCTCGCCCATGGCCTCTCCCATGGCCTCGCCCATGGCCTCGCCCATGGCCTTGGAGGTGAGAATACTCACAAAGGGCAAGGTACATGCATGAATATGGAATGTGCCTACAAACCTAAAGAAGTCAGAGTACGGATATAGTACCCTTACCAGACAAGTAGTGGGAATGCCAGGAGTGGTTATGCAAGAATAGGAGTTATGGTCCGTACGTCTACGGCCATGGGTCAGAGCCGACACCACTACCTCCTGCGCCACTACGCCTGCCACCACGCATTAGACATGGGTACCGACAAGTAGTGGAGACATCCTCCTGACACCTGCTTCTGTACGGGGTGTACGACCACAACCTCTGAAGCCACTCCCCTGACACAGTACGTATGTACCACTTGGTCCCCTGGACCACTATGTATCTAAGGCCATTAAAGCCTACTATAAAAGGAACCCTAAGACCACCTGAAAGGGGGTTGGAAAATTCATTGTAAGGAGAGGCTATTGAGAAATATACCAGGATTTGCTCCATCATTTATCTGTGTCTACTTTTTCTTAAAGTTTATTCTTAGTTCTTACAAAAACCTCACTCGACTTACCTTTGAGTTTTCCGATCTAATTTCGTTGACGAGATTTCACCGTCAACACCTAAACATCT
The DNA here is from genome assembly GCF_963169125.1 of Humulus lupulus. NCBI lineage: Eukaryota > Viridiplantae > Streptophyta > Magnoliopsida > Rosales > Cannabaceae > Humulus > Humulus lupulus. Next base: position 164,010,910 of record NC_084797.1, on the reverse strand, counting down.
CTGAATTTGCAAAAGAGAAAGCACAAGATTTGTTAGTAAAAAAAAATAAAGCAATATGTGGATAAATACATTACTACTACTAGGCAGCTCTATAAATCCCATCTAACCAAGTTATCAAACATCTCACTATGACTACTAGACCTGAGTTTAGGATTTGGTCGAGGAAGTCATCCTCGTCATCAGATGATGAGCTTAAGTCCCTCTCAAGCTGGATGGTCTTTCCATTCCCAAGCTGTGTGGGAATAACAAGTCTGCGTTGGTCCTCTGGCTGGGGCTCCCTAATGATGAGATCACCTGGTCTGCGGGAGTGGGGAGACGGTCCAGGAGAGAACTGATCGGTCACTACCTCAGTATCGGCGTTGGACTGATCAGTTGCATTAGCTTCCTCGGTAGTGCTCTCTACTGTGATGTTCTGGTTACTTGGTAGCAGGCTCACCATCTGAAGATTATCTACAGTAACCAACTCTTTCACATCCTTCTCCTCGATGCACATATTAGCCAACTCCTCTGCTCAGGCACACATTTCTTTTGTAGGCAATGGTTTGTGAAATGAACCCGCATGCATAAAAGCCAGGTTGTTGGCTTTGATATCTGAGGTGAGAAAATACTATGTATAGTATTTCCCAGGATTCGACTTGTGAGCAATACCATGGAGGTATTTAAGCCCTTTATGCCTATGGAAAAGGTGGAAAAAGCCTGTGCTCTTGTGGCTCGGGTTGGTTCTGAAATCGAATAGGTAGTGTATTTCATGAGGAGTAGGCGGATCCTAGCCTTGCAGGAAGTAAAGGATGTACAGGGCAGACAACGCTTGAATCCCATTAGGAGCGATCTGGAAGGGAGAGTCATTGAAATAATTCGCTACTGACCGGAAGAAGGGGTGTAGCGGGATAGTAGCTCCTGCGTATAAATGGTGCCTAGACAAGGCACAGTAAGGTCTGCCAGGCCTGTTAGCTCTCTGATGAGGGCGCGGACATATCACATTAACCCCTCTCAGGCCCAAGGCTTGGATGTGTTTGTCGAACATCCTGGGGTTAAGTTTCGAAGGCTTAGCGGTAAACCAAGAAGGTGTTTCTTCTCCTTCCTTTCTTGGTTTTTGGACAGCCAAACGCTGGATCTCGGTAGCAAATTTCTGAGTAATTTTTCTCCGAGGCTTATTTGGTTTTTGCGTCTGGCGGGGTGGTCTCGAAGAAGCCGCAGTTCGGACCTCACTGCGTTCCACCACTTTCTGTATTGCTCTGCGGGCTACCTGAGGATCCTGGTCCTGTGGGAGTCTGTTAGACTTCTTTACCCTCATTTCTAACTGTTCAGCCTGTTGATGGAGTAACTGCTCTTCGTGAAGAAAATATAAAGCTGATCGGGGGAGGATCTTCTTAAAGTGGCAAAGGCGATCCTCAAGAGTGCGACTGTTAGGAGACTTCGATGAAGAGTCGCTGCTTTGAGGAGTGTCGCTCGATTGTGGGATGGAAGTGTCAGAGTTTGTATGGTTGTCACCTCCCCTATAGTCGAAGCAATTCATCTACAAAAAATAAAAATGGGGAGGTGAGTAACCATACAAATATAAATCAATTAGTTCAATAGGGAAATCTTTATTTTTCTACTCATAAAATTTTTTTAAGTAGTAAAAATATAGCATGCATGAAATAAAAATAGGGAGGCAAAAATTTTGGTGCTAAAGAGTGATGGCCGAGCGGGTGGCCTAGTGTCTGTGTGCATGTCTAAGCAGCTGTCCGAGGAGCTGGGCATGTGTTCGAGCAAGTGGCCTACTGTCCGTGTGCATGTCTAAGCAGCTGTCCGAGGAGCTGTCCAAGGAGCTGGGCATGTGACCAAGCAGATGCTAAGGCATCCGACCAGCCAGCATTCAGCATCCGAGCGGGCGTGTATTTGATGACCAAGTCGTGGGCGATGCATCCGAGCAGACTGCGCCTAGCCGAGGGGTTTTCGCCATGCATCCGAGGAGCCAGCAGGTGTGTGACCAATCGGTTGTGTCGAGGCATCCTAGGGGCTGGGATTGGTCCGATCAGATGGGGAATTGATCTGAGGGCTAGAGAAGGTCCGATCAGATGGAGGTCCGAGGGTTGGTGGGCATAAAGATCAAGGCTCTTTGTGTCCGAATAGCCTAAAAGAAAAATAAGGGGCTATGGCCAATCGGCCATGAATGTAAAACCCTAACCCATGCCAAAAGACAAAGAACCCTAAATTCCATAGGACACCAACACAATTCCTCATCTAAAATACCCAACAACAAGATCAAATGGGGTGATTTGAAGGGTTTCAAATGTTCTTGAGATCATATATACCATTCATTACCCATAAACCCATATTTATGTTTTAGGTTGAATAATTCATTTTTCTTTAAATTTCTATGAAATTGAAGATAAAATTGAGTTACCCATAACCTAAACAACATCAAAACAGCCACAAAACACATTGTATTTCAAAGATTCATACACAAATTCAAGGGAAAAGTTTCACATAGAGTTTCGGCCAACACCTATTTTTCTTGAAGTTTTGAAAAAAAAAAAAAACAACAACATAAATGGAGACGGAGAAGAAGGACTTATCAAATCTTGAAGAGCCCTTGGATTTCCTTGAATAAATGAGAGCTTTTCCTTGAAGATCCTTGAACTTTTCGACCAAGACGAAAGCTTGTGGGTATTCGGCCAAAGAGGGAGACAAGTGAAGAAAGAGGAAAAAGATAAGATGAGATAAATTTTTGCTTTTTTGCTCTCTTATGCTTATGGGAGTATGGGCATGTAGAGGTCTATTTAAAGGGAAAAAGTGGAAATTTCCACTTATTTTTGGACCCTTGGAATCCCTTGAATATTTTTTCTCCCCACGACTGGGAGAAGTTAATTCCAGTGATCGTGGTCTGCTATGGAGTCGTGGTCTGTTGCATGGGCGGGAAAATGAACAATTGGATTTTTTTTTTATTATGTCGTCAGCTGTGGGAAAAAAGTTTATTATGTGAGAACATCATATAATAAACTTGGGGGGCAAATGTTATCCCCAAAATTTTAAAACGATGACGTGGCAATAGAAATGACAAGTGGCAAGGAATAGTTGGGTAATCTGGCTTAGGAGTGACCCGGTAGACCAGTGAAGAATTTTGACTGGCCAATCAAGTGTCATGACCTTGGCCGACCAGTCACATGTTTGTCTGCCCAGCATGACTTTGGCCGACCAGTCATGACCATGTCCGACCAGTCATGACCCTGTCCGACCAGTCACATGTTTGTCTGCTCAGGCATGACCTTGGGCGACCAGTCAGGTGCATGTCTGCCTAGTCAGGTGCGTGTCCGCACAGTAAAGTGTTTTGCCGACCAGTGAAGGTTTGGTTGACCAGCCTGAATGTGATATGGATCGACTAGACAGAGCAAGGCTACACAAAAGATCCCAAAAATGGCTTCAATAAGAATCGGTCATACTTGCGCGGGAATCTCTCAAATTATCCCATAAGAATAATGTCTCTTGTATTTTGAATATTATTGTTAATTAAATATAGTGAGAATAATAAATATCCCGATTATGGGGGACATCATCTGTACAATCCTGAGCCTATAAATACAAGGATCATGGCATCATAAAGGGATTCGGATTCTGATTTTCTAGAGAGAGTAATTGTATCTTGAGAGAACTCTTGTATTCTTGTAATCTGCACTGAAGAAACTCAGTTGACTCAGGTTCATCTGATCTTGAGTGTGGATCTATAATCATAACTCTAAGTGGATTAGGCTATTACCAACACATTGGGACTGAACCACTATAAAAATTGTTTGTGTCGTTTATTTCTCTTGAAGGTTTTTGTCGTTTTGACGTCTACACGTCGTTGGCCAAAAACGCGGTCAAAAGACCCATATATAGAGTAGGCACCATCATTAGATCTAACTAATAGGATTAGACTTGCAAAACATGTTATTTTGAGCATTTACGTAAATCCGTGTAATAGTCGCTTGCTAAGGTTTCTGGAAACCCTAGCCTTCAGGCGATGTATCGTCTCCTGGGTGGCGACGTATCGCCACCCCCTCTGACTTTAGATACTTCCAAAGGTCCAAAAAAAATGCTCCAAATGCCACCAAACATTTTGGGAACCCTTAGATACTTTTATGTATCACATTGGACCCAAATTTGCATTTTATAAGTGCCTACAATTTGAAACTCAAATTTACATCTTCACTATGTGAATTCTACTAAGTGTTTATACCTTGCTTGTATTTTAACACTTTATCATTTGTTTTTAACCAATCATAACAACTCTTACTAAAGGGCAAGTCCTACATAATAGTGAGCTCATTTTGAATGGTGTGCAATTGTTTGCGATTAGAAGGAGACATATTCACCTTCTCATTGCAAGACACTAGAAGGGCCTTATCCTCACACCATGAGAAGCATTTCTTTAGCTTCTTGTATTTTTCCAAGGCATCAAGACACAACTTTCTAAGAACCTCATTAATTTTCTACTTTAAGGGTGAAGGAGTATGCTTTGAAGAACAATAGCAAAAAAAGGCTTCTCAATCTGCTTTCATGTGGCTTTCATTTACAAATTCATTTAAATTAGAATAATTAGAACTAGAAGAATTTGATGAAATATCAATCAAAATACTATCTGGAGTTGCATCCCGATACTTTTTTCTATCAATAAAACTAAAACCTAATGAAATTATAATGGAATTAGGGAAGTGCCTAACCAAAAAAAAAACCAAGAAATGCAAATAGAAAAGGAGATTATAAGAAAAGCAATTAAATACCTGAAGACTTAGAAAAAAAATGGGTGTATTTGAAAAGTGAGAAAGGACTCATAACTCCTAAGATTATCGAGATACTGAAAGTAGGATATGTTTAATGTACTTGCTTAAAAAAATGGAGAACTCAAACTTGTAAAAATAAAAATAAAAATTGAAGAAAAAGTGGGGAAGAAGCAACCCCATTCTATATATAGAATAGAATAGCTTGAGTGGTCTTGGTTATAGATTCCACCATCATCATACGACCCAAATCAAACCGAGGAATGGTAGTTAAGTTAAAAATTTAAAAGAGATAAGTAAAATATGTGCCCTATCCCCATAAGGCACATAGATCACACTAAAATCCTTCTGCGCCATGATAAGACCACCCAGGAACCACAACCAGGCGATACGTGTAGTGAAAGGACTAAGTGTGAATGATATGAAAAGTGTTGGGAATTTATGGATTATACTTTCTAAATCAAGAATGAATAATAGGAATAAATTAAATAATACAAACCCTAGAGACTATTCAAGAATTGCATGGATAAAATTAAGGCAAATCTTGAAAGTTCAAATATTAAAAAATGATAAAATGGAGAGTGAAATTACACCTTCTAGATAAATGGAATCCTTAATGAAATATTATAGAACTATCAAAGGTTTGAACACAAAATATAATGGAAACCCCAAAAACAAAAACAAAATCAAAATAGTCTATCTCAGATAGTTAGGGTTTAGAGAAATAAAACCTTTGAATTGAACAATTGAATCTTCAAACTTGGGGAACATCTAAAGACTTATACATGAGGAGTATTGTTGTCCAAAATCTCTATTCCAAGCCTTCCCATAGTTTCTTGAAGCTTCATCGCGATGTAATGAGATGTGGGATTTAACACGCCTCTAAAACTCACACAAGTAAAGCAATTCTTGGTGAGTTTCTTGGAAAAAACTTATGATCTTTGAGAGTTATAGAGAGAGTTGAAAAATGTGATCAAGACTTTAAAACTCTAATAACCCTTATTTATAGTGTAGGGACCTAACTGATATGATTAGAGCTTTGAACACATTATTTGGAGCTAAAAATTTGTAAGTGTAAGGATTCGTACAGACATGCTAGGCGATGCATCGCTTGGCACTAGGTGACACATCGCCTAGTGACAGGCGATACATTGCTTGTTACTGTTTCTCAATGGCTTTCAGCCTAAGAGGCGACGCATCGCCTATAGACCTGACCTACATGCTCTAAATGTGTCTTAAACACTTCCAAATGCTCCCAAAATTTTTGGGCATGCTTAGATACCTCATCATATCACTTTAGACCCATTAAAGTTAATTATAGATGCCTACAACAAAATCTCATATTTTCACTACTTAAGTGAAAATCGTTAAGTGTTTTCACCACTTTGTGTAAGACTACTTGACCATTATATTTAACCAATCTCAACACAAAGTGGTGTGCCTTGAGATGCACATGTTTGTCTAAAAAAGAGTGAAAATCATATAAATGACAACACATGAATAAAGTACAAAAATAATAAATAATAAATAACGGGGTAAGTTGTTAACTATGAAAATAACGTAACTATACATGTGTGTATTCTAGCCAATAACCAGCACACAAATTGGGTCATGAGCAGAGTACAAACATTAGGAATAACAAATGAGAAAGCTTGATACCAAAAGAGGTTTCCTATGAGCAGCTTCAATAATACATTCAACTTCAACTCGTTGTCCAATTACAAGCTTACTCACGAGAAGTATCCCTAGCTCAACCATAGTTCCACAATACAAGTTGTTGACTGACTTGCGAGAAGAAACAGACACTCTAGAAAAGGTACCTAACACCAATAAGCCAATCTTGCAAGAGTACAAATACGCCTCTAGAAAAGCACATCACCATTCTACATAAAATCTAGCTCCATAACTCAACCACCACGATCTAGTGCAGGGACATGCTATTCGACTAGGTAGAAAGACAATTAATGTGTTTTGTCTTATGCATAGATAAAAAAATTATTTTTTTTAAAAAACAATATGAAAAGTGTATTATTTTATTCTCCTCATAATTCTCCTATTACAATTTGGAGAAGAATAGCCTCAAATAAGAGATCTATCATTTTGTGATCTTTAGAATACCATAGTAAAATAATAATTGCTTACCTCCATTTCTTATCTTCTCCATTCTTAACACTTAAACCTTGCCCAGAAATACTATTAAAATATAGCACAAGTATCCATTTTCTACATTTCATTGGTTATCGAATTCTAGTCATTAACAATTTAATTTTAAAACTACATAAAGAAATTTGTTTTAAATATTTTAAGAATTATTTTTGAGATTTTTTATGATATTTTTTCATTTATATAGAGTTGAGAAAGTGAAAACTGAGATGGAAAATTTGGAGAGAATGATTTTCTTATTGAGGGAAAGAGTATATATACTCAGTTATAGTCGGTGCAAGATGTGTGAACCTTGAATAATTACATCAATTCTGTTATAACAGAATAACAAATTATAACTAATATGTTAACTAATTGCTAACTAACAGTAGCGTCTAACAGCCCCCCTCAAGCTATAGTTGGAGTAATCCAAGTTTAGCTTGTTACAAAGAAAATCAAAATATGGTGAGGAGATTGGATAGGTGAAGATATCAACATTGTTCCTCTGAAGATAAGTATCGAACATCAAGTTGTGTTGTTAGCAAGAAGATGCTGAATGAAATGAATATCAACTTCAATATGCTTGGTTTTATCGTGAAAGACAGGATTGAGAGCTAAGGCTTGTGCTCCCTAATTATCACACCAAAGTACTGGCACACTGAGAGGAAAGCTTGATACATATTTCAGTGAGAAGTGAATGAAGCCACACTAATTCTGTTGCAACTGAAGCTAAAGCTCGGTACTCAAATTCTGTGGTGGAGCGGGAAACAACTTGTTGTTTCCGTGAGCCCCAACTTTTAAGATTTGCACCAAGAAATAGGCAGTAACCACAGTAGACTTCCGATCATCCAAGTTAGAAGCCCAATCTGCATCCGAATATGCTTCTAATGTGAGAACATGAGCTAACTGAAAGTGTAATCCAAGATGAATTATGCCTCTTTTATATCGAAGTATTCATTTCAAGCATTCCAATGGTTTAATGTAGGTGCTTTGAGAAATGAGCTCAGTTTATTAACTGAGTATGAGAGTTCTGGTCTTGTGAGTGTAAGGTACTGTAAAGCACCAATTACACTCCTATACACCTCAGGTTTGTCAAATAAAGGACTATCACCAAGAGACAACTTGTTGGCAAGAACCATCGGAGTAGGGGCTGGTTTGGAGTCATAGAATCTTGTCTTGATAAGTAATTCAGTTGCATATTTGGACTGAGTGAGATATAACCCAACTGTTTTCCTAGTTGCTTCAAAGCCCAAAAAATAATTGACAGATCTGAGAGACTTCAAAGCAAACTTGGTATGCAATTATTGAATTAGGTGAGCTATAAACTCTGAATTTTCACTAGTGATCAGAATGTCAGCCACATAAACAAGGATAAACAAGGGATATCCTTGTGTCGTTTTGTAGAAAAAGGAGTTGTCTGAGGTAGAGCACTTGAATCCCAAACTTTGCAAGGTGGTTTTGAGCTAATCAAACCATGCTCTAGGTTCTTGTTTAAGGCCATAAATTTCCTTGTGTAGAAGACAAACATGATTTGGATGTTGAGGATCAACAAAACCAAGTGGTTGTTTCATGTAGACCCTTTCTTGTAAAACTCCATTTAAGAATGCACTACTAACATCTATTTGCTAAATATCTCGGCCATACATAACAACAAGTGAGAAGACCACTCTTATTGTGGAAGCTTTGATAACTGGATTGAATGTGTTAGTGAAATCCAGACCCGTGTTTGTTGAAATCCCTTGGCCACCAAACGAGCTTATATTTATCTCAAGATCCATCAGCCTTTAACTTTGTACGAAAGATCCACTTGCAATTGACAACATTCATGTTGATAGTAAAGGGCACTAGAGTCCATGTTTTGTTCTTCAATAAGGCTGCATATTCAATATCCATAGCAGTTTTCCAAGTTGAGATACTTAAGGCTTCTTTGATAGAGGTTGGAGCACACAAAATTTCATTTGAAGCGGCAGCAACATAGACTTTCGGTTTGTATATACCAACTTTGGATCTTGTTTGCATGGGATGCCCACTTGGTAAGATAGGTGGCCCATGAGGAACAACATTAGCAGAGTTAGTTGGTACCTCTAATAATAAAGAATCAGTAGAAGAAGCACTTACCTCAGTTGTGTCAAAAACATTGTGAGAAGGAGGTACTACTTGAGATGATGATGAAGGACTATCAATTGGATTTGTTGACACGGGTTGGCCAAAAATTGAGGGAGTGGACTTAATGGAAAGAAGAGGTTGTGAACTTGGTGGAGTTGGCAGTATAGATGAAGTAGAGGGTATTATGAATGATAGGGCAGTGATGTTTTGCTTATATATGGAGGTGGTATTGGACTGTGAGAACAAGTGTTATATTATTTTATAATATAATGTAATATTATATTATATTATAATATAATATTTTAGATTAAATAAATGTGACAAAGAGTGTCACATATTGTAACATATAATAGAGAGTTACAATATTTAGATATATGAGAAATATCCAAATATGTAACATATTTGGTGTTACAAATGCAGCTACAAATTTGTAACTTCCAAATATTACCCTTTATTGTGTAAATTTGGTGTTACACAATATTGAGATGAATTTCATAAATCCATATGGGAAATGGGTGTTAGAGATATGATTTTAACTCTAATAATGTGTTTTGGGGGTTACAAAATCATTTGGGAAGGTTTGGAACCGTTTGGAAAAACAACACAAAATTTTGTGCTGAAAATGGTCAATGGCCGCAGCCACTGAATGTTGGTGGTCGTGGCTTGTGGGACAGAGAGCAGTGGCCGTGGCCACTAATGTCCTTGGCCGCGGCCACAGGCCAAAAACTGACCATTTTTTCAGTTTTTCAATCTTTGTTGAACGGCTCAAAAAACTCAAATAACTCCCAAATCTCATTTTTAATTCCATAATAATCCAATTAATCATTGGCAACAGCCATGGGGTTGGTGGAATTTGAAATTCAAAGGGTGTCTCTAAACTCTATAAATAGGAGCCTACTGCTCACTTGAAAGACACAATTTTTCTATCCATTAGAGCACTTGGCTAGAAACACCTTGAGGCTTGATAATTCCATAAAGCATTTCTTATAATCTGTGAGAGATCCCTTAGTGCTTGAGTTAGGGGGAAATAAGCTTTTGGACAAAGGTTTCAAACCTTGTTCAAGTTGGTGATCTCCAACTCTCTTCACTTTGGTAGTGTGAGTGAGAGTTGTTTATCTTTTGTTTCTTGTTCCTTTCTTTCATTCTATTGCTTTTCATCTTTATATTATTCTTCTCTATTTACTTGTATTTCTTGTTTAAGAGTTGTGATCTTTTCTTTTCTTTTGTTTCAAACACTTTACTTTATTTGTAATCTTTTGCTTAGAGTTGTATTTCTCTATTCTCTTCTTCTTCTTCTTCTTCTTCTTCTTCTTCTTCTTCTTCTTTTGTTCATTTGAATTTTTCAATTATAGAGTTGTAACATTTTATTTAATCAATCCTTATCTATTGTAATATTTTTGCATAGAGTTGTAATTTTCTTACCATTTCCATTGAGACAAATACATATTTTCCTAACATTCAAAAGCTTACCCTTGTTTGTTTCAATGGAAGGTGAGACCATCAAGATAATGAATCAAGACCTAGTGATGTTGGATAGGTTTAATGGCTCCAATTTCACTAGGTGGCAAGACAAGGTGAGATTCCTTTTGACCACTCTCAAAATCACCTACATTCTAGAATCCACTCTAGAACCTCTACCAACGCCATCCAACAAGGACACTCCTAAGGAGGTGGATAAAAGAAGGAAGAGGGAGGAGGACAATCTCCTTTGTAGGGGTCATATCCTCAACGCCCTTTCTGATAGGCTCTATGACCTCTACACCGAGACCAAATCGGCCAAGGAGATATGGGATGCACTTGAGACAAAATTCAAGGCGGAAGAGGAAGGTACCAAAAAGTTTTTGATATCTCAATACTTTGATTTCAAATTTTTGGTGATAAGCCTATTCTTCCTCAAATACATGAATTGCAAATAATTGTTAACAAATTGAAAGTGTTAAAGATTGAGCTTCCCAAGGCCTTTCAAGTTGGTGCTATAGTGGCTAAATTACCACCAACTTGGAAGAGTTATAGGAAAAGAATCCTTCATAAAAATGAAGATTATTCTTTGGAGGAAATCCAAAAGCATATTCGAATCGAAGAGAAATCGATATGTAGAGATAAACTTGTGGAGGGGTCTAATGGAGAGACTTCCAAAGCAAATGCAGTGTCACAACCAAAACATCCCAAAAACAAAGGGAAAAATGGTAATGAGAAATCCTTGGGTCCAAAAACCAACCCAAATAAGTTTAAGGGCGAGAAAAGTCCTTGCTTTGTGTGTGGGAAAAAGGGTCACTGTGCTAGAGAGTGTAGGCATAGAAAAGACCAACAAGGACCTAAGGTGAATGCAACTCAAGAGGAAAACATAGTTGCTACCCTTAGCGAGGTGAATGTGGTCCAAGGCAAGGCGAAAGGGTGGTGGTATGATACATGTGCCACAGTCCATGTCACATATGACAAATCATTGTTCAAGACCTTTGAAGAGTCAAAGGGCAACCATGAGATTCAAATGGGCAATGAGGGCGAACCCAAGGTACTTGGCAAAGGTACCATTGAAGTCTTTTTCACCTCCGGCAAGAAAGTTACATTAGTGAATGTACTTTATGTTCCCGAAATGAGTAGAAACTTGGTAAGTGGTGATTTTCTTAGCAAGCCCGGCATTAAAGCTGTTTTTGAGTTCGGTAAACTTATACTTACCAAATCAAATGTATTTTTGTGAAAGGGGTACTCTTGTGAGGGTATGGTTAAATTGTGCACCAATGATGTAACTTTCAATGTTATCAATAAAAATGCTATTTCCGCCTATATTGTTGAGTATGATTCTTTATTTTTGTGGCATCTTAGACTATCGCATATAGGTTTTTCAACCATGAAAAGAGTAGTAAAATGTGGTATGATTGCATGAATATTAAAAACTATGGTAAATGTGAAACATGTGTTAAGGCAAAAATGATTAAGAAACCATTTCCTAGTGTAGAAAGATCATCTAATTTACTAGATTTAATCCATAGTGATCTTTGTGAATTAAATGGTGTTTTAACTAGAGGTGGTAAAAGGTATTTTCTTACTTTTATAGATGATTTTAGTCGATATACCTATGTGTTTCTTTTAAAGCATAAAGATGAAACTTTTGATGCTTTTAAATTATATAAATTAGAAGTTGAAAATCAACTAAATAAAAAGATTAAGGTGCTAAGAAGTGATAGAGGGGGAGAGTACTTCTCTAATTAATTCAATACATTTTGTGAAGAAAATGGTATAATTCATGAGTGCACCACACCTTATACACCACAACACAATGGTGTTGCCGAAAGGAAAAATAGGACTTATCTAGAGATGATAAATTATATGTTGGTGTTTTCTAAGTTGAATTTCAACTTATGAGGTGAAGCGTTATTAACCGCTTGTCACATTCTTAATCGAATACCGATGAAGAAAAATGAGATATCTCCATATGAGTTATGGAAAGGAAGAAAACCCAACATAGGGTACTTCAAAGTGTAGGGGTGTCTTGCATATTGCAAGAAAAATGAACCTAATAGAACAAAGTTAGGTTCAAGAGCCATAAAGTGTGCTTTTGTTGGTTATGCCAGCAATAGTAAAGCTTATAGGCTATTAGACTTAGAGTCTAATATTGTGATTAAATCTAGAGAAGTTGAATTCTTTGAGAACATGTTATGTGACAACAATTCTCAAGCTTCAACATCTCTAGAGAATTTGTTATATGAGAACAATTCTTTAACGACCTAAATTTACTAATAAGGCTTAAGGGCATTGATTAGTATGTTGGGAGGGCATAATTGGATTATATGTGATTTAATGATTTAAAAGTATGTTATATGACTTCTTGAACATTTGTGATGCATGACTATGTCTATTAGTATGCACGTAGGCCCGATTAGGTTAGAAGGGCATAATCGTAATTTTGGCCCGTTGAGGGCATAATTGTATATAAATGTGATAAACTGCCGAGACCACATTATTATGTGGATATATTTGTAATCTGTGACTCGAGACGATCCCAGTGAGCAGTTTAGCGAAAAAGTCACTGTGGGGATTTATACCCAGCTCGGGGCGAGCCTGGGGGTATTTCTAGGAATTTAGCGAATATATTGGAGTCTATTTTGATATTGAGGAATATAATTGGTGATTAGTAAGGTGTCGGGAAGTAAGTGGTAAATAATAAAGATACTCGAGGAATTAGCGAGAATTGAGAGAAATGACCAAAATGCCCCTAGGTGGATTAAAAGGCTTAGGAATTATGGGAGGGTATTATGGTCATTTGTCTTATAAGGGATAAATGTTATTAGTCTTTGTACTTAGTGGATTGTGTAGAAAGGGTTGGAATTCTGAAGGAAAGAAAGGAAAGAAAAGAAAGAAGAGAAGGAAAAAAGGGGAAATTGGAAGTCTTTTTCTCTCTCATTCGGTTGGAGGATTCTTCTCCATTTCCTTGAGGTTTCTTGGAGAAAAATTCAGAGGGATTCTAGGCAGGAGCTTGAGGCTAAGGTCTTTGGTATGGTTTGAGGAATTGGCAGGGGATACTCATCATTTGAGGTAAGGTTCAAGGTAGTTTTCAGTTTCTAGTTCTTGGTATGGTTGTGGATTTTGAGCTAAGTTTTGGTGGGGAATTCTAGGGAAATTGGAGTTGAGCTTTGAGGATGTGAAGGCCAAGCTAGTGAGGAGGTTAACCTAGGCTAAGCTCATCCATCAGAGGTAAGGAACTTTAGTTTAAAGCTTTGTGATTTCTGTGGTTTTGCTGAGTTTATGAGTTTTAGGTCCAGCTATGGTGAATTCTTTGATTAGGGGTGCATGTGATTGAATTATGTGTGGTTGGGATGTTTGGGATGAGTGGAGGATGTTGGTAGGCTTGTTTTTGAGTTTTGTTGAAGTTTGGAAAAGTTTTGGTAAGGTTTGGCTCGGGAAAATTCGAAGGAGAAAATGTTGTGGAGGGCTGTGCTGTGACTAGTACTACAGCGCTAGCCACTGGGCGTCGTAGCGCTAGGCCCTGAAGTTTCTAAGCCTTTAGGCTCTGTTTGTAGCGCTGTAGCGCTACCCTGTTTCCAAAAAGGGGTTTTTGGGTTATTTTCAAGGGTTTTTGCTCGGGGGTTCAGGGTTCGATTCCACCATCCCGTTTGGTGGAATTAGGGCTTCTCGAGGGCTCAGGATTGGTCCCGAGGCTAGATTTTGGACTTGAGGTCTGGTGATGATTCTGATCTATGGTTGTGACTAGGTGTACGGTTGGGCTCAAGAGGGATTGTGCTTGAGGATTAAATCGAACAAAGCTAGCAAATCTAAAGGTAAGAAAACTGCACCCGATTATGTGTTTGTGATGGGACTGAGAGCTCCCTATACCTATAAAATGTCATAGATGGTATTATGCCATGGGACATGTGATAAACGGCCTAAGGGTGCAATAAATTATACTTGCGCACAGGACGCATCTTGGCCACTAATAGCCGAGGACAGCTTAATATTTACTAAGCTCGGTTTAAGTGGGCCAGAGTCAATGGGATAAATAGAGGGTGCGGCCTAAGGGCATTAACCTTAGTTATCATATGTGGATTGATTGTTGATATGAAATGATATACTTGGTATGCTGAATACTTGATTAACATGAATGCTTAGACTGTTGAGTACATGCTTATGCGGTATGAGTTACCTGATTGTCTGTTGAATGATTGTGCTCTGTTATTGTGTTTTCTTGTTGGGCCTTGGCTCATGGGTGCTACGTGGTGCAGGTAAAGGCAAAGGCAAGTTGGACCAATCCTGAGATGGAGAGCTGCGAGGTGTACATAGTCAGTTGTTCGGCCGCCACGGTCGAGGAGTGGAACAGGACGAAAAATGCTTAATTGTCTGTTTTGCCTTAGAATGGCTAATCATTGTATCTAGATCTTGAATATTTTGTAAACAGTCTTTAACTTATTACTTTTGGGATCCCGTGTAAATAGAAAATGTTTATTTATAAGAAATGCAGCTTTTGAGACCAAAATCTTTTAACCGTAGTTCAACTATAGTTCTGGTAATACGATTTGATTAAATGACTTGATTAGCAATTCTTGCACCTTTATAATCACACAGTGTAACGGTCTTGGCTATCCAGGGCGTTACAACTTGGTATCAGAGCGTCCTAGGTTTAAGGGTTCCTGAAGACTGGCTGGACAAGTACATTCGCCGCGAAAGACAAGCTCGATTCAGGGTTTGGTAAATTGTGTATACATGACTATGTGCCTAAATGATTTGAATGAGATATGATTGTTGATATCTGCCTGATTAATAGGGAGCATGAGATACTAAAAGGGCCTGGCCCTTGACTATTGCATGATGATATTGAGGTGTGCTTATCAGCACTGCTATGCATGTGGATGAATATATGGATGAATATTTGGATAAATTGTTATAGTTTTATTGCTTGTGAATGATTGGAGTTCCAGTGATGGATCATGAAAGGATTATTACCCTGTCGTCATAGTCTAATTGTCGAGTTGTTGATTGCAGATTGACTTGGATAATTATGCGTCCAAAAAAATCTATACGACTAGCCGGCAGGTCTGAGACTAGAGGTGATGATCAGGGCCAGACCCCTTCGCCAGTCCCTGAGAACTGGCAGCAGCTTATGGCAGACATGCAGGCTCGGCTACAGAGTGGTACCTGTTGTGCAGCCAGTTAAGGTTGGGAATAGATGGGAGCCATTGTATGAGCGGTTCAGGAAACAGCAACCCCCAATCTTTGAGGGAGGACCAGATCCACTAAAGGCTGAACAGTGGATGACCATGATTACTACCATCCTGGACTTTATGAGGGTAGAGGGTTATGACAGAGTGGTCTGCGCCACATATATGCTCAGAGAGGATGCCCGAATCTGGTGGGAGGTGGCATCACAGACCAAGGATGTTACTGCTTTAACTTAGGAAGGATTTAAGGACCCATTTAGTCAGAAGTACTATAATGTTGCCATCAGGGCAGCGAAGATAAATGAG
Source organism: Humulus lupulus (assembly GCF_963169125.1). NCBI lineage: Eukaryota > Viridiplantae > Streptophyta > Magnoliopsida > Rosales > Cannabaceae > Humulus > Humulus lupulus. Next base: position 163,994,964 of record NC_084797.1, on the reverse strand, counting down.
TTCGTGGGGCTGGTTCAGGGCAGCATGACAGTTACAAAATATGCCCTAAAGTTTGATAGACTTGCGAAATTTGCATCAGACCTTGTGCCTACCGATGCAGCTAGGCAGGACAGATTCATTAGAGGGCTTAATGCTATGATAGCCCGAGATGTGAGGATTACAACAGTACCTGGAGGGAAAACTTATGCCCAGGCTGTAGAGAAGGCTCTTGCCGTTGAGGAAGCGGAAAATAAGATATGGAGAGAGAGTGCAGCGAGACGGGAGGGCCGTAAGTCGATGCCTCCATATTCTGGTTCTGGTAGGGGCGGAGGCCCCAATGATTTGAAGAGGAAGACTCATGATGCTTCGATCGCTCCTGGTCCTGATAGGAGAGGTCGAGGTGCTCAGGGTGGCCATTAGGGAGGCGGTGATGCATGGAGGACTTATCCTGAGTGCACGAGGTGCAGAAAACGCCATCCGAGCGAATGTTGGGCTAAGGCTTACTATATGTGTGGGGTGGTGGGACACCTCAAGAAAGATTTCCCGACAGTGAAGAAGGGAGATGCAGGGAAGGTGGATAGCTTGACTCCAGCTCAAGTGTTCACCCTGACGCAGGCGGAGGCCGAGGCTAGTCCCTCGGTAGTGACAGGTCAGCTTTCTAGTGATGGCACTCCTTTTACTGTATTGATTGACTCTGGTGATACACATTCGTTTGTTTCTAGTAGGGTGATTGATAGGCTGTGTAGACCTAGTGAGTATTGTACTTCAGGGTTTTGGACTATTTTGCCTACAGGGGAACTGGTAGTATCTAGGAGATGGATTAAAGCACTGCAGTGATAGTTGATGGTAGAGAGTTGTCAGTAGATTTGATTGAGTTAATTATGGAGGACTTTGATATGATTCTGGGTATGGATTGGCTGGTTAGATATGGAGCTACTATTGACTGCAGGAAGAAGATGGTGACCTTTGAGCCAGAGGGGGAGGACCCCTTTGTTTTTGTGGGACCGGTGCATGGACCCGTGTACCCAGGATATCAGCATTGAGAGCTAGAGATTTGTTACAAGGAGGGTGTATAGGTTTTATGGCTAACATGGTGGATACCACCAGGGTTTCGCCAGTAGGACCGGAAGAGACCAGATTGGTTTGCGAGTTCTTGGATGTGTTCCCTGAGGACTTGTCGGGGTTGCCGCTGCGTAGAGAGATTCAGTTTGTCATTGAGTTGGCGTCGGGGAGAGAGCCAGTGTCGAGGGCACCATATAGGATGGCACCAGCAGAATTGAAAGAATTGAAGATACAGTTGCAGGAGCTTCTGGATTTGGGGTTTATCAGGCCTAGTTACTCGCCGTGGGGTGCTCCAATCTTATTTGTGAAGAAGAAGGACGAGACTTTGAGAATGTGCATAGACTACAGGGAATTGAACAAGTTAACTATCAAGAATAAGTACCCCTACCAAGGATTGACGACTTGTTCGATCAGCTGCAGGGTAAGATGGTGTTCTCAAAAATTGATCTTCGATCTGGTTATCACCAGCTGAGGATCAAGGACGAGGACATACCGAAGACGGCCTTCTGAACGAGGTATGGGCACTATGAGTTTCTGGTCATGTCATTTGGTTTGACCAATGCCCCAGCATCCTTCATGGACCTAATGAACAGGGTGTTCAAGGATTTTCTGGATCAGTTCGTTATTGTCTTCATCGACGACATCTTAGTGTATTCCAGTTCAGAGGCAGAGCACGAGCTTCATCTTCGACAGGTTCTTCAGAGGTTGAGGGAGCATCAGTTGTACGCCAAGTTTAAGAAATGTGAATTTTGGCTACCAGAAGTGACATTCCTTGGACATATCGTGGGTGCATATGGGATTAAGGTGGATCCATCTAAGGTTGAGGCAGTTAGGGATTGGCCGAGGCCAAGGAACTCCTCGGAGGTACGGAGTTTTCTTGGTCTAGAGGGTTATTATAGACGGTTTGTGGAAGGCTTCTCGAAGATGGCGGCACCGATGACAGAATTGACACGGAAGAATTTGAAGTTTATCTGGTCGGACAAGTGTGAAGACAGTTTCCAAGAGCTGAAGCGACGATTTATTTCTGCGCCTGTGTTGAGTCTTCCTTCGGGGGAAGGGAAGTTTGTGGTCTATTGCAATGCATCGAGGTTGGGTTTAGGCTGTGTGTTGATGCAGAATGAAAATGTCATAGCTTATGCATTACGACAGCTGAAAGAGTATGAACAACGGTATCCTACCCATGATTTGGAACTAGCAGCAGTGGTATTCGCACTGAAGATTTGGCCACATTACTTGTATGGGGAGAAGTACGAGGTGTACACTGACCATAAGAGTCTGAAGTATTTCTTTACACAGAAGCACCTGAACATGAGACAGAGGCGTTGGCTGAAGTTGGTAAAGGACTGTGACTGTGATATTCTTTAACATTCGGGGAAAGCCAACATAGTGGCGGATGCATTGAGCTGGAGAGGCCCAAGTCAGTTGTACAGTTCCACCCAGATCTCAAGAGAGTTAGCTGATGAGATGGTCAGAGCAGGGATAGAATTGGTGGTAGGCCGATTAGCCAATATTACTCTGCAGTCGACCCTGCTAGAGCGGATTAAAGAGGGATAGTTGGTAGACGCTCAGTTACAGGAGGTTAGAGAGAATGTCTTAGCGGGAGTAGCTAATGACTATTCTATTTTTGAGGTTGGTTTACTTCGGTATCAGGGGCGGATTTGTGTTCCAGCTGATGAGGGGATCAGACGAGAGATGCTGGATGAGTCTCATACGATGCCGTACTCACTTCATATGGGTGCTACGAAGATGTACCAGGATCTACGGATGTTATATTGGTGGCCCGGGATGAAGAAGGATGTGGTGGAGTACGTAGCCAGATGCTTAACCTGTCAGCAGGTGAAAGCTGAGCATCAGCGACTAGCAGGGTTGCTTCAGCCTTTGGGTATTCCCGAGTGAAAATGGGAGGACATTACGATGGATTTTGTGGGAGGTTTACCCAGAACGGTTGGGCTTCATGACTCGGTGTGGGTGATAGTGGAAGATACACCAAGTCAACCCATTTTCTTCCAGTAAAGTTGACATATACTATGGATCAGTATGTTGAGTTGTACGTGAGGGAGATCGTACGTCTCCATGGGGTTCCTAAGTCTATAGTATCAAACCGGGATCCTATCTTTACTTCCAAGTTTTGGAGTGGTCTGCAGAAGGCTATGGGGACTCAATTGAAGTTCAGTACAGTCTTTCATCCTCAGACTAACAAACAGTCTGAGAGGACGATTCAGGTGTTGGAAGATATGCTCAGAGCGTGTGTGATCGACTTTGAAGGGTCATGGAGTAAGTATCTCCCGTTGATTGAATTTTCATCTAACAATAGTTACCAATCAACGATTGGAGTGGCTCCCTGCGAGATGCTATATGGGAGGAAGTGAAAATCACCCATACATTGGGATGAGATGGGTGAGAGGAAGTATTTGGGGCCAGATATGGTTCAGAGGACAAGTGAGGCTATAGAGAAAATCCAAGCTAGGATGCTTGCCTCATAGAGCAGACAGAAAAGCTACGCTGATCCCAAGCGTAGGGACGTGGAGTTCCAAGTTGGGGACCACATGTTTCTTCGGGTTTCACCGTTGCGAGGGGTGAGGAGGTTTGGAAAGAAGGGCAAGCTAAGCCCTAGGTTCATTGGACCTTTTGAGATCCTGGAAAAGGTCGGTCAGGTGGCTTACAGGTTGGCCTTGCCACCATCATTGTCAAGAGTCCATGATGTATTCCATGTTTCTATGCTCCGGAAGTACGTCTCAGATGTGACTCATGTGCTGAGATATGAAGACTTGGAATTGTAAACAGATTTGGCTTATGAGGAGCAACCGGTCCAGATCTTGGATCGGAAAGATAAAGTACTATGGAATAAGACGATTCCTCTTGTTAAGGTATTGTGGAGGAATAGTAGGGTCGAGGAAGCAACCTGGGAGCTTGAGACAGCGATGCGAGATCAGTATCCCGAGTTATTCAGGTAAATTTCGAGGACGAAATTCTCTTTAGGAGGGGATATTTGTAATGACCTAAATTTACTAATAAGGCTTAAGGGCCTTGATTAGTGTGCCGGGAGGGCATTATTGGATTATATGTGATGTAATGATTTAAAAGCATGTTATATGACTACTTGAACATTTGTGATGCATGACTATGTGTATTAGTATGCATGTAGGCCCGATTAGGTTAAAAGGGCATAATCGTAATTTTGGCCCGTTGAGGGAATAATTGTATATAAATGTGATAAACTGCCGAGACCACATTATTATGTGGATATATTTGTAATCTGTGACTCGAGACGATCCCAGTGAGCAGTTTAGCTAAAAAGTCACGGCGGGGATTTATACCTGGCTTGGGGCGAGCCTAGGGGTATTTCTGGGAATTTAACGAATATACTGGAGTCTATTTTGATATTGAGGAATATAATTGGTGATTAGTTAGGTGTTTAGTTAGGTGATTAGGGGATAAAATTTGGAGAGAATGAATTTCTTATTGAGGGAAAGAGTATATATACTCAGTTACAGTCCGTGCAAGGTGTGTGAACCTTGAATAATTACATTAACTCTGTTATAACAAAATAACAAATTATAACTGATTTGTTAACTAATTCTTAACTAATTGCTAACTAACAATAGTGTCTAACATATAGTGCTATTTAAAAAAATATATATAATTGTGTTTCTTAAAAAATATAGTCTTTACAAATTTCTTGTTTTTTTAGTTTGGTTTGGTCATGATGTGGTTGATCAACCTAAAAAAAATCAAACACAAAAACAACTTAAACAATCACATAATTAACCTAATCAAATAAATTAGATAACCAAAGCAACTTAATCAACTATTAATAAAATCAACCTAATTAACCATATATACAAATAAAAAAAATCAACCTAAATAACCAAACAAATAAATGAAATAAAATTAAAAATCAACCTAAACAACTACATAATCAACTTGATCAACCAATACAAAAAGCTAAAACAACCTAATCAACAAAACAAATAAAAAATAATAACTAAATAAACTAAAAACATATACTTAAAATAAACTAAAAACATACCCAAAAAAATCGCTTACATATATTATATAATTAAGTTTGTCATTCTACCTTGCATAAATAATCTTTTTTTTTGTTATGTTTTTTTTTCTTCTTTTTATGATAATACTTTGTTATGTTTATTTTTCTTTTCCACTTAACTCAAATAGGCTATAAACGGGCTCATTGAACCTATAAGAAGTGTTTCTGGGTGAGATAGCTAAACTGCATCAATGGTGAAAAACAAAAAGAGAGTTAAAGGTTGAGGAATGAAAGGGTCAAAGTGATTGTTCCAGCCATAGTCGATGAAGAAGTTGAAACTGTCGATTGAAACTAAGTACGATAACGGGATCTCGCTGTAGATACCAACAACAACTTTGGTCTCTCTTCTCCAGCAACGGTTTCAGTTTCATCTAAGGCAACGAAAATTTCATCAAATTCTTTTTCTTCATCTCCGGCCCCTAACTCCATATTGCTCTAGCCCCTAGCTCTGTTTTAAAGCAATTCCTGTCTACATAAAGAAAAAAAAAGTATACACATATTGTGTAAGTAGAATTATAGTTAAACCGTAAAAAATGAAATGTTTTCTTAAAACACTATATACGTTGTAAATATTTCATTATGTTTTAACAAAAAAATTATTTAACACATCTTAATGAATAAATTTTAGTTCAGAAAAATATTTTATTTTATTTTTTAAATAAAATATTTCAACAATCTTTATAGAATACCTCAAAATAAAAAATAATTACAAGTAAAGAGTGTGATTGGTTCATAATTCAAATATAACTTTAAGTTTTTAAATACTTATAATATAAATGAGTGCACATAATACTTAATTGATAGGATATTTTTAAAAAAATCCAAAACAAATTTTTGAAAATGAAATAACATTTACACTTAAAACTAAAAAAAATATTTTATCGTATTTTATAAATCCAAAACTATTAAGACTCAAACAAATGGGACCCTTTGTCAAAAAAAATGGGACCGATCTTTATTTAAGTTATAAAATGACAAACCAAATTAAGAATTTGAAAAGTAAAGATGTTATTTTCAAGTATTTTCGAATCAAATTAACAATTATTTTGAGTTATCAACCAAAAGCCTTCGAATATCCAATTTATGACAACTATTGGTACCATGCCACGTGAGGAGAGAGAGGATCTAGAGTTTATATTGGATATTGTAAGATTTCGTACAATTACCTTATCTACAACCAAACTCATGGATAGCCATACCAACTACCGAGAACAAGAAAACGTTAAACTAACTCTCTGCAAGTCTTGCGTTTCTATCCTTATTACCAATTACATGTAATTTTCACAGGAATCACCGCCATGATTAAAACTATAGGGAACAAGCTGTAAAACTAAAAGAGTCACTGAACAAATGTGCCAGAATTAGCTCTTTCCCCTTCACCTTCACCTTCACCTTCTTCTTCTTCAATTCACTTGACCAGCCAAAAGAAATTTCTCCAGGTTTTGACTTCTGTCTCAACAACTTCCTTCTTTTAAAGTTCTCTTACTTTTTGACTGAAGTGTCAGTGGGTTTTGTTACAAAAGTTCTTATATGCTATGCTTGTAGATGGTATTAAGCTAACATCAATGGCAACCATATTCTGTAATCTTAGCCTTGGTTCTGGCTTTGAGAAGCTAAATGAATTCCATCAAAGCCGAAGAATCTTCAAAAGGAAAGTGGGGTTTTTTGTTTCTTTCTGTCTTTGTTTTTATTTATTTATTTTCAACAAAATATTGTTCTGTGTTTGAGGTTGAATTTCGATTATTAGTTCCAAGACTAGCTAGGCATTAAGTTAAAAATATCTATGTTCACATATTATTCATGGTGAGTTGATAATGGTGGTATTTCATTTTCAACTGTGGATACTGGTAAAGAATTTTTTTTGGCACATATGTATAGAGCTTGAGCTATGAAAACAATTCCCTACTGATAACTCTGTCTTTACATAGAAATCCAATGGCCAACGAAAACTTGTTTAAATAGTTTATTTGGAAACCCACTCACTGTATTAGACAAATGCTCCCAGGAAATATCTTGATAGCTTTGCCTTTTCATTTCACACTCAACAATATTAGCAAAATGAAACTTTTTAGATATGGTTTGTTGTGCTCAAGAACAATTTAATAGCAGGAGATTGCAGTCAAATTTTCCATGCATGTGTTGAATGATTTAAAATAGATTAGTAAAACTCTAAAAACAATGACACCTGAACCATTGAATAACTAGACTGAAACATGATAGGAGTGAAGGCAATTGAATGATTTTCCTTGCTTGGGATGGATAATGAAGAGAAAGAAATGGATGTAAGGCCTAACTTTTGTAGAATAATTTGTAAACAAACATCTTTCAGGTCTTACTTGGACTCCAAAAGTTCTTCATGTTCTGATACTCAAAATCGTCTCCACAAGACTTGTAATAGACAATTGAAAGCAAAGCAGTGGAATCGTAGTTCACGGTCTTTTGTCAACAATCAGGAAGATCACTCCAAAACCCTTGTAGAAGAGGATATTTCTAAGGCAACCTTGATATGGAGGGCAATAAAGTTACCAATATACTCTGTTGCATTAGTTCCTCTCACGGTGAGTTTTTCAACACTAGTTGATTGTTCTATCAAGACCATTAAACTTTTTAAGTAGCCAATAATTATGATGTCAACCTTATGAATTGCATAGCTAATTGAGTCAATATCATTTGCTTGTTTGTCTTCCATTAGGCTTTTTTTGTCATTTCAATTTTAAATACACATTTTTTTGTCGAAGGATTTTTTTTTTATTTGTATATGTTTATTGTGACAGCACTATAACATGCTGAAAGGATAAATAGGTAGTGTTATACAGTCTACTTATATTCCAAAGGGCTGATGCTATTGCTAACCTTTAAAATAAGATGTTTTTAAAAAAGATGACTGCACAATCTCCTTGGGAGGGATATAACTTCCCTCTTTCTTATTGCTGAGAGATCCAATTCCTGAAAACTTGTTGACAGTAGCACATATATCACAAAAATTCTTCACGGAATTTTGTTCAGGATGTAAATTGTTATTACAATTTTTATCTCAGATACCTGACTGAATATTGAAGGCTGTAATAATTCTCAAACTAGCTCGCTCTCTAACCAATTCTAACATATAACTGAATCTATTATACATAACTAACTCTACTTATAACAAGATAATAAACTAATTAGCTCAGTAACTATCAATACAAATTCACACGTATGAGCCTCTGTCTTGTCTTTGAATGATGAGTAAACGAATGTAAGAATGTACAAGCTCAATATGCCCTTTTACTTTCATGTTTAATGAAAATATATTTTTCAGATATCTAGATGATGAAAACTCCTTCTTTTCATCACCAATTGACTTGAAATTAAATAGTCTATTCTGCTGTTTTTGTAAGTTATTGCACTACTGTGTATAAGCTTTTTTCACTACAATCTGAAGTGTAATAACAGGTAGGTAGTGCAGCTGCTCTTTTGCAGACGGGCCTATTTTCAGCTGGTCGTTATTTTCTTCTTTTTGTTTCCTCCGTTTTTATTATTGCATGGTTAAATTTAAGGTAAAATCGTACCTATTTTTCACTTGTTTTTGTTTTTCATTATTCTGAAGATGCCTAGCTGTTGTCGTGTCCATGTCTTGACGTTCATCTATTTACACAAGCTTCCTAGGACAATGGAGATATCACATCATCGGAGTGTTAATTCTCATACCTATAATTGTACAACTTAAGTGCAAGAATTGTGTTGAATTCCACCAAGTAAATGCATATGCAATAATTTATCAAAATAAAACTTAACTAAAAAAGAGGTTTATTTCCTTTGCAGTTATCTTAAGACAACATATAAACACTTAGCATAAATGGAGTACTCCCTATCCTGGTGATCAAAGTTTGTTAAGTCCTTATAAATTCCTTTTGTGTTGTCCATTGCAGCAATGATGTTTACGATTTCGATACAGGAGCAGACAAAAACAAAAAAGAGTCAGTTGTGAACCTCGTTGGCAGGTAAATTTCATCATCCTCTATTTAATGTGGTTAAGACCCTTTTTCTTTATGTATATTTTGTGTTGTTCAATTTGTAACCTTGATTTTTTTTATATAAATATATACTGGCCAATTGTGTGATTGAATGTGTTTGGTTAGCCGTACAGGAACCCTTGTAGCTGCCTACTTGTTACTTGCTCTGGGCTTCATTTTGCTAACCTGGACATCCATTCAGGCAGGAAGTAACCGTGCTATACTATTACTCACATGCGCAACCGCATGTGGCTATATATATCAGGTAAATAAAATGATTAATACATCTTAAAAAAAATCTTGAAACATTAGTATGTATCTTCTGTTTTCAGCTCTAGCACAACATGCTTCTTAGATCGTGTGTTTCTGAAATGGAATGGATTATTAGATGTGAGTGGTATAAGACCTAATCTAGCTATAGGATCAATCACATCAACCTTTTGATCCACGTGAACTGTTGAATCTTTATGAGAACAAAAGTTCCTGCAAATTTCTCCTCCTGAAACCATTTTGGTCAACCATGAGTGTCTTAAAACACTGTCACGTGTTGTAGTGGCTCACTAATACTATTTCTGGAACTTTAGTGCCAAAAATTATCATGCTTTGTTACTTCCTCCCATTACCTTTGGTGAAAGGTGATCAGAACAGGTTAATAACACCAAGTAGATAAGTTTGCGTGTGCTCACATTCTCAGTTATATTAATTAGATAAAGCTTGCTTGGTGTATGTGATCACATTATTCTTTACAGTTATGATTGTTTTAATGGTGGCTGCAGTGTCCACCATTCCGATTAAGTTATCAAGGACTGGGAGAGCCTTTGTGTTTTGCAGCGTTTGGGCCATTTGCTACTTCAGCCTTTTACTTGCTTCAGGGCCCTACAAGGTTGTGTCACTTGAACAACCTTAGTATCGTAGTGTAGGATTTCAATTTCATTGCAGTGTTATAATTGGTTTTTTTCTTTCTTGACAGTGACATTAGTCATCCATTAATTTTATCATCATCATTCCTTGTTGGGATCACAACAACATTAATCCTCTTTTGTAGTCATTTTCATCAGGTAGTCTTAAAATTACATTCACAATAATTCTGACTTTATCCTTTCTCATGAAGTGTGCGAGCTAACATTAATCAACTTGTACCAACTCAGATTGAAGGAGACAAGGCTGTTGGGAAGATGTCTCCGCTGGTGAATTTACTTTGCACTTTCAACAGAAAAAAAAAGAACTTAGTTGAGCTTTAGTTATTAACAACTGACATATATGTTTCATTTTCATTTCTATAAATGTGCAGGTTAGGATTGGAACCGAAAGAGGTGCAAAGGTAGTCAAGCTGGCAACCATCGCACTTTATGTTCTTCCACTCGCTCTTGGTCTATGTAGAGTTCTCCCTTTTACTTGCATTGTAAGTAATTAAGCCATGATCAATTATTTTTAGTTATTGTCTCTTCAACCATTTTTGAAGTCTTATCATGGTTCTTTCCAGCTCCTCTGTGCCCTGACCTTACCCTTAGCAAAAATAGTGGTTAGCTATGTTGAAGAAAACCACAAGGTGAGTATTTTAAATTATGAAGTCATTTGTTTCAAATCTCTTTTGGTTGTAATTGTTCCATTCTCTCTTTGGCAGGGTAATATGATTAGATTATCTTTACTTGAAAACAGCTAAGTGATACAGTGACACCATATGACTAATTAAATTAGCTTAGAAACTATAATCAAAGGAGCACTTCTAAACCTAGGACAAACGCTGTTAGAAAGTGGAATTGAAGTTGCAACTTGTCATGAGGCCATTTATGACTCGATAATTATACATTTGTTGCTTTTAATCTTAGTTTATACTCTTTCAGTTACCAATACAAAATTCACATTGTCACAAGGTAGTTCATAATCCTGTAACATGTAATTTGTACATTTTTTTACCAGGGCATTATTTATTATAGATATTGAATCTAAAACCACCTAATTTTGTATCCTAAACCCTTTTGACTTTGCTGATGAAAATGTCACTTGGCAGGACAATGATAAGATTTTCATGGCAAAGTATTACTGCGTGAGACTTCATGCACTATTTGGGGCTGCATTGGCTGCTGGACTTGTATTGGCTAGAATGCTTCCTAAAAGATACATCCCAACAATTCTATCAGCATAAATAAGAGTTTTATGTGTAAACATTTTGTCTTTCTATTGATTGATTAGCAAACAAAATAAGATCATAATATATGCAGGCAAGGTGCATAGTTGAAATAATACATTGAAAGCTTCACTCGATTAAGTAAAATTACCAAGTTCAAGACTTGGATTCAATTACAACTAGGATGAAATCACATTAAATATAAATCCAATCAAGAAAAATGTACAACCGTTTATACATTGTTCCGTAATGAACACCTACTCCAGGGGATCTTGTCTAGTTAAAGCAAATAAACTAAGAACGATTACACGTTAATACAAAATAATCACAAAAGAAAAACTTAAAACTCCCTTTTAATATGTTCTTCCATTCATGTAGTACAAGCAACTTTTATCAATGGAAACCTTCACAATCTTGAGCATCCCACTCAACTGAAATCTCTCCAGTGAAAATGCTCAGTCCTTATAACTTTCAATCTTGAGCTCCCTATAAGTTTTTTCTTAAAATCCCCTCAAGAATGCATGGTGTATCCCACTATATCATCCAAGACTAATCTTGGTAGTTAGAGCTGTTATATAGTTGTGTTATAATAATCCAAGAGTCTTGGATCGGCTGTTATAAACCGTTACTTGTAATAGTCTCTTATTGGATATACCGAGCTCACTTTTATTCAGAGAGTTTCTCACCATTTCTATTACTTTTTTTCTTTAATTTTCACTCAATACAAAACAAAACAGACACGTACAACATCCATGTTAAATTTTGTGGTCAAAAGAAATTGCTGATTTTTTTTAAAGACATAATATTATTAAAGAGAAAAATAAAGAAGGAAAAGATATTGTTGTATTCCTTGAAAAAAAAAGAGTTCTGTACAATTCAATATATATAGACAAAGGATAAAGGGACCACGATCCACGTGCCCTTAGTACAGATAAAACAAATATATTAATGCAAAAAAAAGAGGCTACTAATTATATTGTTTAACATCCCCCCTCAAACTCATTGGGCGTGGTAGCACATTGAGTTTGGTACGAAGAGCATGAAAACGATGAGATGCCAGCGGCTTCGTAAGACAATCGGCAAGTTGTTCATCAGATGGAGTGTAGGATAGGCTGAGCATTTTGTTAAGTACACGATCACGAATGAAGTGACAGTCCAATTCGACATGTTTAGTTCGAGCATGTAGGACAGGGTTGGATGCCAAATGTAAGGTACTAATGTTGTCACAGTGAAGAATAGGAGGGTGAGACAACGGCATTCCCAACTCAGACAGAAGAGACTGAATCCAGGAAACTTCAGCAGCTCCATTGGCCAGTGCGCGGTACTCCGACTCTGTGCTGGAGCGAGAGACGACTCTTTGTTTGGAGGAGGACCACGAGATGAGATTATGGCCAAGAAAAATGCAGTAAGCACTAGTACTACGTCGATCGTCGGGGCACGAGGCCCAATCTGCATCAGTGAAGGCGTGAAGAACATGATCCGAGTTGGGTTGTATCAGCAAACCAAGGTGACTTGTTCCCTTCAAATAACGAAGAACACGTTTGACAGCCTGCATATGAGCATCAGTGGGGGAGTGCATAAATTGACATAGTTTGTTAACTGTGAAGGAAAGGTCAGGCCGTGTAAGGGTGCAATATTGAAGAGCACCAACTAGACTCCGATATTCAGTAGAGCACGGTAAGGGGCTGCCATCATGTAAAGAAAGAGAGCCCAAAGCAAGAGGAGTGGACATCGGTTTGGAATCCAACAATCCAGATTTAGATAACACATCTCTGAAATATTTGGTTTGGCTTAAGTGTAACCCAGCAGAGGAGCGGTGAACTTCCAAACCCAGAAAGTAATGTAAATCCCCGAGATCTTTGACAGCAAATTGACCATGAAGATAAGTCATTAATGCAGTAATGGTGGTGGAAGATGAACCTGTGATAATGATATCGTCTACGTACACGAGAACAATCAGAAAAGAAGTGCCAGCAGAGAAGTAAAACATGGAAGTGTCAGCCCGGGAAGCTTGAAAACCCCAGTGAAGTAAGGCATGGCTGAGTTTCATAAACCAAGCCCGAGGAGACTGACGGAGACCATATAAGGACTTGAGTAACTTACAGACATGAGTGGGTCGGGCTGGATCAACAAAGCCTTGGGGCTGGCGCATGTAGACTGTTTCTTCAAGATCCCCATGAAGAAATGCATTTTGAATATCAAGCTGTTTAATAGGCCAATTGTGAGAGACGGCAATACTCAGAACAAGGCGAATGGTAGTTGGCTTGATCACCGGGCTAAAGGTCTTATGAAAGTCAAGACCATGAGTTTGGTGGTAGCCTTTGGCGACCAATCGGGCTTTGTACCGTTCAACAGTGCCATCAGCATGTAATTTGATCCGGTACACCCACTTACAGCCCACTATTGTAGCATCCGAAGGAGGGGGAACAAGTACCCAGGTGCCTTGTGACCGCAAAGCAGTCATTTCAGTTTGCATGGCTGTGTTCCAGACGTCCTTTTTAGTTGCTTCAGTAAAGTTAGATGGTTCAACAGGCACACTTGCAAGGATGCTTGAAAACAACTTTGGTTTAAAAATGCCAGACTTAGCTCTTGTAATCATGGAGTGAGTATTCTGAGGTATGCATGTTTGCTTATGTGGGTGAGGATCATGGCCAAGAGGAGGTGGGGATGGAGAAGAAACAGAAGTCGGGTGACCCGTAGTAGTTTTAGAGGAAGAGGAGGATGGGAGAGATGAGGACACGGAAGGTGGTGATATTGGTAGGTTCGAACAAGGAGCGGACAGCAATGAAGGAGGAGTAAGGTGAGAGGGTAATGAGGAGGGAGCGGAAGAACGAGGAGGGGGAGGAATAAAGGGCAGAGAAGTAACAACAGAGTGAGGTGTTTGAGTTGGGGAAGAGGGGACAGCAGCGGAAAAGGGAAAGTGACGTTCATTGAACACAACATGGCGAGTGACATAGAGACGGCCAGAAGCAAGATTGAGACAGAGATATCCCTTATGACGACTACTATAACCGAGGAAAATACAAGATTGAGAGCGAAACTCTAATTTGTGGGTATTATAGGGCCGAAGAAAAGGAAAACATTCACAGCCGAAGACACGAAGATGAGCATACTGAGGTTGTTTGTTATATAAGATGAAGTATGGGCTAGTGAGATTCAGAACACGGGTTGGCAGCCTATTAATGAGATATGTGGCAGCGGTAAAGGCATAGGGCCAATAGGACAAGGGAACCGAGGCATGGGCAAGTAAGGCAAGGCCCATTTCAACAACATGGCGATTTTTGCGTTCCACCCTCCCATTTTGTTGAGGAGTGTGGGGGCAGGACAGTTCATGAATAATGCCATGAGAGGCAAAAACAGAGGTGAGGGATCGAAATTCACCTCCCCAATCAGTGCGAACATGCTTAATGGAGGTGTCAAATTGAGTAAAAATCATTTGTTTGAAGGTAAGAAATGCAGGGAGGGCCTCATCTTTGGATGAAAGTAAATATAACCAAGTAAAGCGGGAATAATCATCAATAAACAATATGAAATAGCGAACACCAGTAATTGAAGAAACAGGGGAAGGACCCCATAAGTCACTGTGTATTAATTCAAAAGGCTTGGTAGCCCTGGATACAGAAATCGGAAAAGGAAGCCTATGAGATTTGGCTTGTTGACAAGCAGTACAAAAGGAAAGCTTAGAATTCTTGGAAATGGAAAAATTACAAGAAGTTAAAACACGATGTGTAACATCGGAAGCAGGGTGTCCCAAACGAGAGTGCCACAGATTTGGATCAGTAGTGGAGACTTGAAACAGGTGAAATGGAGTGACAGAGGCGGTGGTGGCTGGACTCGAGACTTTGTAAATGCCGTTATCAAGAAGTCCGGTGAGAAGAATTTGTTTGCTGACCTGATGTTTAACATGAAAGCAATGGGGATAAAATTCAACAAAAGCATCATTATCAGCACACAACTTAGACACACTGAGCAAATTTTTGGAAAGGGAAGGAGAGTGATAGACAGTAGATAATTTTAGGGCAGAATGATATGCGGGCAGATGAGCAGAACCAAAATGAGAAATCGAAGCATGCTTACCAGTACCCACGGCAATCTGATCAGTGCCGGTGAAAGGTTGGGCGCTCTCTAGCAAGTTAAGATCCGGGGTAAAGTGGTGAGAGGCCCCGGAATCCATGTACCAAGAGGGATCCGAATAGGGAACATGGCCAGGAGCAGATGGAGAAGGCAGGAGACCAGCAGCCGATGGAGGGAACGGAGGGAGTGGTCTTGATGTGGACTGGGAAGACGGGAGGCCATGGGTTTGTTGAGAGAAGAAGGCATTAAATGGTCTCGGTGGGGGTTGGTAAGGGTGATAGTTCATGTTTTGTCTATGGTAGCAAACATTTGCAGTATGGCCCACTTTGAAACATATTTGGCACTTGGGGCGATGTGGATTGGGAGACCGGGATGAGGAATGATGAGGGGACTGGGTAGAGGTCCAAGTAGGGGACGATCGAGGCGGAGGAGAGGAAAACGGAGGGGGTCGATGGGGGTTTGGAGAAGAGGAACCAGAGGTTGGGTTAGAAGAGTGGGGTTTGTATTTAGATCGATGAGGGGAAAAAGTAGCAAAGTTGGCTTGAAGGGAGCTAAGTGTATCAATGGAGTTTTGACGAGTGAGCCGAGCATCGTAGTTGAGAAGCAAGCTATAGGCCTCCTCCATGGTGGGTTTGTCAGCCCGTGCCTGAATGTGTGTAACATAAGCATTGTAGTCACGACCCAAACCGTCCAAGAAATAGATCAGCTGATCGGTGTAGGAAACGGGTTCTCCAGCGGCAGCAAGGGTATTGCAAAGACCCCGAAACTTCTGGATATATTGAAAGGCCGTGAGGCCATCCTTCTTCAGATGTTGCAGCTGAGTACGAAGTTCCGAGAGGCGAGAGAATGAAGCAGCGGCATAGATTTGCTCCAAGGCATGCCAAATATCAAATGCAGTGGTATAACCCACAATCTGACCCAACATGGATTCACTAATAGAAGCATAAATCCAGCTCATAACCAAACGATTGTATCTCTGCCAAGTTTGAAAATCATGAGCAAGTGGAGCAGTCGGGTCGGTGCCGTTGAGGGCCGGACATGGACGGGAGCCATTGATGAAATCCTCCAGACCATTTGCAATAATAATATTGAGCATCTGAGTTTGCCAAACCACAAAGTTGTGTTCATCTAATTTTACCGAAATTGGTTGGTTTACTGAAGGAATTGATGGGAAAGGGGAAGAAGGAGTGGAGTGTTGGATCGGAGTTAAGGGAGAAGGCGTGGGTGTGGAGGGGACAAGAGGGTCAGGTGGGACATTTGTGGTTGGTGGTTGGGAGACAGAATGAGCTGTGCTGATTTGAGAGGCCATGGAGCCGTTAATGGCTCTGGTACCATAAAGAGAAAAATAAAGAAGGAAAAGATATTGTTGTATTCCTTGAAAAAAAAAGAGTTGTGTACAATTCAATATATATAGACAAAGGATAAAGGGACCACGATCCACGTGCCCTTTGTACAGATAAAAAAAATATATTAATGCAAAAAAAAGAGGCTACTAATTATATTGTTTAACAATTATGAAGAAGAAATTATATTAAAGGACTGTTATAATAATTGAAAATAAAGGGTTTGTTGATATTTAGTAAGATAAAACTCATTGATATTGACATCTATAACGGATATAAGAATAAGATGGTTCTTTTTTCAAAAGTGGCTGAAACGTATTCTGGTTCTTAATATCAATTAGTTGTGCCATTGTCTCATTGAAAAAGCTATGATAATCATAGATTTAAAAAATGTGTAAGGCACGATTACAACATGATTATTAATCATGTTTGGATTATAATTGTTTAAAGGGTATTATTATAGGCATCCCTTAATTTAATTTCTCTTCACTCTTTTTTTTATTAATTAATTATTATCAAATATATTATTTTAGTAAATTCTCTTAAATATTAAGAAATAATACAAATATTAATTAAATAATCATTTTTTAAGAAATTTCTTGTACATATTTTATTTTTAAGTATGAAAAATCTAATATTAAAAAAATTAACATTTTAAATTATTTATATTTTTTCTTATTTTGAATTAAATTATTTTTTATTTTTTTTAATTAATAGTGCTATATAAGTTTTAATTTTATTAAAATAATAAATTATAAAGGTGAAAAATTATAAAAAAAAAACAAAATTATTTACTAACGAGTACTTTTGTATTAAAAAGTGTGTTAAAAGAAATTTTAAGATTTTTATTTTTTGTCAAAAGAATTTAGTATGGGTTTAATTAGATGTGGAGAGAAAAAAAAAAGTGGATGTATATAGAAGTATCCTTGTTTAAATTAACATGATGTAACTAATAAATGCCTTGCAATTTGCAAGATTAAAGAATTACCATTGATTCTAAAATTATTATGGAAACAATTGCCAAAAATTTATTAGAAATTGCTAAACTAAGTTTATATTAAAGTATACTTAATACATAAAGAATATAACTTTTTTATTTAAAAAAATAGTGCGATAAACAACAAATAGTAGAATTAATTTTAATTAATACAAATTAGGATAGCATGTCATCACAAGTTTAACTTTTATAGTCACTCTTTTGCTCATTCAATATGTGTTTTCCAAAATTTTGTAGAGCAATAATATTTTTTTAATGTCATTACCTGTTAAAATATTCTTGTTAAGCTTCTTCACCTGCATTTGTAATTCTTTGTGCATTTGCTTAAGTATCACAAGTTCACAACTGTAATGCCCTGGGTAGCCGAGACGGTTACACTGTGTGTTTTAAATAGTGTTAGACTCTCTAAACGAGTCTCTTGGCCATAAACATGTAACTAAACGTGATTTACGGTTTGTGGTTACATTTTTTGGTCAAAAGGAATAACTATTTCATTAAAATGTTTACGTCCGTACATGAGATCCCAAAATAACGTTTAAAAGGCTAATTACTGCTCAAAAGTTACAACTAGTCGACATAAGCGGCAAAATAGGGTTTGACCCTAGTTCCTCTGAGAAACCCCGGTCGTGGTGGTCGAGCAGCCACATATGTACACGTCACCATCAAAGCTCTCAAACTCATGGCTGGTCCAGCTTCCCTTTCCCCTTACCTGCACCACGTAGCACCCGTGAGCCAAGCCTCAACAAGAAAATTTAAACATACTCATAAGTAGTTAATAACATATCACAAAATCATAATAAGCATGTCTAGTAGTAATAACCCTACTCATGCATGCATTCTATTCAAATAAGTGACTAATAAGTCATATCGGGGCCCACACTACAACAAAAACAGTCTTTTAGGACACTTATTTAGGGAATTCATCTAGATGCGAGCACTAGAAACAGCTCCTGGACTTTTTAGAATACTCATTGAGAGTCCTTAAAGAATTTCTTTTAGGACACGCAGTATGAGCCTGTAATGCCTTACTACCTTAGAGTCATTACTATGTGATTTATAAATGTGCCATTAGCTCGTTAATCGAGGTTTTAGGTTGAAAAGTATGATTAAGTTGAAATAAAAACTTATTTGATAACATTAATTTAGAAGATTTGGACATTGATTAAAATCGTAAAAGTTATATATTTGGGTTCCCAAAATACTGTTTGAAAATGTATTAGTACTCAAAACTGTGAATAGAGTTGACCTAAGCGACAAAATTAGCCATCTACAGTAAATTCCTCAAACAACCCCAGTCATGGCAGCCAAGTAGGCCAAACATGTACATGCCGCTCCACGCTTTCCAACTCATGGTTGGTTGACCTTTCTCTTGCCCTTACCTGCATCATAGAGCACCCATGAGCCGAATCATAGCAAGAAAACTCAAAGCATAACAAATCACAAGTCAATCCAATAATATACAACATAAACAGTCAAAAGATTAAACATATAGCGACCTACGCCAACCCAGGTGCTTTACCAAGCCCTGGGTTCGCAACCTTCACCGAGTGAATGGATACAACACCCTTAGAGGGTCTCGTCCTAGTGGCCTGCACACAATATGCCTTTTCCGTTCCCGACCCTTTGTCGTTCTCGGCCTTCGTCGTTCATTCATAACCATGCAAAACATAGCATAGTATTTACAAGTATTCACACATACATTAAACACAAATATTAGGGCCACGCCTTGAAACACAAATAATAGGGTCATTTCCTGCTCTACAGGCACCAACAGTTTTCTTACCTGTGTCCTGAGCTTGTAGACTAACGCGATCCCGAGCACGATCCCCTAAACCCGAGCCTTGATGTAAAAACCTAATCACAACACCATAATAAATAGATATCTGTCAACCCCTAACCAATTAAAAACTTTAGATTAAAATACTAGTCTTCGGGACCTCGAATTCTACTAAACAGGGTAGTAGAATCCTTCCCGAGCCTTAACATTTGGGTTCCCGAGCTTAAACCTTTAATTGACATTTTCCCCTAATTTGAGCCGTGGCCCACTATAAATCAGAGAGCATGGCTCTCTCATTTTGGGGACACGGGTCGCGTCGTGCCCTGCTTGCGTCGCGGCGCCTGAGAGTTTCTCTCTTCTCTCTCTCGATCATTTCCTCTCTCTCATGCAGTTGGATTTTTTAGGAAAGTTAGGGGATTAAAGCTTGAAGTTTTTGAGGCTTGAGGGTTTAGAAGTGTGTTACAGCAATTCAAGGGATTCAATTCATATCTGAGGTAAGGATTCTTGCTTAACCTCTGAGTTTTAGTCTGTTTTTAAGGTTATTTTTAAGCTTGGAAATTTGATTATGGAGTTGAGTATTTGGTGTTGTTTTAGGTGTGATGAAGCTTTGGTTTTATTGCTAGATGGGTGGTTATGTTATGTTGGGGTTTGGTTTTGATATTGGGATTGTTGGGTTGTGTTTTTGGCTGAGTTTGAATTGAGGAAAATGCAGGGAAGCTGAGTTCACGGGGTCAAGTCGCGACCAAGTTCTTGGGTGTCGCAACTTGAGTGAACCCCCGAGCCTTGTCTAGGCTCTATCTGCTAGGCACGCCACGACCCCCAAGGGCAAGTCGTGGCCCACGCCTGGCACCCAAACAGGGGGTTGTCTATCTGGGAGGCGTGCCGCGGCCCGCCTGTCTGTTTTTGGCCAAGCTTAGTTTTACTTGGTTTCAAGCACAGGTTTTCAAGCCTCAAGACTCTAGATCGAATCTACTACCCGTTTTAGTAGGATTCGAGGTCCCGGGGGCTAGGACTTGGTCCGGGAATCTTTTATTACTCATTTTATTGATGGGATTTCATATTTAGTTATGATTAGGTGACTGCTAAGGGCCTAAGGTCAGGATTGTTCTCAAGGGTCGTTCTTTATCTATTTTATGCTCAAGCTTGAGGTAAGAAAATTACACCCATTATGTGACATACATGATTATTGCTGAAGGATGTTGATTGCTCTATATTTGGATATTTGTTGCATTATGAATGATTAAATGCATTGTTTATCTGAGCAACGCACTGACTTATTAGTCAGAAATGACAATGGTGTTAAGTGATGGTCGTGAAGCTCTAACTTATCAGTCAGGATCAGCAATAGTACTGAGCGTTGGTTGTATGGAATTGACTTATGAGTCAAGAGCGGCAATAGCGCATTGAACGCTAGTCGATATGATTAGATCTAATCAACAAGATCATTATATGCTCGTCCGACCTATTGGTCGAAGAAAACTAAAGCGCTTGGCTAGTCTATGACTAGTTACTCAGAGCTAGGGCTAAAAGAGCTCAGGTGACTTGATGGTCACATGGCTTGGGGCGCAGGACCCCAGGATGTCTTATTAGAGATCTATCTAGGGCACAGGACCCTAGAATGACTTAATAGTCATTAATCTAGGGCGCAGGACCCCAGAATGACTTAACAATCATCACCTGGTTAGGGCTGCAAGCCCCAGAATGATCATTTATTAATATTTTCATACATGCAGTAATAAGTTTTCTTGCTGGGACTTGACTCACGGGTGTTATGTGGTGCAGGTAAAAGGAAAGAAAAGCTTACCCAGCCTTGAGGGGAGAGCTTAGGTGGCGACGTGTACATATGCGGCCACTTGACCACCACGACCAAGGTGTTTCAGGGGAACTAGGGTTTAACCCTATTTTTTCTGCTTAGGTCGGCGGATTGTAAGTTTTGAATTGTAATGACCATTTTGGATTATAAACACTTTTATGGGATCCCATGTACAACTTAATGTTCTTAATAAAATATATCCATTCCTTTTAATCGAGATTTTAACCCTGGCTCATTAATAACACTTAGATGCAAATTTATGGCCTAATGACTCGTTTAGTGAGTTAAGCAGTATTTAAAGTACACAGTGTGACGATCTTGGCTAACTAAAGTGTTACAACTTGGTATCAGAGCATGCCAAAGTTTAGGGTTCCTGTAGACTGGCTGGGCATGTACATTCATCACTAAAGACAAGCTTGACTCATGGTTCAACAACTATTTATGTGGTTATGTGTTTAACTGCTTAAATAGAATATAAATGCTTTACCTGCATGCATGAGATACACTAATAGGGCTGGCCCTTGACTGCTGCATGATGAGAAAGAATGTGCTTATTAGCGTTGATATTGCTAAAACATGCTTATTAGCATCGTTAATTGTTAATTGCTAAGTGTTAAATGTTAATTGTTATTGTTATCCCCATTTCCTGCATGGGCTCGGGACCTTCATCCGGGCCCACTGTCAGGGGCCATGTAAGCGTGCGGGCCCGGCCCAAGGACTCTTAGTACGGAGGGCGCCCAGAGGGACGGGTATGGACCGGGGATGCAGGTCTGGGCCCATTAGAGGGGTCCGACATGTTCCTCCGGGTCCGCCCTCCGGGACGACAGTCCGGGCGACGTACAGAGCATTCGGATCCCCCGCGGCCTACGCATCCAGGTCCCGGACCCTGGTACGGTACGGGCCTGTGGTAAACGAAGCGGGACAAAGGTAAATGGACCCGGATCACCTCACCCCCGGTTGGAGGGGTCAAGCATCCCGGACCCTGAAGCCGCTTCACTCCGCGTGGGTGTTGTCCCCACTTTTCACCTGCAGAAAAGGGCACCTCGGGATTGCACGCCGTTGTTTCAGGTCTGCGCTGTCAGGTACTCTAACTGTTCTTGTCTCCTGAATCTGCCTCATAACTCAAAGTGTCTAGACCAAAAGCACCGTTTTGTCGGGCGAGATGTAGCTCCGAGGTCAACCTGTTGGGCCTTAGCTGGTTTGGAATTTACGTATTTTGCACCTTTTGTATTGGGCCTCCACTAGAAAGGCCAGGAATATTCCCATCTCTGATGGGCCCGGGTCATACCCGGCCCAGACCCGGTGCTCCCATGAGCCTATAAATATAAGCTACAGAACACCGTAAAAGGGGGCTCTCCTGACAAAGAAAATACAGTAACTCTGTCGAAATATAGAGAGGAAACTCCATTGTAAAAGCTTCTTCAAGCTCTAATAATATAGGCTCGTGGACTAAGGCTAGTTAACGCCCCAACCACGTAAAACCCTGTGTTAATCTTCTGCTTTCATTATAATTATCAGTAAATATTAGTCATTAATAGAGTTGCCGAAAATCTCGGTTAACAGTTTGGTGCTTTCATTGAGAGCTGAAGGAAGCTAGTGCTAACATCAGGCCTTTAATACGATGGTGAACACACGACACACCACCTTCGACCCTACCAATCCAGAGCAGGGCAACGAAGACCCGCTGCCTTCGCAGCATATTCCTCAGGATCTGCCCGAGAACGTGCCTCCTCAAACATCTCACCAAGACAAGTCACAAGACTACGAAGGTGGGACATAATACGAAGAGGAAAACGAGGAGGAGTATTATGAAGAGGAAAATGAAGGGGAGTACCACGACGAAGCGGCGGATCCCAAGACCCCCCACGACGATCAGCAAGACCTGGAGGTGACCAGACTAAGGCAGCAAGTCCTAGATCAGGAAGCCAGGATCGTTGAGCAAGCGGAGGCGCATCGACGGATGCAAGAGTCTCTCCAAGCCCTGCAGGCACTCAGGCCGCGCAGAATCCGACAGTCAACCCAGTGACTGGCCCACTTCTAGAAACGCAGCAGCATGCCCCACGAGAGCAAGCCGGGGTCCCCAGAGGTGCCAGCCCGGTCCCTCCCCCGGAGCCTTTTCCCGAGCCAACTCCAGGATGCCCGGACGGGGAGCGACGGAAGACCCGGGAGAAGACCACCCCCGTCGCAAAAGCCGGGGCCCGTTCCCAGCCGCTACCTAGGAAAGAAAAGGTACACCCCGTCCCAGGACGAAGCCACCTGATCGATCCGCAGGGGACATGGCCGTGGAATACACAGCCCCGGCGCGCCCCAGGGCGAGACGGGCGGGAAGGATCTTTGCACCCAAGTGCCTCGGTTAATAAGAACCGTCGGGAACGGCCTCGCCGCGAGAAGCGTCATGCCCTCAGTTCAGGGGACGACACCTCCCGGGTAGACTTACTCGACGGACTGAACGCTCGAAAGGAGCGGGCCCGCAAGGAAAAGATCCTCCACCGAGACGGCGACCTCAGGAACGACAGGAGGAACGAGAGAATCCCCCTAGAGGATGGCACGGCCAGGCAGCTCATGGAGCAGATGGCCGCATTGAAAAAGGTCACGGATCGCCTGGTCCGTAAGCAAGAAGGCGCAGACACTGACTCTGATGAAGAGGATAAAGAGCCCTGCGCAAGGCACATCCTGGACGCCGTACTCCCCAAGGGGTTCAAGATGCCAAGCCTCACTGCCTATACTGGAAACACCGACCCCAGGGACCACCTGTTCCGGTACAACCGACTCATGACAGTGGCCCATGTCAGCGACGATGGCAAATGCCTCTGCTTCTCGCTCACTTTGGCACGGTCCCGCCGAAGAGTGGTGGAAGAGGCTGAAACCGGGGTCCATCCAATCCTAGTCCGGGCTGCAGTTAGCGTTTCGAAAGCAGTTCATGGCCGCCATGAGGATGGATATGCAAATCAGCACCCTCATAAATATTAAGCAACTCCCCGCGGAAACACTAAGGCCCTACATCCAGCGCTTTACTGAAGAGGCCTCCAAGACGAAAGTAGACGACGGACAACGCCTGGTGGCATTACAGTCCGGAATCCGGGCCGGGTCTCCACTTTGGGATGACATGCAGCATAGCAAGGCGGCTACCCTAGAAGAGTTCATCAGGAGGGCCCAAGGATTCATCAACTGGGAGGAAGCTCAGATCCAGGTTTTCGGGTGGCCTCCGGCCCCGCAGCCCGTCCCCCAGTCGTTCCCGGGTTACGGGGGGCAGTTCCTGGCGCAGCCCTTCGCGCCCCCCATTGCCCCTGGATCGGCTGTCGCGCCTGGGGTTAGCTATACCCCTACGGTTTACGGCCCTGCCACCTCGGGGTACGCCCCGGCTCAATCCACCCACTTCTCCTGTTATGGCGTTGCGCCGGCAGGACACAGCATGGCCCCTGTCGGAGCCCCGCAGTCGCAAACAGGGGTGACCAAGGAAAGCGTGAATCCCGCCCGGGCGAAGCGATCGGGCAAAGGCCAGAGCCGGTCAAGAAGGGGAAGAGGGGCTACGAGCCCCAATATTCAGAATACACCAACTTAGTGGACACCAGGGAGAACATCTATCTGGCGACAGAAAGGGCGGTCCACTACAGGAAGCCTAACCCCATGTTTAAAGGGGGAAGGAATTCGAGAGACACCAGCAAAAGGTGCGCCTATCACAAGGATGTAGGCCACACCACCGATGAATGCCGGCAACTCAAGGATGAGATTGAAAACCTCATCAAGCTGGGGCACCTCCACCAGTGGGTAAGGATGCCCGTGGGAGTCCCAGGCATGTCAGCAAGCCCCGGGCAACTTGCGACCCCGGGAACGACTCAGGCATACCCCCCCCAGGGAGGGTATGCACAGGGACCCCCGGCGCCGGCCCCTCAGGGGGGCCCCGCCGCGCAAGTTCCCGGCCCCGGAATGCCTTACCCCTCCAGGGCAGCCCCTCCCCGAGTTGACGGGCATGTGGCAACCATCTCGAGCGGACCTCACCTGGGAGGGCCATAAAGAAATGACCAAAAGCGCTATCTGAGCGAGCTGGACCATGACCAGGAAGTGTGCGCCCTTGTCCAGGCTCCGGCTCAGCGCCCTAAATTGATAAACCTCCCCATCACCTTCACGGAGGACGACACCCGCAACGTCCACTTCCCGCACCACGACCCGCTGGTCATAGATGCTCAAATCGCCAACAAGTTGATGTCCCGCATGTTGGTGGACGACGGAAGTTCCGTTAATCTGTTGTTCAAGCCCACCTTCACCGCCATTGGCTTGACGGAAGCGGATCTGGCATCCTGCCCGACTCAAATTTACAGCTTCAACGGGGATGCGCTTCTCCCCATGGGAAAGATCCAACTGCCGGTTACGTTGGGGGGCGAATTGCAGCACTCGTTCAAGTTCTGCACCTTTGTAGTGGTGGACTGCCCCACTGCTTATAACGTCATTTTTGGCTGGCCCGCACTGGTCGAGTTCGGGGCCATCACCTCCATCCGCCATCTTTGCATGAAGTTCCCATGCGAAAACGGAGGGGTAGGAACCGTCCGGGGGGACCAAAAGAGTGCCAAGAAGTGCTACCATGTCTCCGCCCGGCCCATATACATGGTCCGTGAGGAGCCCGTCGAACCAGTTCTCCTCCCGCCTGCTGAGAGGATGGTCCGGGAAGAGGACGACCTGGACTCGCGGATAGGGGACGATCGCGTTCTGAAGCCAATGGAAGAAATATAAGAGGTGTCCATTAGCGAAACCGATCTGACCCGGATCATCCAAGTCGGAAAGAGCCTGCCGGCAGACATTCGGGCTGCCATCATCGCCCAAGTCAAGGGAAACCAGGACCTTCTGGCCTGGTCCCACTCCGACATGACCGGGATAGACCGCAATATCATTTGCCACGCGTTGAGTATTGACCCAAACGCGACTCCGGTCCGCCAGAAACGCAGGCCTTTGGGGACAGAGAGGGTCGAGGCCCTTAAACTGGAGGTTGAGAAGCTGTCTTCTATCAACTTCATTTGCGAATATATATACCCTGTGTGGCTGGCCAATCCCGTCCTGGTGCCGAAACCAAACGGGACTTGGAGAACGTGCATTGACTTCACGGACCTCAACAAAGCCTGTCCGAAGGACTGTTTTCCGCTTCCCCGGATCAACCAAATGGTAAATTCCACATCCGGATACGAGATCTTGAGTTTCATGGACACTTACTCCAGATACAATCAGATCTCTATGCACGTGGCTGATCAGGAACACACCAGTTTCCAAATCGACAAGGGAATCTATTGCTACATAGTCATGCCTTTCGGACTCAAGAATGTCGGAGCAACGTACCAAAGACTCATCAATCGAATGTTTCGGGCCTAGTTAGGACGAACCATGGAGGTATACATCAATGATATGCTGGTCAAGTCTAAAACATCCCGGAACCATTTGGACGACTTGACGGAGGCTTTCGCGGTAATCCGGAAGTACGGGATGAAGCTGAATCCTAAGAAGTGCACTTTCGGTGTGGCTTCCGGGAAGTTCCTGGGCTTCATAGTGAGTTTCCGGGGAATAGAAGCCAATCCGGATAAGATCAAGGCAATGATCGACATGGCCTCTCCCCGGAAGCACAAGGACGTGCAAAGCCTGACGGGGCGAGTGGCCGCCCTGTGCCGTTTCGTTTCTAAAGCCACAGACAAGTGCGTCCCGTTCTTCAACGTCCTTCGGGGAAGCCAGCATTTCGAGTGGTCGCCCGAGTGCGAAGAGGCCTTCTAGAAGCTGAAAGAACACCTGGCCAAAGCCCCGATCCTGGCGAAACCGGTGGAGGGGGAGTCCCTGTATCTGTACCTAGCTGTGACCGAGCACGCGATCAGCGCCGCGTTGGTACGAGAGGAAGAAAGGACACAGCTCCCGGTATACTATGTAAGCAAGCAGTTGCTAGACGCTGAATCTCGATACCCGTTGATCGAAAAGCTGACTTTCTGCCTGCTGATGGCGTCCAGGAAGCTTTGACATTACTTTAAGGCCCACGCCATAAAGGTCTTAACCAACCATCCCCTACGGCAGGTATTACAGAAGCCCGAGTCATCGGGAAGACTCCTGAAGTGGGCCATGGAGCTAAGCCAGTTCGATATATCTTATGTGCCCAGGGTGTCCATCAAGGGACAGGCCCTGGCTGATTTCATCGTTGAATGTTCCGGGATTTCTCCGGAAGAAAGTATTCCCGAAGCCCCCGCGGCGCCCGTGTGGAAAATCTTCGTGGACGGGGCCTCGAACAAGAATGGGGCCGGGGCCGAGATCATCTTGGTGTCACCACAGGGGCACCAGCTACAAAATGCCCTCCGCTTCCAGTTCAAAGCATCGAACAATGAGGCGGAGCATGAAGCTGTCCTAGCCAGCCTGCGCTTGGCAGCGATTCCCAGCTAGTCGTCAGACAAATCTCAGGGGAGTATCAGACCAAGGGAGAGAGAATGGCGGCATACATTACTCAAGCGAGGGAAATGCTCCAGGCGTTCGCAGCACATTCCATCCGCCAGATCCCCCGGGAGCAGAATGTCTTTGCGGATACACTAGCCAAGCTGGCCACCGACGCCGAGTCAGAGCTTGCCGGTCTGGTCCCCGTCAATCATCTCCCCGTCCCAAGCATCAGGGCCCCCGCGGTCCACACCGTAGATCACTCCGCTTCCTGGATGGGACCGCTGATCCACTATCTGTCTGCCGGGGAAGTTCCAATCGATCGGGCCGCTACCAGGAAACTCCAGTACCAAGTCCACCGTTACGTCATGATGGATGGAAAGCTTTATCGCCGGGGTTTATCCATGCCTTACCTCAGGTGCATGTCCGGGACCGAGTTGGGTGCCATCATGCATGAGGTGCATGAAGGTTTTTGCGGAGATCACACTGTCGGGCCGAGTCTGTCCAAAAAGATCCTGCGCCAAGGCTACTTCTGGCCAACCATGAAGAAAGACTGCATTGAATACGTCCGCAAGTGCGAGCAGTGCCAGAGGTACGCGAAGGTGCCACGGGCCCCCCCGACAGAGATAACCCTGATGAATAGCCCCTGGCCCTTCGCAGTGTGGGGGATCGACCTCGTCGGGTCCCTCCCGACCGGAAGAGGAGGGGTAAAGTATGCCATCGTGGCCGTAGACTACTACACGAAGTGGGTTGAGGCGGAGCCCATGAGCACAATCACTTCCAAAAAGGCCTTAGACTTCGTCGTCAGCAACATAGTGTGTCGATATGGCCTCCCCTATAAAATCGTGTCCGACCACGGGAAGCAGTTCGACAGCGCCCACTTCACGGATTTTTGTGAAAGCCACGGTATAGTGAAGAGCTTCTCCGCGGTTGCCAGACCCCAGGCAAATGGCCAGGCAGAAGTCGTGAACAAAATCCTAAAGGGGACACTAAAGAAGAAGCTCCAGGCCTGCAAGAGCAAGTGGCCCAAGGAACTCCCCCGCGTACTATGGGCTTACCGAACGACCGAACGGACGTCAACCGGACACACCCCCTACTCTATGGTCTATGGATGCGAAGCTGTCATCCCAATCGAAACGGCCGTCCTGTCCCACCGACGTGACACGTACAATCCCATCCAGAACCATGCCTTACTCCAAGAATCACTAGATCTCATCGAAGAGATCCGGGAAGAGTCGCAGGTGTAGCTGAGGATGTACCAAGGCAAGATCGCACGACACTTCAACTCCAAAGTCAAGAGCCGTAAGTTTGAAACCGGCGACTTGGTCTTGCGAAGAGTCTTCCCTGCCACTCAAGATCCGGGAGTGGGGGTTCTGGGCCCAAATTGGGAGGGGCCATATGAGATCCAACACGAGGTGTGCCCCGGAACGTATCGCTTGAAGCGGCTCGATGGCTCGGAAGTCCCGCGAGCCTGGAATGCGGAGCATCTCCGCAAATACTATCAATAGTCCGGGAGCTTTTCCCAGCTTAATATTTTCGTTGTAAACAATGTACGCCTCAGGGCGAATTTCTTTCAAACAATGGAAATGACGTGTGCAAAACGTCATAAGGGGTTATTGTCAAAACTATGTTAATCTTTCTCAAGTGACCCCAGACCTGTCTCCGCTCACTTGCGGGGGGTATCATCCCAGGTATAGGCAAACACCTGGCGGGGCGCAAGCTTAGGCTAGTCCCGGCTCGGACCACAGTTCGGGAGACGCAAACCCCAAGGCCGGTCCCTCCCCGGACGAACGATGTCCGGGGGTATAAAAGAGGGTCGTGCCAAGGACGGTCCCGCCCCGGATGAACGATGTCCGGGGGTATAAAATAAAGAGGACCGACCCAAGGCCGGTCCCACCACGGACGAGCGATGTCCGGGGATATAAAAGAGGACCGTCCCAAGGCCAGTCCCGCCCCGGACGAACGACGTCCGGGGGTATAAAAGAGGACCGTGCCAAGGTCGGTCCCGCCCCGGACAAACGATGTCCGGGGGTATAAAATAAAGAGGACCGACCCAAGGCCGGTCCCACCCCGGACGAACGATGTCCGGGGGTATAAAAACGAAGGACCGAGCCCAAGGCCGGTCCAGCCCCGGATGAACGACGTCCGGGGGTATAAAAGAGGACCATGCCAAGGCCGGTCCCGCCCCAAACGAATGATGTCCGGGGGTATAAAATAAAGAGGACCGACCCAAGGCCGGTCCCACCCCGGACGAACGATGTCCGGGGGTATAAAAGAGGACCGTACCAAGGCCGGTCCTGCCCCGGACGAACGATGTCTGGGGGTATAAAATAAAGAGGATCGACCCAAGGTCGGTCCCACCCCGGACGAACGATGTTCGGGGGTATAAAAGAGGATCGTGCCAAGGCCGGTCCCGCCCCGGACGAACGATGTCCGGGGGTATAAAATAAAGAGGATCGACCCAAGGCCGGTCCCACCCCGGACGAACGATGTCCGGGGGTATAAAAGAGGACCGTACCAAGGCCGGTCCCGCCCCAGACGAGCGATGTCCGGGGGTATAAAATAAAGGACCGACCCAAGGCCGGTCCCACCCCAGGCAAACGATGTCCAGGGGTATAAAAACGAAGGACCAAGCACAAGGTCGGTCCAGCCCCGGACGAACGACGTCCGGGGGTATAAAAGAGGACCGTGCCAAAGCCGGCCCCGCCCCGGACGAGCGACGTCCGGGGGTATAAAACAGAGGACCGTGCCAAAGTCGGTCCCGCCCCGGACGAGCGACGTCCGGGGCCCAAAGCCGATCCCGCCCCCAGACGAACGATGTCCGGGAGTAAGGCCGGTCCCGCCCTGGACAAGTGATGTCCGGAGAAGTGAGGATGGAGCTCAGGGCTCGTCCGGTCCGAACAATTGACGTCCGGGATATAAATGCATCCGGTTTATCCCAGGGCAAAGCCAGGGCCTAAAACTGATAAAAGGATAACAAAGCTCCAAGTTAAACCAAGCCCCGAGGGCCCTGGACTGGGTGCCAGGATTGAAAACTTGGAAAGTTAAGTCGTTGGTTCTAGTCCAAGCCGTTGGAACCGAAACTAAACCCTTACAATCAGTTAATCGCGGCAACAAAATGAAATTTCTACTTGGAACAACAAAAGGAAGCCTTCATAAAAACCATAGAAGGTAGCAGTGTTCTAAATTTAATTACAAGTCAAAAACACTAATAAAAACTACAAGGCCGGGGTTCGGGCCTAAAACGCGTCCGCCCGGAGGTCCGCATCCTCCCTCTCCTTGGCCTCGTACTCAGCCCGCTTTGACTCGGGATCAGGGAAGACAAGGAGATTCATACTCTTATCCTTGCACCAGGCCATGTAGATGGCCTCGTCAAAGGTGACATCCAACATGCCCTCAGCCTCCTCCTTTTCACGACGTGCCGTTTTGTGCGCTGCCTTCTCCTGAAGCAGGGAATCGCCCAGTTCGCAGACTCGGGCCATCCGGTCACCCGGGCTAAGAATGACTTCTAGAAGCACAGTGTACTATCTACTGTTCCTTCTTTCTTTAGTTATAGAGTAGACGGTTTTGAACGGAGAATGCAGAATAGAATCATCAGAATAATGGTATGATATTCCATCTAGCTGAGGTTGGCTTTCTCTCACCAGGAAAGGGGGAGACTTTAGAAAGCAGGGCTAGGATCTCCTCCTTATCCAGAGCGGACTGAGTCGCGGCCATCTCCGGGAGAGTCGCCCGCTCATCGGCCTCTGTCGTTTTCCTGGACAACTCCTCTTCCAACCTGGCCTTGGCGCGACCGAGCTCCTCGCATTCTGTCTGGACACGGGCCACCTCTGCCTGGACACGGGCCGTCTCCCGGGCAAGAGCCTCCTTGGCGGCCTCCCTCTGATTCACTGCCGCCTCCAACTCCAGCTTGGCCGTCTCCATCTTTATGGCGAGCTCAGCCAACAGATCGGCACTCCGTTGGGACAACAGATCAACCTGGAGCAAAGAAAAGTTAGAAAATAAAACTATCATCAACAAGTAAGGGAAGAAGTGTAAGAGAAGTGAAAGTTACCGCGGTGGCCTGGTGGCAGAGTGCTTGGGAGATGAACAGTACGTCCGAGTTGGCTATCGTGGCGTACCTCTTGAGCTGAAGGTTGGACATGGTGCTCCCAACCTGGCCCAGCAGATCGGCCGCCAGGGGGGCTGTGTCCTGGCCAAGTTTAGGGCGGAAGCCCGCTTCGACAACTAGCCGGTCCACGATCGGCTGAGGGGCGCTGAACTCGGCAGAAAGATTCTAGAATTTGACCTGACGACGGATCGTCAAGGATTTGTAAGTTTCGTCCCTCCAGCACCGGCCGTTTTCCCAGGTCCGGTTGATCAGCCGGGACTGCTCATCCCGCAGGGCTGACTCCCCATCCTCGAGGAGAGTTGGGCGTAGGGGGAGAACTGGCGGTGAAAGGATTTCCTTCGCGGCCAGTCGAATCTTCCCGTGTGACTCTTCAGTCGAGCTGGCTCGCTTCGTCCGGGGCCTCTTCCCTGCGTTGCCCTCTTTGGCGCCAGCATCTGGGCCCCTCTTCCCGGAGTTCCGGCTGACGGCCGCGCCCGCCTCCAAGTCAATCACAGGGGGCGGGGCTGAGGCAGAGTTTGCAGCAGGCTCCACGGCCTGGAAGGGGACCACGGCTAGGGCACCTTCACTAGGGCGAAGCTCCGTCCCGGACAGTTCCTTGGCAGTGTGGAGGTCTGGGCCCATCGCCTCGTTGCTCTTCCTGGCCGCCTTCTTAGCCGCCCTTTCCTTGATGAGCCGCCTCATTTCGCTAGCAGGGTTTGACATGTCGGAGTCCCCTACAAAATTACAGAAAGAGGGAGTTAGGACGATAAACTAATTAGATGAAGACATAAATCAAAGTTATAAATGACCCGGGACGAACCCTCGTCTGTGCCCCGGGCATGACTCAATTCCTCTAAAGCAAATTAATGGACCCGATCCCCTATGTCATCCGGGTTCAGAAAACCCCCGTACTGGAGGAACCCGGGTAAGAACATGAGGACCTCCGAGCCTACGGGGATGGGAATTGAAGGTCTCATCTCCCCATCGGCCCCAAGCGTGGGGTCCGGGGGTACTAGCCTATCCTTAGCTAAGTCCCCGACTCGGGGAGCATAAGTTAAGATTAAAGGGGAGTTACCTCACCCCGATACGCTAGCCCCGGGAGTCCCAGTGTTTGGTAGGGCATCTTCGAAGAGCTCCTCCAGCTCTTCTGAGGTGGCCACTTCTGCCGGGGCCTGTTCATTCTTGCGCCGGGTCGCGTCAGCTCGCGCCGCTCGTACCATAGTGGCAATGTGATCCAGGGCCATCTGCTCCCGGACGTCGACGTTCTTCTCGTAGGGGATGCCTCGAAGGTTCGGGATAACAATGGTCTGGGTGGCCGCGAGCATCCCGACTAGTCGGAGATTGTCGTCCGTGACATAGCCCCCGACGTCCAGCTCCTCCGCGCTCAATTTGGAATAAAATCTCCTCCTTTCCAGAATGAATTCGGTAAGGGGAGTTTGAGTGAAGGGCCCTGCACCCGGAAGATATGCTAAGAGACGGGTAGAAAAGATGAGGAATAAAAGAGGTCCAGAAAAAATACTTACCCACTCGCTGGAAGTCCAGCAACAGTGTGGGGTTCTTGTCCACGAGGAATCCGGACGTCATGAACCAGTAATGCCTGACGTCTGGGGGGTGCCTCCAGGAGCTGGTGGGAGCGGGATAGCTACTCTGCGGCTTCAGCCTATAAAAGCCATCCAGGGTCTTGTCCTTGACATAAACCTGCAGCTCCAACTTGTAGAAGTACAGGATCTCCGCAGGGGTGGGCTCCGCGATCTCCTTCGCGACGCAAAACACCCGCCATCCAGCGAGGAGACGGTACGCTTGGGGCAGGAGCTGGAACGGTGGGATTCCCACGTACGTCAAGAACCGCATGAAATAGTCGTGCAGCGGGAGCGTGGCTCCCGCGCTGATGTGGCCCGCACTCCAGGCCCCGAATCCTTCCACGGACGTATGCGCCCACTCCTTGAGCCTGGCCAGGCGGTTGTGAAAGAGGCCCGGAGTTGATTCGATGCCCAGATGCTGCTCCAGGAGCAGCATCATCCGGTAATTCCGGAACGAGTTGGCCGTCACGCCCATCTCCCACCTGTTGCCCTTGGGCGTCTGGGATCCGGGAACGGTGACAGGGGCCCTATTGACCTCTTCTTCAGAATGGAGCGTAACGCCCGTTGCCATAGCTGACGATCTGGGAACAAAGAAAGAAAACCAAGTAGTCAGTACCTAAACCCAAGAAAGTCGGTCAAGGTACGGGGAGTCTCCTAAGAACTGCTTGGAGTCCCGTCGGATCAGGTCCGGGACTCCCGAGAGCCCCGGGACCCTGATCGGGAGAGGAGACTACTAAGGTCCGCCCTCTGTCCGGGGAGCATCCGGGTACAGAGCAACCCGAACCAGGCAGCCTTCCTAACAACTTCTAAGCACAGAGCCTAAACGCACGCATCAAAAGAACATCATAAGTTCATAAAGTTGTCAAGAGAGTCAGGAGAACTTACTGTGAGGTGTCGACCGTAGAAGGTGATGGTTGTCCGACTGTAAGGACGGCAGAACCTCGTTCTTGAAGTGGTACAGCCGGTGCAGTAGTTCGTCGACAAGACAAACCCGAGATGCGTCTTCAGGTAGAAGAGCGGAAATTGGGGCCCGAGATGCGTCTGGGGAACAGGCAGCGGCGCAGAGTTAGCAGATGGCGGTGTAGGTCGTCGGCGATGTCGGACATGCAAAGCTCGAGCAGTGTTTGTCGGTTCTTAAGCCGGTTCGAAGAGGTAAAAGTGCCAAATGTGGTTTTCGTGGGGTATTTATAGTGGCCTTAAATCCTGGCCCACAATCCAACGAACAGGTGTCTCTTCATCGGACAGTCAGGAACCGCGCAGGGACATTTATGAGTCCTTTCAGGTTGGATCCTCGCCGTCTCAGATCTGACGACCCAGGAGTGAAGGATGCCAAAGGTCGTCCCATCCTACGGTCCACCTCATCCCAGGGGCATTAATGATTGCCCCCCGTGCGGATGGGACGCTTCGAGACGTGCACTGACACCCTAGCCTAGGCCTAGCGACCCTTGAGAGGGCTAGGCGACCTTTCAAGATCTGTGTAGCAATCACCTGGTGACATGTGTGTCCTTGCCACCAAGCGAGATGAAGGCAAACGTCCCCGGATAATGGTAAACGATCCGGGCCAAACAGGCGGCCAATGCCACGGCCCGCTGTCGCGGACCCACGATCTCGGGCAGGAACTGGAGAGGCAACCACACGGGCGTCCTGGAGACGATGCAACCCTCCTCCTGGCAGACCTAGGCGAAGGCTTGGGGGGTAAATGTTATCCCCATTTCCTGCATGGGCTCGGGACCTTCGTCCGGGCCCACTGTCAGGGGCCATGTAAGCATGTGGGCCCGGCCCAAGGCCTCCTGGTACGGAGCACGCCCAGAGGGAGGGGTACGGACCGGGGATGCAGGTCTGGGCCCATTAGAGGGGTCCGGCATGTTCCTCCGGGTCCGTCCTCCGGGACGATAGTTCGGGCGACGTACAGAGCGTTCAGATCCCCCGCGGCCCACTCGTCCAGGTCCCGGACCCTGGTACGGTCCGGGCCTGTGGTAAACAAAGCGGGACAAAGGTAAATGGACCTGGATCACCTCACCCCTGGTTGGAGGGGTCAAGCGTCCTGGACCCTGAAGCCACCTCACTCCGCGTTGGCGTTGTCCCCACTTTTCACCTGCAGAAAAGGGAACCTTGGGATTGCATGCCGTTGTTTCAGGTCTGCGCTGTCAGGTACTCTGACTGGTCTTGTCTCCTGAATCTGCCTCATAACTCGAAGTGTCCAGACCAAAAGCACCGTTTTGTCGGGCGAGATGTAGCTCCGAGGTCAACCTGTTGGGCCTTAGCTGGTTTGGAATTTACGTATTTTGTACCTTTTGTATTGGGCCTCCACTAGAAAGGCCAGGAATATTCCCATCTCTGATGGGCCCAGGTCATACCCGGCCTAGACCCGATGCTCCCATGAGCCTATATATATAAGCTACAGAACACCGTAAAAGGGGGCTCTCTTGACAAAGAAAATACAGTAACTCTGTCGAAATATAGAGAGGAAACTCCATTGTAAAAGCTTCTTCGAACTCTAATAATATAGACTCGTGGACTAAGGCTAGTTAACGCCCCAACCACGTAAAAACCCTGTGTTAATATTCTGCTTTCATTATAATTATCAGTAAATATTAGTCATTAATAGAGTTCCCAAAAATCTCGGTTAACAGTTATATTTATGAATCGACGGGCTTATTAGCATGACTATTGAACGTGGATGAGTTTCTGCTTGATCTTGGACTGTGAGGCAGTAAGTGGTTTAGTTATCACTACCTAATTGGCCGCATTGTTTATTGTAGCAAGGTATAAGTTGGAAGTATGCTTCCAAGACAGACAGATTCATCAACTGGCCAGGAAGATCAGGGCCAGAATGATAGACAGGGTCAGGATAATGACTAAGGCCAAACTCCTCAGCTAGCTCCTGAAAACTGGCAGCATTTGGTTATTGATTTGCAAGCCAGGGTAATGAGGCAGGAAGAAGAAATACGCCTCCTGAGAAAACAACAGGTTCCTGCAGGGAACATTTTACCAAAGGCATCACCTATAGAGTTGCCAACAGTTGAGCAGCCGTTAGAGGCTGGGAACAAATGGGAACCTCTTTATGAAAGGTTCAGAAAATAACACCCTCCATTTTTTTAGGGTAGTGTAGATCCAGCTAAGGCCGATGTAGAGTCCAAGAACTTTACTTAGCTAAGATAGATAATAGTATGATAGTATTTATAGCATTATCTTTGTAACTGTGGATTTTTGGTTCAGAGCGGGAATTATTTGGACACTCATAGTAGTACTTATAGATTTTCTAAGTTTAATCTATAGTTTAAGAATATTAAGTATAACCTAAGGTTTGATTAATGTGACTGATATTAAGGATTTTATTTATTATATTATAAGGTTTAGACATCAACCAATAGGATTTTAAGCACATGTTATGAATGGTGATTAAGGATTAAGTATTTTTTAGGATTAAATTTAATAAGGAGTAAAGTTTGAATGTTATAGGGTCAGTCAGCAGCTTTGAGTACGTTGAGGGCTTAGTCAAGGCTGTTTACTCCATTCAAACTTAGCTAAAAATGTGTAATTTCGTGTTTAAATATTCAGCGTGTGCTGATATATCGCAGCTATAGGGGGCGATATATCGCAGCACGTAGATACGGAAAACACGAAACGATGCACGGTCGCCTCGGGCATACTGGCCCAGGCGATATATCGCCTACAGGGGGCGATATATCGCCTCCTCCAGCATATGTTCAAACGTTTTTGAATTCTTTTCCTTTCAGCCATTCAAACTCCTCCATAAGTCCAGCATCTTTTGAACGAGTCTTCAGCCTCTGCTGAACGATTATTCAAATGATTTTCACCTAAAAAGCCATTATTTTTATTCAAGTAAAATCAAGATACTTTCTTTCCCAAACTCTATAAATAGGACCTAGTACCCAGCCATTATTCACCTTTTACTCTAAGTTCAGAAGCTGCAAGTGTTAGGAGAGTTAAACACCTGGGTTTGGGAAATCATAAGCTTAAACATCATAAGCTTATCAAACACTTTGGGAAGTGAGGTTCTTTAGTATTTCAGTTGTGGTTAGATTGGTCTTGCAAAACTTTGAGGTAAACCCGAAACTCTATTCCATTGTTTCATGTTATGTTTCCCTTCTCTTAGTCTTCTACTCAGTCCCCTAGCCTCATTCTTATCTTGGTTAGGGAATCCAAGTTCTTAAGCACATAAGTTGTGGTAAGCATATTTCTCAATGGTTTAGTCTTCCTATTCATTTTCCATTTCTTCTTCTTCATAAGACTCACTCTTTCTCATATGGTTTTAGGAGTGTTCCAAAAGTCCCAACTCAGTCCATCATATCCCGGTAACTTTGGTAAGGAAAATAGGCTAGAATCAATATGTTATATGCTTATGTTATCTTATGTTTTATGTTGTTAAATGTGTTATGATATGTATGCATGTATGTTTGTAGGCTTGGGCATATGACCCATATGACTAACAAGACCCCAAATGGGTTATGGGCATATGACCTACTTAGCTAGTAGGACCCCACTAATCCCATGGGCATATGCTTGTTTAGTCTATGGGACCCCAAGTAATAATGGCCATTATAATAAGTGTATGTATTATGTGTTATGATATGTCTTTACGTTATTATGAAATTGATGTGTATGACTATGTGTTAGATTTTTCCTTGTTGGGCATTAGGCTCATTCCTTTCTGTTTATGTGCAGGAAATAAGCTTTAGAGGCGGAAAGATTCGTGACGCTTAGAGGATGTGTATCGATGGTGAATGGAGTCAAAGGGCCGAGCGTTATTCGATTCGAGGATGTAGTCTTGTTTATGTTTTTTTATGGTTTTAAATGTATATTTCCGCATTTTCTATGTAACTCTTTTTACTTTAAGTTATTTTTGTTTTAAAGACAATGGGTACCCATATCCTACTTATTTTTATGAAAGTAACCTTTGTTTCTACAAGTTTATAATAAATTATGGTATTTTCGCAAATGTATGTTTTAGTAAGACTTTGTATGTATAGTTCGATAATGGTCCAAGAGTCTAGAGTAGTGGGTCATTACAGCCGAGTAGTGGATGAGCATGGTTACCACCATCCTAGACTTTATGAGGGTGTCTGGTAACGAGAGGGTGGCTTGTGCCACATATATGTTTTAGGAGGATTGCCCAAATTTGGTGGGAAGTGATATCCCAGACCAGAAATATTAATGCCCTAAGTTGGGAAGAGTTTCAAACTCTATTCAATGAAAAGTACTATAATGATCCGATCAGGGCAGCAAAAGCTGAAGAGTTTAGCAAACTATTTTAGGGGAGTTTGTCAGTGGCTGAATATGCCTTAAAGTTTGACAGACTGGAAAAGTTTGCAATGGAACTGGTGCCCATTGATGGGACCAGAAGGGAGAGATTTCTCCAGGGGCTACAGCCTAGTATAACCTGTGATGTTCGTATTACCACTGTGTCTGGAGTGACTATTTATGCATAGGTGGTTGAGAAGGTGCTCACAGCTGAGAGCGCAGAAAACAAGATATAGCGTGACAATGCAGCCAGGAGAGACTTTAGGAGGGTGGGACCTGTTAGGAAAATATGTATTTGCCTCAATAGAAATGGTAAGATAATACAACTCTATGCAATAATATTACAAATAAATGTAGATTGATTAAAAAGAGTGTTACAACTCTATAACTGAAAATACAAATAAAAGGAGAAGGAGATGTAAGATGATAGAAATAGAAAGTACAACTCTATTACAAAAAGATACAAGTAAACTAGAAGTGTTTGAACAAAGGAAATAAAAGGATTACAACTCTTAAACAAAAGTACAAGTAAATAGAGCAAGAAGAAAAAGCAATAGAAGAAAATAAGAACAAGAACAAAAACAATAAACTCTCACTCACACAACCAAAGTGAAGAGTGTTGGGGATCACCAACTTGAACAAGGTTTGAAACCTTTGTCCAAAAGCTTATTTCCCCCTAACTCAAGCACTAAGGGATCTCTCACAGATTTTTGGAAATGCTTTCTGGAATAATCAAGCCTCAAGGTGTTTCTAGCCAAGTGCTCTAATGGATAGAAATGTTGTGTCTTTTAAGTGAGCTATAGGCTCCTATTTATAGAGTTTAGAGACACCCTTTGAATTTCAAATTCCACCAACCCCCATGGTTGTTACCAATGTTTAATTGGATTAATATGGAATTAAAATTGAGATTTGGGAGTTATTTGAGTTTTTGGAACCGTTCAACACATTTGGAAAAACTGAAAAACTATAACACCCTACACTCCAGGGACTGTTACGGTGTGCCTTGTAAACAGTGCTAAACTCGCTAATTGAGTCATTTGGCCAAAATCGTGTAACTAAGTATGATTAGCGGTTTAGGGATTAAAAATTTTGGTTAAGATGTAACGTTTCATTAGAACGTTTACTATATACATTGGGATCCCAAAAATATAATTTAAAGGTCTATTACAAGAAAATATTTACAACAGGCCGATCTAAGCGGCAAAATAGGGTTTAACCCTAGTTCCTCTTCAAACTCTTGGCCTTGGCGGTCGAGCAGCCGCATATGTACACGTCGTCACCTAAGCTCTCTAACTCAAGGATGGTCCAGCTTTCTTTTCCCTTTACCTGCACCACATAGCACCCGTGAGCCGAAGCCCAGCAAGAAAACTCAATATGCTCATTGTTGACCCTTGTTTTGGTCAACTGACACGGAGTCAAAAAGCTTGATGTGGATGGATGTGTTGGAATGAATATAATGACAAAAACAGTAAAGGACACAAGGAATTATAGTGGTTCGGCCCCAAGAACTGGTAATGACCTACGTCCACTTAAGCTATTATTGATGTGAGATCTTAAAGGGGTGATCAAAGAACTAGGGTTCTTCGAGTTTCACAAGCCTGAGAGAGATGAACAATACAATTGTAATGCAATGACTCTAATTCTCTCGTAAATATGTAATTTTAATTAAGCAAAAGCCAAAAGTCCCTCCCTTGAGCTATCTTTCTCTATTTACAGGCTCAAGGAGGATTACATGAATTTGTTACAGATATTCTCTCCTAATTAATCGGATAATCAAGAATCATTGGAGATAATCTCATAATTGATTATGCTCTCTACAAAATTATCTTGAAATATTCGGAATATACGACCATGCTGGTCGTGATAAAAACTCAACTGCCGCGCCTGTAATGTCTTACTGGTCGATACTCTAACAGAACTCTGCCAGGTGTCAGGCACGTGTTCAAAAATATCTGCCACGTCACCCGTGCTTGTTTTTTGGATAACATTTGCCCCCCAAGTTTATTTATTACGACCAACAATAAATAAACTTTAAGGAAACGACCCTTCGATTACCCCATCAGATCTATCAGAGGAGTTCGTGCATCCTTGGGAAAAGTAACCTACCCCTGTCCAATCACGGCTTTTCGGTTCCCAAGTAACCTATTGACGGCTATCATCCTTCCCCATGCTTTGAAAAGAGGAAACTGATGATTACTTCCTCTTTCATGCCACGGACAAAAAATATATATAGCCTTCTCATAGTCTTCTTTTCCTTTTTATGCAAGTTATTTCTCCTTCAAGAAACCCTAAAACCAGAACCTTCAATCTCTCCGAAGACCATCTTTCATCATTTCAAGAACCAGCCGTTCGTTCTTCTTCGCTTGAAACTCTTCCAAATCTCCACGACCTTTGCTTCTGGTAAGTTTCAGAACCTTTATGCTTTTTTATCTTTGTCGTGCATGCCTTTGTGGGTTAACTGTTAAGTCCTTGTGTTGTCTGTGTTTCTGGGTTGAGATGCATGAAGGTAGGGGATTTATTGGGTGATAGTAGATAGGATGATGTTTCTTTGCCATTTAGAAGTTACAAGTTAGTTTGATAGCCGAGTTCATGAATTTAGGACGTAAAACCGAAGTAAAAATTCGATTTTTATGCTAGTTGAAAAATTGACTTTTTCCCGTCCTTAAAGGAGTTGAAAAAGCTTTTTGAAAAACTTTTTACTTTCACTTTTTGATCTGCTTTTCAAACTGTTCGTATGAAAAAAATAGTTTTTTGCTAGAATGTTGTTGTATAAAAGTTTGACTTTTGTACACGACCAGCGTTATTCTAAAAAACTTTCTAGATTCTTCATCCTCACCTCCCCATTCTTCTGTTCGCATATTTTAATGCCAGATTTGTGGGGAGGTGAGCGGCCAATCGACGACGATCTTCTTGCACAACTACTTGAAGGCGAAGAACAGCCGGCCCATCGCGTTCACGAGATTCCATTTTCAAGAGTTTCTTCTTCCGGACCTCAACCGTCGCGACCTCAAATGGCCCGCTCTAAGTCTCCAGGAAAAAAGAAACCAAACCCTGAAAACAACCCAAATCCTCCTGCCCAGCCTGATTTGCAGGCTAGGGTTCCCTTGACCAGTGGTCGAGAAAACATTGCCCCTGACCCTCGCATTCAGGTCAGGGCTCGCCCTCGACATTCAGACCTCCCTGATGTCGAGTGGTATCTTTCTCCCACTAGCCAGGTGACTCCTCGGATGCTTGCCAATTACCTTAGGAAGTATCCTCTTACTGGGGTCAATCTCAAGATCCCTGCTGCTAACCAGAGAGCTAATCTGCCTAGGGGCGTCTACAGCGCTTGGTCAAGATACCACATAGAGGCGGGGGCTACCCTTCCTCTACATCCATTTTACCAGGGGGTGGCAAACTACTTTGGTGTTGCCCCCTTTCAAATTACCCCAAACGGATATAGAATGCTCGTTGCACTCTATATCCTTTACAAACTCAAAAAATGGCCAGAGCCCACTCCCTATGAGGTCAACTTCCTTTTTGACCTTAAGTCCAACCCTCAACAGTACGGGACGGGCTTTTTTCACTAGGAAACAAACCGCACGTTCCTGAGTGACACTACTCATATCTCCAACGTGGGGAAATACAATCAGGAGTATTTCCTCACGCCAGACATGACTACGAACAACTTGGCCTTCGCTCGAGGAGGTAAATGTCCTTTTCCATTGGTCGCTACTTTTCTTAACAAATTCTTTTGCACTTCTCTAAAGTATCTTGTGCCTTTCAGGACCATGGTTACGCCTAAATCCAACACAAGACATGGTGTTGAGGTCCAACACATTGGCCAAGATGGTTGACGCTGAAAAAAGCGTTAAGTCTCTGGTCACTGATGAAAACTTGAGGCTGTCTGGCCTCCTGGCTCCTCGTCAGGAAACGAGGGAACCCGTGGTGGCCAACGCCACTGTCGAGGGGCATCCCAAGCAGCAACCCCCAGTGTCTCCTCCTCGAAGGAGACCGATTGAGGTTACGATCAGGGAACCAACTGGTACCCCCCAAGCAGAAAGGCCTTTTGCGCCCCAAGGGAAGGGGAAACAAAAGGCAGTAGAAGTCATCGTAGACTTGGATGAGTCTTCAGATGAAAACGGTACTGTTATTTCGCTTTTAAATAGCTTGCCAAATTCCCTGTCACTTATTTGACGGGGATGGCAATTTTATATATACTCCAAATCTAGGGCCAGACTTCTTTGTGCCAGAGAGTGTGTGTATGACTAGTAGAGTCAGTAGTGTAGCGACAAGTAGTAGTAGCTCGGGTATTGGACTTTGTGATTTTCCTTACTTCTTTTCTGATGTATCGTCATTTGTCATCTAATTTTGTCTTACTATCGACATGCTTATCTTTTTCTGCAGAAATGGCCTCCCCCAATGTTTTTGACTTATACCAGATTCAGGAGGAGGAGGAGGTCCCCCTGGTCCGACGGAAGAAATCAGCCAGGAGACACGACGGCGAATCTAGCCAAGCACCCTCGACCAAGAAGGGTCGAGCAGCTGACCCTCCCAAGGATGGGCCCTCTGGCCAACCTTCTGCTCAAACACCTGCCTCTGCTGAGAAGGAGGCCCCACCTGCCGCCACCAACCCTCTGCCTACGGCTAAAAAAGAATAGGCCCAACAAGCTGAACTTCCTGGGACCAGACTCTCGAGCCATTCCATGTGATCAGCTAAAGATCGCCTTGCTCACATCCTGAAGCATGACCGTTGCAGGGAGGCAATGGCTGAGGCTGAGAACATGGGGGTCGATCAGATCCTCAACAGGGCTTTTAACGAAGTAGCCAGTGTAAGTACTTTTTCTCTTGGCTTTTATCTTTCCTTCTTGTAATATAGCCTAACTTTTATTCTTTGACTATAGGCCATGCTGACAATGACCGGGGCTCGTACTCATGCTAGCGCTAGCATTGAGCAGTCTCGGGCGAAGGTCATCGAGGAGCTTCAGGCCGCAGAGGCTAGGCATGCTGGGGAGTTGGAGGTTGTCACCCAGCAGAAGGATGCTTTGGTGGCAGAATTGGCAGAGAAGCAAGCTTCTCAGGAAACTCTGAGGAAGCAAAAGGATGACTACCTGGAGTCCAGCCGAATCCAATGGCA
Source organism: Humulus lupulus (assembly GCF_963169125.1). Taxonomy (NCBI): domain Eukaryota; kingdom Viridiplantae; phylum Streptophyta; class Magnoliopsida; order Rosales; family Cannabaceae; genus Humulus; species Humulus lupulus. The sequence continues at coordinate 163,951,310 of NC_084797.1, read as the reverse complement.
TGAAGTTAAGAAACTTAGGGAGGAGCATCTCGCTAAGGACGCAACCATTGTTGTTCTCAAAAGCCAGGTCGAACAACTCAAGCTCACTAATGCCAAAGACCTGGAGAGGTATAAGAATGCGACACTTCGGTATTTCTATGATTTTTGGAAACACAACCAAAGTGCCGACTTCAGTTACCTACCAGAAGACGCTAGGAAGGTCGAGATAGCTCGTTGCACTGCTCGGTTAGCTGCCGAAGAAAGAGCTAGGGTCCCTGCTTCCCCAAGTATTCAGCCAGCCACCGAAGTTGAGGGAGGAGAAGCTGGAGGGGACGTGGTCGATCAAAATGCTCCAACGGATCCTCCTGCTCCTCAAGCTCCTTAGAGTTTTTTGTTCTTTTGCTTTTCTCAACTGCACGACCCACGAGTCGTGATGTAAAGACAATATTTTTTATTGCTGCAATGGTAGCTATTTTACTTTTACTTGAACAGTTACATCCGAGCAGTACTGCTCGCGGTGTAAAAGGATTCCTATGATATTATAATATTTATGCTTTATTATAACATCTGTTCGCATGACCGAACTTAGCATAGTACTTTGGCTTGATTTAACAAAATATTAATTTTGAAAAATACTCTAAGTACCGTAGCATGCTTTCACTTATTTTTTTCATGTGTTTACATACCTCTTGGTATGCTTTGCTATCGATGTACCTTATATGCCCCCCAAGTGACTGAGGAGCTTTAGGTCCTTGGTCACTTTCCTTGACCACGACCTGTGCGAACATTATTGCTCGGTATAAAATGTAGCACTTATAATACAACAAAACAACACACGTAATGAACAAATATTTGTAAATAAAATTTACAAAGGTTGGCAAGAATGACTGGCTGCACACAGTCCCTTAAAATTCTCGTATTAAAATGGACTAAACATGTCTTTACGAGTGATCTTGTAAAAAGATCTTACACTTATAAGCGATTAGTCATATAACATGACTAACCCTTTTTCAAAACTTGTAAAAAGTAAAAATTAATACAAGCCAGTCCTTTAAGAAGGACTGTTTATTGATAATACTTGCGCAGGTGTTCTCCATTCCAATAGCGTGGAACGAGATCTACATTTAAGCGTGCAAGTTTGTACGTGCCTAGGTGAAGGACTTCTTCAATCTGGTAAGGTCCTTCCCAATTTGGTCCAAGTACTCCAGTAGCTAGGTCGTGGGTGCTCAAGAAAACTCGTCGAAGTACTAGGTCTCTGATGCTGAACTTTCTTTCTTTTACTTTTGAGTTAAAATACTGAGCGACTTTCTGCTGGTACACAGCTACTCGGAGTTAGGCCTTTTCTCTTTTCTCTTCAAGCGAGTCTAGGGTCTCCATCAACAGTTGGCTATTCTGGTCTTGGTCGTATGTGATTCTTCGGTGTGAGGGCAGATCTAACTCGATTGGCAACATGGCTTCATACCCGTATGCTAAGGAAAACAAGGTATGACCTGTTGCTGTTCGATGAGAAGTTCTATACGACCAGAGTACTTCAGGCAGCTGTTCCGGCCATGCTCCTTTAGCTTCTTTGAGACTTTTCTTCAGGGTATCCTTAAGTGTTTTATTCACTGCTTCGACTTGCCCATTTGCTTGTGGATGCGCAACCAAAGAAAAGCTTTCGACGATTCCATGCCTTTCGCAGAAGTTTGTGAATAAGTCACTGTCAAACTGGGTGCCGTTGTCTGAGACAATTTTTCGAGGCAAACCATATCGGCAAATAATGTTCTTGATGACAAAGTCAAGAACTTTCTTTGTCGTTATGGTAGCGAGCGGCTCAGCTTCGACCCATTTGGTGAAGTAGTCGACTGCTACAACTGCGTATTTTACTCCACCCTTTCCCGTTGGCAAGGATCCAACTAAATCGATACCCCATACTGCGAAGGGCCATGGACTTTGCATTTCCTTTAACTCGTTGGGAGCTGCACGTGGGATCTTGGAAAATCTCTGGCACTTATCGCATTTTCGCACAAACTCCATTGAGTCTTCGTTCATAGTCGGCCAGAAATAACCCTGCCTCATAATCTTTTTCGACAAGCTCTGCCCCCCAGCGTGATCCCCACAGAAGCCTTCATGTACTTCCCTCATCAGCTCTTTAGCCTTTTCTGGTGTAATACATCTGAGCAGTGGAATGGAGTATCCTCTTCGGTAAAGAACACCATCGACAAGTATATACCTAGCAGCCTGTCACCATTCGTGAGATACTCCAAGTATGGTGCCATCCATGTATCTTCTATCCGAATTTCCATATTGGTTTCATCTGCTCGTATGCTCGGCTCGCATAATCTCTCTACTGGCACTATATTTAAAGTGTCAGCGTCTTTTGCACTCGCGAGTTTGGCTAAGGCATCTGCGTTGGAATTTTGATCCCGAGGTATTTGATGGAGGGTATACTTCTCGAATTGTGCCAACAAATCTTTGGTTTTGTTCAGGTAGACCACCATTTTCAGGCCCCATGCTTGATACTCCCCTAAGACCCGATTCATTACCAGCTGTGAATCACTGTAAATATCAAGCACTTTTATACTCATGTCTTTGGCCAACCTTAGTCCAGCGAGTAGTGGTTCATATTCGACCTCATTGTTTGATGCGGCAAAATCAAACCTAATAGCGCAGTGAAACCGATGCCCTTTTGGCGTTATCAATATCACTCCTGCTCCTGCGTGAGATTCGTTGGATGATCCGTCCGTGAATAACTTCCGCGAAGGAGCTTCGACTTGGGGCCCAGGCGCACTAGGTTTTTCACATTGCTCGTTATTTGGGAGCTCAGTGAATTCAGCGATAAGATCAGCCAAGACTTGTCCCTTTACTGCTGTTCGCGGTGAATATATGATATCGAACTGCCCGAGTTCGACTGCCCATTTTAACAATCGTCCAACCACTTCTGGTTTTTGCAGAACTTGCCGAAGGGGCTGGTCAGTTAAGACTGTGATGGGATGGGCTTGGAAGTAAGGACGTAACTTCCTTGAGGCCAAGATTAAGTAATAGGCTAATCTCTCTATGGAAGGATACCTCAATTCGGCACCGATTAACCTCTTGCTAACATAATAAATTGCCTTTTGTACGCCTTCTTCTTCTCGTACTAGCACCACACTAACAACAAATTCAGTGATCGCTAGGTAAATGAACAAAGTTTCTCCATCTATAGGTTTTGATAAAACAGGAGGCTGTGCCATGTGGGCTGATAACTCTAGGATTTAGAGTTATTCTTATAATCTTTGAACTTGCTTTTCAAATTAAAAAGAGTAATGAGTCCTTGTTTATTGTAAATTTGTTAGTTTTAGTGTATTATTCTAGGTAGTGAGTCCATGTAAGAATTAGTTATATATTGTAATATTTTTCAGTGTTTTTATGTAAATTACTGTGTTGTGTTAATCAGGAAAGGAAGCTTAAGAAAATATATGAAAGGGAAAATACTGGAAACAAGGTGGGAATTGACTTTCCTATTAGGGTAAAGCAAAGTACCCTAAAAAGGAGGGGGCAGCTGCAACATAAGGAGACCCCATTCTTGGAAGACAGCTGATTTTCTTAGCAGATTTTTGAGAGAAAACAGAAGTACAGAGGAGAGCTGAAGAAAACAGAGAGAAAATGCTAAAAAGGAAAGAGGACCACGGCAGACGCCTAGGAGGACTTGAGCTCATCAATTCATTATACTCTTTCCTTCTTCCTTTTAATTTTGTATTAAATTTTCTCTCCATTTCAACTGTGAACAACTCTATGGATACTCTATTTGCTACTGGTTTTGTATTTTTCATTTCAGCAATGAACTAATACTCTAAGGATTTGGGTGGTTATGAACCCTATATTATGAATGAATCTTTTGATGCATGGCTGAAGTAGTTGTATCTTTGTTCAATTAAATGTGATTAATGCTATTGATTGTTATTTACTGGCCATAATTAACAATTACTGAGCTAGATCTAAGTTTGGAAAAACTTAAGCTAGCTGAACCCATTTAATTGATGCAAGAAACTTGCCTATTTGTAGGTAAATTTTAGTGGTGAAATAGGGATATTTTGCTGCCTTGTATAACACAAGATTTGATGCTTAATAGACTGTTTGCAATCTGGTTTAATACAGGAGTGTGTTGAGAGGGTTGTAAGCATTATACAGTGGGTTTTGGAAAAGACTTACTGGGCGTTTTTGAAATCTGTAACTCTGGATGTAATTGCTGAGCCATTGCTGAACTTATGCTATAACAACTGGAAAGAAATTATAGGGGGATTAACCACCCAGATCACGTGTTCACATAGAATTTCCTCACAGACTTGATTTCTCTTGGTTCCATTATTTTAGTTTAATTAATTCTGCATATATACTCTTAATTCCAGATTCAATTACCCATTATTCCCTTGAATTGGTTATTGTCTTTTTGAATTGTTTTTAGTTGATTTTGCAATTATTTAGTTTAAAATCCCTGTGGAGACGATACTCATTTATCATTATATTGCTTGTGCGACTACGTATACTTGCGTATTTTAATTGCTATAATTTTCGCAACATGGGCTTTTAAGGCTTGGAAAGCCTGTTCGCAGTCTCCAGTCCATTCGAACTTTTTGTTGCCTCTAAGTAGATTAAAGAAAGGGACGCATTTATCCGTCGACTTGGAAATAAATCTACTGAGTGCGGAAATCCTTCCAGTTAAACTTTGCACATCCTTGATTTTCACCGGCGATTTCATGTCGATTAGGGCTTTGATCTTTTCGGGGTTGGCCTCGATTCCTCTTGAATTAACAATGAACCCCCAAAATTTCCCTGATCCTACTCCGAACATTTGAGAGGATTTAACTTCATCTGATATTTTTTCAAAACATTGAAACACTCTTGTAAATCCTTCACATGTCCTTCTGTCTTTTTTGACTTTACCAGCATGTCGTCCACGTACACCTCCATGTTTACTCTGATCAACTCCTTAAACATGTGGTTAACCAATAGCTGGTAAGTCGCACCAGCGTTTTTCAGTCCGAAGGGAATTACTTTATAATAGTATATCCCTGTATCGGTTCGAAAGCTAGTGTGATCCTCATCAGGGGGATGCATACTGATCTGATTGTTTCCTGAGTATGCATCCATGAAGGAGAGGATCTCATGTCCTGCAGTTGCATCGACCAACTGGTCGATCCTTGGGAGTGGGAAGCAATCTTTTGGGCAGGCTTTATTAAGGTCTGTGAAATCCACACAGGTTCGCCATTTGCCGTTAGGCTTGGGAACCAGTACTGGATTAGAGACCCACGATGGATAAAATGCCACCCTGATGAACCCATTCTCCTTCAGTCTTTCAACTTCCTCTTTTAAGGCTTTCGATCTATCCTTATCGTGCAGGCTTCTTTTTTGTTGCACGGGTGGAAAACTCTTGTCAACATTCAGGACATGGCTGATAACTGCAAGATCTATCCCAGCCATGTATTTATGTGACCAGACAAAACCTTCCTGGTTCTTTCTCAAAAATTCCACCAGTGCGTGCTTCGTTGTTGCTTCTAAATTTTTCCCAACCTTTACAACTCTGGTCGGGTCTTTTTCGTCAAGTTGGAACTCTTCAAGGTCCTCGACGGCTCCAACATCTTCCTCAAAATCCCCAAAGCGAGAATCCAAATCTCTATCCTCACTTTGGGCAACACCCTATTTGGTGACTCCATCACCAGATTGGGCTTATGTATCAATGGCCATCTGCAACCCATCTGGGGGAGTGCTCTTCAACGTTCCTCTTTTTGCCTTTGTGACTGAGGCATTGTAGCACTCCCTTGGTTCTCTCTGATTTCCCAACATGCGTCCTACCCCTGCGTCTGTTGGGAATTTCATGGCCAGGTGCCATACAGAGGTGACGACCCGAAGGTCAACCAGTATGGGCCTTCCGATTAAAGCATTGTATGCCAAAGGACAATCAACTACTATGAAAGTTGTGAGTAATGTCCTGGTAGCAGGCGATGTACCTGCTATTATTGGAAGTCTGATTGACCCTGTTGGGGCGAGTCCCTCACCAGAGAAGCCGAAAATTGTCTGGTTGCAGGGCTCCAAGTCCTTGACGGACAACTTCATGCGTTCCAGCGAAGATTTGTACAGAATGTTTACTGAACTTCCTGTATCGACCAATACTCTCTTCACCATCATGTTGACGATTTGAACGTCCACGACCAGCGGATCAGAATGTGGGAATCGGACATGCTGGGCATCGCTATTAGAGAAGGTTATTTCACCATCCTCTGATCGAGCCTTCATTGATGCCCGGTCCTCCACAGTCATCATCTTGATGTCCTGGTCGTGGCGTAGGGTCCGAGCATATCGTTCCCTTGCTTTTCTGCTACTTCCTGTGAGGTGCGGGCCTCCACAGATGGTGAGTAAAGTGCCAGCTACGGGGTCAGGCTGCAAAGGTGGCGAGCGTTGGTGTGCGGGCGCCTGCTCGTTGCCACCTGGAGCCTCTCGTTGGGAAGTTCCCAAGGCCCGTATGTATCTCCTCAAGTGTCCTTGTCTGATAAGGAACTAGATTTCATCTTTTAACTGGTTGCACTCGTTTGTATCGTGTCCGTAGTCGTTATGATAACGACAGAACTTGGTAGTATCTCTCTTCGAAATATCCTTTCCGATGGGAGCAGGTCTTTTGTAAGGGACACTAGAACTCGTGGCCTAATACACCTCTCCCCGAGACTCAATAAGGGCAGTGTAGTTAGTGAACCGCGATTCATAACGATTGCCTTTGGCACGTTTATTTTCAGAGGTGGAAGGCTCATTATGCGGTCGTTTCCCCCCATTCTTTCCATTTCCATTGTCGTTCCCATTGCCTTTGCCATTACCATTTGGTTTTGACCCATTGGCGGCTTTGGCGGGCTCGGCAGTCCCCTTATCCTTGCCTAGGGGTTTTCCTTCGCTGGCGATGGAATCTTCGAGCTTGATGTACCAATCAGCTCTATCCAAAAATTCTTGAGTAGTCTTAACTCCATGCTTTATGAGGTTACTCCACAAAGGCGTGCGGCGCCTAACTCCCATGGTTAGGGCCATCATCTTGCCCTCATCTCCCACTATTTTGGCTCTAGCCGCTGCTCGCATGAAGCGCTGGACGTAATCCTTCAATGGTTCTCCTTCTTGCTGGCGTATCTCGACCAGCTAATTTGCCTCATTTGGGTGCACACGACCCGCATAGAATTGTCTGTAAAATTCTTTTACGAACATCTCCCAAGAAACAATACGTGCAGGAGGGAATTTGAAAAACCACTCTTGTGCAGCATCAGAAAGTGTCGCAGGGAAGATCCTGCAATGAGCGTCTTCGGACACTTTCTGAATGTCAATTTGTATCTCAAACTTGTTGACATGAGATACCGGGTCACCATACCCGTCAAAGTTCAGAAGCGTGGGAATCTTAAACTTGCTGGGAGTTTCTGCCACAGCTATCCTCTGAACAAAAGGAGTGCCCCTTCTCCTATCGTACTCGATATGAGACGTCCTTCCCCCGACCAGCTGTTACACTGCCTGGTTCAGGGCATCTATTTGGGCTTGCACGGCGTCAGGAATCATCGGGGCCTCTGCTGCTGGGGGAATGTACTCGTCATGCCGTTCTCGGCGATCGTTGAGTACATCTCTTAAATCTTCATCTCTTCATCGCTGCTCGCTTGCTCCGAGCCGGTTAAAGACGTTATTTTGCCTAGGCTGCCCCCAGCGTCACGTCTCTCGGGTTGGTCTTCCCTAGGTGGTGGGCTTCTGCCCCCATCTCTCTCTCCATTTCTCCGACCGGCATTTCCTCTGCCTGAGTCGGCCTTATTATAACCATGGCCATCTCTAAACCTTGACTGGCTATGGTGGGATCGACTGTCCCCTCGGTTGCCTCCTCGGGCCGGAACTTCCCGAGCGTTAAAGGGTGGCCTACGTTGGTCGGTAGGTCCCTGTGCATTATCATGTCGTGGGGGCCCCCAGACTGCAGAGCTTATCTTTGAGTTCCTTCTATTGCCAGAAGGATGATGCCCCTTGCTCGGTGGGTTCGGCTCTTCGCCTCTGTGGCGTCTAGGACTACGGGGCTGCTGCCCGGCCCTATTCTGCCTTAGCTGCGAGGGATTGCCCCGACCAGCTTGAGATGGAGGCTGCGCCTTAGGATCCCTTGGTGGGACATCATCCTGAGGCATTGGTGGCTGCTCGAGCCTTTGCGGGCTCGAGGGTTGGATCGGCAGGCTAGGATTGGGACCCCTTTAGGGTGGCCCATTTGCAGGTTGATCAGGCTGCGAGGCAGGTGTAGCTTGATTCCTAGCCAACTGCAGGGCTGCTTCGAGGGCTGCCATGGCCTCCCTCTAACGACGGTCCATCTCCGCCTGCCTTTCACTCAGTTCCTGGCGCTGTCGCTCAATCTCTTGTTGCTATCGCGCCATAATCTCAGCAGCACTTTCTTGGCTGGCCCTCAGATTGGCCAGTTTATCCTGCAATACCCCCATGGTATTTCTCAGCGTCTCGGAATCCAATACTTCCTCATCAAATTCCAAATGCGGCTCATTTTCAGAGTTGTTTGGAGGAGGAGGCGGTTGAGATGGTGCCGCGCTAGCCGCCTGTCCAGTCTTCTTTGTTGTTTTTGTCATTACTATATCAACAATTTCGTATGAAGCTCTCAATGAAAACACCAGAATGTTGACCCTTGTTTTGGTCAACTGACACGGAGTCAAAAAGCTTGATGTGGATGGATGTGTTGGAATGAATATAATGACAAAAACAGTAAAGGACACAAGGAATTATAGTGGTTCGGCCCCAAGAACTGGTAATGACCTACGTCCACTTAAGCTATTATTGATGTGAGATCTCAAAGGAGTGATCAAAGAACTAGGGTTCTTTGAGTTTCACAAGCCTGAGAGAGATGAACAGTACAATCGTAATACAATAGCTCTAATTCTCTCGTAAATATGTAATTTTAATTAAGCAAAAGCCAAAAGTCCCTCCCTTGAGCTATCTTTCTCTATTTATAGGCTCAAGGAGGATTACATGAATTTGTTACAGATATTCTCTCCTAATTAATCAGATAATCAGGAATCATTGGAGATAATCTCGGAATTGATTATGCTCTCTACAAAATTATCTTGAAATATTCGGAATATACGACCATGCTGGTCGTGATAAAAACTCAACTGTCGCGCCTGTAATGTCTTACTGGTCGATACTTAGAACTCTTCCAGGTGTCAGCCACGTGTTCAAAAATATATGCCACGTCACCCGTGCTTGTTTTTTTGGATAACACTCATGAACAGTAATAACATGTCATCGAATCATAATGTGCATGCCTAGCAATAATAGCTTTCGTCATGCATGCAAATAAGTCTAAATAAATGATAATGGGGTCCTGCATCTAAATAGAAGACTAATGAGTCAATCTCAGTGGACCAACCTCTTGAATAGATGACTAATAAGTCAATCTCGGAGTGGGTGACTAATGAGTCACACCCTGCATAGGTGACTAATGAGTCACACTCTGTATTGATGACTAATGAGTCATACCCTGTGTAAATGACCAATGAGTCCATCTCTGTCTAGGTGACTAATGAGTCACACTCTGTATAGGTGACTATTTAGTCATACCATGTGTAGATGACTAATGAGTCCATCTCTGTCTAGGTGACTAACGAGTCACACTCTGTATAGGTGACTAATAAATCACACTCTGTATAGATGACTAATAAGTCACACTCTGTATAGATGACTAATGAGTCCATCTCTATGTGGATGACTAATGAGTCATACCATGTGTAGGTGACTAATGAGTCACACTCTGAAGGTCCTATACCCTCCTAGCCATGTGACATGTAGGTCACCTTAGCCTTTCTAGCTCTGGCTCTAATTAACTAGCCCTTAGACTAGACAAGAGCTTTTAATTTTCATCGACCTTGAGGTCGGTCTGGCATTAATGCTCATTCGAGTCATTCAATGCAGATGTCGATTATATCTAATCTTTTATCGGCTTGCATTGACACGCTAAGGTCGTACTTGACTTATGAGTCAATACCATGTGACCAGTGCCCAGTACCACTACCGAACTTGACTAATGAGTCACAGCTTCACAGTTGATACTGACACCATTACCAATCCCTGACTAATAAGTCAGTGCTTCCTCATTTAGGTAATACAAACAGACATATATCATATGTTAAATATTCAGATATAAGGCATTTGGCATGCTCATTCAGTAATCAAAAGCATAATTATAATCATGCACAGTTACAGAGACTCAAGCTCTGATCAATCTCATAATCAACATTCATGCCATGCCCTAATCTCATGTATCTTATGCACTTTCAATGCAACAAATGTCCACATATAGAGCACTCAACATGCCTCACGAATAACCATGCATGTCACATATGGGGTGCAGTTTTCTTACCTCTGGTTCGAGCGAGAATTAGAACAAGAACGACTCTTGAGAACGATCGATCCTTTAATCCCTTAGTGGTCACCTAGTCATAACCAAATACAATCTCCGATTAATGAAAATCAACAATAATAGGATCTTGATCTAAATCCCACTCTCGGGACCCCGAAATGTACCCACACGGTGATTAGATTTAATCCCAGGCCTTAAGGATTGAAACCCCGAGCCAAAAACCCTTAAAAACACTCAAAACGGGATTATGGAGGAACAGAGTAGCGCTACAGCGCTGCTTAATAGCACCCCAGCGCTATACTCAGAACCCCCAACCACCCAACGAAGATCCTATGTAGTGCTACAACGCCCTCTGATGGGCGCTGTAGCGCTACCCCCAGACAGATCCTCCCCTGAAACCTCTTCCTTCGACTCCTTCAACTCCAACTTGATTCCAATGCTTCCAAACCCCATTTTTGATGCCAAATGAACCCAAAAACCATCCTCACATGCCCCAAGCATCACAACCACAAGAACCCTAGCCAAAACTCCAACTAATTCCCAACTTTCCAACTCAAAAACCAGCCAAAACTTAACTAAGAAAATAGAGCAAAATCAAGAGTTCTAATGGCTAAAAGCCCACCTCAATCTTAGATCCACACCCTCTTCAATGGTGGAGCATAACCCTAGCTTATCCCAGCTTGGTTCCTTGGCTTGATTCCTCAAAAAGAGCTTGAAAATTCAAGGAGAAATGGAGGAGAAAAACCATCGGGAGAGAAGGAAAGCAACACTCTGTTTTTAACAAGCTTCTACAGCCTTAATGGTTGATATCTATCCTAGGGGTGAAAAGACCAAAATACCCCTAGGTCAAGTAAGGGTTTCTAAAGGCTCCCAAGGGAAAAATTGGTATTTCCCACCTATCTCGTTAATCATAATTAACGCTCTCCAATTCCCGCTATTCTCAATAATCTCAAACACCAATAATTCATATCCCGTTAACCTTTAATTTCTGGCAACACTCTAATCATTAAAATCACCCCGAGACTCACCCCGAGCCCCGAACTTAAACCTGTTATGACTAGACTACTAATTAATATTCCAAGATTGTCTCATACCGAATTGCTCAAACAAATCCACATTATAATGTGGTCTCAACAATATGTCACCGACATGCATACAAATATACAATTACGCCTTCAATGGGCCAAATTACCAAAACACCCCTGTAACGAAATGTGGACTCACATGCATGCATTTAACATCATATTATAATATAATTCACATAAACATGCATATAACCATTTAATATCGTAATAAATCAATTATGGCCCTCCCAGCCTCCTAATCAAGGTCCTAAACCTTATTAGGGATTTTGGGGCATTACAACTATCCCCTCCTTAGAGAAATTTCGTCCTTGAAATTTATCTGAACAGCTCGGAATATAAATTTCGCACAACTGATTTCAATTTTCCCATGTCATTCTCTTGACCTCACTGTTTCTGTAACATTACCTTAACTCAAGGTACACTCTGTTCACCAGACCCTTATTACTTCTGTTACAATCTGAACTGGCTATTCCTTACCATAATACTTAACCTTAACCTTCAGACTCTTATGACTCAACTCATGAGTTCCTTTAACCCATGTCCCCTGCATGGAATTACATAACACAATGTATTCAACTAACAGTGTCAAAGATAAGGTTGATCCAAAATCAACCTAACCAGTCCTATCCAGGATTCAAACTACCAAGATAGTGTAGGGCTTAGCTTGCCCTTAACTCCTCACCCCTTTCCATGGTGATACTTTAAGGAAGACACAATCCTCTTCTTGGAACTCTATGTTCCTGCTTTTCAATTCAGTAAAACTTTTCCATTTATTCTAAGAAGTGAGCATCAATGCTCCAACCTCTAATAATCTCAATGGTCCCCTAAACCATCTCATGATCCAGAATCCACCCCACATTCATCTCATTCCAATGAACTGGTGCTAAGTACTTTCAACATACCACATCTCATAAGGTATCTTTCCAATACTGAATAACTCTCTTTCTCTCTCTGATTTACCATCAGTCTGAGAAGAATAATCTGTACTGAATTCCATTTATATAATCATCGCCTTCTTTAACCCTTCCATAACCTGGAAGTAACAACAAAGTCTTCATCTGATAAGATAAACCTTGAATTCTCAAGAAGGCATACTATCTCTCTCATACATAGAGATCTGAATATTGGTCAGTTGCGTTACTTATCCTTACTGATAGAAATGAGCTCACTTGGAAAAAAACTGGTCCATAATGTCCCAATCCAAATCACACTGACCCATTAACCTGGGCAACCCCACCGCGAAAACAATGGCCTTACTGATTTTTTATACTCTTTCTTGACCTGCTAACAGGTTAAGAACTTTATTACGTATTCTGTTACATTCCTTCCCATTTCAGGCCACTGCATAAAAGCTTTCAAACTCCGATACACTATCACAATGCCTGAATGAAAAGAAAAGGAGAATAACACGAGAAACATCCAAAATCTCCCAATTAATCTCAGTGTCCATCGGATTCCAAATCTGATCCTTATACCACAATAAACTCATATTTGACACTGTATAATCCTTAGCCAACCCAGCTAAGACATTCTCCTCAATCTTCCTATCTGTGGTTCACTTAATCATCTCTCATTTTGATCTTCTCTGAGATAATAATCTCAACCATAAAACTGGTCACCTGGCCCACCAGAAACTCTACTCTAGTTCTGGTCAGATACTTTAATCAGCATGTTGCATATGCAATCACTTTTTTCTGCTACTGAGGTGTCATAACAACCTCCAAACTGATATTGATCTGCAGGAAGACTCAGAACTCTTTCCCAAGGCACCTGAAATATTCTTACCACCCAAGGAAACTCTTGCCCCTAAGTCGTTCCTTGACCTTGGCAAATTTCCGCCGAGAATTCACCACAATACCATTGTCCAAGACGACCACAAATCCCATTCAAATAATCCTTTGAATGCTCTGTCCATCTGACTCAACAAGACAACTCAACATTAGTTACCCTCTTAAATAACTCAGCACTCCTAGTGCTCTTATCTGATACGAACAATCCTCTGTGTATCCTTCTCTCTGATCTCTAACTGGTACTAACCAGATCCAAGATCCACCACACTAGCTAAGAGTTCCATGCATCTCTTTGCCATAAAACTCTAGCTCTCACTAATGATGTCATAAACATATTAAATCCATGCACAGTGCCAACTGTCACAAGGCTTTCCACTCTTAAGTCCAAGAGATACTGTTCTTTGCTTGCCATTTAAAATTGCCTCACACTTGGCTAACCAATCCATACCCTGGATCATACCAAAACCAGTCATAACCAGCTCATTAAAACCACTGATGAGTCCTTCCCACAATAATTCACCTGATCTCTTAAATTACCAATACAATATCACTTTTTCATCATAACATAACCATACGACCTGTATAGCAACTTTATGCCTCTCTATATGCAACAAACAAAGGAACAGCATAGCACCAAAACCAACCAGCATAACTCAACAATCAGAACTAAAAACTAACCTGCCACCCCTGAGGAACTAGTCTCAGTCTCAGACTTTGACTGCCTCAGAATAAACACTCGAGTTGGAATCGAGCTGTCTACCCCTTTTTTCTCATTCTCTTTCTCTCAACTTGGCCAATCCTTTTTTATATGTCCAACCATTCCACATAAGAAACATGTCTTTGGTCGGTACCCCTTCAAATGGCTCCTCTTGCATGTCACATATGGGGTGCAGTTTTCTTACCTCTGGTTCGAGCGAGGATTAGAACAAGAACGACTCTTGAGAACGATCAATCCTTTAATCCTTTAGTGGTCACCTAGTCATAACCAAATACAATCTCCGATTAATGAAAATCAACAATAATAGCGTCTTGATCTAAACCCCACTCTCAGGACCCTGAAATGTACCCACACGGTGAGTAGATTCGATCCCAAGCCTTAAGGATTGAAACCCCGAGCCAAAAACCCTTAAAAACACTCAAAACGGGATTCTGGAGGAGTAGAGAAGCGCTACAGCGCTGCTCAATAGCGCCCCAGTGCTATACTCAGAACCCCCAACCGCCCAACAAAGATCCTGTGTAGCGCTATAGCGCCCTCTGATGGGTGCTGTAGCGCTACCCCCAGACAGATCCTCCCCTGAAACCTCTTCCTTCGACTCCTTCAACACCAACTTGATTCCAATGCTTCCAAACCCCATTTTTGATGCCAAATGAACCCAAAACCCATCCTCACATGCCCCAAGCATCACAACCACAAGAACCCTATCTGAAACTCCAACCAATTCCCAACTTTCCAACTCAAAAACCAGCTGAAACTTAACTAAAAAAACAGAGCAAAAGCAAGAGTTCTAATGGCTAAAAACTTACCTCAATCTCAGCAACACACCCTCTTCAATGGTGGAGCATAACCCTAGCTTATCCCAGCTTGGTTCCTCAAAAAGAGCTTGAAAATTCAAGGAGAAATGGAGGAGAAAAACCATCGGGAGAGAAGGAAAGCAACACTTTGTTTTTAACAAGCTTCTACAGCCTTAATGGCTGATATCTATCCTAGGGGTGAAAAGACCAACATACCCCTAGGTCAAATAAGGGTTTCTGAAGGCTCCCAAGGGCAAAATTGGTATTTCCCACCTATCTCGTTAATCATAATTAATGCTCTCCAATTCTCGCTATTCTCAATAATCTCAAACACCAATAATTCATATCCCGTTACCCTTTAATTCCCGGCAACGCTCTAATCATTAAAATCACCCCGAGACTCACCCAGAGCCCTGAACTTAAAACCTATTATGACTAGACCGCTAATTAATATTCCAAGATCGTCTCATGCCGAATAACTCGAACAAATCCACATTATAATGTGGTCTCAACAATATGTCACCAACATGCATACAAATATACAATTACGCCCTCAACGGGCCAAATTACCAAAACACTCCTGTAACGAAATGTGGACCCACATGCATGCATTTAACATCATATTATAATATAATTCACATAAACATGCATATAACCATTTAATATTGTAATAAATCAATAATGGCCCTCCCGGCCTCCTAATCAAGGTCCTAAACCTTATTAGGGATTTTGGGGCATTACAAAAAATGGCCTGAAATGCACCTGTGGCCGCGACCAAGGACATCAATGGCCGCGGCCACTGCTCTCTGTCCCCCAAGCCGTGGCCACCATCATTTAGTGGCCGCGACCATAGCCCAGTTTTAGCACTTGAAAATGTGTTGTTTTTCCAAACGGTTCCAAACCCTTCCAAATGATTTTGTAACTCCCAAAACACATTATTGTGGTTAAAATCATTTCTCTAACAACCATTTCACATATGGCTTTATGAAATTCATCTCAATATTGTGTAACACCAAATTTACACAATAAAGGGTAATATTTGGAAGTTACAAATTTGTAACACCAAATATGTTACATTGTTTGGATATATCTCATTTATCTAAATATTGTAACTCTCTATTATATGTTACAATATGTGACACACTTTGTCACATTTATTTAATCTAAAACATTATATTATAATATAATATAATATTACATTATATTATAAAATAATATAACAGGACCTCCATTTGTGGGTTCAAGTAGAGGCAGAGGCCCTAGTGATCAGAAAAGGAAGGCTCTTGATGCCTTCCTAGCTCCAGGCCCTGACATGAGACCACGTGGTATTACAATGGGCCGCCAGAGCGACAATGAGGTCTGGAGGAATTTTCTTGAGTGCCCTAGATGCAAGAGGCGTTGTTTAGGGGAGTGTCGAGCAAGAGCCTGCTTTTTATGTGGGGTAGTGGGACACTTGAGGAAAGATTGCCCTAGAGCAAGAAAGGAAGAGCCAAGAAAGGCGGATAGCTCGGCCCCAACTCAAGTGTTTGCATTGACTCAGGCAGAAGCTCAGGCTTGTCCCTCAGTAGTTACAGGTCAGCTTTTTTGTGCTGGAACTCCTTATATTGTTTTGATTGATTCTGGTGCTATGCATTCTTTTGTTGCTAGTAGAATTATTGATAGGCTGTGTATACCATCTGATTATTATGTTGCAAGGTTCAGAACCTTATTACCCATTGGGGAGTTATTAGTATCCAAGAGATGGATCAAATCATTGCCAGTGATAGTAGAGGGCAGAAAGTTATCAGTTGATTTGATAGAGTTGGTTATGACCGACTTTGACATGATCTTGGGTATGGACTAGTTGGTAAAGTATGGGGCAACCATAGATTGCAGAAGGAAGATGGTAATCTTTGAGCTTGAAGGTGAAGATCCTTTTGTGTTTGTTGGCACTATGCATTGACCTCGTATACCTATGATATATGTTCTGAGGGCTAGAGATCTATTGCAAGATGGTTGCATAGGATTCTTAGCCAATGTGGTTGATACCACTCAGGTCATGCCAGCGGGACTAGAGGATACCAGACTAGTCTGTGAATTTCTGGATGTGTTTCTAGAAGATTTGCCAGGGTTGCCACCACACACAAAGAATTGAAAGAATTGAATTTATAGCTGCAAGAGCTATTAGACTTGGGTTTTATTAGATCTAGTTTCTCACCGTGGGGTGCACCAGTTCTATTTGTGAAGAATGATGGTTATTTGAGGATGTGTATTGATTACAGAGAACTGAATAAGTTAACAATTAAGAACAAGTATCCTCTGCCAAGGATAGATGATCTGTTTGATCAGCTGCATGGTAAAAGGGTATTCTCAAAGATTGACCTTCGATCTGGTTATCATCAGTTGAGGGTCAAGGAGGGAGATATACCGAAGACTGCCTTTCTCACTAGATATGGGAATAATGAGTTGTTAGTCATGTCCTTTGGATTGACTAATGCCCCAGCTTCTTCTATGGATTTGATGAACATAGTGTTCACGGATTATTTGGACCAGTTTCTGATCGTCTTCATTGATGATATTATGGTTTTTCTCAGTCAGAGTCAGAACATGAGCAGCATCTTAGGTTGGTTCTACAGAGACTGAGGGAACACAGATTGTTTGCAAAGTTCAAGAAGTGTGAGTTCTGGTTATCTCAAGTAACTTTCCTTGGGCACATTTTCAGTAAGGAGAGGATCAAGGTTGTAACACCCTACTACCTTAGAGTCGTTACTAAGTGAGTTTAAAATGTGCATTTAACTTGCTAATCAAGAATTTAGATCAAACGTGTAACTAAACTGTATTAAAATCACATAATTTGAAAATGTACTCTTTCATTGAAAATTGTAAATTGTTTTACATTTAGGATCCCAAAATACTATTTATAAATATTTACAACTCAAAGTATGTTTAAAGTCAACTACGTGACAAAATAAGATTCGGTACAAAGCATCCCCCAAAAATACCCCTGGTCGTGGCAGCCAGGCAGACTAGACATGTATGCGTTGCTTCACGCTCCCCGTACTCATGGTTGGTAAGCTTTCCCCTTGCCCTTACCTGCACCATAGAGCACCCGTGAGCCGAATCCTAGCAAGAAAACTCCACACAAATAGATAACATATGCATATCAATCACTCAGCATATAACAAATCCACCAACAGGCTAAACACATACGACCATGCCATCCTAGGCGCTTTACCAGGCCCTGGGTTTGCGGTCTACACCATAAGGATATCCCAGGAATCCTTTAGGGTCTTAATCTGGCAACTCGCACTCCGCGTGCTAAATGCTGCTCTCGGCCCTTTGCCGTTCTCGGCCTTTGCCGTTTCTGGCCCTTGCTGTTCTCGGCCTTCACCGTTCCCGGCTCTTACCGATCATCCACATATATGCATACATAGCATAATTAAACAAACACTTAGAAAATTATTAACATAATCAATGGGCTACGCCCTGCACATAATCATATAGGGTCGTGCCCTGCAACACAACTACGGGGCCTCGCCCTGCTCTATGGGTACAACAATTTTCTTACCTGTGTCTCGAGCTCCTTGAGCACCGAAATCTTGAACACGATCCTCTAACCCGAGCCTCGCTGAAAACCTATTCACAACACATACATAGCACTCTCATTACTAACCAATTCATAATCATCTCCCGGAACCAATCCCATGATCTTGGGACCTCCCGTTTTCCCCACACAAGGTAGAGGAAGCGTCCCCCGAGCCCCCTGGGCCAAAACCCTAAAAACTCAAATTCCCATCTCTAGAAATTGGCCTAGCGCCGCGGCACAGCCCTAAAGGGGTCGCAGCGCCTAGCAAGCCTCCCCTGTCCTGATACAACCTAGCGCCGCGGCACGGAAGAACAGGGCCGCAACACTCATACGCGAACCTAGAAAACTGGGTTTTTCCCAACATTTTTCCCGAGCTAAAACTCTTCCAAATCTATACCAAGGTACACCCAAGTCCCAATTCGACCTAAAACCCCAAATAGATAGTATGGAAACTCAGAATCAACAACAACAAGCTCAAATACCCAATCAAATCCATAAATCACCTAGTAGTTTAAAACTTTATTAAACTTAAACCATAAACCAGAAAACTTAAACCATTTCAGAATATAAACCTCAAAATGCATGAAGTTCTTACCTTAAACAGGAATTCGACCTTGAGCTTCCTCCAAATCCAACTCCAAGCTTAACCCCTTTGATTCCCATGCTGAATTCTCACAGATAACAAGCCACAAATCCAGCTTTCAACTTTCATTCTCAAACTCTCAAGAACAAGCTTGGAAACTTAAAGAAAATCAGGGATGAAACCTTACCTCTGTGTTAAACACACCCTTGAATTGTTTCCTCTAGCCACAGCAAGTAAAATTCTTTAGTTTCTTAAGCTAAAATCCTCAAGGTTCTTCAAGCTCTCAACCACCAAGGAGAGGGAAAGAGAGAGAGTCAAATATGAGAGGGAGAGAGAGAGTTGAGAAATTCTGTTCTTGTCTTTCCTCTGCTTTTGTTGAAGTGCTCTAGTATTTCCCAGCCCTCAATTAAGTATATCCAGCTGCCAAAATGACTTAATTTCCCCTTAAGCTAACCTAAGTCCTCATATAACACCAAGGGTAGTTTAGTCTTTTAACATATCCCGTTAAATCCTCGAGTTTACCTAAACATCCCCGTTAATCTCGACATACCAAATAATTGACAAGCTACTAACCAATACTCAATAATTCCCAAACACATTATAATATACCCAAAATACCCCCAAGCTCCTCCTGAGCTGGGTATTTGACCCCGTTGTGACTTTCTAGCTAAACAACTCTCTAGGACCGTCTCGGATCGTGCGCCACAATTATATCACCACTCACACATGGTATCAATCACAATACACATAAATATAACATTTATGCCCTCAATGGGCTAAAATTATAAATATGCCCCTAACAACCAAATGGGACCCACATGCATGTTTAATTCACCTAATCATGCATTTCTAATCACATATTCATCAAATTCACATATTAATACAATATATCAATTATTGCCCTCTCGGCACGCTAATTAAGGCCCTAAGCCTTATTAGCAAATTTGGGATGCTACAACTATCCCCTCCTTACAGAAATTTCATCCTCGAAATTACCTGAATAACTCGGGATACCACTCCTGTTTATCTGACTCAAGTTCCCACGTCGCCTAGTTTACCTTGTTGTTTTTCCACAGTACCTTCACCAAGGTGATGGTCTTGCCCCGCAAGACTTTGTCCTTTCGGTCGAGAATCTGAACCGGCTTTTCTTCATATGTCAAGTCCTGATCTAGTTCCAAGTTCTCATAACTCAACACGTGTGTAGAATCTGATACATACTTCCGGAGCATAGACACGTGAAAAACATTATGAACCCCTACTAAGGCTAGAGGCATTGCCAATCTGTAAGCTACCTCTCCAACCCGCTCCAGAATCTTAAAGGGGCCAACAAACCTAGGGCTCATCTTGCCCTGAACACCAAACTGTTTCACTCCTCTCAAAGAGCAAGCAATCGAGCTCTAATCTTTTCAATCCCCTCATTGGTCCTCTGAACCATCTCAGGACCTAAGTACCTTCTCTCACCCATTTCATCCCAATGGATAGGTGATCTACACTTCCTCCCATACAACATCTCGTACGGAGCCACTCCGATAGTCGCCTGATAACTGTTATTGTACGAGAACTCAATTAAAGAGAGATATTTACTCCAGGATCCCCCAAAATCTAACACACAGGCTCGTAGCATATCTTTCAGTATCTGAATCGTCCTCTCAGACTGTCCATCTGTCTGAGGATGATAAGCGGTACTAAACCGTAACTGCGTGCCCATAGCTTTCTGCAGACTCTCCCAAAACTTGGAGGTGAAGGTGGGGTCCCTGTCAGATACTATTGACCTCGGAGCCCCATGAAGTCGAACAATTTCCTTCGCATATAACTCGGAATATTGCTCCATAGTATAAGTTGTCCTGACAGGTAAAAGTAGGCGGACTTGGTAAACCTATCCACAATCACCCACACCGAATCATGCTGTCCTACGGTTCTCGGCAAACCAACCACGAAATCCATGGTGATATCTTCCCACTTCCACTATGGAATCCCTAGAGGCTGCAACAACCCTGCTGGCCTCTGATGTTGAGCCTTGACCTGCTAACAAGTTAAGCACTTGGCCACATAATCCATCACATCTCTCTTCATGCCCGACCACCAATACAAAGCTCTTAGATGTTTGTACATCTTCGTCGTACCTAGATGTAAGGAATAGGAAGTGGTATGCAATTCATCCAAGATCTCTCGCCGGATATCCGAATCCATTGAAACACAGATCCTACCCTTGTACTTCAGTAACCCCATCTCCGAGACAGAGAATTCCTTAGCCGCTCCGACTAAGGCGTTCTCCCTGTGACCCCTCAACTAGGAATCTTTCCCCTGCGCCTCCTTGATCCTCTCAAGGAGTGTATACTGAAGAGTGATGTTGGCTAACCGACCAACCACCAACTCTATACCCACTCTGGTCATCACCTCAGCTAACTTATCAAATATCTACCTCGAATTGAACAATTGTCCTGGGCCCTTCCAACTCAATGCTTCAGCCACTACATTAGCCTTCCGAGGATGGTATAGGATATCACAATCATAATCCTTTACCAACTCCAGCCACTGTCTCTGGTGCATATTCAGATCTTTCTGATTAAAGAAGTACTTCAAACTCTTATGGTCGGTGTATATCTCGCACTTCTCACCATATAAACCAAATCTTAAGTGCGAACACCACCACTGCCAACTCCAAATCATGCATGGGATATCTCTGCTCATACTCCTTTAACTGTCTCAATGCATAGGCTATTACATTTCCATCTTGCATCAACACACACCCTAAACCCTGTCTGGAAGCATCACAATAAACCACAAACTTCTCAGTCCATCGGCAAACTCAACACTGGCGTGGTGATCAGTCGCCGCTTCAACTCCTTAAAATTGTTCTCACATCTGTCTGTCCAAATGTATTTAGTCTTCTTCCTCATCAATTCAGTCAACGGTGTAGCTATCCTGGAGAACCCCTCAATAAACCGCCGATAATACCCTGCCAATCCCAGAAAACTTCAAACTTCCGGAATGTTGCTCGGTCTAGGCCAACCTCTCATTACCTCAATCTTACTTGGGTCAGCCAAAATCCCCTCCTTACTGACAATATGGCCCAGAAACGTGACTTGCGGAAGCCAAAACTCGCACTTGCTGAACTTAGCATATAGCTTATGCTCTCTCAACCGCTGCAATACCAAATGTAGATGCTGCTCATGCTCTGTCTCTGACTGAGAGTACACTAGAATGTCATCAATAAACACAATTATGAACTTGTCCAAATAGTCCTTGAAAACCCTATTCATCATATCCATAAAAGCTGCTCGGGCATTGGTTAATCCAAAGGACATAACCAGAAATTCATAGTGTCCATACCTCTTGCGGAAAGCGGTCTTTGGTATGTCCTCTTCTTTGATCCTTAACTTATGGTAACCTAACCGGAGATCAATCTTTGAAAACACTGTACTTCCCTGTAGCTGTTCAAATAAATCATCGATTCTAGGCAGTGGATACTTGTTCTTAATGGTCAACTTGTTCAGCTCCCTGTAATCAATACACATCCTAAGAGATCCATCCTTCTTCTTTACAAACAACACTGGAGCACCCCCATGGTGAGAAACTCGGCCTGATAAACCCCAAATCCAGTAGTTCTTGCAACTGAACCTTCAACTCCTTCAACTCTGCCGGAGCCATTCTATAAGGTGTCCTAGATACTAGCTCCGCCCCTGGCACCAACTCTATAACAAACTCGATCTCCTGATGTGGCGGAAACCCTGGCAGGTCTGCTGGAAATAAGTCTGGGAGCTCACATACCAATCTGGTCTCACCCGGTCCAACCGACACAACCCAAGAGGTATCCACAATGTTCGCTAGGAATCCTATGCAACCTTCCTGCATCAGGTCTCTAGCCTTCAGTGCTAAAATAATAAGTACCCGCAGTCCACTAACTGTTCCCACAAATACAAAGGGTACCTCCCTTTCTGGTTCAAAAGTCACCATCCTGCGCTTGCAGTCAATCGTCGTCTCATACCTCGATAACCAATCCATCCCCAGGATCATATCGAAGTCGTCCATCGCAAGCTCAATCAGATCAACAGACAACTCCCTACCATCTACCTCTACTGGTAAAGCTCTAATCCATCTCCTAGAGACTACCAGTTCCCTAGTTGGCAACAAAGTCTGAAAACCCCTAGCATACAAATCACTAGGTCTTTACAGCTGATCTATCACTCTAGCAGACACAAATGAATGGGTAGCTCCCGAATCAATCAACGCAATAAAAGATGAACCAGCACTAGAAATCTGACCTGTCACAACTGAGGGGCTAGCCTCCTCCTTAGTCTAAGTCAAAGTGAATACTATGGCAGGAGTGAGGCTATCTCCCTACTTCGGTTCCTCTTTTCTGGCCTGTGGACAGTCCCTCTTCAGATGATTGGCACTCCCACAGATAAAGCAGGCCCTAATCCTGCACTCACACTGGTGTTGTCGTCTGCACCGAGGACATACTAGAAAACTCCTCCAGTTCTCACCTCCGCCCTGACGGCCGCCAAAAACACCCCGTGCCCTCCTATCCGAGCTAGGAGGAGCAAAAGAATCGGGGGCCTTTATCTTCTGTTCACTGGGGCCGCTACCCCGACTAGATCCAGTAAAAGGAGGCACCATCCTCCTGGCATCGCGCCTAATAGCACCCTCTCTCCAAATCTGATCCTCGACCCCCTCAGCTGTAAGGGCCTTATCTACAACCTGAGCATAAGTAGTAGTCTCTTGGTCCAAGGTAATCTTCACATCATGGGCGATCATAACATTCGATCCCCGCACAAACCTATCCCTTCTTGTCGCATCTTTCAGCACCAAATCCGGCGCAAACTTCGCCAACCGGTCAAATTTTAGAGCATACTCAGTAACGACCAACCAGTTCTGAGTCAAGTTGATGAACTCGTCAACCTTTGCAGCTCGGACTGCTACATTGTAGTATTTCTCATTAAAGATGTTCCTGAATTCTTCCCAAGTCATAACTACCACATTCCTCCTCTGAACTACTACATCCCACCATATGGGGGCATCCTCTCTGAACATGTAGCTGGCACAAGCTACCCTCTCGTTCCCTTCAACCCTCATAAAATCCATAATAGAGGAAACCATATTCATCCATTGCTATGCCCGCAGTGGGTCTGGTCCACCCTCAAAGGTGGGAGGATGCTGCTTCCTGAACCTCCCATATAAAGGTTCCCACCTATTCTCCATAACAGGTTGAACCGGCACTGGCGCCACAACCTGCTGAACTGGCAACCCAGTGACTTGTGGAGGGGCCTGTTGCCTCAACTGTCGAAGTTCTTCCTATGTTCGTTGCCATCTTGCTTCCATTTCAGCAAACATCTATTGCCAATTCTGTGGGGCAGGTGGAGGGTCCTAACCCTGGTTGTCATCCTCGGCCCTACTGCCATGGAGTCTAGATGATTGTCGAGGCATCACAACAATATGCCTGCCAAGTCATATCAGTCAACCACAATAGCAATCCTCATAACATACAAATAACATATAACACTCAACGGGCCATGCCCTGGCATCATGCATATGTTAACACATTCATCATGCTCTATATAAAATAAGCAGGCAAACATGGCATATAAGCACATATTCAAGCATGTAAGTCAACTATTACCAACCAACCCTGAGTCAAGCTTGTCACTGACAGCGAGCATACATGTTCGGTCAATCTCTAGGAACCATAAACCTTGGCTCGCTCTGATACCAAGTTGTAACGCCCTACTACCTTAGAGTCGTTACTAATTGAGTTTAAAATGTGCATTTAACTTGCTAATCAAGAATTTAGATCAAAAGTGTACAAAACTGTATTAAAATCACATAATTTGAAAATGTAGTATTTCATTGAAAATTGTAAAGTGTTTTACATTTGGGATCCCAAAATACTGTTTATAAATATTTACAACTTAAATTATGTTTAAAGTCGACTACGTGACAAAATACGATTCAATACAAAGCATCCCCCAAAAATACCTCTGGCCGTGGCAGCCAGGCAGACCAGACATGTACGCGTCGCTTCATGCTCTCCGTACTCATGGTTGGTAAGCTCTCCCCTTGCCCTTACCTGCACCACAGAGCACCCATGAGCCGAAGCCCATCAAGAAAACTCCACACAAATAGATAACATGTGCATATCAATCACATAGCATATAACAAATCCGCCAACAGGCTAAACACATACGACCATGCTGTCCTAGGCGCTTTACCAGGCCCTGGGTTCGCGGTCTACACTGTAAGGATATCCCAGGTATCCTTTAGGGTCTTACCCTGGCAACTTGCACTCCACGAGCTAAACGCTGCTCCCTGCCCCTTGCCGTTCTCCGCCTTCACCATTTCCGGCCCTTGTCGTTCTCGACCTTCACCGTTCCCGGCTCTTGCCGTTCATTCACATATATGCATACATAGAATAATTAAACAAACACTTAGACAAGTATTAACATAATCAATGGGCTACACCCTGCACATAATCATATAGGGTCATGCCCTGCAACACAACTACGGGGCCTCACCCTGCTCTATGGGTACAATAGTTTTCTTACCTGTGTCCCGAGCTCCTTGAGCACCAAAATCTCGAGCACGATCCTCTAACCCGAGTCTCGCTAAAAACCTAGTCACAACACATACATAGCACTCTCATTACTAACCAATTCATAATCATCTCCCGGAACCAATCCCATGCTCTCGGGACCTCCGGTTTTCCCCACACAAGGTAGCAGAAGCGTCCCTCGAGCCCCCTGAGCCAAAACCCTAAAAACTCAAATTCCCATCTCCTGAAATTGGCCTAGCATTGCGGCACATCCCTAAAGGGGTCACGATGCCCAACAAGCCTCCCTTGTTCTGATTCAACCTAGCGCTGCAGCACGAAAGAACAGGGCCCCGGTGCTCATACGCAAACCCAGAAAACTAGGTTTTTCCCAACATTTTTCCCGAGCCAAAACTCTTCCAAATCTATACCAAGGTACACCCAAGTCCCACTTCGACCTAAAACCCCAAATAGACAGTATGGCAACTCAGAAACAACAACAACAAGCTCAAATACCCAATCAAATCCATAAATCATCTAGTGGTTTAAAACTTTATCAAACTTAAACCACAAACCAGAAAACTTAAACCATTTCATAATATAAACCTCATAAATGCATGAAGTTCTTACCTTAAACAAGAATTCGACCTTGAGCTTCCTCCAAATCCAACTCCAAGCTTAACCCCTTTGATTCCCATGCTGAATTCTCA
Organism: Humulus lupulus; assembly: GCF_963169125.1. NCBI lineage: Eukaryota > Viridiplantae > Streptophyta > Magnoliopsida > Rosales > Cannabaceae > Humulus > Humulus lupulus. The sequence continues at coordinate 163,925,185 of NC_084797.1, read as the reverse complement.
CAGATAACAAGCCACAAATCCAGCTTTCAACTTTCATTCTCAAACTCTCAAGAACAAGCTTGGAAACTTAAAGAAAATCAGGGATGAAACCTTACCTCTGTGTTAAACACACCCTTGAATTGTTTCTCTCTAGCCACAGCAAGTAAAATTCTTTAGTTTCTTAAGCTAAAATCCTCAAGGTTCTTCAAGCTCTCAACCACCAAGGAGAGGGAAAGAGAGAGAGCCGAATATGGGAGGGAGAGAGAGTTGAGAAATTCTGTTCTTTTCTTTCCTCTGCTTTTGTTGAAGTGTTCTAGTATTTCCCAGCCCTCAACTAAGTATATCCAGCTACCAAAATGACTTAACTGCCCCTTAAGCTAACCTAAGTCCTCATATAACACCAAGGGTAGTTTAGTCTTTTAACATATCCCGCTAAATCCTTGAGTTTACCTAAAAATCCCCGTTAATCTCGACATACCAAATAATTGACAAGATACTAACCACTACTCAATAATTCCCAAACACATTATAATATACCCAAAATACCCCTAAGCTCCTCCCGAGCTGGGTATTTAACCCCGTTGTGACTTTCTAGCTAAACAGCTCTCTTGGACCGTCTCGGATCGTGCACCATAATTATATCACCACTCACACGTGGTATCAATCACAATACACATAAATATAACATTTATGCCCTCAACGGGCTAAAATTACAAATATGTCCCTAACAACCAAATGGGCCCCACATGCATGTTTAATTCACCTAAACATGCATTTCTAATCACATATTCATCAAATTCACATATTAATACAATATATCAATTATTGTCCTCCCAGCACACTAATTAAGGCCCTAAGCCTTATTAGCAAATTTGGGACTCTACAAAGGTGGACCCAGCCAAGATTGAGGTGGGCAGGGATTGGCCAGGGCCAAAGAATGCTTTAGAGGTTTGGTGCTTCCTTGGGTTGGTAGGTTATTACGGCCATTTCATGGAAGGGTTTTCAAAGATTGCCACTTCATTGATTGAACTGACATGCAAGAATTAGAAGTTTGTGTGGTCAGACAAGTGTGAGAACTGCTTCCAGGAACTGAAGCAAAGGTTGATTACAGCTTCAGTTTTAAGCCTTCCGACAGATCAGGAGAAGTTTGTGACATACTATGATGCCTCACATCAGTGTTTGGGTTGTGTATTGATGCAGTCAGGGAAGGTGATTGCTTATGCCTCGCGCCATTTGAAAGAGTATGAACAGAGATATCTCACTCATGACTTAGAGTTGGTAGCAATGGTCTTTGCATTAAAGGTATGGAGGCGTTATCTTTATGGGGAAAAGTGTGAGATTTATACTGACCACAATCGCCTGAAGTACTTTTTCACACAGAAAGACCTGAATATGAGACAAAGGCGTTGGCTGGAGTTAGTGAAGGATTATAATTGTGAAATTCTATATCATCCAGGAAAGGCCAACATGCTAGCAGATGCTTTAAGCCGGAAAGATCCGGGACAGAGTTTTAGTGCGAGACTGATATCCATAGAGTTGGCGGAGGATATGACCAGAGCTGGCATAGAGTTGCTGGTAGGCCAGTTGGCCAACATTATGCTGCAGTCTACGCTATTGGAAAGAATAAAGGAAGGTCAGTTGGGTGATCCACAACTGACCAAGATCAAAGAGGATGTTCTAGCTGGAGTATCCAAAGATTATACAGTGTCAGAATTAAGCTTGTTGAGATATAAGGGTCGAAAATGTGTTCCAATGGACACTGCTATTAGACGAGAGATTCTGGATGAATCTCATACTACTGCTTACTCTTCGCATCTAGGCACCACGAAGATGTATCAAGATGTAAGATCGCTGTAATGGTGGCCTGTGATGAAGAGGGATGTGGCAGAATATGTGGTTAAGTGTTTCACTGTAATGCCCTGGATAGCCAAGACCATTACACTGTGTGATTATAAAGTGCTGGACTTGCTAATCAAGTCGTTTAATTAAAAACGTGCTATTGAAACTATAAAGGAACTAGGGTAAAAATGTTTTGGTCTCAAAAGTCACATTTTTCATTAAGAAACTTTTCCTGTTTACACGGGATCCCAAAAATATTAAGATTAAGGACCATTTACAAAAGACATAAGGTTTAAATACAATATCAAGCCATATTAAGGCAAACAGACAGTTAGGCAATCCCTGTCCTGATCCACTCCTCGACCATGGCGATCGAACAGCTGGCTATGTACATTCAACCCCGCAGCTCTCCATCTCAAGATTGGTCCAACTAGCCCTTGCCTTTACCTGCACCACGTAGCACCCGTGAGCCAAGGCCCACCAAGAAAACACAACAACAGAGCATAACCAATCAACAGACAGATCAATATCTCATACAATATAATCAAGTATTCAACATACTAACATATTAACTCATATCATATAACAGTTCACAAATGATAACTAGGGCTAGCGCCCTCAGACCGCTCCCTCCGTTATCCCACTGACTCCGGCCCGCTTAAACTAAGCTCAGTGAATATTAAGCTGTCCTCGGCTACCTGTGGCCAAGCCGCGCCCTGTGTGCAAATATTGTGTACGGCACTCTTAGGCCGCTAACATATGTCCCATGGCATGATACCATCACTGACATAATACAGATATCGGGAGCACTTAGTCCCATCACAAATATATAACCGGGTGCAGTTTTCTTACCTTTCGATTCGCTAGCTTTGATCACTCGACTCCTTGAGCACGATCCCTCTCGAGCCCTAGCGCTCACCTAAACACAACCATAGATCAAAGTCATCACCAAACCTCAAGTCCAAAACCTAGCCTCGGGACCAATCCCGAGCCCCTGGGAAGTCTTAGTTCCACCAAACAAGGTGGTGGAATCAAACCCCAAACCCTTGGTAAAAAACCCTTGCAATCAACCCTAAAATCCCCTTCTGAAAAAAGGGAAGCGCTACAGCGCTCTTAGGAGGGCGCTACAGCGCTACAAACATAAGCAAAATCCCCTCAGCATGCATGGCCTAGCGCTACAGCGCCCAAAGGCTAGCGCTGTAGCGCTAGTCACAGACAGACACTACCTCAGTTTTCCTTCCTGCGATTTCCTCGAACCAAACTCAACCAAAACATCCCCAAACCTTCACCAAACTCAAAAACAACCTTATGAACATACTCCAATCATCCCAAGCACCCCAAAACCCAAATGCATGCATCCTTAATCTCAAAATTCACCATAGCTGACCCTAAGTTCGGAAACTCAGCTGAAACCAGTCAAAACATCAGAGTTACAAGCTTAGAATTCATACCTTTTAATGGGATTTCGATTTCAATACAACCTCTACACCTCCTTATCTTGCTCCTCCTCAACCTTTGCCCTGATTTCCCTAAAGTTCCCATCAAACTCAGCTTACACTCCATAGTTCAAAAACCAAAACCAGAAACTGAAGAAACTACAAAACCTTACCTCAAGTGTTAGGGTGTTCTTGCTAAACCTCTGCCAATTCTCCAAGCCTAGCTTAGGATTCTTGATGCTCAGCCTAACTTAGCTCCTCCCTGAGATTTGCCTCAAAAATACTCAAGAAACTGATGAAGAAAGCATAAACCGACCTTAGAGAAAACCAGCTCTGTTTTCTCCCTTTCCTTTTTCTTCCTTTTCCTTCTTTTCTCCCTTTCCTCAGACTTCTATATTTTTCTACAACTTCCACTAACATAAAGCCTTAGTAACACTTAACTCCTGTAAGCCAAATGACCATTATGCCCTCCCTTCTAATTTTAACCCTTTAATCCTCTTAGGGGCATTTTAGTCATTTTACCCAATTCCCGCTAACTCCTCGAGTGTCTCTAATATTCCCCTCTTAATTCCCGACACCTAATTGATCTCCAATTATATTCCTCGATGTCAAAATAGACTCCAATATACTCACTAAATTCCCATTTATACCCGTAGGCTCACCCCGAGCCGGGTATAAATCCCCGCCATGACTTTTTCGCTACTTTGCTCACTAAGATCGTCTCGAGTCACAGATCACAGATATATCCACATAATAATGTGGTCTCAAAAATTATCACATATATCAATACAGTTATGCCCATAATGGCCAAAATTGCGATTACGCCCTTCTAACCTAATCAGGGCCTACATGCATACTAATACACATAGTCATGCATCTCAAATATTCGAATAGTCATATTTCATGCTTTAAATCATAATCATGCATTTTACTCATTAAAATCACACTTAATTCCCATTATGCCCTCCAAGCACACTAATCAAGGCCCTTAAGCCTTATTAGCGAATTTGGGTCGTTACATTGACATGTCAATAGGTCAAGGCTGAGCATCAGAGGCCAGCAGAGCTATTACAACCTCTGGACATCCCAGAGTGGAAATGGGAGGACATCACGATGGATTTCGTTATGGGATTACCCAGGACTGTGGGTCAACATGATTTAGTGTGGGTTATCATGGATCGATACACCAAGTCAGCTCACTTCTTACCAGTGAGGACAACTTATACAGTTGACCAGTACGCAGATCTCTATGTGAGAGAGGTTGTGCGCCTTCATGGGGCATTAAGGTCGATCGTGTCAAATCAGGACCCCACTTTCACTTCCAAGTTCTGGGGAAGTTTACAGAGGGCCATGGGTAAATAAGTGAAGTTCAGTACTACTTATCATCCTTAGACAGATGGACTGTAACGCTCTGGATAGCAAAGAATGTTACACTGTGTGTTTATAAAGGTGCAAGACTTGCTAATCAAGTCATTTAGTTAGAAATGTGTTACTGAAACTATATTTGAACTAGGGTTAAAAGATTTTGGTTACAAAAGTTACATTTCACATAATCTAAGATTTTGTATATGGGATCCCAAAAGAAATAGAGTTTAAAAGACAGTTTACAAAAATTCTAGGTTATAAACATGTACTGGCCACTCTAAGGGAAAAACAGATATTTAGGCTTCTCCCGTCCTGTATCACTCCTCGACCGTGGCGACCGATCAGCTGACTATGTACATTCAGCCCCTGAAGCTCTCCAACTCAAGACTGGTCCACCTTGCTCTTGCCTTTACCAGCACCACGAAATTAGATATACAACAAGTCATACAGCTCACATAAGCAGTGGCATCAATCCTCAAACCAATATTCAGTTATTCAGATGACAAACTCATCACAGTCATTAATTAAACAACATTAAACATATCACGCCAAAATACAGGGTCGGCGCCCTTAGGCCGCACCCTCTGATTATCCCACTGACTCCAGCTCGCTTAGGCTGAGCTTAGTGATTATATATTATACCTCAGCTACCAGTGGCCGAGCCGCGTCCTGTGCGCAAATATTGATTCCAACACTCTTAGGTCGTTTATCACATGTCCCATGGCATAATACCATCTAATGACATCACGTATTAATATAGGGAGCTCTTAGTCCCAACACTAACACATAATCGGGTCCAGTTTCTTACCTTTGATTCCGTTAGCTTTGATTAATGCAATCAACCTTCAAGCACGATCCCGTCCGAGCCCTAGCGTACACTTAGTCACAGTAAAACCATCACTAAACTTCAATTCCAAAACCTAACCTCGGGACCAATCTCGAACCCTCGGGAAGCCCTAATTCCACCAAACGGGGTGGTGGAATCAAACCCCGAGCCCCTGGGCAAAAACCTTAAGAAATAACCCAAAAACCCTTACAAACCTCAACCATACACCAAATTGATCCTACCATCATCTACATCTCATCCCACATAACCCAACAACACAAAACCTAGACACATGCACCATCAAACAAGGAAAATAAGATTTGAACCCAAAACTCAAGAACTCAACCAGAAACTCAGAACTAGCCCAGCAACTTAAATGATAAACTCATAATTTCCTTACCTTTGATTGGGAATTCAACCCTAGGTTGCCCTTAGTGTCCTTCCAGTCTTTATCTCTTCAATCCCCAAAGCTCAATTCCCTTAATTTCCATCCAAAACTCAAGTTTAGATATCATCTTAACAAAGTTCAGAAAAACTCATCAGAAATCTTTAGACCTTACCTCAATTGAGCTTAATTCCAGTGGAACTTCCTAGCTTCACCAAGGATCCAAGTGTTAAGCCTTAGCCTAAGCCTCCTCTGAATTACAGCTCCAAAACTCCTCAAGAAATGGTGAAGGATGGCCTAAACCGAGAGAGAGAAAGAGTTAGCTTATGAGTTCTGTTTTTCCTTCCTTATTTCCTTCTTCTTTTCTTTTCTTTCAGCTTCCACTGGTTTCTACACTTCTCACCAAGTCTATAAAGGCTGAATATCATTTACCCCTTTTTAAACCAAATGACCATAATTCCCTCCCAATTATAACCAAACCTTTAAGTCATTCCAAGGGCATTTTGGTCATTGCTCCCAATTCCCGCTAATTCATCGAGTGTCCCTAATAATTACCGCTTACATCCCGACACCTAACTAATCACCAATCATTTTCCTTAATATCAAATAACCTCCAATATATTTCCCCAAATTCCCAGAAATACCCCCAGGCTCCCCCGAGCCGAGTATAAATTCCCACCGTGAATTTTTTGCTAAACTGCTCACTAGGATCGCCTCGAGTCACAAGCTACAAATATATCCACATAATAATGTGGTCTCAACAATTTATCACAAATATTTACATTTATGCCCTCAACGGGCAAAAATTAGGAATATTCCCTTATAACCTAATCACGGCCTACATGCATACTAATACTCATAATCACGCATTTAATCATTTAAATCACACATAATCTAGTTATGCCCTCCTGGCACACTAATCAAGGCCCTTAAGCCTTATTAGTAATTTTGGGTCGTTGCATGGACAATCTGAGAGGACGATCCAGATATTAGAAGACATGCTGCGAACATGTGTGTTGGAATTTGGTGGGTCCTGGAGTAAGTATCTACCTTTGATAGAGTTTTCCTACAACAACAACTATCAGTCGACCATTGGGGTGGCTCCTTATGAGATGTTGTATGGTAGGAAATTCAGGTCTCCCATTCATTGGGATGAGATAGGAGAAAGGAGATACTTGAGTCCTGAGGCAGTTCAGAGGACCAATGAGGACATTGAGAAGATTAGAGCTCGGATGCTCGCTTCTCAAAGCAAACAGGAAAGTTATGCTAATCCCAAATGCAGGAACGTGGAGTTCCAAGTGGGAGACTATGCCTTCCTTAGAGTCTCGCCATCGAAAGGGGTGAGAAGATTTGGGAAGAAGGGAAAGCTGAGCCCTAGATTCATAGGTCCATTTGAGATCTTGAAGAGGATTGGTCAAGTGGCCTATAGGTTGGCTTTACCACCGGCACTGTCGGTCGTGCATAACGTATTTCATATTTTAGCTCTTCGGAAGTATGTGACTCATGTATTGAGTTATGAGAATCTAGAGCTTGAGGCAGATCTCTCCTATGAGGAATAGCCAATCCAGATACTAGACAGAAAAGACAAGGTCCTGAGGAATAAAACTATACCTTTGGTTAAGGTATTATGGAGGAACAACAAGGTCGAGGAAGTGACCTGGGAGCTGGAGCCAAATATGCAGAGTCAGTATCCCGAGCTGTTTAGGTAAATTTCGGGAACAAAATTTATATAAGGAGGGGATAGTTGTAATGTCTCAAATTCCCTAATGTGGCCTAGTGCCTAGATTAGGGACCCAGGAGGGCAAAATTGATGTAATGCGTTATTATGTGATTATGTGCATTGTATTATTATATGGCTGTATTTGTATATTTATGTGCATGTATGTGATATATGGGTGAGACCACATTATTATGTGGATATATTTGAGCTATTCGGCATGAGATGATCCTAGGAAGCAAGTTAGCGGTTTTGTCGTAAGGAGGTTAATTACTGGGCTCGGGGTGAGCCTAGGGGTAATTTGGTTCTTAGCACATTACTGGGGATGAGCGAGTAATGGAAAATTATTTGATAATTATTTGAGGATATAGGGAGCAACGAGAATTGAGAGGCATTAATTATGATTAACAGGGTAGGTGGAAATGACAAAATTGCCCTTGGGTGGCTTTGAGGGATTAGATTGGCCCTAGGGGCATTTTGGTATTTAGGCCATTAGATAGACATAAGCCAAGGGAAGGCTGTAGATTGAACCAAGGAAAAATAGAGTTTATTTCTTCTCTCTCTCGATCATTTCCTTTCTCCCATGTGGTTGGATTTTTTAGGCAAGTTAGGGGATTAAAGCTTGAAGTTTTTTAGGCTTGAGGGTTTAGAAGTGTGTTACAGCAATTCAAGGGATTCAATTCATATTTGAGGTAAGGATTATATCTTAACCTCTCGAGTTTTACTCTGTTTTTAAGGTTATTTTTAAGCTTGGAAGTTTGATTATGGAGTTGAGTATTTGATGGTGTTTTAGGTGTGATGAAGCTGGGTTCGCGGGGTCAAGTCGCGACCAAGTTCTTGGGTGCTGCGACTTGAGTGAACCCCAGAGCCTTGTCTAGGGCCTGTCTGCTAGGCGCGCCGCGACCCGCAAGGGCAAGTCGCGGCCCGCCCCTAGCACCCAGACAAGGGGTTGTTTGTCTAGGAGGCGCATCGCGGCCCTTGGGGGCATGTCGCGTCCTGCCTGTCTGTTTTTGGCCAGGCTTAGTTTGACTTGGTTTTAAGCATGGGTTTTCAAACCTTAAGGCTCAGGATGGAATCTACTACCTGTTTTAGTAGGATTCGAGGTCCCGAGGGCTAGGACTTGGTCTGGGAATCTTTTATTACTCATTTTATTAATATGATTTTATATTTGGTTATGATTAGGTAACTGCTATGGGCCTAAGGTCATGATCGTTCTCAAAGGTCGTTCTTTATCTATTTTACGCTCAAGCTTGAGGTAAGAAAATTACACCCATTATGTGACATACATGATTATTGTTGAAGCATGTTTATTGCTCTATATTTGGATATCTGTTACATTATGAATGCTTGAATGCATTGTTTATCTGAGCAACGCACTGACTTATTAGTCAGAAACGGCAATGGTGTTAAGTGCTGGTCGTGAAGCTCTAACTTATCAGTCAGGATCAGCAATAGTACTGAGCGCTGATCATATGGATTTGACTTATGAGTCAAGAGCGGCAATAGCGCATTGAATGCTGATCGATATGATTAGATCTAATCAACAAGAGCATTATATGCTCGTCTGACCTATTGGTCGAAGAAAACTAAAGCGTTTGGCTAGTCTATGACTAGTTACTCAGAGCTAGGGCTAAAAGAGCTTAGGTGACTTGATGGTCACATGGCTTAGGGCGCAGGACCCCAGGATGTCTTATTAGACATCTATTTAGGGTGCAGGACCCTAGAATGACTTAATAGTCATTAATCTAGGGCGCAGGACCCCAGAATGACTTAACAATCATCACCTGGTTAGGGCTGCAAGCCCCAAAATGATCATTTATTAATATTTGCATACATGCAGTAATAAGTTTTCTTGTTGAGACTTGACTCACGGGTGCTATGTGGTGCAGGTAAAAGGAAAGAAAAGCTTACCCTGCCTTGAGGGGAGAGCTTAGGTGGCGACATGTACATATGCGGCCGCTTGACCACCACGGCCAAGGTGTTTCAGGGGAACTAGGGTTTAACCCTATTTTTGCCGCTTAGGTCGGCGGATTGTAACTTTTGAATTGTAATGATCATTTTGGATTGTAAACACTTTTATGGGATCCCATGTACAACTTAATGTTTTTAATAAAATATATCCATTCCTTTTAATCGAGATTTTAACCCTAGCTCACTAATAACACTTAGATGCATGTTTATGGCCTAATGACTCGTTTACCGAGTTAAGCACTATTTAAAGTACACAGTGTGACGATCTTGGCTTACCAGGGCGTTACAGTCGTAATCCTTTACCAATTCCAGCCAACGCCTCTGGCGCATATTCAGATCCCTCTGAGTAAATAAATACTTCAGACTTTTATGGTTGGTGTATATTTTGCACTTCTCTCCATACAAATAATGCCTCCATTCCTTTAGTGCAAATAATACCGCTGCCAATTTATAGATTGTGAGTGGGATACCTTTGCTCATACTGCTTCACCTGTCTCGACGCGTAGGCTATCACATTTTTAGCTTGCATCAATACACACCCCAAACCCTGCCTCGAAGCATCGCAGTAGACTACGAACTTCTCATTGTCTAATGGAAGGCTTAATACCCGAGTAGTGATCAGTCGCCGCTTCAACTCCTTGAAACTGTTCTCGCATCTATCTGTCCTGACATACTTGGTCTTCTTACGCATCAGCTCAGTCAACGGTGTAGTTATTCTGGAGAATCCCTCAACAATTCACCGATAGTACCCTGTTAATCTCAAGAAACTCCTAACCTCTGGTACACTACTCAGCCTGGGCCAATCTCTCACTGCCTCAATCTTGCTTGGCTCCACGAGGATCCCCTTATTACTCACAGTGTGGCCCAGAAATGTTACTAGGGGTAACCAAAACTCACACTTGCTGAACTTAGCATATAGCCTATGCTGCTCTCTCAATCGTTGTAGTACCAAGCGACGATGTTGCTCGTGCTCTGTCTCTGCTGGGAGTACACCAGTATATTGTCGATGAATACGATCACAAACTTATCCAAATAATCCCTGAAGACCCTATTCATCAAGTCCATAAAGGCTACTGGGGCATTGGTTAATCCAAAGGACATCAGCAGGAATTCATAATGTCCATACCTCGTGCAGAATACGGTCTTTGGTATGTCCTCCTCTCTAACCATTAACTAGTGGTAGTCGGACCGAAGGTCAATCATGGAGAACACCGTCTTTCCCTGTAACTAGTCAAACAAGTAGTCGATCTTGGGCAATGGGTACTTATTCTTAATGGTAAACTCTTTCAGCTCTTTGTAGTCAATGCACATCCTTAAGGATCCATCCTTTTTCTTAACGAACAACACTAGAGCACCCCATGGCGAAAAACTGGGTCAGATGAATCCTAGATCCAGTAACTCCTGCAATTGAATATTCAGTTCTTTCAATTCTACTGGAGCCATTCTATAAGGTGTCCTAGATACTGACTTTGCCCCTGGCGCCAACTCTATGAAGAACTCGATCTCTCGGTGTGGTGGCAACCCTGGCAAGTCTGCAGGGAACACATCAGGAAACTCGCATACCAATCTGGTCTCATCCAATCCAACCGAAACAATCCTAGAAGTATCCACTATGGTTGCTAGGAATCCTATGCAAACTTCTTGCATTAGGTCTCTAGCCTTTAGTGCAGAGATCATAGGTACTCGCGGCCCATTTACTGTCCCCACAAATACAAAGGGTACCTCCCCTTCCAGTTCAAAGGTCACCATCCTTTGCTTACAGTCTATCGTTGCCCCGTCTTTGATAACCAATCCATCCCAAGGATCATATCAAAGTCATCCATCACTACCTCGATCAAATCCACAAACAGCTCCCTACTGTCTATCTCGACTGGTAATGCTCTAACCCATCTCCTAGAGACTACTAACTCCCCTATGGGCAACAAAGTCTTGAATCCCCTAGCATACATATCACAAGGTCGACAAAAACGATCTATCATTCTAGTAGATACAAAGGAATGAGTAGCTCCTGAATCAATTAATGCAAAAATTGAAGAACTGGCACTAGAAATTTGACTTGTCACGACCGAGGGATTAGCCTCAGCCACGTTTTGGGTCATGGTGAATACTTTGGCTGGAGTGAAGCTATCACTCTTCTTCTGTTCTTCTTTTCTGTCTTGTGGGCAGTCCTTCCTCAGGTGATAGACACTCCCACAAGTGAAGAAGGCTCTGACTCTGCACTCTCCCTAATGTCGTCACCTACACCGAGGACACTCTGGGAAACTCCTCCAGTTGTCTCCCCCGCCCTGATGGCCACTGAAAGCACCCCGTACCCTCTTATTTGAACAAGGAGGGACAAAAGAATCTGGGGCCTTTCTCTTCTGCTCATTGGGGCCACTACCCCAACTAGAAATAGATAAAGGAGGCACCGTCATCCGAGCATCGCGCCTTGCGGTGCTCTCTCACCATATCTGATCCTCGATCCCCTTAGCTGTAAGGGCCTTCTCCACTACCTGAGCATAGATGGTAGTCCTCGGATCTAATGTTATCTTGATTTCATGAGCTATCATGACGCTTAGTCCCCGCATAAATAGATCACTCTGTGCCATATCAGTAGGCACCAAGTCCGGTGCGAACTTTGCCAACCAGTCAAACTTCAATGCATAATTTGTAACCGTCATTCATTTCTAAGTCAAGTTAACAAACTCGTCCACTTTTGCAGGGTGGAGTGCAACACTATAGTATTTCTCGTTGAAGATGTCCCTAAATTCTTTCTAGGTCATAACTGCCACATCCCTCCTCTGGGATACAACGTCCCACCAGATGCGAGAATCTTTCTCTCAACACATAACTGGCACATGCCACCCTCTTGTTCCCTTCCACCCTCGTGAAATCCAGGATGGAAGAAATCATATTCATCCACTGCTCTGCCCGCAGTGGGTCTGACCACCCTCAAAGGTGGGAGGGTGTTGCTTCCTGAACCTCTCGTATAAAGGCTCCCACCTGTTCTCCATCACAAGTTGGGCTGGTACTGGTGCCACAGCCTGTGGAATCTGTAACCCAATACCCTGAGGAGGGGCCTGTTGCCTCAGTTCTCGGAGCTCGTCTTCCGTTTGCTGAAGCCTTGCTTCCATTTTGGCAAACAACTGTTGCCAGTTCTGTGGGGCAGGCGGAGGGTCCTGACCCTGGTTATCATCCTCGGCCCTATTGCCGTAGAGTCTGATCGATCGTCGAGGCATAACTGCAATATGCCTGCAATCAATGACGTCGCACATCAAGCATGATAACAACATCCAAAAACCACCTCCCAGTCCCATCAGTCAGTCACAAACAACAAAGCAACATATCACACGCATTGCATAAGCATATAGCAATCAAGGGGTTGTGCCCTGGCATCATACATATATAAACACATTCATCATGCTTTATCTATAATATTCGGGCAAACAGGGCAACTTAAACAAGCAATTAAACACATAGTTCGTTTAATACCGACCAATCCTAAGTCGAGCTTGTCACTGGCAGCAAGCGTACATGTTCGGTCGATATCCATAAATCATATACCTTGGCACGCTCTGATACCAAGTTGTAACTCCCTACTACCTTAGAGTCATTACCATGTAATTTATAAATGTGTCATTAGCTCGCTAATCGAGGTATTAGGTTGAAAAGTGTGATTAAATTGAAATAAAAACTTATTTGATAACGTTAATTACAGAAGATTTGGACATTCATTAAAATTGTAAAAGTTATACATTTGGGATCCCAAAATACTGTTTGAAAATGTATTAGCCATCTACACTAAATTCCTCAAACAACCTCGGTCATTCTAGCCAGGTAAGCCGAACATGTACACGCCGCTCCACGCTCTCCAAGTCATGGTTGGTCGACCTTTCCCTTGCCCTTACCTACACCATAGAGCACCCATGAGCCGAAGCCCAGCAAGAAAACTCAACGCATAACAAATAACAAGTCAATCCAATAATAGACAACATAAACAGTCAACAGATTAAACATATAGCGGTCTACGTCGACCCAGGTGCTTTACCAGACCTTGGGTTGGCGATCTTCAGTGAGCGGGTGGATACAGTGCCCTTGGAGGGTCTCACCCTAGCGGTCTACACTCAACATTCTTTTGCCATTACCGACCTTTGTCGTTCTCGGCCTTCGCCGTTCTTAGCCTTCAACGTTCTCAGCCCTTTTCCATTCTCAACTGATGGACCCAAAACGGGTATGTTTAAATATTTATACTCGCAAGCGCACGAATCGTATTTATAGAATAGTTTTCGTGTAAGCACGAGGTCGAACCCAAAGGAGTTGTCTAAAATCAAAAAGAAAACTATTTTAAATCAAAAGTAATAAATTCTAACCTAGTTCCAAAGATTAATGAGTTTTAATATTATGAACATAAAATAAAAGATTGAAAAATAAAGCTATTTAAGAGAATGAAAATGAACCAATAATGATTTGACAATAAGTGTTAAAAGAAAAGATTATTAAGAGACTAGAATCCACAAAATGTAAGTTTAATAATATTTATTAGTATATTGATTCCCAAGTTTTAGTGATAGTTAAAATAATTTAAACTATCATTTTCTAAATAGATTTATAACTTTAAGCACAAATTATTTCTAAAAAGATAGGATTTTTCTTCACTTTTCAAAATTATAATTTCAAAGCATTTAGTGTAAATCAATCTAATGAAATAACAAATAAATCAATGAACATTATTTATAAGGCAAAACATAATATTTTTGTTCTAAGCATGGATGTGTACAATTTAATGACACATCTTACACAAAGAATATTATGTTTATGCACTAATGAAGAACAAAGTGTAAATATGTTCTAACAATCTAAAATACAAGATATTTAAGATGAAAGAAATATATGTAGAAGAAAAATCCATGAACTTTGTTGTATTACAAGGGAAATCAACATACAACATAAATATTACCTAGTTACAAGTTGCTTCATCATGATCTTAATATTCTTATGAAAAAGATTAGAAGCACATAACTAGAATGGAAATTACAAAATAAATGACATACATACTTGCCAAATGCTCTTGAAAAACCCAAATGGAAGAGAGAATGGTAGAGAGAAAATGAGAGAAAAAGATGGTAACCAAAACATTAAGCACCCCAAAATGGTCTTCAAAACCCTTATTTATAGCCAAAATGAGATTACTAAAATAATCAATTTAAATTAAGTAAATTGATTAAATTAATAATAATATGGTAAATAGGGGTAAATTGTAGGAGTGATGATGATTTTGGGGTAAAAAGTGTAGACAAAAGGGTAAAAAGTTGGCAATTTGAGCATAGGGGACAAATGGTACACTTAGGCAAATTTAGGCTCAAAAAGTGGCAAAAATGCAGCACTAGGCTGCTGGTGGCAGGCGGCCTTGTGGGCTGAGGACAAGCTGGGCCTGGCTGGTGGCAGGCGGCCCAAAAGCTGGTTTGGAGTGGTGCAATGCCGAAAGTTGCTGGTTGGTGCTTTGCTGCGTTGGAGCTGATGCTGAGTGATGAAGAGATGACTTTGGTGGGCAGTACGGCTGGGAAGGAGCTGAAGCAAGGCTGACCGTGGGCCTGGGCTGGGCCTGCTGAAGGAAAGCTGCTGACTGAGAAGGGCACGCCTGGGCCTTGGGCCGGCTGGGCTGATGGCTGACTTGGGCCTATGCTCAAAACATCAACTTTTCTTCTTCTTTTTTTCAACTCTAACATTTTTTCTTCTCTTTTCAAAAGCAATAAAAATTGCAAAGTACAACCTACAAAATAAGTAAATATTAAATTAGAATCAAATATTTTCAATTATAAAATAACTCATATTAATTCCATGAAAATACTAATTGAAATTTAATTTACTTTGGCAATTAAGTTCAATAAAATCACATTTTTTTAACTTATAATCTAACAAAACAAATTTCAAATAATTTAAACTACAACATATTATAATAAAATATATATAAGAACATATAAAAATCTAGAAAACTACAATAAGACTAATAAATTAAAAATTACATAAAAACTTTAATAAGTTAATTAAAAACCCAAGAACTAAGCAACAATTAGCATATAAAATATGGTAAAATAAGTCTATTTTGTAGAGTTATCATCAGCCTTTGCTGTTCATTCATAATCGGGAACAACATAGCATAGTATTTACAAAGTATTCACACATACATTGAACACAAATATTAGGGCCACGCCTTGAAACACAAATAATAGGGCCATGCCCTGCTCTACGGGCACCAACAATTTTCTTACCTGTGTCCCAAGCTTGTAGACTAACGCGATCCTGAGCACGATCCCCTAAACCCAAGCCTTGACATAAAAAGCTAGTCACAATGCCATAATAAATAGATATCCATCAATCCCTAACCAATTAAAAACTTGAGATTAAAATACTAGTCTTCGGAACCTCGGATTTTACTAAACCGGGTAGTAAAATCCTTCCCGAGACCTAACATTTGGGTTCTCGAGCTTAAAACCTTCAATTGACATTTTCCCTTAATTTGAGCTGCAGCCCGCCCCCTAGGGTCGTGGCCCACTGCAAGTCAGAGAGCATGACTCTCTCATTTGGGGATACAGGCTGCGACGCGCCTTACTTGTGCAACAGCGGCTCGGCAAAGTCAGAGGCTTCCCAGGCCTCTTCATGCACACTGGTCGCAGCACCTGAAGAACAAGGCCGTGACGTGAGCCTCAAAAACCCAGAAATCCATGCATTTTCCCTGCGTTTTCCTCAGCCTAACTTACAAATTCTCAGCCAAATCAACCCCTACACTCAAAATTCAGCCTACAGTTCATATCACAGTAGCATAACCAGCAAAACCACCCCAATTCTTAGCCCATAACCCATCAAAACTCAAACAATCAAACCAAAGCTTACACCTAAGAAAAGCTTAAGAAATTACATTATAACTTCACAACTTAATACTAGAATTCTTACCTCACTGAGAATTCAACTAAGCTAACCCCAAGCACTTCAAATCTCCAGTCCTTCAATTCCTTAGCTTAAAGTCCTCAAAATTCACCAAGCTTCCAAGCACCAAAGAAAGGGAGAGAGAGAGAGAGCCGAGAGAGAGAAAATAGCGAGGATGAGGGGGTTCTGTTTTTCTTTTGGTTTCGCCTTAGTTCCAGAATTGTGTTTTGGCTTAAGTCTATCCTCAGCTGCCTAAGTTCCAAAAATGCATAAAATTCCCTTAAGTCTATCCTTAATCCTTTAATGCCACTAGGGGAAATCCTGTCATTTGCCACATCCCGCGAAGTCCTCAAGTGTTCCTATAGTTCCCCCATTTAATCTCTGACATACTTAAACAATCATTAAATCACTACCCGTTATCCAGTAATCCCGAACACATATTATATCCCCAAAATACCCCTACGCTCCCCTTGAGCCGGGTATTCAACCTCGTTGTGACTACTTCGCTATTCCGCTCCCTAGGACCGTCTCGAATCGCACATCCCAAATATATCACTACATTCTTGTGGTATAAAGCACAATACACATATAATTCACATTTATGCCCTTAAAGGGCCAAAATTACAATTATGCCCCTATTAACCGAAATGGATCACATGCATATTTAATTCACCTAAACATCCATTTCTAATCACATAATCATTAAATCCACATATTAACATAATTAAATCATTTATTTCCCTCCTGGCACGCTAATCAAGGCACTAGGCCTTATTAGCAAATTTGGGACGTTACATGGCCCTAAAAACCGATGTGTGTCCTAAAAGTTTGATTTTTTTTAACAAAAGTTCCTGAAGTTTTTAGAACTCTCATTGAGAGTCCTTAAAAAATACATTTTGGGACTTGCAATGAGTGTCCTAAAAACATATGTGGGTCCTAAAAACCTGAATAGAAATTTTAAGTGTATGATATGAGTGGTGACTTTTAATGGCTCACTTTGGATGTCCTAAACGAGTATTAAGGGCTCCCAAATCGTGTCCTAAAAACTTTGAAGTAAAAAAAGACTAATTTCTATAATTTTTGAATTTGGCTATATTAGGGCATCATTTCTCATCAGCACACAAAGGAAGAAGACAACAAGGAGCTGCCTCTTTCCCAATCTCTGCTGCCTGAGTCAATACGAGGCCCTGACTGCCGCCGTCCACCATCGACACGCGCCAGACCAATGGATGCAGAAGGTCGCCGACCTTTGACCCCTGCGAGCCCAACCCCACACCCATCATCCTCCGCTGCCTAGAGCCGTTCGAAGTCGCGGTGGTGCTAAGTTTCCCAAACACTTCCAAGTGTTTTTCGACCACCTCGAGCCACCCCGACCCAAATGACAACCACCATTGCATTCCTTGTGCTTTGAGCATCAAAACCCACTAAAGGATCGAACTCAACGGCCATCAAAATTGGAAGTCGACATTCGCCGGAATCCATAGAGGCTCGAGAAATCATAGTGCAAATCCAGCCATTCTAGGCCTTTCCAAGAAGAAACACCACCACCACGATGCTCCATGAGACTTGGGCTTCGATGCCCAGTCATTGTTTTTCCGAACCACCACCGTGGGGTGGTGGCACTGCCATCAACGTCGGAGCTCTGGCGAGAGCTTTGGCTAGCAATTAATTTTTTTAAAATTAAAAATAAAGTTTTTTAGGACTCGGAAATACCTCACTTATCAAGGCTCTCAAATAGAGGACTCGTGCCCTGCGAGTCCTAAAAATGTTTTTTAGGGCTCACTTTTGTAGTAGTGTCAGTGCCCTAAGATATGGGACTATAGAGTCTTTATAGAGTCACCCCGGGACCCATTGCCCTATCCTTTGTATAACCAGCCTTAGATCTGGTCCAATGTACCTGGCGCTTTAGTTTTCCAACAACCATAGGGTCAGTCAAGCGTATAATATGCTCTTGATCAGTCCTAACTATATCGACCATCGCTCAGCATGCTATTGCCGCCCTTGACTTATAAGTCAATGCTTTTCAATCAAATAATCCAAACAAGCATACATGATTTAACCATTATCCACATACAGAGCACTCATGGATGCTTAATCAAGCAATCATAGGCATAATCATAATCATGCTCATTCATAGGGGCTCGAGCCCTAATCAATCTATCTTTAACAACTGGGTCAATCCCTAATCACATATTTCACGTAGTGGGTGCAATTTTCTTACCTCTGGTCCAAGCACAAGTTAGGTAACCATGACCCGCGAGCACGATCGTGTTTCGAGCCCTAGTGTTACCCTAGTTACAACCATAATAAATGATATCCATCAATATCGAATAAATAAAGACTTCCAGACAGAGTCCTAGTCTCCGGGACCTCGAATTCTACTAAACCGGGTAGTAGAATCCTTCCCGAGCCCTTAGGTTTGAGTTCTTGTTACCCAAAACCTAACTTGGCCAGAATTCCCATTTTGAGCTGCGGCTGATAAATGAGTTTTAGGTTCGTTTATAGTCTAGCTTTTAGGAAGGTTTTCATTAGTTTAGGGCTATTTTATTGCAGAATTATGCTTGTTTGTTCATGTTTCAGGTTTTTGATGCTAAGATGGTGAAGAGAGTGGAATAAAGTGAAAGTGGAAGAAAATGGAGTTATTTTGGAGAAAATCGAGTCATTCAGGAGCAAGAAATCCAAGTAATGTTTCCGTGAATAGCGCTACAGCGCTATCATAATGGCGTTACAACGCTAGAAAGACGACTTCAAGGCATTTGTCTCTGTAAATAGCGCTATAGCGCTTGAAAATCCTAAAGAGTGGCGCCCCAGCGCTACAATACTAGCGCTACAGTGCTAGTACATCAATTTTTGTCAGAATTTGGCTCTGTTAATGGCACTATAGCGCTCAAAACCTAGCGCTACAGCGCTATCGACGCGGTTTTGAAATCTTAAGCCACTTTTAGAAGGACAAAACGATCATTTCACTTGGGAGCATTGGAAAACTATTTAAGTGACATTAATCTGCGAATTTAGGGGGAGTTTTTGAGTTTTATAAACCCTAGATCTATAAAAGACTGCTATATTTTTTTTTAGATTTTTTTTTTGTTTATGACTTTCTAGATTTCTTCTTCATCTTAATTCTTTAGGTTATTTTCTATGAACAATTATCTTAATTCTATTGTCATCATGTTATCTATGAACTAAATCTTTTATCTAGGGATTAATGTAGTCGCTTGAATTTCAATTTAATTTTAATATGATGTTCTATTTATACTTCTTCTTTATTCTAATCTATATGATGTTTGCTTAATACTAGTAAATACTTGATTTTATGGTTTTGATTCAAACATTGATTGATGAGAATTGAATATGCTATCATTATATAGGCATAGGTTGCATATTGGACGAAAGTACCTGTATGACTTGTGTAGTAATTAGGTTTCCATGCTTAATGCCTTCTATATGTTTGAGTTTATCACAGAGATGCAGAAAACCTGCATATAGACTGAGATCTTATATCTTGAAAAAGAATAGGAATCGATTTATGTTAACCTGCTATTAGAATAGGAAGAAGATTAGTAAAATTAATAGAATAAAAAGTTGATGAAATTAAATCCCTAGACTTTTTATTATTGATTTGTAATCTGTTGATTCATTGTTCTGTTTACAGTTATTTAAATTGTGTTCGTAGTTTAGAATTATTCATCTTAATTTTAATTATTCATCTTAATTTTAATCACCAAATAGAAATTGAAAAGCAATTATTAGTAATTGGTTAATAGTCTCTCTGGGACAATCTCTGTTCTTACAGAATTTATTACTTGACACGACCACGTATACTTGCGTGTAGATTTAAGCGATCAGCGGCTCCCCTCACACGCGGAGAACCCACCCTCTCTTTCCTCTAGACACGGGTCGCAACACAGCCCAGTTGGCGTTGCGGTGCGATGGCAGTTCAGGGAACCGCCCAGGCTCCTGGGTTCATGAGGGCCGCAGCGCGTCCTTGCGAACCCAGTTTTTCAAACGTTTTCTCCAAGATAAATCCCTTAAAATTCACCCCAAAACAGTACCAAACCCATAACTGAGTCGCAGAACATCATCAATACTTCACAGGAAGCAAAACCCAACTCACAAACGAATAAAAAACTCTCTAAAACCATAAAATTCAATCAAGCTTAAGAAACTTAAAGAAAACCAAAAACTCATAAACTTAAAGCTCAAATTACCTCTGTTACAGTAGTTTTCCAGTTAAATTCCCAAGCTATCGAGCTTCTAATCTTCCCTAGAATCGTTATGACTCTAACCTCGCTTGAATCCGAGCTCTAGAACTCGAGTTTCCTTCGAAAACGCTAACGAGCGTAAAGAGAGAACGAGAGAGAAAATGAGAGTGTGATTGTGTTTTTCCCGAGTTAATGAACTCAGTTGAACCCTTATATTCTGAACGGTGCCAAATGACCAAAATGCCCCCACTCAACCCGCTTTTCTCTCAACACCCCATAAGGGCAAGAATATCATTTTCACTCTCTAATCCCGCTATATACCCAAATTTCCCTAAACCCGAAATATTTCTATTTCTCCAAAAATACGACTCACGCTACAATGAGTCCCAGTGACTCTCCAGATCATCCAAAATACCCCTTGCTCGTCCCGAGCCGGGTATTTCTCTCCGTTGTGACCAACCCACTAACTTGTCCATGTGATTGTCTCGTGCTGAATAACTCAAATATATTCACATAATAATGTGGTCACAATCAATATGAACACACACACACACACACATAGATATATATATATATATACAAATATGCCGTCAACATGTCAAATTACGAAAATGCCCTTCTAATAAGAACATGCACACATGCATGCGTAATACACCTAAACATGCCAATATAGCCATATTATAATATAACTTACATGTTATCCAAAAAACAAGCATGGATGACATGGCAAACATTTAGTACACGTGGCTAACATCTGACAAAATTCGTGCTCGACTATCGACCAGGAAGACATCTAGTGTCACGATGTTCGATCTCTTCATATGACCAGCCTGGTCGTACGCATGCTATACGCGGAGAAGATCTTATGCAGTTATGATAGTATCCGAAATTATCTCCCATGATTTCCTGAGTATCCGATTATTTAGGAAATAATATCTGTAACAAAGTAATGTAAATCCTCCTTGAGCCTATAAATAGAGAAGGAGGGCTCAAGGGAAAGGGATCTTCTTCTTCTTTTTCGCTTTCTGATCATTTGATATATTGTCTTGTTCTTCAGAGGTTGGTGAAACTCATTGAACCCTAGTTCTTTGATCACTCATTTGAATTCTATATCAATAACAATTCAAGTGGACGTAGGTTATTACCAGATTCTGGGGCCGAACCACTATAAACTCTTGTGTTCTTTATTATTTCGTCATCACATTCTTTCCAACGTGTTTGTCCACATCAAGCAAATTTGACTCCGTGTCAGTTGGCCAAAATCAGGGTCAACATTACATAATTCATATAATCATGCAATTAAATTAATTATTGTCCTCATGGCCTCCAAATCAATGCACTAAGCATTATTAGGGAAATTGAGATGTTACAACAACTTTAGAGGTTTTTCATTTTTTTAAGGGGAAACAACTTTTGAGTTCAAATTCTCCATTTCCTTTCACCTTGTATACAAGCAGTGATATATGTTTGATACTAAGGTAATATTTGTTTTCCAAATATTAAAATTTGATAACATTTTTCTCAATATATAAAGCAAGCCTTCTTATGTTTTGCTTACGCGTGTGCATTATTATCGAATTTTTAATAATACCAAAAAAGACCATTTTATTTTATGAAATTGTACAAAATACTCATTTTTTGTCAAAATTAATTTTAGTTATACAATAACGTTCATCCTTTTTCTATTTAAAATTATTTTTATATCTTCTAATAGTTTATAAAAATCTTTAAAAAATATTTACAAATATCTATATATATTATTTTAATTTTTGAAATAATATCTCATTCTAAAAGTCACTATATATTTTTAAAATAATTTTTTAAAACGTTTTTACATGAAACTTATTCTAAAAATGTTTTTCAATAAAAATATTTTCTATTTTTTTGTTTTGTTTTGAAAAGCTGTATAATAGAAGGACAATACTATTCTAGACTTGTAAAATACCATTATTGTCTCTAACCTCTTACAAAGAAACTAAAATTAACTCCTAGTTTCTAACATAATACACGAGTCCCTTTTTTGCTAAACTAATTCTTCTAAGGAGCTAAATGCCCCCAACTTTAATACCTATAATATGTTTTAATTCTACTTTTAAAGTTTTTATTTTTTTACACCAAATAATGTTCTTAAAAGAAATATTTGTTTCAAAAAGAAAATAATAACAATAAATTTTCATTAATTTAAACTTAATAATGAAAAAAACAAATTAAATTAAATAAATAAATATCCACAATCAAACAAGAATAAACTATTTTTCTTCTTTTCTCACTCACGGCCTAGTTTTTGTTTATTAATGTTTAGGTTTAGATTACATAAATAATATTTTTTATTATTTTTATTTTTATTTTGTATAAATAATAGATTAAATATTTTTTTAGCAATTATTTTTGAAATTTTATTTTATATAAATAATAAAAAAATTAAAATATATTGTGGTAGTAAAGCTAAATGCATTTATATATATTTTTTTTGAAAAAAAAAACTAGTTTTACCAAAAATGAATTTATAAGTACTATTTTTATCTGAATAAAAAAAAATTAAGTGTTAATTTTAGTTTTTTTTTAGAAAAGCTAGAGGCAAATATTGTATTTTATTTAAACCCATAAGGTAAAAATAAAATATATCTAAAGATAGAAAATAATTTCAAGCAAACAAAAAAGAAGTATTATTATCTTATTATATTAATTATGATCAAAGTTTAATCTCAAAATGGGTATTTGTTATTATTAGTAAAGCATAAGAATAAAATGAAATTAAAGGATAGTATTTTTTAAAATTTTTTTTTTTTAAATAATTAATTAATTATAATTAAAGATAATTTGGTCATATATAAAAATTTAGTGACAAATGCAGGTATCCAAAAATTATTTATTTCTTTTATTTATAATGGAGAAATGCTCAACTCCACCCACAAATCATTACTGATAATAATATAAGATAAGTATTTTTTTTTTAGCAAATACGTAATTTTTGTTAAAACAATGATACATTCTTTTTTATTTATATAATAATAATCGGGTAATTATAATAAGGCCAGACAAGTTTACGACGTCGTCTTCAGCGAATGAGACCGACTTATTTGAATTTGGTTATTATATATATGTTGTGATAAAGAAGAAATCTAGGATTGAGATTTGTGGTTTGTGGGTTCCTCCATTACCACATTCAATTATCAATCTCCATTTCAAAACTCTCGCCCTCGATCGCAGGAGTAGAACAAGTTCATCACTGATCGCAACCCTTTATCCAACAATTTATCAAGTATTTTCTTTCTTTCTCTCTTTCTTTCTTATGCCGAGCTAAATATTTTCTTGCTTTTTTGTTTTTCTTCAATTGATGTTCTCTCGTTTTGTATTGTTGATATGTTTATTGTTTCTAATTGGGGATTTCTGATTCTAATGTTAGAAATTGAGATTGAGAGTTTTACATTGCTAACTTTGATTAGCCTGATTCTCTCTTTAATCCATAATTAGGGTTTTCGAATGTGATTAAGTAGAATCATATCTTTGTATCAAGATTAAGTATTATTTTAGGCAATTTAATTTAATTTGGTTGTGGTATTGATTTGGGTCTGGGAATTTTCAGTATGCCGGCTACAGCAGGAAGGGTTCGCATGCCCGCGAACAACAGGGTGCACAGTAGTGCTGCCCTCCAGACCCACGGAATATGGCAGAGTGCAATTGGGTATGATCCCTATGCTCCCAACAAGGAGGAGGATAAGAGCTCTACACAGCCCAAGTCAGCCAACTCCGAGCCGGAGGGTGAGAATCCGTATGCCAACTTTCAAGGTCTTCTTGCCCTTGCTCGCATTACCGGGTCGAACACTGATGTTGCTCGTGGTGCCTGCAAGAGATGTGGCCGTGTTGGGCATCTAAAGTTTCAATGTAGGAACTTTTTGATCAAGGAGAAAGACCCAGCAGCCATTCAGGCTGATGTTATGTCTGAGTTGGATAAGTTGAAGGGGAAGGCTGGTAAGGTGAAAGGACAAGGCGGTGCTGAGAGTGAGGATAGTGAGGATGAGGATGAGGAAAATGAAAGTGAGGAATCAGACTCTGATCGTGATTCGGAGATTGAGAGGATTATTGCTCAGAGGACTGGGAAAAGGGTTGCTAAGAAAGATAGGTCACTAAAGAAGAAAATTTTGGATGATGATGAAGATAGCTCAGATTCAGATTCTGGTAAAAGAAGAAAGAGAGGAAGGTTGAAGAAGAAGAGGAGTGGGAAGAGGGAAAGTGATGACTCAGATAGTTCGGATGATGGTAGGAGGAAGAGAAAGAAGGAGAAGAGGGTAAAGAAAGATGACTCTTCAGATGAGGAAGGCGAGCATCAACGTCGGCGACATAGGAAGAGTAGGAAGGAGAAGAGGCGGCGGAGAAGTCATCGTTACTCAGATGATTCTACATCCGATTCCTCTGAGGATGATAGACACCGGAAGAGGAAGAGCAGGCGAGCACCATCACCGTCTCGTTCTGATGCAAGTGACTCTGATGATTCACGCCGTGGTCGGAAGCATGTGAAACGGTCTGAGAAAAAGAGCCGGAAGCACCATCATGATGATGTGTAGAATCTTGTGAGAGAGATTTTATTATACTGTTTAACTATACTAGCTTGCTATAATTGTGTTGTGAAGATTCTAACAGAACTTTGTCGTCGTGTCATGTGTGCTTCATTTGCTTGGAGATAATTTGTTTGACTTTATTTATTTCTGCAATCGGAGGTGACGAAACTATTGTTATGTTGGATTTTGAATTTGATCATTTGTCTCTGAATTGTTTTATTATAATCTTATATGGTTTTATTTGTATTAGCTGAAGTATCACTGATGACCATTCGCTTGAAGAGTCATTAAAAATGAAGTGTGAACTTTTCGATATGGTAATTGGAACATGCAGTTTGCCCGCTAAGAAAGTTTAGAGTCATCTCTCCATTGCCTGGATTTGTTGATTTATTTATGCCTTAATAGTGCCTAACAATTAATTAAGGCGACATATGTATATTAAATTTCCTACTTATACTACTATGGGAATCTTGCAGATTATGAGTTTCTGTGTGATGACAATTTGACTGCATTTTCTTTTGAAGAAATTTCCTCGTTGCATTCCCAAAAATTTCAGCCATGAGATTTTCTGTTTTGGTAGTTGACCAGCTAGGACAATTAGTTACAATCTGTTGTAATTAATAACTAATCTTAGTTAGTTGTTTTACTCCCTTTTCTTTCTATATAAGTACCAGCTTTATACTCATTTTTTGCTTAGTTTAGTGGAATATCATTTTCATTCTTTCATTCTTCGTTTCTTTACACTAATATGGTATCAGTCCCCGAGATCCTTCTCTGTGTTTTCTTTGTTCCACTTTCGTTCTTCACAATCTTTTCTCTGTCTTGCTTTGTCCTCATGGCTCGGGTGGTAATCAGTCCCAATCTACAACAACTACTACAAAAGCTAATCAATTTTCAGCTATTGATTCCTCTACTCGACCCTCCATTGATGATTCTTGGAGTCCTTATCATCTTGCCAATGGTGAAAACCCAGGAGTTGTTATTGTTTCTTCCATTCTCAGAGGCGATGAGAACTAAAGTTCTTGGAAACGTTCGATGGTGGTGTTCTTCTTGCCAAGAACAATGTCAAATTTATCAATGGTAAGCTTCCACAACCTATTCCCGAAGATGATGATTATGATTCTTGATATCGCTGCAATAGTATGGTGATCTCTTGGATATGCTGTCTCTCGTGATATTGCTGATAGTATAATGTACTTGGATGAACCTGTTTGTAGTTGTGGTGCAATGAAGATCTTCAAAGAATATCAACAACAAGATCAAGCTCTTGAATTCGTGGTTGGGCTAAATGATTCTTACACGGCTATTTGATCTCAAATTTGATGCAAGATCTGCTCCCCAACATTAACAATGTGTATGTCATGGTGATTCAAGAAGAGAGACAGAGGTCTCTATCCAATGTTCTCACAGAAACACTTGATTTTGGTACTAGTTCTGCTCCAACGTCTTTTGCTGCTAGTTCTCAGTTCTAATGGTCCAAGATTTTTTGCAATCACTATGGTAATGTTGGACACACCACTGCCAAATGTTACAAGCTTCATGGCTACCCTTCTGGTTACAAGCCCAAAGACTAATCCCTCCCTTCTCACTCACAAAGACTAGCAACTCATTTCTCAAGCTCTCAAGATGAGAAGAATGATGGCAACCTGAGTACCAATCCAGATCCAGTCTCCAATCTTTCAGCTTCTCAGTGTTAGAAAATCATTGCTATTCTTGCCCAAAAGGTCCAAAGTACTTCTTCCTCCTCTTCTTCACCTGACCAACCCATTGTGTCTAACTTTTAGTAAGCATTCTAATATTTATCATAATTCTTGGATTATAGATGCAGGTGCCACGCACCATGTCTGTCATAATATTACTTTGTTTACACCAACATTAACAAAAATGTTTTTGTGTCCTCAGTTACCCTCCATACTGGTCATTCTGCCATTGGCAATATTGTTCTTTCTCATTCATTAACACTTTATAATGTTGTTCATGTGCTTGATTTTCATTATAACTTGATATCTTTGAGTTCACTAACTGTGTTTGCTCATTGTTCTGTGATTTCTTTGATAACAAATTTGTTCTTCAGGACATTAGTTGGACAGTGTTGATTGGGATGGGTGATCGGATAGGAAATCTTTACTATCTTAGTCTCCCCTACTGCTCAAGAACCTAAATTTTTTTTTTTCTTCAGATTCTAAGATTTCTAAGGATACTTTGTTGCATTATTGTTTAGGCCACCCCTCTCGTATAAAGATATTCATCCATTGAATAAAGATTTACATTTTCAGTATACATTTTCTTCTGATCTTGTTCATCTTGATATTTAGGGTCCCCTTTGCTACTATTTCTGTTGAGGGTTACAAATACTTTCTTACTATTATTGATGATTGCTCATGCCATACATGGGTCTATTTCCTCAAACAAAAATTTGATGCTCAAATTGCAATACCGAAGTTTCTTTCATTAGTTAAAACTCAATTTGGCACTCAAATTAAATCTTTTAGATCAGATAATGCACCTGAACTTCAATTTCCATCTTTTTTTATTCCCTTGGCATTATTCATCATCACTCATGTGTTGGTAGATCCCAACAAAACTCAGTTGTTGAAAGAAAGCACCAACATTTGCTTAATGTAGCTAGAACATTGCTCTTTCAATCTCATATTTCTCTAGTTTATTGGGCTGACTGTATAGCTACTGCCACTTAATCAATAGAATCCCCACTCCCAATCTCAAAAGAAAGTTTTCTTTTGAACTCTTACATCACAAAGAACCATCATACCAACATCTCAAAGCCTTTGGATGTCTTGCTTACTCTTCTACACTATTTTCTACTAGGTCTAAGTTTTCTTCCCAAGCCAATTCTTGTGTCTTTCTAGGATATCCTATAGGCATGAAAACTTACAAGCTACTTGATTTGGTTTGCAATAAAATCTTTTATTCCCGAGATGTACAATTTCATGAGCATATTTTTCCATATACTACTCTTTCTGATTTGTCATCTGACCATATTAATGTTTTTCCTACTTCTATGCATTCTTCTTCTGTTACTAACCATGTTCTCCAGTTGTTGCTGTAAGCAGTGTTCTTCCTCTTCTACTCGGCCTGTCCGGTCTACTAAAAGACCTTCTTACCTTATTGATTATCATTGTTCTTTAGCTACTAAATCTCACACTCTACCTACTGTTGCACAAGTTTCCATTCCTATTACAACTCACCTCATTTCTCAAGTGTTGGATTATACTCAGTTGTTCTCTACTTTTAAAGCAGTTGTGCTCTCTATTTCTAGCCATCTTGAAGCTGCTACTTATTCACAAGCTGCTGGTATATCTGAGTGGGAAGCTTCCATGAGTGATGAGATTAATGCGCTTGAGAGAAACCACACTTGGTCTATAGTTAGTTTGCCTTCTAACAAGCATGTTGCAGGATGTAAATGGGTCTACAAGGTGAAATACAATGTTGATGGTTATGTGGAGAGGTATAAGGCCCACCTAGTCGCAAAAGGTTATACTCAACAAGAAGGTGTTGACTACACCGACACTTTTGCTCCAATTGCTAAGCTTGTTACTGTCAAGCTTGTTCTTGCACTTGCGACTGTTAAAGGTTGGTTTCTTCACCAATTAGATGTCAATAATGCATTTTTTCATGAGGAAGTGTTTATGACTATTCCACAAGGGTATAGTCCTAAGGGGGAGTTACCACAGAATCTGGTTTGCAAGTTACAAAAATCTTTGTATGGATTGAAGCAAGTCTCTCGGCAGTGGTTTGAAAAATTCTCAAGTGCTTTCTTAGAAGAAGGTTTCAAGCATTCATCTAGTGATCACTCACTGTTTATAAGGCATTCTGCAATGGTGGTTTGAAAAATTCTCAAGTGCTTTGCTAGAAGAAGGTTTCAAGCATTCAGCTAGTGATCACTCACTGTTTATAAGGCATTCTACAATGAGCTTCATTGCTCTTTTGGTTTATGTTGATGATGTGATTTTGGCCAGCAACAATTTACAAGAAGTTGAGGCATTAAAATCTAGATTGAATGCTAGATTCAAGTTGAAGGACTTAGGAAATTTGAGATATTTTCTTGGTCTTGGAGTGGCACGATCAGACAAGATAGTTTTTTTCTCACAAAGGCCTTATGCACTTCAACTTTTGGAGGATGTGGGGTTCTTAGGTTGCAAACCAGCAAGTACACAAACGGAGCCTAATCTGAAACTTACTCAAGATGATGGAGAGCTTCTTGAAGATCCTTTAGTATACCGAAAAATAATTGGTAAGTTGCAGACCTCACAATAACCTGACCAAATTTGGCATTCTCAGTCAACAAGCTTAGCCAGTTTCTTGCAACACCAAGGACACGCCACTTGAAGGCAGCTCAAAGGCTGTTACAATATGTCAAGGCATGTCCTGGACAAGGTCTTCTTTTCCCAACAGATTCTGAAGTTCAACTTAGAGCATACATAGACTCAAATTGGGCAGCTTCTCAACATACAAGGAGATCCACTTCGGGCTTTTGTGTCTTCCTTGGTAGTTCCTTAATATCATGGAAAAACAAAAGACAACATACCATTTCTAGATCATCTGCTGAAGTTGAATATAGAGCTATGGCGAACACAACTTGTAAGGTGGTATGGTTACTTTCTGTCTTAAAGGAGCAGAAAATTGCTCATAATGTATTGGTAGAACTTTATTGTGACAATCAAGTAGCTCAACACATTGCAACAAACCTAGTGTTTCATGAGAGAACGAAACACATAGAGATTGATTGCCACTTGGTTAGAGAGAAACTACAAGCTGGTATCATCAAAACACTACACATTTTGACATAAGAGCAAATGACAGATATCTTCACTAAAGCTTTGTTTCCTAATCAGAGCAAGTATCTCAAGGACAAGATGGGATTGCAAAACATTTATAATCCATCTTGAGGGGGAGTTTCAGCTATGAGTTTTCTATTTTGGTAGTTGACCAACTAGGACAATTAGTTACAATCTGTTGTAACTAATAACTAATCTTAGTTGTTTTACTCTCTTTTCTTTCTATATAATAACCAACTTTGTATTCATTTTTTGCTTAGTTAGTGGAATATCATTTTCATTCTCAGTTTCTTTACACTAAAAAAAAATACAAATAAAGTGGATTCTAATTGAGACAAAAAAAGTTTGTGCGAGTAACACCCAAAATAAGATTTTTGAGGTACATTTCTTCTTATCATGAACACTTGAGAAATCTATCATGGGGAATCTAGTGAAGTTTCAAGATTTTCGCTTCGAGTTAGTATTTCCCAGATTTTGGTCCTAGTTGGAAGGTATGTCTTAAAAGTATTTGCGAAAATGCCAAGCTGAGAGTTATGGAGGTTTATAACATATGGCAATGCTAGACTATAGTGAAGGGAAAAGCACGATTTTGTAAGGGCAGTTAGTCGTGGACGATAAGGTTTAGGTCTTTAGACACATGTTTTTGGCGGTCCCAAAGCAAGACTTTTAATTTTCTCTCTTTTTCAATAATAATAATAATAATAATAATAATTTCCTACAACAACAACAACAACAATAACAACAACAATAATAATAATAATAATAACTTCCTTCAACAATAAGAAAGTTGCACAAAAGTATCAATTCATTATATCTCGTCTATATAAAAAGTGTATAGATAACGTAAGTTTTTTTTTTATTTTAACAGTTTGTTTTGTTAAGTTTAACGGAATACTATAAATATTTAGCATAATATACTTTTAAAACTAAATAAAAATAGATATTAATTAATTATATTAATATAAATTCAAATATTATATGTTGACTGGTTTTTTAGCCAACTGACGTAGAGTCAAATAATTAATTAGAGAGCTTTCAATTAGACAATAAATGCACCATAAATGAGCCAAGAACTTGATATTAATGAGCAATAAATAATAAAGAACACTAGGAGTTATAGATGTTCGACCCCAAGAATTGGTAACGACCCACTTCCTCTTAGATTTGTATTGATCTTAAAGGTTTACACAAGATAACCAGTGAATACAGGTATATTTCTAAGTGTGAATAACAATATAGAATGGCAGGATCGCTGCTAAGTACCAGGCCAGGCTGCTCGGTATATTTTTAATACTGGTCGATAGGAAATTTCTCTTAATCCCACCACTGTGATGGAGAGTTTGTAATTATACTGCTTCTGTCACCCAGGAGTTACACCCGAGCGTAACTGATTGCAAATATTCATATATTCTCGCTGATAGTTATAGTCTTATTTGTTAGGAGGTTTGACCAAGGATTCAGGGCTGTTAGGCGCTCTTTGCCGAGTGATAACGGGTAGTGTAACTGCTTTCGTCCGGGCAGGTTTATCTATTTGTCATACCGACCAGTTGCTCTCCTGGCAAGCGTACCGAGCAGTGACCATTACACTGACCAACATATTTTCTGGGGGTCTTATCGAGCATCTGAGCTTCTGGAGATAGTATGTCAAGTAGTAACTGATCGTATGCCTTGCAAGTATACATCGGCCAACCTGCCGAGGAGTTTGCCCAGCCTACTCCACGTGTCCAATTCTGGTGCCACGTCATACATGTCAATTTTTGGGATAACATTTGCCCCCAAATTTCCTTGCTACGTGGCACAACATCTGGTGCAATTAAAATCCTTAGTATTTCCAAGAAATGACTTTTCACTCCTTCCCGCCTCTTTTTGGAACCATAAAGCATCATAATGGTCTTCCACTACTTGTACTGTGCAATTACTAAAGAGTGGCTAATGTATTTGGCGGTTGAGGCGACGTGATTGGAGAGTCATGCGTGCGTGTGTGCTGACGTATCTGGGGAGACGTGCCTGTAGTGACCGAGGGGACTGCTGATTGGACAGACGCATTAAATTCTTGCAGGGCGGAGCGCACTTCTTCTTGCTTATAAATAGGGGTGCCCTTTACTTTCCTCTCTTTTTTACCTTCTTCTCTACTTCAAACAAACCAGAGCAGACTTGGAAAACCCTAAGTCTCCATCTCCCAATCTGTCCAAGAAAGCTAGCCTATGCTCCGATCCTTACGTCACACCACCTTCACACCACGAACTCGTCTCCGACGCCATACTACTGCAGCAAGTAAGTTTTCCAGACCTTTCTATTTCACTTAGCATTGTGTGTGAGAAATTTTTTTCCTTTTTTCTTTCTGTCTACGTTCTTTACTGTAGCCTTGGGTGACATTTGCATGTTGTTGGAATCTAGGTTTGAATGAATGTTTTGGATAGTTCTTGGAATGAGTAATCTATTTGAACACCTGATTTTGTAAAAATTAGGTTTTAACGTCCCTTTTTTGTTGATTTACGCTCGGTGTTCTTGAAGAACACGAATAACACCACTCAAAAAACGTTTTTGGGGAAAACCCTCCACTTTCTCGAGTTCACTTGTTTTTAATCTGATATGCCTTCTGTTTGGTATGTCGTCTCGTGTTTGTTTTGGGCTAGTCGATATAACCTATTGTTGGGAAAACTTATACATGATCTTTATTTATTTTCATGTAGATCTAATATTAAACAAATTAATATGAGATAACCTAGAACATGTTTCTAAAAATTGAATTCAAAGAGAAATAAAGAAAAGAATACTTACAGTATATGCAGCAGAATGAAAGAGTCATTCCTTCAGTTTCTCTAACTCTTGTATCATTTCTGTTGCAGAGTATTATCAAGAAACTGAACCGTTCTTCTAATTTCTTCACAGTCTTTCAATGTATCCTTAGAATCACCTAGACTTAACACATGAGATAGATACAAAGAGAAGAAAAGAAAATAACTAAGAGGCTTAGAAAATGACTTGTGCTTAGAGAGAATCTAAAACTATCAGAAAATCTGACTTGTGACTTGTCAAACTTATGTTTTGGCTTCTCTCTAAGCACTCCTTTTATAGACTCAATTATGCCATTTAATTTAATTAAAAAATTTATAAAATAATAGCCAATATGAAGCCCTAGGTCGAAATTATCATGGGCTTTAGGCTCGTGAAATTTCCATTTGATTATAAGCCCATTGGACTTAAAATCAATGCTTGTATTATTTTTCTATTGATTTAATTAATTAAATAATTATTTAAATCCTTTATCAAATTAATTATTTATAATTTGAACCTTGATTTAAACTTATTTATTAATTTAGATATCAATTTATCTTAATTAATAAATCTGCCATAATTTCTCTTTTCTTCTCAAAATTACATAATTCTGTGAAACTATCCAAAATTGACCTGGTCAACTTTGATAATTATAATTGATAATTAAATCAATTAATTGAGGCTATCTAGGTGATTTTATCCAAGGTACAATGGGGATCTTGAGCCTATGGAATCAAGCTCCAATTAGTTATCATAAATCTAACAAATAGATTTACTAACTTATTAATTCCTCGTGACTCCACTATAGACTCGGAATTGCACTCTTGAATTCATAGAACATTCTATAACAAATATAGATACGCTATTAATTATCCATTGTTACAACCACAATTTTCACTCAATCCTCTATAGATGGTCTACAATGAGATAGGACTAAAATACCGTTTACCCCTCATTGTATTTTATCCTTAAAACACTTAGTTCCTTGAAAATGATATTTTAGTAAACTAATTTAATTACTGAAATGAGATCTCTATCATTTAACACCTTGAACCAAACTAAAAGGAAACCATAGTTTCACTTCTTCATCAGAAGCTATAGATGTTCATATCTATGATTAACACTCCCACTCAATTATACTACCGAGTTCCCAAGATGTAAGTATGGGCTAGTTCGTAGGGTAAGCTGGTAACGAATAAGTCAAAGAACTCAAATAATACAATAAGTTAGAACACTAACCACTCAGAATTGAGATTGAATTGACTTATGGTCAACTATATGATATGACTAGAATAGATAATAACGGCATGCTTACTTATCTTATCAACTGTCAATATCGGTCATGTCTGATGTAACAAATACATCCGATATTATCTACTTTGCTAATGTTCTGGAAAGAACATAACACTGTAATGTGTAAGTAGATCATATCATAGATTGGCAAGTCAGTGTAAATCCTGTGCACTGACTAATCTTAGGACTAACTTATTTTGAACATATAATCATATTTATATTCCACTGTGATTACGTTACTATAAATAAGATTAACTATATGCTCGGGATTTAATAGAAGTTTCTATTAAAAAAATAATCATGAAAATAAAACATGTAAGCAAAGTGATTGACCAAGTCAAAAAATGATTTCTATTATTTTATTGATAATAAAATGAGATTACAAAGAATCATAAAACCCCAACAAACTCCCACTTGCACTAATTGAAACTAATGCCTTAATTCTACTAATCCCATTTCCTTGATATGCTTATCAAATGTAGCTTATGGTAGTGTCTTTGTAAACGGATCCGCAAGATTGTCTTTAGTTGCAATCTTCATAACCTTCACATCTCCTCTGGCCACATATTCTCAAATAATGTGATACTTCCTTTCTATATGTTTACTCCTCTTGTGACTTCAAGGTTATTTTGAGTTGGCTATCGCTCCTATATTGTCACAAAACAACACAAGCGGTTTATCCATTTCTGGAATAACACCAAGATTCGAATATAACTTCTTTAGCCAGACTATTTCCTTAGCTACTTCTGACGCGGCTATGTACTCAGCCTCCATGGTGGAATATGAGATTGCAGACTGCTTTACGCTTCTCCAAATCACAGCTCCGCCCCCAAGAGTAAACACCATTCCAGAAGTAGACTTCCTGTCAACAACATCAGTCTGCAAATCTGAATCGGTGTAGCCTAAAGGGTTCAGAACACCACCCTTGTAGACTAACATATAATCCCTAGTCCGTCTCAAATACTTCAGGATATGCTTAACTGCTATCCAATGTTCCGGTCCTGGGTTTGACTGATACCTACTCACTACTCCCACTGCATAGCAGATATCTGGTCTAGTACACAACATGGCATACATCAGACTTCCAATTGCAGATGCGCAAGGAACTTTTCTCATTGCATCTTCCTCTTCATGAGTCTAGGGAGACTGCTTCTTTGAAAGATGAATTCCATGGAGGGACGGTAGACGCCATTTCTTGGAATTTGTCATTGAGAAACGTTCAAGCACTTTATCAATGTAAGCTGCTTGAGATAGAGCTAAGAGTCTGTTCTTTCTATCCCTAATGATCTGGATACCTAGAACATAACTTGCTTCACCAAAATCCTTCATCTGGATTTGAGTGTTCAGCCAATTCTTCACTTCTAATAATTTCTTAACATTGTTTCCAATGAGTAATATATCATCTACATAAGGAACCAGGAATACCACTATTTGATTTTCCATCAGTTGGTAAACACAGGGCTCATTAATATTTTGTTCAAAGTCATAGGTTTTGATTATTTCATCAAACCTAAGATTCCAGGAACGAGAAGCTTGCTTAAGTCCATAGATGGACCTATTAAACTTGCAAACTTTTCCTTCTTGTCCAGTTACTTTAAATCCATCTGGCTAATCCATATAAATGACTTCATCAAGCTTTCCATTAAGAAAAGCTGTCTTGACGTCCATTTGCCAAATCTCATAGTCGAGAGCGGTTGCTATGGATAGGAGGATGCGAATGGATTTGAGAATGGCTACCGGACTAAAAGTTTCCTCATAGTCCATGCCTTCTCTTTGGGTATAACCCTTTGCCACTAATTGAGCTTTATAAGTCTCGATATTTCCATCAACACCTCATTTCTTCTTGTAGATCCACTTGCACCCAATGGCCCTAAAGTCACTAGGTGCTTCCACAAGATCCCAGACGGAATTTGAGTACATAGACTCCATTTCCCGTTTCATGGCTTCGAGCCATAGTTCCTTTTTAGGGCTTGCCATTGCCTGTTTGAAAGACAACGGATCATCATCACTAGTGTCACCAACAACCATATTGGTTTCACCATCCAAACCATAGTGAACTGGGTTCCTAGAAACCCTCCCACTACGAAGAGGCTCCGTGACTGTTTGCTTAGAAACAGTGGTACTATCTTAATTTAAATTGACTTGCGTCAGCTGGACATGAAGAGTGGGAATTTCATCATCAACTTGTGTTGATGAAGATGGAACATTGGTTGGAATCAATTCTTTAACCATCTCCTCTAAAACTACTTTGTTGTGAGGTTTGAAGTTTTGGACATAGTCACTTTCCAGAAAAGTAGCATTCGTAGAAGTAAACACTTTCTTTTTTGAATGACTATAGAAAAGTCCACCCCGAGTACCTTTAGGATAGCCAACAAACATGCAAACTTTAGTTCGTGGTTCTAGCTTTCCCTCCTTTTTCCTCAGGACGTGGGCGGGACACCCCAGATTCTATAATGGCGTAAACTAGGTTCACGACCATTCCAGCGTTGTAAAGATGTTTTGGGGATTGATTTAGGTGGCACGACATTGAGAATGTCATTCGCGGTTTCAATTGCATGTCCCCAGAATGAAGTTGGTAGAGTTGAGTAACTAAGCATGCATCTAACCATTTCCAATAAAGTTCTATTCCAGCATTCCGCTACACCATTTTGTTGCAGAGCACCTGGGGTAGTAAGTTGTGATAAAATCCCAAGTTCAGTTAAATGATCTTGGAACTGCATATCCAAATATTCTCCACCCCTATCAGATTGCAAGATCTTTAACGTTTTACCTAATTGGTTCTGAGCCATTGCTAGGAATTCCTGAAACTTTGAAAATGTTTCTGATTTCCTATGCATTAGGTAAAGACATGAGTATCTAGAGTAATCGTCAATGAAAGTGACGAAATACTCAAAACCACCCCTGGCTTGTACATTCAAAGGTCTACAAACATCTGAATGAACAAGTCCAAGTGGTTCTTTGGCCCCATCAACCTTTGTAGAGAATGGACGCCTGGTTAGTTTTCCTTCTAGACAAGATTCACAGACAGGTAATTCACCTAAGGTGAGTTCCCTCAAAGGTCTGTCATTTGCAAGTCTTTGAATCCTATCATAGCCAATGCGACCTAATCTCAAGTGCCATAAATACGTCATATTATCGTTATCAGTCTTTTGACGTGGTCCTAAGTTTAGCTACTTTGAATAAATCATTGTTAAGAGCGAGGGGTTCGTTAGGTCGCAGAATATAAAGCCCGTTTTCCAAACATGCAATACACAATTGTGATTCATTGAAAGAAATAGATATATTAGAACTTGTGAAAGTCATAAAAAATCGTTCTAATTGCAACATAGAAACTAAAATTAAATTTCTACTAAAATTCGAAATAAAAAATACATCATTTAAAAATAAAAATTTATTTTCGAACTTCAGACGAGTTCTTCCTCTAGCTTGGACCGCAACGAACGCTCCGTTCCCAACTCTAAGCTTTAAGTTGCTTTCGTCCACTTCCTCCAACGATTCAAGAAGCTGTAAAGAATTACACACATGGTTAGTAGATCAAGAATCAATAATCCAAATAGATTTATCATTCTCTAAAACACGTGTTTCCAAGATAAATGAACTATAATCATTACCTTTGTTTTTTGCTGCTAGAAACTTAGGGCAATCTCGTTTCCAATGCCCTTTCTCTTTGCAGTGAAAGCACTTATCTTTACCCTTCTTGTTTATCTTGTTCTTCCCCTTAGGCATCTATGCACTTGGTTGTGCACTCGTCTTTGCAGCCTTTGCAGGCATGGGGTTGTTGTTTTGTCCATTCTTCCTCTTGTTTCTAGCTTTCGAAGATGAAGCTTGGTTAGCTTCAGCCTTAGCTGAATCAGCAGCAGCAGTAGTAGTCTTATTTTCTACACCTTTACTAGGTCCACCCATGATAGGTTCAATAATCTGAAGCTCGTTCATGAGCTGCGTCAAACCATGGTTGAGTTAATCACGAACGTGCAAACATTGTGCCATCCGAGAATTTACGGTGCCATCACGAATGTGCGGAGATTGT
Source organism: Humulus lupulus (assembly GCF_963169125.1). NCBI lineage: Eukaryota > Viridiplantae > Streptophyta > Magnoliopsida > Rosales > Cannabaceae > Humulus > Humulus lupulus. The sequence continues at coordinate 163,887,109 of NC_084797.1, read as the reverse complement.
GCTATCCAAGCATTTACATTTCCATCACGAACGTGCAGAGACGGTGCTATCCAAGCATTTACGGTGCCATCACGAGCACTGACGGTACCATTACGAACGTGTAGACACGGTGCTCGTTCTGGGGATTCCTCAATCATGACGAACTCGGAGTTGTCACCAATCAACTTTATGTTGATATTTTTCTTCCAATTGAGGAAGTTTTCTCCAGTGAATTTCTCCATCGGAAGTTGAGAAGGATGGGAGTAGACACAAACACTACTTAACATAAAACTACAAATTACCAATAAAATAGAAATCAATCACATTTGCTCAATAAAATTTCTATTCACAAAAAATTCAAGAAATAGCACAACATATACCAAAAATATGTAAGATATGAGAAAAAAAATACCAAATACAATTATATCTCTATTTCTTTATATTTTAACTAATCTATAATATCCTTGTCCCGGTTGACGAGAGTAAAAAATACCACTAGTTAAATAGAGTTGTAAACTCATTTAATGATGGACACCACTATTAACAACCTACTATTCAATCAAAATAAGAACACAAAATATCTTATTTTATGAGCTAGACCCACGGTTTCGATAATCATAGATTTAGTCCTAGTAGTTACCGTAGGGGTGGGTCTAGTAGAATTTGACCTGTAATTATCTATTTTTCGAAATCTAACCTTGTCAAAATAGCTAATGAACACCTTCCGTAGGGGAACGAATCAAAGCGCCTCGAGGCCCCATTAAGCTATTGACTATGTTAAACCAACGGTGGAGATCGAATAAAAATCTTAAAATAAGCTCATTATTAAAATAAAAATACTATTTTCCAAAATTAATGACTATGGTTTTCAAAAAAAAAAATTAATTTGATTAAAATTTTTAAAACCAAAGTCCTATAATTTCCTATTAATTCTAAAGTGTCACATTGAAATAAATTCAATTAATTTAGAATTAATTTGTTGCTAATCAATATTTAGGTTTAACTAATATAATGAACCTATACAATTAAGTCAAACTCAGGTAAATGAGCCTTAACAATTTGGCTTGTATGGAGGAGGGCTGGGTCCAGTATGTCGTTCCTACTACAAAGGCCCCTATCTTCCATACAAGGTCCAAAAAACAGGAATTTAAACCTTCGTTTTATTAATTGATTAGGCACACTATAGTCATGCAAAGCAAATGAGCATTCACAAGTGGAATCACCCACAAGAGAGAAATTTAAACTTTACATTTTCTAATGGGCCCAAATAAAACCTATCATTTTATGAGTATTTTATTTGGCAAAAACCATATATCTAACAAACATATGGTCCACTATATGCATCTAAGCCCAATTGCAAAAATATCACATATAGTGCAAACAGACATGTTATAATTGGATGGACCTAATCATGTTACTATATGAGCAATTCTATGAATTTATGCAAAAATACCACAATTTATTTCATTTGCAAAAATACTACAATTAATTATCTAGAATTTATCAAAAAAATTCAAATTAATTAAATTTTTACAAAAATAAGTCAATTTAAATAAAATTTATCAACAATTAACAATAATTAATTTAAATTTCATTTATCAACAATCAACTTTATTTTATGTTAATTTGAAAAAAAATATCAATTTTATTTTAATAGGATTTATCAACAATTAACCAAAGTCAATTTAAATCTCATTTATTAAAAAAATATTTTATTCATTGGCTGAAAAGAATGATATTTTTCAAAATTTAACCAATTTTAAATTTTAAAATCAATATCTTATCTATTTTTCAAAAATATCTTGTGTTGTTACAACTATAAGTAAATAAATTAACCACTTAAAAAAAAAAAAATATTAATAGTTATAACAGCCCTAAAATATCTTAAAACAGTTAATCAAATTTAAATATCCATAAAAATATCTAACAATATTCAAATTTCAAATAATTTAAATATTAAAAACTATAGAATAAAAATATATTTATATTTTCAAATAAAGATTTAATAAAAATATCAAGAATTTAAAAGAAAATATTTAAATATCTGATATCTTAATTATAATATTTTAATATATTAAAAGATTTAAAATTAAGTTGTCAGTCTATTTTTAAATTTGAATTTGAATCTTTGTACAAAATATCTAATTATTTAATTCTCAACTAACAAAAATATCTTATTTTAAAAAACAAATTTAAATGATAAAACAAATATGATATTTTTGGTTTTGATTATAAATAATTAATTTTCACAATTTTTATTTTTCTTTAATTTAAAAAAAATAAAAAAAAAATTTGGATGAATAATACCCGTGGGTACTGTTCACCGCGCTGATGGCTGGTGCGCGCGCGCATGAGCAGCCATACCAATTTTTCCAAATTTTTTTTTGAGCAATTTTCAAACAAAAATCATTTTCTAATTAATTTGTAACATGTTTTATACAAAATAAAATATATATAAAAATTAATAGCATATAAAACACAACAAAATAACCTAACAATTGCTAATAATCACATAAAATCAATATGCTGCATAAAAACATGAAAATCATCCAATTATTCAAACACATCAAATAATCCAATTTTTAACATGTTCATGAATGAAAATAAAGATTACCAAAGGAATCTGAGGCTAGTTGTTGGGAAAACTTATACAAGATCTTTATTTATTTTCATGTAGATCTAATATTAAACAAATTAATATGAGATAACCTAGAACATGTTTCTAAAAATTGAATTCAAAGATAAATAAAGATAAGAATACTTACAATATACGCAGCGGAATGAAAGAATCCTTCCTTCAGTTTATCTAACTCTTGTATCCTTTCTGTCGCAGAGTATTATCAAGAAACTGAACTGTTCTTCTAATTTCTTCATAGTCTTCAAATGTATCCTAAGAATCACCTAGACTAGTGTGGGCAATTCTCAACACACGAGATAGATACAGAGAGAAGAAGAGAAAATAACTAAGAGGCTTAGAAAATGACTTGTGTTTAGAGAGAATCTAAAACTATCAGAAAATCTGACTTGTGACTTGTCAAACTTATGTTTTGACTTCTCTCTAAGCACTCCTTTTATAGACTCAATTAGGCTATTTAATTTAATTAAAAAATTTATAAAATAATAGCCAATATGAAGCCCTAGGTCGAAATTATCATGGGCTTTAAGCCCGTGAAATTTCCCATTTGATTATAAGCCCATTGGACTTAAAATTAATGCTTGTATTATTTTCTATTGATTTAATTAATTAAATAATTATTTAAATCCTTTATAAAATTAATTATTTATAATTTGAACATTAATTTAAAATTATTTATTAATTTAGATACCAATTTATCTTAATTAATAAATCAGCCATAATTTCTCTTTTCTTCTCAAAATTACATAACTCTGTGAAACTATCCAAAATTGACCTAGTCAACTTTGATAATTCTAATTGATAATTAAATCAATTAATTGAGACTATCTAGATGATTTTATCCAAGGTACAATGGGGATCATGGGCCTATGAAATCAAGCTCCAATAAGTTATCATAAATCTAACAAATAAATTTACTAACTTATTAATTCCTCGTGACTCCACTATAGACTCGGAATTGCACTCTTGAATTCATAGAATACTCTATAACAAATATCGATACACTATTAATTATCCATTGTTACAACCACAATTGTCACTCAATCCTCTATAGATGGTCTACAATGAGATACGACTAAAATATCATTTTACCCCTCATTGTATTTTATCCTTAAAAGACTTTAGTTCATTGTAAATGATATTTCAGTAAACTAATTTAATTACTGAAATGAGATCTCTATCATTTAACACCTTGAACCAAACTAAAAGGAAACCATCGTTTCAGTTCTTCATCAGAAGCTATAGATGTTCATATCTATGATTAACACTCCCACTCAATTATACTACCGAGTTCCCAAGATGTAAATATGGGCTAGTCCGTAGGGTAAGCTAGTAACGAACAAGTTAAAGAACTCAAATAATACAATCAGTTAGAACATTAACCACTCAGAATTGAGATTGAATTGACCTATGGTCAACTATATGATATGACTAGAATAGATAATAACGGTATGTTTACTTATCTTATCAACTGTCCATATTGGTCCTGTCCGATGTAACAAATACATCCGATCTTATCTACTTTGCTAATGTTCTGGAAAGAACATAACACTGTAATGTGTAAGTAGATCATATCGTAGATTGACAAGTCAGTGTAAATCCTATGCACTGACTAATCTTAGGACTAACTTATTTTGAACATATAATCATATTTATATTCCACTGTGATTACGTCACTATAAATAAGATTAGCTATATGCTCGAGATTTAATGGAAGTTTATATTAAACAAATAATCATGAAAATAAAACATGTGAGCAAAGTGATTGACCAAGTCAAAAAATGATTTCTATTCTTTTATTGATAATAAAATGAGATTACAAATAATTTGGGTTTTAATTAGGGCATAAAACCCCAACACCTATGACATCCATACCGACCAACACTGTTTGGTGCTCTCGCCTCACCTTTCCTTTGTTCTTGTATACATAGAGGGAAGGTGACCACCGAACCGGCTTGTAACTTGTCACTTGGAACAATTAATGGCCCACATTAAACAAGCTAACAGTAGCGCGGAGGAGGAAGATCCCCATGTGGCAAGTCGTGCCATTGCCGAGGGTCCGCAGGAGGTCCCACCTGCTGAGGAAGAGCCGAGCACCTCAGGACAGGAAGGGGAAGCTGAAACGGACTACACCATGGAGATCTATACCAAGGCCAATCTTAACCCTAGATCAGAGACAGAGGAGGCCCCCCTGTACGTAGCTCCTACTAGCACTATTTCTGACAAACATTTGCAGAACATAAAAGAGCATTTCAATCTTGAAGATGTTTCCATCCTCAAACCTATTGCTATATAGACTACTGAGCACCCTGGAGCCCAATTCTGGGCCCGGAGCAGATTTCATATTAACGCTGGTGCCACTCTTCCACTTCTGCCATACTTCCGCAGTGTGGCAGATTATTTTGGGCTTTGCCTACCCAAATCAGTCCTAAGGGCATCCGGTTCCTCTCAGCCCTCTATGTTTTGTACAAATCCTTAAACTGGCCAATGCCAACTGCACATGAAATAAATTATCTCTTTGACCTCAAGTCCAGCCCTTGAAAAGGTAGGTCAGGGTATTTTTACTTTAGCCACCGAGACTCCAACATTTACTTAGTGAATATAGAAGGTATCTCCAAGGTTGGGGAGCACGCCAGCCAATACTTCATCACAGAAAACATTGCTGCTAATCACCTGTCCTTCTATCGCAACGACCCCTTTAGATGGTCCACTAGAGAGATGGAGATAAAGGCCAAAGAACTAGCTGCTATGGACCCATGCCGTAAAGATCTTGTGGCCTTGACCACCGCAGAAAGACTTGTATCTGCTGGGCTCTACCCTGATTCCAAGACAAGGGCCAAGGGTGCCACCCCTACTAGACAATCGCCTAGGAAACCTCCGTCCAGTGCTAGGTCGCCCAGTCCACCACCCAGTAAGAAGTAAGTCAAAAAAATCAATTCCTCCGTCCAAACCATGCATGGCTCACCGAACAAGAAGTTCGACTGGAGTTGTTATCAAGGAGTCTGCTGAGCATGGCACTCCCAAAACTGTCTCTGCCCCTAGCTTAGAAAGGGCAAGCAGTGTAATGACCCAAAATTGCTAATAGGGCTTAGGGCCTTGATTAGCGTGCCGGGAGGGCATAATTGGTTTATATCGCATTTGAATGGTTAAATGCGTGACTATGTAGCATGCATGATTAATATGATTATATGAATATGTGATATGCATGTTTACAAGTATTGGATATGCATGTGGGCCCTCTATAGCTTATAAGGGCATATTTGTAATTTTGCCCGTTGAGGGCATAAATGTGATTATATGAGATAAATGGTTGAGACCACATTATTATGTGGATATATTTGCAGCATATGGCTTGAGACGGTCCTAGGATTAGCAAAATAGTCAATGGGGTTTAATACCCGGCTCGGCGGAGCCTAGGGGTATTTTTGGGAATTTAGGGAAATATCTTGGGAGTTAGTAGATAATGAATAAGTATTTGGTAATTAATTGGACATGACGGGGTTAATTATTTAGTAGTAGGAACATTTGAGGAATTAGCGGGAATCGGGAGCAGAATGACCACTTTACTCCTAGAAACAATTAGGGGAGTAATAGGCTTAGATGGGCAAAAAGACTTTTAGAAAATGAAAAGATATACTCTGAAGTGTTGGAAGTAAGCTGAAACTTTAGGAAACATCTCACATTCTCCCTTTCCTTCTCCCTCACGATTTCTTACTCTCTCTCTCTTTATACTTTGAAGCTAAGGAGAAAGGGCAGAAGATCTTAGGCTCTAAGCTGGGAATTTTGGAAGGAAAGTTGAAGTATTAGGGCTTGAGCTGCTGAAGAAAAATGGGCTGGGACTTAGGCTGAAAGATTGAAGGTTGTAGTTGAGGGTTTTACATCTAATTGAGGTTAGGATTTTTGTTTAGTTTCAGTTAAGAATTCATCTTTATAGAACTAGTTGATTGAAGTTTCTAGGTGATGAATTGTAAGTAATTTCAGTAGAGTTTGCTGAGTTATAATATGCCTAAAATATGTGATTTAAGGTCTTAAATTCATAGCTAAGCTTGGTTTTGATTAGGAGGCTTGTTAAGGTTAAGTTCTCAGAAAATTGGCTGGGAAGAATGTTGTGATAAACCCAGAAATTCTTGGTGTGAAGGGGTGCACCGCGACCCACATGCCCATATGGCCTTGGGTGGCTCTCTGTCTTAAGGGTGCGCCACGACCCTAGGTGGGAAAGTTGCGGCGTGTCGTCTTATGATTGAAGCTTGAGCAGCTGAAGGAAATGAAAGGGAAAGGCTTAGGCTAAGCTGGGGAAAAACTGAATTTGAAGCTTAAGAAGTTAGGAATTTGAGGCTGGTAGAAGCAGGAAGCTTGTGAGGATTCAACAACAATTGAGGTAAGTTCTTGTCTCTAATTATGTTAGGGAATTCTAGTTGTTGGGGGGTAGAATTAAGCTGGATATTGAGTATGAATTTCTACTGAGTTGGGGTAGTGGCTTCAATATAATTGTTGTGGTTTTGTGTTTAAAAGGGGTGGTTAAAAGTCCTACACTCATAGCTGAGTTTTGTCTTGGCTAGGAGGTTTGTTAATTTGAATCTTTGAGGTTTTTGGCTGGGAAGATGTGGAGCAAACCCATAAATTCTGGGTTCGTAGGGGCGCGCCACAACCCAACTCAGGGGCGCTGTGACTCGCATGCCCTAGGTGGGCTCTGTCTTGAGGGCGCGCCGCGGCCCTAGGAGGGCAAGTCGCGACCCCCCTCCCCCTAATGCTTGAAGATTGTGTCTCTGACTTGGGGGGTGCACCGCGACCCTTAGGGCCAGGTTGCGGCCCACCTAGGAAATTTTTCCTTAGGTTGGTTTCTAGGATTGGTAAGGCTCGGGGGTTCGAACCTAAGCGCTCAGGTCGATTTCTACTACCCGGTTTAGTAGAAATCGAGGACCCAGAGGATAGCTATTGTTTCCTAGGTATTTATTTGGATTAGAAATTGATGAATACCCATTGGCTGCGGTGACTAGGTTTATCGCCAAGGCTCAGAACTGAGGATCGTGCTTAGGACCGCTCTGTTTTCTTCGCTCAAAATCCAAGGTAAGAAAACTGCACCCTTGTGTGGCTGTGTTGGGATTGAGATTCCCTGTATCTGGACATATGTGTTGTGTAATTGTGATATTGTTATGCGAAATATGAAATGAACGGCCTAAGAGAGCCGGGGTTGATGACTTGCCCACAGGACGCGACTCGGCCACTGTATGCCGGGGTCATCTAAATAAACAATGGACTTAGACTAAGCGAGCCAGAGTCAATTGAGTAAACAGAGGGCTCGACCTAAGGCTGCCGACCTTGAGCATTTGTAAATTGAGTAAGATATATTTCCGAATGTACATGTTTGCTGTTATTAGTTTGATGCCTATGATCTGTTGAACTTTTGGATGACTGTCATATGCCTGATTGATTGATATTATTGATTTTGTATTTGTTGTTATGGTTTTCTTGCTAGGCCTTGGCTCACGGGTGCTACGTGGTGTAGGTAAAGGTAAGGGTAAGCTGGACCAACCATGAGTTGGAGAGCTCTGGGGGCGAGGTGTACATTGTCAGCTACTCGTCCGCCACGGCCGAGGGAAAGTACAGGGACAGAGCCTAAAATTGTATTTTTTCCATTAGAGTGGTCACTGATTATATATAACTTTTGAGAATTGTCTCTTAACCATGTTTTTGGGATCCCATGTACCCAACATCTATTTTAATGAAAATTAACTGTTAACGATCAAAATCTTTTAACCCTAACTTGATAGTTGAATTTAGGAACACACTATTGTTCAAATGACCTGATTAGCAAGTCTTGCACTATTTTAAAATACACAGTGTAATGGTCTTGGTTATCCAAGGTGTTACGACTTGGTATCAGAACCGTCTAGGTTTAAGGGTTCCTGAAGACTGGCTAGGCATGTACACTCGCCACTAAAGACAAGCTCGACTCAGGGTTTGGTGATTGTATATATGTGATTATATGCTTAAATGCCTGAATGGAATATAAATGCTTTACTGCATGATTAATAGGGAGCATGAGATATTGATAGGGCCTAGCCTTTGACTGATGTGTGACTATTATGAGGTGTGATTATTAGCATTGCTGTTGTATGTGAATGAATATTTGAATGATTGTTTGCATCTTGATTGCTTGTGGTTGGTTGAGTTTCAATGGTGGATTATGGAAAGAATGTTAACCTGTCATCATTGCCTGACTGCCGAGTCGTTGATTGCAGATAAACTTGGATAGCTATGCATCCAAGGCAATCTATATGACTACCTGGCATAGGGTCTAAGGCTAGAGATGACAATCAGGGCCATAACCCTCTGTCAGTCCTTGCGAATTGGCAGCAGATACTTGCAGATATGCAAGCCCGGTTACAGAGTCAAGAAGAGTAAATCCGCCTCTTGAGACAGCAGGCTCCGTCAGGGAGTGCTGCACCTATTTTGCCACTTGCTGTGGCACCAGTTGTACAGACACCTGAGGTTGGGAACATGTGGGAGCTATTGTATGAGCGGTTCAGGAGATATCATCCTCCAACCTTTGAGGGAGGATCGAATCCATTGAAGGCCGAACAGTGGATGAGTATGATCACTTCTATCCTGTATTTTATGAGGGTGGAAGGTAATGATAGGGTGGCCTGTGCCACCTATATGCTTAGAGAGGATGCCCGCATCTGGTGGGAGGTGGCATCACAGACCAGGGACAATTCTACTTTGAGTTGGGATGGGTTTAGAGACATGTTCAACCAGAAATACTATATCGTTTTCGTCAGGGCAGCGAAGGTTAATGAGTTCGTGGGGTTGGTGCAGGGCAACATGACAGTCATTATGCCCTAAATTTTGAAAGGCTTGCGAAGTTTGCACCAGATTTAGTGCCTACAGATGCAGCCAGTCAGGGCAGATTTATTCGAGGGATTAATGCTATGATAGCTCGAGATGTGAGAATCACAACAGTATCTGGGGGAACGACTTATGCTCAGGCTATTGAGAAGGCTCTTACTGCTGAAGAGGCAGAGAATAAGATTTGGAGGGAGAACACTGCGAGATGGGAGGTTCACAGGGCGGTGCCTCCATACACAGGGTCCGATAGGGGCGAAGGCCCCAGTGATCTGAAGAGGAAGACCCCTAACACTTCGACCACTGCTGGTCCTAATAAGAGGGGTCAGGGTGCTCAGGGTGGCTGTCAGGGATCCAGTACCTTTACTAATATTTTGCTCACTTTGACCCTGCTCGGCACCTTTACTAATCTTTTGCTTTTATTTTGCAGATATGTCGTCCGTATTTTTCAAGAAGTTTGCCCAGAAGCATACAAGTGGTCCTAGCAGTGAGGTTCCCTCAGCCAAGCGTCAAAAAGCTGACTCACCTGCTGAAGTTACCGAGTGGGTCGAGAGGACCCCTGATAAGACTTCCTCTTGGAAAAAGGCGCACACACCATCGTGCAAATTAGGCAAAAGAAAAAGACTCTCTGCCGAGGAGGTTACCCGAACGACCACTGCACCAGAGCTGGCTAGCCCGAGCAAAGCTCTAGAAGGCGCTGTTGAGGACCTTATTGAGGAGGTCCACTAGCCTTTGAAGAAAGCCTTGGCCATCCAACAAGGACATATAACAAGGGTGTCTACCTCCCAAGCTGAATTCATGGATACCCTCGATACCAAATCCCTGGATTATATCACTAGCACCAGTCTTTAGGATGTTGGTAGGGTAAATAATTGTTCTACTCGATGTTTAACTAACCTTTCTCTTTTTTTACTTGTTTCGAATTTCTTCATTTTATATTGTAGGGTATGCTAGCTCTCAGCTACGCTCATTATCGAGCCAAGGGGGTGAGCCAACATGTGATTGGCTTAGTGAAAGAGTCCAAGGACAAAGCCTCTCAAGTTTCCCAACTGACCGAGCAAGTCTAGAATCTTCAACAGGTCTTCGAGCATATTACCAAGGAATACAAGGGGCTTAAGTCTGCTACTGAGTAGAGAAACCTCGATGTTAACCAGTTGGAGAGGAGGAATGATGAGTTAAAGGAGAAAAATGCCGCTGATGGGAGGGCCGCCTAGGAGGAAAAGGATAAGCCAGCAAAGGATCTTGAGAAAGAGAAAATTGATAGGGTCACTGATGCTAAAGCTTTGGAGGACTTCGGTATGAGCACCTTCTATGATTTTTGGGTTCGCAACAAGACGACATAATTTAGCTATTTGGGAGAGGCCTATGATGAGCTTATGCACTATTGCACTGAGAGGGAGAAGAACGAGGCCTCGACTGTCCTTACCGAGCAGCCTCCAGCCTCCGAGCTAGAGTCTGTCGTGCCACCCACCAAGCCGATTATCAGAGCCCCTAAAGAGGGTGTCTTGCCCTCCAGTCTGAGTGCTTCAGCTGAGGCTCCAACCCCTGCCGACTAGTTCAGTAGCCTCTCAGCTGAAACCCCTATCGTCGAGCCCGACCAACAAATCCAGGGCTCTTAACAAACTCTATTTGTTTTTTGCTTTTCTTTATTGTTGCAAAGACAAAAATGGCTGAGCCAAGCAGCCTTTAAGCTCGAGCAATCTTTTACTTTGGTCAAAACAACATGGTTGAGCATAGCAGCCTTTAATCTTGAGCAATATTTTACCTTTCTATAAAATGCTTCTCGTTTTAGCTATATATCTACTCGTGCCTTTATTTTTTCTTGCTACTTGGCGTATACTATTTTTGGAGCTGTGCGGCTCTGTAAATTGGAGTTGTTCAATTTTTTCGAATGAGTTGTAAAAAAAAACTATTCAACCCTATCTACAGAATTTGTTATATGGCCCTTTTTGTTGTCTGGTATATACCGAACAACGCGCAAGCACTTTAACATTAATAAAGATTAATGTTTCTAAGTCCTTTTGATTACACACTTTTTTCTCTGCTTGTCCATGTATGACTATGGTGCCCCCCAAGAGACCGAGCAGGATTCATAACTCGTGGGTTATTCTCTTGGTCACTTGCTAATTGATCAGACCTATTCGTAATAACCTGTTCGGGGGTACTTGGGTTCGCCAAAACCTACAAAGGTTTCATACACTGCCGAAAATCCATGAAATAAATCACTAGTTAGAAAGATAATCATTGTAAAAATAAGGCTTGTACAAATGGACAAAAATCCTGACTTATTGATTAAAAATTAGCTATACAAGCCGCGTCGCTACAATGTAGCTTACATTCATAAATATTAATTATTACAATAAATGGGAAAATCATGTCTGTGCATAATTAATATAGCTAAATTGATCTGGTCGGTGGTATGGGCAGTTCGTGCCAGTACCGGCCAGTCAACGATCACTTAAAAGTGATCTTTATTGATAGTACTTCCTCAGGTGTTCTCCATTCCAGTAACGGGGGACAGGTACTAACTGGAGATCTTGGTCATACCGTGCTAGCTTGTACGTGCCAGGTGGTACTATCTCTGTGACCTAGTAAGGACCTTCCCAACTTGGCCCTAACACTTCTGCTGAGGCATCTCGAGTTTATGGGAATATTCTTCACAGGAATAAATCTCTCACATCAAAATTTTTTTCCTTAACTCTAGAATTGAAGTACCGAGCAATTTTTTGCTGATGGGTAGCTAGGCGTATGTTGGACCTTTTGCATCTTTCTTCAACTTGGTCTAAGGACTCGACCAACAATTGGTGGTTGCGATCTTGGTCGTATACTGTACGTCAGTGAGATGGTGGAGTCATCTCAACTGGCAGCATTGCATCATACCCATATGTGAGTGCAAATGGGGTATCACTAGTAGATGTTCGCTCTGTAGTCTTGTATGACCAGAGTAGCTCAGGCAATCTCTCAGGCGAGTTTCGTTTAGCCAGTTCTAGACACTTCTTCAGGGTGTCTTTGAGAGTTTTGTTAACTGCTTCTACCTGCCCGTTTACTTGAGGGTGTGAGACTGCTGAGAAACTTTTTGTGCTGCTATGCTTGGCACAGAAATCAATAAACAGTTGGCTGTCAAACTGGGTGTCATTGTCGGACACTATCTTCTGGGGTAGACCAAATCTACTATCTTCTGGGGTAGACCGAATCTGCAGATTATATTTTTCACCACAAAGTCCAATACTTTTTTCGAAGTGATGGTTGCCAGTGGTTTGGCTTTCGTCCACTTGGTGAAATAATCAACTGCCACTACTACGTACTGTACTCCCCCCTTTCCCTTTGGTAATCGACCAATAAGGCCAATTCCCCAAATGGCAAAGGGCCAGGACTTTGCATTTGAGTAAGCTCATTTGGGGCTGCTCGGGGTATCTTGGCAAACCTCTGGCACTTGTCACATCTTCAAACATATGCAAAGGCATCTTTGTTCATAGTTGGCCAGAAGTAGCCTTGCCTTAAAATCTTCTTAGACAGACTTTGCCCCCTGCATGGTTCCCACAGAAACCCTCATGTACCTCATCTAGCAGCCATTCTGATTCTGTTTGGTTGTCACACTTGAGTAATGGCATGGAGAACCCCCTTCTATACATAACCCCGTCCAGGATTGGGTACCGAGCAACCTTCCTCATAAGTTTCCTGGATTCATTGCGACTGTTGGGCAGGATGCCATGTTCCAGATAAGCTGCAATCAGGGTCATCTAGGATGGAGTGTTGTCTATAAGAAAGACTGGTTTGTTAGGAGTATGTCTTAAAAGCTTGTAAAAGACATTTATTATTTCAATGAATAAATAAATACAATGGTCTATTATTGTTATATTTAGATTATTAAATTATTGTTTGAATAATTTTTTTGTAAATATCAGAAAAATTCCATATTCATCATTGAGAATGTGATCTTGTATTAGTACGAGAGAATTAAGATCACATGAATGAATAAAAATAGTCAAAAACAAAATGAAGTTATGGAATTCTTTAATTAGGGTTGTAAGTACGGTTTACTGAGTATCATGTTGATACAAATAATCTAGATTCAGATTATTGATGTGGTAAGACATCTCGGTAAATGTGCTTTATATAATATGATTATATATGACAAGGACCGATATAAATAAAAGTCTTTATCCAAAAACCATTTAATGATAAAGATTTGTAATTCATATCATAACTGATGATCATTTATAAATCAACCTAAATCCTGAGTGTTCATGAACTCCTGTTTATGTTTATTAAATCTTTTGATTCATTCGTTAAGGTCTCTTCATAGATTGAGGCTAATGACTTTTGTTTTGGAGATTTAATATCATGGATGACTGGGAACATGTATCAACAATACGGAATCTAATCTTTCTTAACATATCGTATATTGGTTCCCTAAAGGGTTAATTATGGAACTGAATGATTTTGAGCTCAAATCTATAATTAGATTATAGATTATAGATTAATTATTCACTAGTGAATTAATGATACTTAAGGAATAAGAAGTAAATTAGAAAGGTAAAATGATAATTCTTCCATTCTAATTTATGAATGAATTAATTAGAGGGTTGAACTATTGTAAGATGGTTATATCAATGGACGATTTAAAATAAGATTTCTGTAAAAGTATATCTATAACATAAAGAGTTCAATTATGAATTTATAGTGGAGAAATATCAGAATTAATAAATTAACTATTATGATTAAAGAGTTTAATTATTTAGTTTTAATTTATTGGAGCTTAATGTTATAGGTCCATGGTCCCCAAAATGGCTCAAACAAACATTGACAAAGATAAATACAAAAATGGGCAAAAGGACTTATTTAATAAGTAAAATATTTTTCTATGCACTAAACATAATTATTGTATAATTATATGTAATTAATTAATTAATTTTGAATTAATTTATTTTTGGAATTTTTGGTATTTAAATAATGATGAAAATTGGGAAAATCACATGCCCTCCCTGGCATGGGTTGGGCGTGTAGCATAGTGCACAGACACTGTGCTACGCGCACAAGAAGATTCGAAGGGAATCTTGGTTCAACAATTTTAGTTATCTAAATATTAAATAAATAATGAGATATTTTAATGTGATTAAAATATTATTATTTAAACAAAAATCTGATAACTGATTAATTATTTTTAAATTGTTTAAAATAACCACTATTATTTATTTTAATATATATTGGATATATTAAATATAGGAGATCAGTTTTCCAGAGCGATACTTTTCAGAGAAAGAAAATATATCGTGAAATCTCCCTGAGAGAAATAGAACGGTGCTACAAACATAGGTCACTGTTCTTCACAAATTTAGGTCTAAACTTTATCAGATCTCATGTGTTGAGAACATCTGATAAATAGATTTTGCTTATTGTTTTGTATAACGAGCCCACACTCGTTCTTTGTGTGTTGAGAACATTTTGGAAGATCTTGGTGTTAGATCTCAAGGATTTTGCCGTACAAAAAGATAGTAGCAAGGAAGGACTTGAGGCAATTTTTCTATTCATCTCTTTGATTCAATATATATATGTATGTGAAGAAGTAGATCTAGAAATCTTGTGGGGTTAAATTAACAATTTTGATTGTTGTTCCGCTGCGTATAATCTCTGATTTGATCTATAAATACCAACATGGTTTAGGTAGGTTAACACTTGGTTGGACCAGGTATTCAATAGGAACCAGGTTGGCTTTGTCCACTACAACTCTGCTAGCTAGTCTGGCATGTGTTATGGCATTTTGTTCTCTTGGTATCTGTTGGATGTTGTAACTCTTGAGCTGAGTTAGCAGGTCTTTGATCTTATCAAGACAGGCCATCATTTTTTCTCCCCAAGCAGTGTACTCACCGAGGACCTGATTGATAACCAATTGCGAGTCACTGTATATGTCCAAGATTTCATCCTTCACTTCCCTTGCTAACCTTTGCCCCGCAATTAATGCTTTGTACTCCGCTTCGTTATTAGATGCTTTAAATCCAAAACGAAGTGCACAATGGGTGTGTTTCCCTTCAGAAGTGATTAGTGTGAGACCGACCCCAAACAATTGGTCGGTAGATGAGCCATCGACATGCAGCTTCCAGACTTGGGGTTCTTCATTAGAATGAACAATGCTGGATTCTGGGTTTTCGGTGTTCTGCTCAGCACTTGTACTGGGCAGTGGTCTAAACTCTGATGACTGCTCGACCATTTCTTCATCTGTTCCCGGTAACTCGGTACATTCAGCTACAAAATTTGCAAGAGCTTGACCTTTAATTGTTGTTCGAGTCTAGTTGGTGTTATCATTATGCCCGAGCTCTATAGAACATTTGAGTAGCCGACCAGAGATGTCTGGCTTTTGCAGGACTTGGCGCAATGGCTGGTTGGTAAGAACCTTTATGGGATGAGCTTGGAAGTATGGGCGAAGTTTTCTGGACTAGAGGAACAAGCAGTAAGTTAATGTTTCAATTAGAGGATACCTGCTCTCTGCTTCAACCAACCTTTTATTAACATAGTAGACTGGATGCTGAATCTTGTTTTCTTCTCTGACCAGGACTGCACTAACAACGTGTTGAGTTACTGCTAGGTATATGCATAGTTCTTCGCCCTCCAGAGATTTTGAAAGGATCGGCGGTTGTGCCAGCTACTGCTTTAGAGCTTGGAAAGCTTGTTCGCACTCCTCGGTCCATTCAAATTTCTTTGTCCCTCTGAGGATATTGAAAAGTGAAATACATTTGTCAATAGATTTGGACACGAATCTTCTTAGTGCTACTATGCATCTTGTTAGGCTCTGGACGTCGTTGATCCTGGTTGGTGAGGGCATGTCCAGCAATGCCTTTATCTTCTCGGGGTTTGCTTCAATCCCCCTGGATATGAATCCTAGGAATTTTCCCAACCCTACACCAAAAGAGCATTTTAGGGGGTTCAATTTCATTCTATACTGCCTCAAGATGTTGAAGCATTCCTCCAAGTCTTCAATGTGCCTCCAATCTTTTTGGATTTTACTAACATATCATCCACGTAAACCTCCATGTTATTTCCTATTTGGTCTTTGAACATGCAGTTTACCAGGCGCTGATACGTGGCTTTAGCGTTTTTCAGGCTGAACGACATAACTTTATAGCAGTACAGCCCCACATCCGTGTGGAAGTTGGTGTGCTCTTGGTTGGGTGGATGCATACTTTTCTAGTTGTACCCCAAATAGGCATCCATAAAGGTTAAGATCTCGTGGCAGGCCGTAGCGTCCACTTGTTGGTCGATTCTTGGAAGGGGGAAACAATCCTTTGGGCATGCCTTATTTAAGTCTGTGAAATCTATGCACACCCTCCACTTGTTATTAGGCTTCGGTACCAACATGGGATTGGACACCCATATTGGGTAGAAAGCTTCCCTAATGAAGTCGTTATTTTGAAGCTTCTCCACTTCCTCCTTCAATGTCTTTGTCCTCGTTGGATCTAATAACCTCCTTTTCTATTGTATGGGCTTGAAGTGTTCGGTATCGACGTTGAGGGTGTGGCTTATAATGGTTGGGCAGATCCCCACCATATCATCATGAGATCAGATGAATACATCTTGGTTGTTCCACATGAACTTGATCAAGGCAGATCTTATGTTCCCGGACAACTCTTTCCCTACCTTAACAACCCTGGTCGGGTGTTTTGGGTCAAGTAGGACCTCTTCTAATTCTTCGACTAGACCCACCCCTGTATCAATATCCCCAAAATGAGGGTCTATGTCTTCCCCCTGTTTTGGGTTGCATCCTTTTTTGGTGACTGGCCCCTGCAGGTTGTGCGGTGTAGGCTACCTTTCCTACCTTTTTTTACTGATGAATTATAGCATTCTCTGCCACCAGTTGGTTCCCTTTGAGACATCATATACCTACCCGGGTTGTGAATTTGACGAGCAGATGGAAGACTGAAGTGACCGCTCGTAGGTCATACATGGCTGGTCGGCCTATCATGGCATTGTACGAAGATGGGATGTCGATTACCATGAACAAAGCAATTATAGTGTTGCTTGTAGGTGTCGTCCCCACTGTCAAATGTATTCTTATGCTTCATGCTTGCCATGCCATTCCCTGTAAACCCATACAGTAGCTACTCTCATGGTTCCAAATCTCTGATGCTTAAATTCATCCTCTCTAGGGTACTCTAGAACAAGATGTTTGCAGATGACCCATGGTCAATCATCGTTCAGGCTACGGTCATGTTGGTGATCTGCACTTCTATTGCGATCTTTCTTTTAGTATATACAAGTGTACATAATCGTCTAACAAGTAATGAAGTAGTAAGTAATTTTCTCATCTCCTCAAGGATTGCTTTAAGCTAAATATTATAAAAATCAACTCTACAATTTTGGGTTGCAAACACTTTGAATCGATGCGAGTAATTAAGAATGTGCAAATTACTTTTAAAAAATAAAATGGAACCAATTTAAACTAAATCAATGAGTAATTCTTTGTTAAATGAATGATAGAAATAGCTAGGAATACCATTCCCCCTAATTTGTAGTTTTATACCTAATGCTATAGCAAAGTTCTCTTATAACTAGGATTTCCAATTCAATGCACATACCATTTTTCCAAAAGCTCATGTTAAAGTTCTATCAATTAAATTCACATATTCCTATGCTAAATTCAATTTCAAGGACATAATTTTAAGTATCAATCCTTCAAATTTGCATGGTGAATAAAATATTCCTAAATTATCCACTAATCAACAACATATTATCAACATTCATCAACTAAGCCTATCCACTAATTCAAACCCTTTCCAAAATTCAAATTAACTTGTAACCCACTCAAGTTGATCAATCTCAAGCAAGAATTAGCACTAAATATAGCTTAATTGAACAAGAGCAACTTAGCATAAAATTTAAAATCAATAATTTGGGGTTTCACTACAAATTAGGGTTCATCAATATCCCAGCTTTAAAATGTTAGTTCATACTCAAAATCAACAAAGAACCATAAACATCCACCATATTGTTCTATTAGTTCAAAACTTAGAGAAATAATGCAAAATTAAAATAGAAGAAAGAGAGAGATTCTAGCCCCCAATGGTGGAAAGTTTCTTTTCCTCCTCCTCTATTCTTGTTTCTCTTATCTTCTCCACATTTTCTCCTTCTTTTCTTGGTGTGTTTCAGCTCAAAAATGCAGAAAAAATGGTCTCTAATGGTGTTGGGCGGTTGGGTCTTTGTTGAAGATGATCCATCTCTCTCTAGGGTTCCAAAAATGGGTATAAACCCTTTTCTTTTTCTTCTACACGTGGGGGCCACTCTCTTCTCCAAAAATGTTAGCTCCTTTCCACCTTATCCTCCCATTATGCAAGTCACTCCACCTTATTTAATCACTTGCCAAGTGTGCAAACTTTATGTTGCTGGCTGCACACACTTTGCTGCAGCAAAGTTGACTGATGTTACAGCAAAGTGCCAGAATTTCAGCTCCAAGATAATTTCTTTGCACATTTTTCACTAAGCTTTCCAAGCATCCTTTCTTTTTGCCTTCAAAATAGATACCACATTTTTTATAACATAATCTTATTATTTTCCTACAAGATTTATCATTAATTAAAATAAAATACACAAACAAAATTAAAAGACGAAATAACTAATACCACACAATAACATCACAAACACTCTATTTCACTTAAATTTTTAAGTTCAAAAGCTCAATTAATAACTCTAAAATATAGAGTTATCACACCCCCCAAACTTAAACCATTGCTCCTCCCGATTGATTACTCTAAAAGAAAAGAAAATAAACAAAGAAATCCAACTCAACACAAGAGACACACACACAAAACCACAATTTAAGAAGACACAAACACACCACACAACTATAGCAGACACAATCGACAACACAAAGACTCAAAATAAAACAACACTATGAATCAATTTGGAAATGGTCATATCAAAGTGGGAATAGAACTCTCAAATCAGGGACTCAAAAGATAACTCAAGTGTATATGCAAGCCAAGTTCCTCAAGTATTAAGATGCTAACCCAACCAAGCTTTCAATATGACCCCAATTAGTGCACAAACAACTCTTCCTAGTCAATCTCTCTCCCCTAGACTAAGCTAAGCAACAATCCTAAGGTTTAGTTCATGTTTTCATATGTTGAACTCAATAATCCCTCTCCACTAATGAAGTTGACAAAGTGAATTAGATCAATAGGTCTTTACATGATTGTAATGTAGGCTAGGCTAAGGGCATGGATTAAGATAGATTTTGTAGGCTAAACCTTAAAATCTAGCTTGCCTTGGACCTAATGAATGCATTATCCTCTATCCATTACAAGTGAACTCACTTCCCCCAACTCACTCAATAACACTCAATTCTCTCTTCTATGCACACCACACTTATATGCTAAAATATAATTATAAGTCAACTACAAGCTTGTTTATTTGCACTTAACTATATATATCTATTTTCTTTTCTTCATTTTTTTCCTTTTTTTTTCTTTTGAATTTTCTGTATTTTTTTATTTTTTTTTTAAATAATAAGAAAACAAGGAAACTTAAAAAGCAATAAACTTAAATTAAAACATAAACACACTTAACAAATTTGAGCATATAAGTGCATTAATTAACAAATATGAACACCCCCAATAACCAAGATACCATTTCTTCACTCCCCCCACTTATCTCAAATAATATCCAAGACAAACTAGGCTTAAGGTTTGGTGAGAAATAAAAATGGGATATTCAAAAGTGGGATTGACTATCGAGTTGAGGTTATATGAACAAAATAGGCAAATAAGCTCAAAGTTGGGTCACTACGGATAGTAATTCCAAGGTAGGCACGAAAAGCTCAAACGTTCCAAGAAAATTGCCTAAATCCTCTCTAAATCACTAAGCCTCCTAGGATTTCGCCTCAAGGGAATTATGAAGCCAATTCTAAAAACTTAAACCTTTATGAATGCTTAGTTTAATCTAAGGTAAGAGATTTCATGGTCAAACTATGCACACTTAATTGGGACACATTCTCACTATTGTTGAATTAGTACCAAAAACTTTAAGTACTAAAGGCTCACTCATACACAAGAATTAACAAATGATGCAATTCTGTTTTCTGACATTTTATCATCGATCCATTCCACAATTAAACACAACCATTACAAGAATTGATTCCATTACAACTAGACTCAAGACTTCAAACAAAACACGCCTAACAATACCTAAAACTTATGAAGCATAAAGGAAATTAAAACAACACAAAATATTTATAAACATCACCCCCAAACTTAAGGGGGAGCACTGTCCTCAGTGCACAAAAACAACAGAAAAACACAGATAAAACAAATAACACAAATCGGAACATAACATGAAATGAAAATTATGCTGGAAAATAAAGAAACTCCCTCTACTCGCCATCCTCCTCCTCGTCCGAAGAGGCATACACAGCGAAGGGTTTAGGTGCACACCCCCGCTCCATGATGGCCTCAGGAAACTCTGGGAAAGGCTCGGTGGGCTAGAAAGAGTGATGCAATACATTGTCACGCTAGCGCACATATCCCCAATAGGCATGCTGCTGTGCCTCCATGTGATGCATCATACTGAGCATACTCTGCTGAGTGGCATAAAGCTCAGCGACAGTGGTGTCCGGAGGCACAACATAGTCATGGTTAGACAATGGTAGTGGGGCAGAGGTTGAGGCCCGTTCTCTCTGAATGGAAACAACTTTGGTAACCTTTCAAATTGTATGCGCATCAATGTAATCGGGAGAGTGACGTCTTTCATCATCCGAAGCTAGGGGCACACCCACGTTGCAGCACAAGGAAGTAATCAATGTGGGAAAAAAATAATGGTCCCATGCTCTTTATAACACCCAAGGCGAAGATCTCTTCTGAAATGAGTTCCCCCACATTAATTGATAGGCCAGTCAAAATGCTGAAAATTAGGACGACACGTTCTTTGTTGACCGAGGTGTCATGAGTGGTGGGCAACATGTTGGTTTTGATAAAATGATTCCACACATGAGTAGGAGTTGTTAAGGAAGTGCGGGGGATAGTATGAGCTCCAAATTTCTTCGAAACATTCTATTGTGTGCCCTCCACAATCACTTTTGTCAACATATTGGCAAGTTCCGCATCACTTGGTTAGGGGCAACGTCTCCATACTCAGTCACATCGATATCAAGCAACCCAAAAACAACGTTGATGTCCTGAGGTGCATAACTAACTTGGTTGCTCCAGACTGTGACTTATCTTAATTTCTGTGACACGAAGTTAACATAGAATTCTTTGACCCAAGGAACGATAGCCTCACGAGATGCTGTATAAAAGTCAAGCCACCCTCGATTGTTAATCACAGTGGTCACATAATCCTGATTTCCAACAGTCAGGAATGCTCTCTCAAACCAAATATCTTGCCCGACAAGTTTCCTGAATTTTTCAGCAGCCCTCAGGGATATGAAATTTTCAACAATAGGTTGTTCATTGGTCGGTGACTTTTTATTTCTATGTGCTACTTGCTTGCTTCTAGTCATAATTCTCAATAACAAAAATTCCAGCAACCACAATGAATTGCAATGCCCAAAGTGATGAAACAAGAGTAATATGGTACCTTGGAAGATCAAGATACACTTGTGGATGCAATTTTGTTTTTGTAAGAATTTGCTAGAACTCCCAATGAAGAACAAACCAATGAACAAACCAATTAATAAACCAATGAGCTGCCAAATATTGATCTTGAATGGGAAAGGGAGAGCCGAGAAAGAGTTAGAGATTCGAGTGGGTCGTGGGTGTAGCCTCGGGTGACAGTGGCTAGTTATGTTCGGCTGCGTTGGAGATAAAGCGGGTCGTGATTCTTCAGATCGGGGTCGGGTGGAGGTGGTGACATGGAGGCACGAGGTGGGTCAGAAATTTGAGTTCTTGGTGGTGTTGGCTTTGGGGCTGGGGTAGACAGCTGGGTATGGATGTCGGGGTCTTAGGCCGTGGCTGTCGTGGTGCAGGTGGGCGAGTGGCTTCGGTTTGGGGTAGGCAGTTGGGTATGGGCATCGGGGTGTCAGGTCGTGGTTCTTGGCGGCAAGGGTGGTGGGGGGTTCAGAGGGCTCGGAGATGGAAGAGGCGGGGCAGGTGGTCTGGGAGGAATGGGCGGCGTTGGGTGAGAGGTTTTCGGGCTGTGTAGGTGCGAGTGGGTTCAGGTGGGCGGAGTGAGGTGGCAGGTTGATGTGGTGAATTATCGGGGTTTCGGGATTTGGTGTCTGGTGGGAGCTTCACGGCGGCAAGGGCTGGTGAGGGGATAAAGATGATGGTGGCAGGTGGTTGTAGTGGCGAGGTAGCTGGGATCTTGCAAGGAAAATGGGGTGTAAGATGGTGATGGTAATTTTAGGGTTCCTAAGGAAAGTAGGGTTTCAAAATTTGATATGGGGCTGAATTGGAACAATTCTAGGCCTAATTTCTGCTTTACTGGTTTTTTTTATTAACTTTGTTGTAACATCATAGAACTTTGCTCCAGCAAAACCAAGTCAGAGAGCAAACCCAAAATTGATGTTGTAACATCATGCAAACTTTGCTGCAGCAAAACTAAGTCAGAGAGCAAGCCCAAAATTGATGTTGTAACATACTCAAACTTTGTTACAACAAAAATGCCCCAAAATATAACTCTTATTTCTCCTAAAATATTGCTACAACATCACCCAAACTTTGCAACCCTTTTTGATTCCATTTTTCCTGCAACCATGAACACATTAAACCATAAAAATCAAAATCTCAAAGAAATATATTATATATATATTTTCATTTTATATATCAATTTTTTATATACATAATATATATTTATATAAAGCTTGGGTTGCTTTACAATTAAATCTCCAAGCTCCACAACAACCCAAGTTGTTATATATTCTTCAAGGATCCTCCAAAGAGATTGAGCACTTGTTTTGCTCAACCTCACATCCCCAATATTGCTTGATCCTTTGGCCATTAACCTTGAATTCCCTTCCAGAGCCTTCTTCACACAATTCCACCGTTCCATAAGGATAAACCTTAACCACCAAGAATGGGCCCGACCATCTTTACTTGAGCTTGCCTGGGAATAGTTTCAAATGCAAGTTAAAGAGCAACACTCACTGGCCTTCTTCAAACACCCTTGGTTGAATATGCTTCTTTTTGTTTTCTCCTTGTAAAGTTTGGCATTTTCATAAGAGAATAAGCGCATCTCTTCTAATTCATTTAACTGCAACATTCTCTTTTCTTCGGCAAGTTGCAAATCCATGTTGAGTGTTTAAATAGCCCAATAAGCACGGTGCACAAGTTCCACATGGTTTGCTAATTTTGCTAATTACTTGGCTAGTGGGTTGATGCCACCGGAGATGACTAGCCAACAAAGGAAGAAATTCTTGCATGATGTGAAGTCTTATTTTTGAGAGGAGCCCTTTCTATTTAAGCAATGTTATGATCAAATGATTAGAAGATGTGCTGTTGGACATGAGGTGGAGGGTATGCTATTCCATTGTCATTCATCACCTTGTAGTTGTCATTTTGGGGGAGCATGTACTGCTGCCAAAGTTTTGCAATTTGGGTTCTTTTGACCTTCTCTATTTAAGGAAGCTCATGCTTATGCCACTTGCTGTGATCATTGCCAAAGGGTTGGAAGCATCTCAAGAAGAAATTAAATGCCTCGAACTAATATACATGAAGTTGAATTGTTTGATGTTTGAGGGATTGAATTCATGGGCCCCTTTCCACCCTCATATGGTAATTTGTATATCTTGGTGGTTATTGATTATGTTTCTAAGCGGGTTGAAGCTGCTGCCTATCCTACTAATGATTCCAAGGTGGTCATGAGGTTCTTACACAAGCATATTTTCACTAGATTTGGCACTCCAAGAGCTATCATAAGTGATGGGGGAACCCATTTTGTGAACAAAGTGTTGGCTAGCTTATTGGCTAAATATGACGTGAGGCACAAAGTAGCTACTGCTTACCATCCCCAAACTAATGGGCAAGATGAGTTGTCCAATAGAGAGATAAAAGTGTCCTTGAGAAAGTGGTGAATCTCAACCATAAGGATTGGTCCAACAGGTTAGATGACGCATTGTGTGCCTATATAACATCTTTCAAGACATCATTGGGCATGACACCATATCATTTGGTGTTTGGTAAAGCTTGCCATTCTTCACGCTCCATTCTTGATAAATGGCCAACCACTTGATTTTCTACCCCTTTTCTATCTTGAATCTCAACATCAAACTCTTGAAGCAAAAGCACTTACCGAATCAATATTGGCTTTGCATCCTTCTTGGCAATCAAATACTTTATGGTTGAGTAATAAGTGTAGACAATCACTTTAGTTCCCACAAGATAGGAGCGAAACTTGTCAAAAGCAAAGACAATAGCTATTAGCTCCTTCTCAGTCACAGTGTAATTCAATTGAGCTTCTGTCAAAGTACGGCTGGCATAATAAATAGAGTGAAAGACCTTGTTCCTTCGCTGCCCCATGAAAACCCCAACAACATAATCGCTGGCATCACACATCAACTCAAAGGGCAAGCTCCAATCCGGTGCAATAATGATAGGGCCTGAAATTAATCTCTCTTTCAACTCTTGAAAAGCCTTCAAACATGCTCCATCAAAATGGAATGGCGTATCATTCTCTAAGAGATTGCAAAGTGGTTTGGAAATTTTGGAGAGGTCTTTGATGAACCTTCTGTAGAAACAGACATGTCCAAGAAAGCTCCTAATGTTCTTCACTGAATTAGGAGGTGGTAGCTTTTCAATAACTTCCATTCTTGCTTTATCAACTTCAATCCCTTGCTTTGATACCTTATGCCCCAAAACAATACATTCCTTAACCATAAAGTGACATTTTTCCCAGTTAAGGACTAGGTTTGTCTCTTCACATCTCTTCAACACTTTGGACAAGTTACTCAAACAATCATCATAAGAATCCCCAAAGACTGAGAAGTCATCCATGAACACTTCTAGAAATTGCTCAACCATATCAGTAAAGATAGCCATCATACATCGCTGAAACATACCAAGAACATTACACAAGCCAAAGGGCATTCTCCTAAATGCAAAAGTACCATAGGGGCAAGTTAATGTAATCTTGTGTTGATCTTCTAGAGCCACTGCTATCTGATTGTAACCAGAGTATCCATCCAGGAAACAATAGTACTCTCTCCCAGCAAGTCTGTCTAGCATTTGATCAATGAAAGGAAGAAGGAAATGATCCTTCCTAGTGGCCTGGTTTAGCTTCCTGTAGTCCATGTAAATTCTTCATCTAGTCACAGTTCTAGTAGGAATCCACTCATTGTCTTCGTTTCTCACCACCGTGATCCCACCCTTCTTAGGCACACACTTGATGATTTCTTTCTTCACTACTTCCTTCATGATAGGATTTAGCCTCCTTTGCCCCTCAATGATACCTTTTTCATTGTCTTCAAGCAAGATCTTATGCATACACAAAGAATGACTAATACCTTGAATATTTGTAATAGTCCACCCAATGGCCTTCTTGAACTTTCTCAACACCTCAAGCAACTTTTCTTCTTGTTCATGATTCAACTTTGCTGAGATAATGACAGGTAAAGTGGATGATGGACCCAAGTAGGCATATCGAAAATTTGATGGCAAGACTTTCAACTCCAACTCAGGCGGCTCCTCAATTGATGGCTTAGGAGCCTTAAACTCCCTAGATGACATCTCCAATGAATCAAATCGGGCTCTTGTTCTTATCCCTTGAGAATTTTCCTCCAACCAAGCTAGATACTCCTCTGTATCTTTGTCATTTTGAGAATCAAACAACAATAACCTTTCTAATGGATCACCAACCCTCCCATTCTCAAACTCCTTTGATGTCGAAGTATCTACCACTAAAACAACAGAGCACTCCTCAACCTCGTCAGGAAACTTTATAGCTTTAAGGAATTAAAGGTCACCTTTTCATCTTGGACACTCATAGTAAGCTCACCCTTCTGCACATCTATCAAAGTTCTTTTGGTTGCAAGAAATGGCCTCCCCAAGATTATAGGTACCTCTCTATCCACCTCATAATCTAGCACAACAAAATTAGTAGGGAATATGAATTTGTCTACCCTCACCAACACTTCTTCAATCTTCCTATCTGGATGAGCAAGAGATCTATCTGTAAGTTGAAGAGTAACTGTAGTAGGCCTGACTTCTCTAATCCCTAATTGTTTGAAAACAGACATTGGCATCAAATTAATTCTTGCGCCTAAATCACATAATGCCATCCCACAATAAATGTTTGCAATGGTACATGGAATAGTGAAACTCCCAGGATCCTTCAACTTTGGAGGCAACTTGTCTTGCGTAAAGGCACTACACTCCTTGGTTAGAGCCATAATTTCAAACTCACCCAACCTTCTTTTCCTTGTAAGAACATATTTCATGAACTTCACATAATTAGACATTTGCTCAAGTGCCTCCAGAAGTGGTATGTTGATATGCAGCTGCTTCAATATGTCTAGGAACTTCTTAAATTGAGAATCCAACCTTTGCTTCTGAAAACATTGAGGAAATAGAGGTGGCTCCTTTGAAATTGTACTTTATGGTTGACAATGTTGCGGCATCCCTGCAACATTCTGAACAGAGGAAGATTTTTGTGCACTAGGAAGTTCAACATCTTTTTGGATTTCCTCATTTATTTGGATTGAAGAGGGCTCACCCTCATGCCCAGAATTTGTCTTTTCCTTCTCCAACTCTTTCCCACCCCTTAAAGTGACGGCTTTACAATGTTCCTTGCCCACATTTCTTGGATTCTCGATATCACTTGGCAATGTACCATGGAGTTTATTTCTAAGCTCATTAGTTAGTTGCCCAACTTGGTTTTATCAGTTCCTCAATGATGTCGCTTGGCTTTGAATCATGACTTCATTCTTCACTATATATTCCTTCAACATGTTCTCAAGAGAGCTAGATTGCATTGCTTGTTGTTGTGGCCTTTGTTGTGGTGCTTGTGGGGGGTAACCCGGTGGAAAATTTGGTCTTGGAGGCATAGAAGAATTTCTAGGGCCAGATCCTTGATTACTCCATGAAAAATTGGGATGCTGCCTCCATGATGGGTTGTAGGAATTAGAATAAGGACCATTCCTATTTTGATTCCCCATGTAACACACAACTGCTGGATTGGAAGGACAGTTGTCAAAAGTATGACCCTCACCACAATACAAACAAGAAATGCTCTCCATTTGCCCCATTTGTGTCCCCAAAGGCTGCCCCATTTGTGTCCCCAAAGTCTGCCCCATTGATTGATTCACATCCCCATATTCATTGTCTTGAGCATACTAGAAGTAGAGGAAACTTGGGATGCCAAAGAAGTGATGGCATCTACTTTATGAATACCAACCACCTTTCTACCTGTAGATGATCTAGAAGTGGGCAACTGATAGTTGCTGTTTGATATTCTCTCAAGGATTTCATATGCCTCATTATAGGACTTAGCAAGAAGAGCCCTGTTCATTGAAGCATTAACCACCATTCTAGTATAAGCGTTGAGACCGTTATAGAAGGTCTCCATCTGGATGCAAAGTGGAATGCCATGGTGAGGGAATTTGCACAACAACTCTTAAACCGCTCCCATGCCTCATATAAAGATTCTTTATCAAGTTGCTGAAATGAAGTAATCTCATTGCAGAGCTTGGAATTTTTAGTGGGAGGAAAATACTTCATCAAAAACCGCTCAACCAACTCTTGCCAAGTAGTCACAGAATCAGATGGCAAAGAATTCAACCAAGCTCTCGCTCTGTCTCTCAAGGAGTATGTGTTGTACCTTAATTTTAGCACGAGTTCATTCACTCAGCCCGGGTACAGCTGGCGAATAAATACACAGAGAAATAACCAAGGGAATGATATCTTCTTATTATCCACGTGGACAACACCAGTTTCATGTGATCGCGCGTGGAGTTAGGCGTCCTGGGCTTAACCCGAGCTACGAACACGAAGGCTGCTGAAACACGAGCTTGGAGGAGATATCCAGCTTGTGGTAGTTCTAGTAATTTTCATATCCGCGGATCCCCAGAGATTCGGGATCCCTTTATACTTATATTTATGACCAAGCTGTCATATTTAATATCCTAGATATTAGGAATACATGTACCTTGTGATCATATCATATCCCAATATAAATGGGAATTAGTTGTATTAAATGTAATAATTATGTAAATGTGTGATTGACTCACGTGGTTACCCAATCCTTTCCATGAAATTCCCTTATAAATACTGGGAATATTGGACGGAAAAGGGGCCATTATTCTGTAATATTGAAACTCTGCCAAAATAAAGAGAAACAACAAAAATATAGACTCGTGGACTAGGTGGATTTTAACCACTGAACCACGTAAAAGTTCTGTGTTCTTGAGTGAAATCATTTATTTTTCATTACGGTTTATTAAGAACTAATCTACCTTATTATTTCTCAAGACACTGTTGGCGAAAAAACGCGTCGACAGTTTGGTTCTTTCATTGAGAGTAAAATTAGTGCTTTATCAAAATCCTAGTCGAATCTCATCATGGTGCTCACCCGCTCAATGCACGATAATGAGATAGAACATCCTGGTGGGCAGGAGGTCCATCATACCGCTGTTTCAAACGAGCATGGCTCTGAAGTCCAGCAATGTCTAGGAAATCAACCGGCGGGTCACAGCGACACTGGGAGTTCGGCGTCATTATCACCGAATCCAAACCCAAATTACTTAACTGTCATTGAGATGGAAAATATGCAGTTAAGAAGCTATCTCGCTAAGGCAAATAGGCAAATTGAGGAGGTTTTGCCTCGGTTACCCCCTTTTGCAACCGACGTTAATGCCATAAAGAGGAAAATGGGTCTCACAAGTCCCATAGGAATAATCGATCCAAACCAAGTCGTCTAGTCAGAACTGCCACCCCAAGTTTTGTACCTACAGGGCAAGATCGCCAAAATGCTCAACCTAGTGACCCCCATAGGGGTCATCAGCATGTCAGTCGATCGATTAGAATCGCAACCCCAAGTTCGGTGCCTCCTTCACAAGCACCTATAAATTCCTGTGGCAATCCATGAGGAGGGGCTGGGACAGGCTCACAGAGAAAAAATAATCCAGCAAACCCTCCTACATCACGATCAGATCGTCAGGCTCAGAGAACAAGAAATAATGGGGCAGAACAAAGGCAGGCTAATCTAGTTCGCCCTGATGGGACAAGGATTGCCTCGCCAATAAGGCATCCCCCGTCACTATAAGACATCCAACGCCACCTCATCCTGCACGGAACATTCTAGCTTATGGAGACAGCAGGAGAAATCCTCCACCATCTGCCAATACCTACGTCCCACAGACATGTATTGAAAAT
Source organism: Humulus lupulus (assembly GCF_963169125.1). Lineage (NCBI taxonomy): Eukaryota > Viridiplantae > Streptophyta > Magnoliopsida > Rosales > Cannabaceae > Humulus > Humulus lupulus. Next base: position 163,857,361 of record NC_084797.1, on the reverse strand, counting down.
CCAAATCCTCGACCCTAACCGTGAGATTTAAGCTTCGCAAATGGAAGTTACTGGACCAAAAGTCATCGTAGTGGTAGGTCCGAGGGTGACCTAAGAAATCAGTTGAGTTCAGCATAAAGCCCTCGATACGAGTCCCAACCTGATTTGTGTGATCGCCTGAATTCATAGAGAAGGAGTCCAGCTCGGAATGAAGATGTTAGTTATACTCGACAAGAGAGAGTTCCATCCATAGTACGCGATAATGGGAATGCCCCACCAAACCAAGCTCGAGCTTGGAGGGACAATAACCCATCAAATGCATACGATAGGATGGGAGTTGTTGAACAGCCCCCAGGTAACCTAGGGACCAGAGACCAAACCCTCGAGAGGCTAGCTCTGATGGAAGAGCAAATGAAAAAAAATTTATCTAGAAAAGAAAAAGACGATTGCAACTCAGAGGATGAGTTCGAGCCTTTCGCTCCAAATATTGCAGCGGCCACATATCCGGTAGGCTTCAGAATGCCACACTTGTCAAAATTTGATGGAGATGGAGATCCGTCAGATCACCTCGGAATGTTTAACACCAAGATGATGGCCCACAATGTCAGACTCACTCTAAGGTGTATTTTATTCCCTGCAACTCTAGTCGGGCCAGCCAGGCAGTGGTTTAAGCAGTACAAGAGACATTCCATAAGCTCGTGGAAGAAGTTTCCTTTGAGGTCAAAAAAGCATTTCGAGCTTCACAAGAAGCTTGGGTTGAGGCTGATTCATTGGCCAATGTAAAGTAGAAACCTGGCGAAACGTTGAAGGCAAATCTAATTCAGTTTGCCAATGTTGCTGCACGAGCTAGGGATGCTGATGACAGCTACAAGCTCATGGCACTGAGGACAAGAATCCTCGTTGGGGGTGACCTGTGGCAAGAAATTCAAAGGAAAGGAGTTAAGAGTGTGGACGAATTCTTGGCTAAAGCTCAAGAGTGGATTAACCTAGAGGAGGTGCGAGCTTCTGTCGCAAGAACCAACTAGATCCCCGTCCAACCCATTGGAGCGGTAATGGATGTTGCAGCTACGGCTCAAACTGTTACCCAGAATAACCAAGGGGGAAATAAAAAGAGGAAGGGAAATGGCGAGGGCGACTAGAGCGGGACAAAGAAAAATATGTCTGGGGAGAGATTCAAGCCTGTTTATGCCACTTACACCGACCTAACGGATACGAGGGATCACATCTTCCTGGAAAATTCTACTCGCCTTCCATGGAAGAAGCTAGAGCCGTTGAAGAACCAGAGGGCAAAGAGAGATCCTTCAAAGTTCTGTCAATTCCATAATGATATTGGCCATAACACTGATGACTTTCGACAGCTGAAGGATGAGATCGAAACTCTCATTAGAGCGGGACCTTTGGCCCAGTACGCCCGAAATCGAGTGGTCCCTAATCAGCCCGCTAGACCAAACCCTCCGTTAGTCCCCGATGCTCCATTAAGTCAAACTGGAGCTCAAGTGAATTAGGATGATCCTCCTCCGATAATAGGGGGAGATATAGCCACCATTTTGGGAGGACCTCATTTGACAGGCACGAGCAGAGGGGCCCAGAAGAGGTACATTAACGAACTGAAATCCCATAACGGAGTGAATTTCATTTCGGAATAGGGATTGTCAAAACAACAACGATTGGATAAACAACCAATCATTTTTACAGAGGAGGATGCTAGCCACGTCCAATCCCACATAACGATCCCTTGGTCATAACCGTTTAACTCATCAACCGGAGGGTCCGGAGGACACTAGTAGATAATGGGAGTTCTGTGAATCTACTTTTTAGGTCCACCTTAGAAAAAATGGGGTTGTCCGTAGCAGAATTGAAATCAACCTCAATGTCTTTGTACGGGTTTTCTGGTGAAGGGTCAGCAACCATTGGGACGATCGAATTAGTTGTAACATTGGGAGAAGGTTCACGAATTGTCTCCAAGTTACTTGAGTTCATGGTAATCGACTATCTAGCTCCATACAATGCAATTTTGGGTCGACATGCGTTGATGGCATTTGAAGCCATAATCTCTATCCGCCACTTAGCAATAAAATTCCCCTCAGATGCGGGAATATGCACCGTCAGAAGTGATCAGCTCGCTGCCAGAGAATGCTATAGCATTTCTATGAAGGGAAAATCACAACCTGGGCAACAAGCTATGGTCGTAAATGACAGAGGCAAGGAGTCCCGGGAAGTAGAAGTTACTTGTGGGATGGAAGAACCTCAGCAAAAAGAGGACAATAACGACGCCCAACGCGATGACATTGACCCACGGATAGGCGAAGATAGGTTAGAACTCCAGGCTATAGAGGAGCTCGAGGTGGTAAACATTGACCCAAATGAAGCTTCAAGAGTCGTAAAGATTGGGAAGAATCTTAATGATAAAAGGAAGAAGGAGTTGGTCAATTTATTACAAGAGAATCTGGATGTTTTCGCCTGGTCACATGAAGACATGGTGGGAATAACCCCAGTGTAATCATGCACACTTTAAATTTGGACAAGAATGTGCCTGCAAAATCCCAAAAACACAGTCAGAGCTGAAGCTCTTGAGGAAGAAGTAGCTCGACTATTAAAGTGCGAGTTTATTCGTGAAGCAAAATACCCGATCTGGGTCGCCAATCCCGTGCTGGTCCCAAAGCCAAACGAGAAAAGGAGGACTTGCATCTACTTCTCTGACTTGAACAAAGCTTGTCCCAATGATTGCTTTCCACTACCAAGGATTGATCAGTTGGTAGAAGCCACGGCAGGTCACGAGCTCATGTTCTTCATGGATGCATATTCTGGATATAACCAGATCGCGATGAATCCTGCGGACCAGGAACATACTAGCTTCATGACCCCAAATAACGTATATTGTTATAAATTCATGCCCTTCGGGCTGAAGAATGCCGGAGCTACATATCAACGCTTAGTCAAAAAAATGTTCGCTAATCAGATCGGGAGAAGTATGGAAGTGCATGTCGATGATATGCTTGTCAAGTTAAAGACTGTCGATAACCATGTATCCGATCTAGAAGAATGTCTTGGAGTCTTAAGGAGGTATGACATGAAGCTGAATCCTTAAAAGTGCACGTTCGGAGTGGCATCTGGGAAATTTCTGGGTTTCATAGTCAACACGAGGGGAATAGAGGAAAATCCCGAGAAAATCAGGTTGTTGTTAGAAATGCCCTCGCCCAGGCCGCATAAAGAAGTTCAAAGCCTGACTGGAAAGGTGACAACTTTAAATCTTTTTATTTCAAAATATACTGACAAGTGCCTGCCATTTTACAACTTGCTCAGGGGAAACAAAAAAATTTGAGTGGACTGAGGAGTGCGAACATGCATTACTTGACCTAAAAACACACCTGGCCAAGCCCCAGTGTTATCTAAGCCTATGTCTGGAGAACCTCTGTTCCTTTATTTGGTCGTGACGGAAAATGCAGTCAGTACCGTGTTAGTCTAAGAAGAAGACCATGCTGAAAAACCAGTATATTATATAAGCAAGAGACTTCTCGAAGTTGAGTCACAATACCCACCATATGGCTCGCAGTCTCATAAATGATACCCAAAAAGGCTTTAGGGATTTTCTCCAAATCCTGGGGATCTACTGGTATTCAGATGGTGGGTGCTGGAGGCATGAAGCGAGGCGGAGGAGGAGGAAGTCACTCGGTAGTGACCGTAGCTGTCGGAGCTGACTCCCGAGTCGAGCTCGTCTCCTTATTTTTGGCAGGGAATTTTGAGGTGTTTCCCGCTGTAGGGGGGTCTTCTTCGTAATCCTGGGCCTCTTCACAATGGACTTGAGCCGACCTTCCTAGCTTGGAAAGCAGTTCGGAGGTCAGGAGCTCCGGGTTGTTCCATCTCTTCATCTGAAGAGAACAAAAAGGAATTAGTTCACAAATAAAGTTGTTAGAAATGCATATAAAGAAAGAAAATAAACAAAGATCCTACCCTGTGGGCTGGGGGAGGAGTCTATTATCATGACCTCCGACCTTAGAACTAATGGAGGAGAGGGGGATTGTACAACTATTATTTCTGGGATCCTAAGGGGTTCAGATTCAGGTCCTTCCTCAGGGCTGGATTCCTCTACATACTGTCTAAATCCAAGGGCAAATGCACCCTGGAGCAGAGAAGTCTAGGTCCTACAGTTGGTCCCATACTCTTCAAAAATGGCGGATCTAAAGTTTAAAGTGTTATCTACTACGACTGTACCCTTAGAATAACTATTGTCATGGCGTACCGCTAGGTGGTTTACGCACTAGAGTAGGGTTATGTTTGATCTGGGTTATAAGGATGGTGGTGGATGAGCTGATTTGGATTAAAATGAACTAACCTAAAATCGGCAACAACCCTATCTAAGTCCCTAAAGGGGTATGGGTTACCTTGGCCAGAGGGTCCGACTGCTGCCCCTGCCACAACTCACTCTAGGTCAAGTTCCCAGACAGCCTCGGGAGCTTGCCTTTTTCGTACTAGAGGCACCTCGTCCTCTTCATCCTCTTCGTCCTCAATGGCTGGCAAGGCCTCTTAAGAGGACGGGAGCTCGGGGATCCTCGGAAGGATAGCTCAGGTTCTCAAGGATAGTGTTTGTCCTTTGCCAATCAGTTGTCAGGCTAGGATCGTGACTTCATTCATGACCTGGCGGTAGTCCTTCTCATGGGGGCGGGGGCGAAGCCTAGATAGCTTCTCATATTGACCCCGAGGGTCACGGACTTTCCTATCCTCGCAAATATGGTTGCACAAGAAACAAATTTAGTTAAGACAAAAAACATATATCTTAAGAGGATTAGAAAGTCACAAGCTGAATTCGCAAGGACAGAATACTTATGAGGTCGGTTGAAGTAGCGGTGTTCGCAGTTCCAGAATCCATTCGACATGAAGAACAAGTCTTTGTAGTCGTTTGGATGACTGGGAAGCTCAATGACTGAGGCCGAGTTAGGGAATTGTGTGAGGTAGTAGAATTTGTCACCACATCCTTTCTGGTCGGGGCTTTCCTTGAGGCAGAAGAAATAAAGAATGTCTGCCGAAGTGGGGACCTCCCACTCATGTTTCAGGAACAAATATTTCAACCACGCCAAAAGTCTATACGAATTTGGGGGGAACTGAAATGGAGCCAACTTCACGTAATTTAAAAAATTTGCGAAGTACTGGTCCAGGGGGAGGAAGGCCCCAGCCTTCAGATGTTCATTACTCCAAGCTGCGAAGTCATCTTGGAGAAGGGAGCAGCTCCGCTCCCCTTCGAACGCAGGTCAGACTAAGAGAGTTCCGGTTCTGACCTCTATGTTGTGGCTCAACATAATTTTGTTCACCCTCCCTGAGTCATGATCTTGGAAATGATACGCTCAGCCTCGAAGTATGCATTGGGATCGACCACGATCTCCTTCTCCACCACTGGACTGAAGTGCGGGATGGGAGATTCAGGGGCGATTTATTTCCCCTTGTTATTCTATTGGGAGGATGAGCTTAAGGCATTCTTCTTTGAGGCGTTCTTCTTTTGGGGAGCCAACAGATCACCTAATGACAGAACGACCTAATTAGTAGGGGACCTAAGATGATCTAAAACTGTGACGCGAGAGTACAAAGTGGGAAATGATTTACTTTTGTTATACGAGCTAAGGTTAGCCTCAGCCCCATCTCATGATGCCATGCGATGTTCTAGGCTACGCACCTCGGTTTCCTAATAGACCCCTGATATTTAGGGATTCATGTGTCAAAATGTAAGACCACTACTTTCCTTGGGAGGCGGTTTAGTGCAAAACCACCCAAGAAACATAACCTCTAAGCTATCTGGTTCTAAACCTAAAAACCCTTCATTTACTTTATCCCCAAATGGGTATTCTTTAAATTATTTCACCATTAAGATTACCCAGATTTACCTAGATTTACTTAGAAATTTCCCAGTTTTATGAATGTCTTATTTCTAAAACATTTTTGGATTCACCCGCCGAACCTAAGTCAAGACCTATTCTCTGCGAACATTTAGAAGTAGCCTAACAGTAACTATAATGAATCTTGTGGATGAATGTGGTGAAGAACATAAATTCCATTGAAAAAAAAGAGGAGAAAACTTTTCAAACCAACAAATGAGATACTTATAGTGTGTTCTTCGACGGTAAGATGTAGACTCGGCGATAGGAAGCTCCTGGAAAGCTTCTGAGTGACTGGGTATGATGAATTATTTTTGGGAAAGAAGAAAGGCTTGGAAGTGTCGAAAAGGAAATTTTTTAAATGAAAGGTGGTGAAGTTTCAACTCTTGCCATCCTTTTTATACGTAAATTGTGTAGATTAATTTGGGCCATCCAATTGGGTTAGTTCAAGATCCAAGGGTCAAGGTTAATTAGACCAAACGACGGAAAAAAAATGAGAAGACAATTATTGTAGTCCTCGAAACCCGGACAGACGCCAATCGCGGTACACCACGTTTCCAGTACTTGAGTAGTAGGCAGGCATGGTTTTGTGTAACGGAAGTCTAAAACCCCCTACTGTGTAGGTCAAAAAGTGACGACGTCATACACGAGCAAGAGCTTGGGGGGAAAATGTTGTACCCTAATTTTAGCCCAAGTTCATTCACTCAGATTGGGAACAGCTGGCGAATAAATACACAGAGAAATAACCAAGGGAATGATATCTGCTTATTATCCACGTGGACAACATCAATTTCATGTGGTCGCGCATGGAGTTAAGCGTCCTGGGTTTAACTTGAGCTACGGACACGAAGGCCGTTGAAGCACGAGCTTAGAGGAGATATCCAGCTCATGGAAGTTCTAGTATATTGCATATCCGCAGATCCCCAGAGATTCGGGATCCCTTTATACGTATATTTATGACCAAGTTGTCATATTTAATATCTCAGATATTAGGAATACATTTACCTTGTGATCAGATCATATCCCAATATAAATGGGAATTATTTGTAGTAAATGTAATTATTATGTAAATGTGTGATTGACTCACGCGGTTACCCAAACATGTCCATGAAATTCCCTTATAAATACTGGGAATATTGGGCGGAAAAGGGACAATTATTCTGTAATACTGAAACTCTGCCAAAATAGAGAGATAAACAGCAATAATATAGACTCGTGGACTAGGTGGATTTTAACCACTGAACCACGTAAAAGTTCTGTGTTCTTGAGTGAAATCATTATTTTTCATTACGGTTTATTAAGAACTATTCTACCTTATTATTTCTTAAGACATTGTTGGCAAAAAACCGCATCAACAGTATGGGAACAACTTCAGTCTCAAGGCATCCTCTATTATTGCAGGCAGCTTGAAAGAGTCACTCACTTCATTGAACAAGCGAAGATGAAGGTGAAGATCCTCTGTTGGCATCCCACTGAACTGGCCCACAATTTGAAGCATCTGGAACATGATTGGCTTCAATTCAAACTATGCGGCCTGAATTTCTGGTCTAACGATGCCCGGATCGAGCTCATTGAAGAGGGGGAGAGCAAATTGCCTAATAACACGATCTCTGTCGTCAGCCACAATAACTGCATTTTGCCCATTATTGGCAGCTACGACCCCTTGAGCTACTCCTTCTTGAGCAGCTCCTGCTAGATTTGTCGTCCTTTGAACGGCTCCCTGTTGAGCCCCTTGCTCAACATCCATCACTACTACTTCCCTTTTTGATTTTTATTTCTTTCGCCTTCTTCTAAATGTTCGTTCGATTTCTAGATCAATGGGAAGTAGTTCAGGGTCTTGATTCTCCTTCATAGACTATGTAAACCTGGATTTTTCACGAGAATCACCCAAGTTAGCACAAAAGAAAATTTAAACCAAATTGCAAGATAATTAACTTTACAATAATTTACTTTAAGAAATCCCTGACAACGGCGGCAAAAATTTGTTGTGATTTTTATTTTAGTATATGCAAGTGTACATAATCGTCTAACAAGTAATACAAAAGTAAGTAATTTTATCGTCTCCTAAAGGATTTCTTTAAGATAAATATTATTAAAATCAACTCTACAATTTGGGTTGCAAACACTTTGAATCGATGCGAGTAATTAAGAATGTGCAAATTAATTTTAAAAAATAAAATGGAAATAATTAAACTAAATCAATGAGTAATTCTTTTTCAAATGAATGATGGAAATAGATAGGAATACAAATTCCCCCTAATTTGTAGTTTTACCCCTAATGCTACAGCAAAGTTCTCTTATAACTAGGATTTTCAATTCAATGCTCATGCCATTTTTCCAAATGCTCATGTTAAAGTTCTATTAATTAAATTCACATATTCCTATACTAAATTTAATTTTAAGGACATAATTTTAAGTATCAATCCTTCAAATTTGCATGGTGAATAAAATATCCCTAAATTATCCATTAATCAACAACATATTATCAACATGCATCAACTAAGCCTATCCACTAATTTAAAACCTTCCGGAATTCAAATTAGCTTGTAACCCACTCAAGTTGATCAATCTCAAGCAAGAATTAACAATAAATATAGCTTAATTGAACAAGAGTAACTTAGCATAAAATTTAAAATAAACAATTTGGGGTTTCACTACAAATTAGGGTTCATCAATATCCTATCTTTAAAAGGTTAGTTCATACTCAAAATAAAAAAAGAACCATAAACATCCACCATATTGTTCTATTAGCTCAAAACTTAGAGAAATAATGAAAAATTAAAATAGAAGAAAGAGAGAGATTCTAGCCCCCAATGGTGGAAAGTTTCTTCTCCTCCTCCTCTATTCTTGTTTCTCATCTCTTCTCTTCTCCATGTTTTCCCCTTCTTTTCTTGGTGTTTTTCAGCTAAAAAATGCAAAAAAAAAGAAGGTCTCTAATGGTGTTGGGTGGCTGGGTCTTTGTTGAAGATGATCCCTCTCTCTCTAGGGTTCTAAAAAATGGGTATAAACCCTTTTCTTTTTCTTCTACACGTGGGGACCACCCTCTTCTCCAAAAATATCAACTCCTTTCCACCTCATTCTCCCACTATTCGAGTCACTCCACCTTATTTCATCACTTGCCAAGTGTGCAAACTTTTATGTTGCTAGCTATACACACTTTGCTGCAGCAAAGTTGACTGATGTTACAACAAAGTGCCAGAATTTCAGCTCCAAGATAATTTCTTTGCACATTTTCACTAAGCTTTCCAATCATCCTTTATTTTTGCCTTCAAAATAGATACCACATTTTTTAGAACATAATCCCATTATTTTCCTACAAGATTTATCATTATTTAAAACAAAATACACAAACAAAATTAAAAGACGAAATGACTAAAACCACACAATAACAACATAAACACTCTATTTCACTTAAATTTTTAAGTTCAAAAGCTCAGTTAATAATTATAAAATATAGAGTTATCAACTTCTACCACCAAAGGGTGACTATGCGGATGATGTACGTGACTTGTGTCTTCCTCACCGAATGTGATTGGTTCACACTCGTAGCGAGACTGTTTGGGAGTACGCTCTTGGACAGCCAGTACATCTTCCTCCTGCTCATGCCTAAGGGAACGAGCGTATCTTTCTCGAGCTTTGCCAGAGTTTTCCGCCAAATGCAGCTCGCCGAGATCATATCTAGTCGACCAACAACTGGTGGTGGTAGGAGAGGCTGATTGCTCTGATAATGCTGAGACTGTTGTTGGGGAGACTGTTGAGGATGCTGGTCGGCAGTCGGTCGTACATACCTCTTCAAATGGGCATTGTTTTGTCGAATGATGAATTGTATCTCCTCCTTTAGGTTGTTACATTCATTGGTTTCATGACCATAGTCATTGTGAAACTGGCAGAACTTGGTCATATCCCGTTTATTAACATCTTTTCTCATTGGTGGAGGTCTTCTGTACAGTACGACAGCCCGTGTGGCATTGAAAATGCTTGCTCGGGTCTCTAACAGGATGGAGTAAGTAGTAAATTTAGGAACATATTCTTGTGGCTTGGGCTGCTCCGCGTTCTTAGGATTCTTATTGTCATTCTGGTTACCGCTACTTCCAGCCCCATTACTGTGTTTGCCATTCTTAGCCCCGTTCTTTCCTCCCTCTGCAAGGTTAGTGGTATTCCCAACATCTGTTTTCCCCTGCTCAACAACTGTATGAGTTGGATTATCCACCTTCTGCTTGGCCTCCTCAAGCTTGATGAATTCCTCTACCCGATCAAGGAACTCCTGGGTGGTACCTGCAGACTTCCTTTTCAAACTGCTCCAGAACAGGCTCTTTACCATAACTCCCGAATTAATGGCTATTAATTTACTGTCATCACTAAGGGATTTCACTCTAGTGGCTTCCCGCATAAAATGTTGAATGTAGTCCTTCAAAGGCTCGTTATCTCTTTGTTTTATGTCCACCAGGTCATTCGGCTCGGCGGGAAGGGCCATCGCTGAGGAGATTGGGAATAGAATGTGTGTACAAATCCACCCCATGATGTAATCGACCCTGGCTGTAGTTGGAAGAACCATTACTGGGCGATTTCTGACAAGAGTGGCCGGGATGATCCTGCACCTGGCATCATCCCGAACTCCCTGTAAATCAGTCTGTAGTTCAAAGTTGTGAACATGAGATACTGGGTCCTCCAGTCCAATGTACATCTTCCATGTCGACATTTTGAAGTTGACAGGTATGGGCAGCTGATTAATACAGTATGAAAATGGGAACCTCTCTGCCTCTCCATTTCAATATCTGTTAAATTGGGGGTTGTCAAGTCCCTTACCAGTCGGGTTAACAGATCCAGCTGGGCTTGGATGTTAGGGTCTGCAGCTGCCTGGGGTTGTGCTGCATTTCTGACCTCATCCATTCTCGGGTCTTGAACAGGCTTAGGCGGAGCTATGTTGTTCGAATCTCGATTTTCCCTGCTGCGATTAAGAGCATCTCGGAGGTCTTCACCTCCCATGGGTCCCATTTGATGGAAAACATAGTTTGGCTGAGGCATGCACCCAAAATTCTAACTGTCTGCTCGGCCTGGTACTGGAGGTACTCCCTAAAACCCTCCACCTCGTGGTGGTTGGTTGTTTGGGATATCCTGCCCTTGTGGGACAAACGATCCTTCGGGATGGTTACCTCCCTGACCTTGATTATTCTATTGGATTGCTGCCTCATCATGGTCATACCCATCAACATAATGGGGTCTGTATGCACTACTAACTTCCGGCTCATCTCTTCGGGATCTTGATCGGTATTCTTGATGTTTTTTGTACCGATTAGGTTGCTGCTGGTAGTTTTGGGGTTGACCACTCCTATTCGGTGCTGGAGCTCGGGGCTTGTCATCCCGTCCTGCAGCACCAGGATTCCTGTTATGACCACTACCCTGAGATCTTGGCAGAAAATTTCTAGCTTGGTCCTGTCCCATGCCGCGCCTTGGCATGACCTGTTCATCAGCTGGTAAGGGTCGCCTATTGTTGTTGGCTTGAGTGCCCCGACCAGACTTGTGACTCCTGTTCGGACCCTGATTCCCATTATGAGGTTGAGCCTCTGGCCCATGCATGATACCTTCACTGAAACCAAAAACAGGAGGATGTTGTTGGTTTTTGGCAGTAGTTCCAGTTGCAGTTCCCATACCTTGGGTTTGCTTGTAATGCCCCAAATTCCCTAATAAGGTTTAGGACCTTGATTAGGAGGCCGGGAGAGCCATAATTGCTTTATTATGCTATTTAATGATAATATGCATGTTTAGGGGTATTAAATATGCATGTGAACCCATTTGTGATTAATTGGGTGATTTTTATATTTTGGCCATTTCGGGCATTTTTGGCATATATGTGAAATAGGCGTGGTGCTTTGTTACTTTATTTGATTATGCCAGTGTTACCCAGCACAAGACGATCCTAGGAGGTAAGCTAGTGGGAAATTCACAACGGGATTTAAGCTTGACTTGGAGTAAGTCAAGGGGTATTTAGAGCATTACCGAGTTATTGGGTAATGGGAATTAATATTTGGTGATAAATTGGGAGTTAGTAAGATCAGGGGGAAATTCTCGAAGTTTTGACTATAATGTCCCCGGGGGTGTTTTCGGGACCCCGAGCATTAGGTTTTATTGGAAGCTACTTAAGCTTGAAGTAACCTTTTAAGAAAATAAAAAGAGCGTTCTGTACATTCTCTCTTCCTAAAAGTTTCCTTTTCGTCTCCCGATCGCGTTTTTAAAGATAACTTGAGTTCCAGGACTCAGAATCAAGCGAGGATCGAGGCATATCAATCCTAAGGAGAATTAGAAGATTATTAGCCAGAGGATTTATTTGGAAACAACTCAATCGGAGGTAATTCAAGTTTAAGTTTTAAGTTTTTAAGCTTGAATTGGATATTGTGAATCGTTGAGTTTTTAGTTCGTTTGAGCCTTGGGTTTTGGACCATTGGGGAGTTTGGGAACTTTGATTTGATGATTTGGGAATGTTTAGACATGTTTTTGGGAGGTTTTAAAAGGTTAAAAGCGAAGGAAAATGGCTGCCCCGAAGTTGGGCCGCGGCCCTGTTCTTGGGCGCCGCGGCCCTTGCTTGATGAAGCTGGTGCAGGAATTTGTTCCTGCTGGGTGCCGCGACCCTATGCATTGGGTGTCGTGGCCCTTGCTTCAGGTTGTGATGGGGGCCGCGACTCAAGGTTCCAGGGTCGCGGCTCAGGCAGGCTTTTGAGCCCGTTTGCGTGTTTTGACCCCGGGAACATGGTTTTAGGCCTCGGGATCGTTTCTACTACCCGGATTATTGAGGATTGATGTCTTGGGGGCTAAGTTTTAGTTCAAGGATTGGTTTTAGAACTTGAACTCATTGGGTCACCATTTGTGGTTGTGACTAGGTTTTCACTAGAGGCTTGGAATCAGGATCGTGCTTGTGGCTCATTTGTTGGTAACCTGTGCTTGGACCGAAGGTAAGAAAACTGCACCCCAAATGTGACATGCATGGTTATGTTTGATGCATGTTGGATGTTTAAATGTAAACATTGATAGCATATTTAATGCTTAGCAATCTTGCTCATTTGCATATGATTATCACTGAGGCATGCTGGATGACTAAGTGTGATGCATGTGATGCACGAGAAACATGTGATTAGGGCATGCCATGGATGATGGATATGAGATTGGTCAGAGCTTGAGTCTCTGTGTTTGTGCATGATCATTATTATCATCACAATTGTTAAGTAAGCATGCTGAATGCCCATCTTTGGATGTTTGACATATGATATATGTTTGGTAGCAGTGCTTACTTGTGCATGGTACTGACTCATTAGTCAGAATTGGCAAAGGTGTTAGTATCAACTATGAAGCTGTGACTCATTAGTCAGGTTCGGCAGTGGTACTGGGCACTGGTCACATTGCGCTGACTCATTAGTCAGGACGGCCTTAGCGTGTTCCACACAAGCCAACAAAGATTAGATCTAATCGACAATCTACATTAGATGACTCAAAGAGCATTAGTGCCGGACCGACCTCAATTTCGATGAATATTATAAGCGCTTGTGTGGCTAACCCATCAGTCACTCATTTGTTAAAATAGAGACTTACCCATCAGTCTCTCATTTGTTGAAGGCTAGTGGCTTACCCAGCAGCCACTCTTCCATTTGAATTAGTGACTTGCTTGTCAGTCACTCAGTATGGTTTAACAGGACCTCAAAGTGATATTCACTCATTTGATTGGAGCTATGAGCTCTGTATGATCATTTTGATCATCATATGCATGGCTTTGGGTGCTGAGCCCCATAGTGACTTGGTTGTTGGTCACTCAACATGGTTTACCAGAACCTCAAGTGTTGAGACACTCATCTGATTAGGATTGACTTGATAGTCATCCAATCAGAAGGGCATGATTTCTTATCCTGGATACCCCAGCATTGGTTGAATTCATTTGCATGCTTGAATAAAGCTATGTTTGCTAGGCATGCCAGATATGATTTGATATCACGATATGACTATTCATGAGCATATGAGTTTTCTTGCTGGGCTTCGGCTCACGGGTGCTTTGTGGTGCAAGTAAAGGCAAAAGGAAGCTGGACCATTCTTGAGTTGGAGAGCTTAGGTGATGACATGTACATTTGTAGCTGCTCGACCAATACTTGGGCGAGGTTTGAAAGAGGAACTAGGGTTAAACCCTCTTTTGCCGCTTAGAACGGCCTGTTGTAAATATTTTCTCGTAATAGACCTTTAAATTATATTTTTGGGATCCCAATGTATATAGTAAACGTTCTAATGAAACGTTATATCTTAACCAAAAATTTTAATCCCTAAACCGCTAATCATACTTAGTTACATGTTTATCGCCAAACGACTCGATTAGCAAGTTTAGCACTGTTTGCAATGTGCACTGTAGCGGTCCCTGGAGTTGGGGCGTTACATTGCTGTTGTTGCATATAATTGCATATAGATTTAGAAGCCTCTCTAGTCCGGCACTCCATGTCCTTTTGATGGGTCTGCACCTCCTGGGCATGTCGGTGCATCCATTCTTGAAAATATTTCCTTTGTTTTTGGAAAGCCTCATTACGGGCCTCTTGCGCAGTGGCTCACCCCTGGTTCATGGTGGCAAGCTGATCTTACATTCGCTCCACGACTTCCCTGATCTGATCAATCTCAGGGTCAAGTCCTTCAATATCTACATGGGGCTCGTGTTGTCCAGGACCTCCAGCTTTGGGTCCTAGGTGGTCGGTACCCCGTGTAGCAATTCCTCTTGACGTTCCTCCAAGGGTGACTCCAGCAGAGGTAGTAGCTCCGCGTCCTGGTGCAGTGGGATCAGCGGTTTGCCCCCCCAACACCAGGTGGATTTCTAGGCAGCAAGTCACTTCACTGCCCATTGAAATTTATCATTGATGGATCTAGGTGAGTGATGGACCCAAAACGGGTATGTTTTAAATATTTATAAATCGCAAGCGCACAAATCGTTCATATAGAATAGTGATCGTGTAAGCAAGGATGTCGAATCTAAAGGAGTTGTCTAAAATAAAAAAGAAAAATATTTTAAACCAAAATTAATAAATTCTAACCTAGCCCCAAAGATTGATGAGACAAGAAAATCAAATAAGAGATAATAATTAAGAAATTTAAGACAATAAATAAAAATAAATTAAAAATAGAAATCAAGATAGTAAAATAAGATTATTAAGGATTAGAATCCACAAAATATAAGTTCAATAATATTTATAAGTACATTGATTCCCAAGTTTTAGTGATAGTTAAAATAAATCAAACTATCATTTTCCAAATAGATTTAGAATTTTAAGCACAAATTACTTCTAAAAATATAAGATTTTTCTTCACTTTTCAAAAAGTTATAATTTTAAAGTATTTAATGTAAATCAACCTAATGAAATAAAAAAATAAATCAATGAACATTATTTATAAGGCAAAACATAATATATTTGTTCTAAGCATGGATGTGTACAATTTAATGACACATCTTACACAAAGAATATTATGTTTTTGCACTAATGAAGAACAAAGTGTAAATATGTGCTAACAATCCAAAATACATGATATTTAAGATGAAAGAAGATATTTGAAGAAGAAAATTCCATAAACTTTGTTGCACAAAATGGAAAATCAACATACAAAATAAATACTATCTAGTTACATATTGTTTCATCATCACCGTAATAATCTTAAAAAGATTAGAAACTCATAACTAGAATAGCAAATACAAACTAAAAATTACAAACATAAATAGGAAAATTTGGAGGAAGAACCCCTAAATTTTTCCTCTAAAAACACATAGAAAATTTACAACAAAGAAGAAGAAGAAAATTGAGAGGTTTTGAAAGTGTAGAACTTGTGGTATGGTAACCTCCTCCCAAAATTAAGCACTCAAATCCCTTATTTATAGCCAAAAATGAGTATTAAAATAATCAATTTAAATGAATTAAATTGTTTAAATTAATTAGATTAATAATAATATGGCAAATAGGGGTAAATTATAGAGTGTAATGATGATGTTTTGGGGTAAAATGTGTAGAAAAGTTTGGGTAAAAAGTGGTATTTTAAGACAAAGGGACAAGGGTACATTGTTGGGCTCAAAATGGGGAAATGACAACCATTTTGGTGGCTGGTGGCATGGATGGAGGCAGGTGGCGTTTGGGCTTGCTGGAGCTTTGGGCCGAATTGGGCATGGGGAGGAGAATGGCTGGAGTGGGCTTCTGAATGGTTGGTGGCGTGGCAACTGGGGAAGGCTGAATGAAGGGATTGGTGGAGTGCTCGGGCTGGCATTTGGAGCAGGAGGCGTGGCCGTAGGTTGATGGCTGTTGCTGAAGGAAGCTGGCATTGATTGCTGGGAGGAGCTCGGCTGGAAGCTTGTTTTGGGAGGCTCGAATGGCTGTGGTTGGGTGGAAAGGGCCAGGCAGGTGGGCCTTTGGGCCTAGATTTTCATAAATGCCACTTTCCTTCTTTTTAAACTTTCTATCATTTATTCCACTTCAAGCAAAAAAAATACAACATATTACATACACAAAATAATATAAATTAAGTCATGATAAAATATTTTCAATTATAAAATAAACCATATTAATTCTTCGAAAATATTAATTACAACTTAATTTAATTTAACATTTAGTTTTAATAAAACACTCATTTTTTTTACTTCCCTAAACACAATAACTTAAATAATTAACTACAATATTTTATAACAAAATAACTATAAAAACACACAAAAATCTATAAAATTAAAATAAGCCTAATAAATTCAAAATTACTTAAAAACTTAATAAATCAATTAAAAACTCAAGAATTAAGCAACAATTACCACATAAAAAGTGGTAAAATAACTCTATTTTGTAGAGTTATAAGTGAGAGACTTTAGCCTCAGGCTCTAGAGGCTCTTGGCTTGACCTTCTGGTTGAGACTACCATCCTTGCCGCAATAGAATCCGAATGTGATTGTCTTAGGCTCTCAATTAAAGCACTAAAATGTTAACTGGTTTTTTTAGCCAAATGACGCGGAGTCAAATAATTTATTAGAGAGCTTTCAATTAGACAATCAACCCACCATAAATGAGCCAAGAACCTGATAATAATGAGCAATAAATAATAAAGAACACCAGGATTTATAGAGGTTCGACCGTAAGAATTGGTAACGACCTACTTCCTCTTAGATTTGTATTGATCTTAAGGGTTTACACAAGATAACCAGTGAATACATGTAGATTTCTAAGTGTAAATAACAATACAGAATGGCAGAATCGCTGCTATGTACCAGGCCAGGCTACTCGGTATGTTTTTAATACTGGTCGGTAGGCAATTTCTCTAAACCCCTCACTATGGTGGAGAGTTTGTAATTATATTGCTTCTGTCGCCCAAGAGTTGCACCTGAGCGTAACTAATGGGAAATATCCATATATTCTCGTAGGTAGTTATAGTCCTATTCGTTAGGAGGTTTCACCAAGTATTCAGGGCTAGTAGGTGCTCTTTGCGGAGTGATAACAAAGAGTGTAATTACTTTTGTCCGGGCAGGTTTATCTATTTGTCATACCGACCAGCTGCTCTCCTGGCAAGTGTACCGAGTAGTGACCATTACATTGACCAACAAATTTTATGGGGGTCCTGTCAAGCAGCTGAGCTTCTGGAGATAGTATGTCAAGTAGTAATTGATCGTAAGCCCTGCAAGTATACACTGACCAACCTGCCGAGGAGTCTGCCCAACTGACTCCATGTGTCCAATTCTGGTGCCACATCATACATGTATATTTTTGGGATAACATTATAAAATATTATTATTATATTAATATTCAATATAAGATTACATATATAATAATAATATTAATATAAATTCAAATTCAAATGTTATAAAATATCATTATTATAATAATATATAATACAAGACTACATATTTAATAATTATATTAATATAAATTTAAATATTATAAAATATTATTATGATAATAATATATGATCCTAAATTTTACTAATTATATTAATATGAATTCAAATATTATTATTATAATAATATTTAATACAAAACTAGATATTTAATACTTATATTAATTTAAAATTAAATATTATAAAATATCATTATAATAATATATAATACATAATCTTAATTTTTATTAAAAAAATCATCATTTATGTTTAAAAAGGTTATCATATTATATATTGTTGATGTGGTTTTTCGCCAACAGTCAATTAAGAAAATAACAAGGTTAAATTAGTGCTTGATGATAAACCGAAATAGGAAAATAACTCCCAAGAACACTGGTCTTTTTACGTGGTTTAGTGGTTAAAATCCACCTAGTCCACGAGTCTATATTATTACTATTTTTCTCTCTCTATTTTGACAGAGTTTCTATATTACAGAATAATCGTCCCCTTTCCTGTCCAATATTCTTAATATTTATAGAGAAATTCCTTGGACAGGTTTGGGTAACCGTGTGAGTCAATCACAGATTTACACATTTATTACATTTAATATGAAATATTTCCATTTATACTAGGATATGATCTGATCATGAAATAAATAGTCTCATAATATCTGGGATATTAAATATCACAGGCTGGCCATAAACGATCGTAAACAGTATCCGAGTCTTCGGGAATCCACGGATACGCCATATCTTCAAATTACCCCGAGCTGGATATACCGATCGAGCTCATACTGTGGAAGTCGTGCCTTATAAATATTATGAGCTCGCACTTATCAATTTATGCATCCCTAACTCGTACAACCATCATGAAAACTGTGTTGTCTACATGGAAAATACATGGACTCCTTGTCTATTTCTTCCATGCATTTAGTTGCCAGCCGTACACGATTTGAGTGACAGACCCGTGTTGAAATTAGGATACACTTTAGCCCCCCAAGTCCCTGCTCGTGGTTTATGACGTCACCTTCTGACCTACACAGTAGGGACTTTTAGACTTCTATCGCAATAAACCATGCCTGCCCACTACTCGAGTACTGGACACGTGGAACACTACAATTTGGTGTTTGTTTGGGTTTTGAGGACTGCAATAATTGTCTTGTCAACTTTTTGCCGCCGTTTTGTCCTTTGAAACACAGCCCTTGGATCTTGTACTAACCAAATCGGATGGCTCAAATTGATCTATGTCATTTACGTATAAATAGGATAGACAATTTCCACAGTTCATCACCTTTTACTCGAAATCTTTCTTCATTTTCTCTCTTTTGTGTTTTCAAACCCTTTTTATTTCTTAGAGAAAAGAAATCGAAAACCTTTTGTGCAAAATCTTTCCAAAACCCAGTTGCTCAATTACTTAGGAGTCTTCCAGGAATTCTTCTTTGCGAAATCCACTTCTATCATCAACGAACACACTGTAAGTCTTTATCCTTTTGAAGAAAGTTTTTCTTTATTGATTTCTGTGTTTTATTTACCATGCTCACCCATGCTTCACCGTAGTTAATATTAGGTTGTTTTCTCAATGTTTTTGGCACATAGGCTTCAACTTAGGTTTACTGAGAAGGTCTTAGAATATTTCTTAAAATTATGATATTCACACAGTTGGGTCATTTCTGGGTAAATTTTGGTAATTTATGGAAATTTTTTGGAAATACTCATTTGGGATATAGAAGATGAAAGGTTAGGGTTCGAAACCAGTTTACTTAGGGAACATGCTTCTTGGGTGGTTTTTTTCTAAACCGCCTCTCAAGGACAATAGTGGCCAAATTTTCTGACACACGGATCCCTAAACATCAAGGGTCTGTTGGGAAACTGTTGCGCGTAACGTAGGGTAGCACGTGGGATCACGCAACGGACTGAGACTAACTCAGCTCGTATATTAGAGATAGCCTTCTCCCCCGTGCATCCGTGTCATAACCTTTACAAAATCTTAGATCGCCTACTAAGTAACTCATCATTCTTGTTCGTTAGGCGATTGAATGGCATCCAAGAAGAGCGTACCCAAGAAGAGCGTATCCAAGAAGAATGCATCTGGCTCGTCTGCTCAGCAAAAAAAAAAAAGGGAAAATAAATCACTTCTGAATCTCCCCCTCCTCACTTCGGCCCAGTGGTGGAGAGGGAGGTTGTGGTTGACCCCAACACGTTCTTCGGGCAGAGACAATTGCCTCCAAGATTATGACCCAAGGAAGGGTCAGCAAAATTATGCTGAGTCATAATATAGAGGTTGGGTCTGGAGTCCTCATTGCCCGACCTTCGTTCGAAGGGAAACGGAGCTGCGCGCCTCTCCAAGATGACTTCGCGGCCTAGAATGACTAGCATCTAAAGGTGGGGGCCTTCCTTCCCTTGGATCAATACTTTGTCGACTTCCTGAATTTTTTGAAGTTGGCACCTATTCAGCTCACCCCAAATTCATACAGACTTATGGTGGGGCTGAAATATCTATTTTTGAAGCACGAGTGGGAAGTCCCCACCTCGACAGATATTTTATACTTCTTCTGCCTTAAGGCTAGCCCAGAGCAAAAAAGGTGAGGTGACGGATTCTACTACCTCACCAGATTCCCGAACTCCGCTTCGATCATCGAGCTCCCAAGCCACCCCAATGACTACAAGGACCAATTCTTTATGTCGAATGGGTTCCAAAACTATGAGCATCGATACTTCAACCATCTTCGTAAGTCTTCTTTCTTTTCTTAGCTCGTAAAGTCATTCTTTTTTTTAAAGACATACTCCTTGTGCATATGTTAATTGAGTTTATTTTTTATGCAGCCATATTTGCGAGGACGGGGAAGTCAGTGACCCTCAGGGGTCAATATGAAACACTGTTTGGTCTTCCACCCAGCGAGAAGGACTACCGCCAGCTCATGAATGACGCCATGATACTGGCGTGTAAGTTGATCGGCAAAGGCCAAATGCTGGCCTTAAGAAGGACCCGGGCTACCCTTCTGATAGTCCACGAGCTCCCGCCTTCCCAAGAAGAAGATTCAGAAGCTACTGAAGGTGAGGAGCAAGAGGAAGATGAAGTGCCTCTTGTGCGGAAGAGGGGGGGTTCCTGAGGCTGCTTAGGAACTTGATTTAGAATGAGATGCATCGGGGGTAGCAGCTGGCCAAGGTAACCCATACCCTTATAGGAATTTATATAGGGCTGTCACCGACTTTAGGCTAGTTAGATTGAACCCAAATCATCTCGTCCATCGCCACCCTAACAATCCAGACCGTAACATCACCCTGCTTCAGTGCGTGGATCATTTAGTGTTGCGCCATGATATGAGTTACCCTAGGGGCACAATTGTTATAGATAATACCTCAACCTTTAGGTCAGCCATTTTTGAGGAGTATGGTACCAATCGTAGGTCGTGGCCTTCTTTGCTTCAGGGTGCCTTTGCCCCTGGATTTAGGCAATATGTAGACGAGTCTAGCCCCGAGGTAAAACCTAAGCCAGAACCTCTTATAATCCAAGAAATTTTAGACTTAGATTCTCCTTCTCCTCTAGTAGTCCCAAGGTCGGAGGTTGAGATAATAGACTCCTACCCCAGCCCGGAGGGTAGGACCTTTACTTATTTCCTTTGTGTATGTTTTCAACTTTGCTTGTGAATTAACTCCCTTCTTATTCTTTATCAGGCGAAGAGATGGAACGATCTGGAGCCCCTGACCTCCGTACAGCTTTCCAGGGCGGAAATTTTGGCTCGGGTCCTGTCATAAAGAGGCCCCAATTTACAAAGTAAACCCCTCATGCAGTAGGAAACACCTCCAAATCCATTTCTAAGGGGAAAGGCACGAGCTTAGCGTCTACCGTGACGGAGAAAAGGATTCCTCCTCCTCCTCGGTTCGCACCTGCTCGAGATCAGGTAATACAAGCTGATCCCCCAACTCCTCATGTCTCAGCCGCAACTGTGCGCATCCCAGTTGATCCCCAGGATCTGGAGAAGATCCCCGATGCCTTTCGGGGAATCATCTACGAGATAGCGAGCCACATGGTGGGGCACGCTTATAAAGCCAATCTGAGGGACCTGGGGACGATAGAAGGGCGGAGCCCAGAGAACATCCTGGAGTCAGCCTTGGGGATGACCCTCACAGTAAGATATCATTCCTTAGTGGAATTTTTTTTCTTTCATCTTACCAAAGTATACATTTAACTTGTCTCTTTATTTTGCAGTCTGCCTTGGCTTAACACCGCAGTATAGGCCAAGCTAGGGCTAGAAATGACGAACTCCAAGCTAAGCTCCAAACCGCCAAGGCCATCCTGACTGCTCCTCAAGAAGGCGAGGAAGCTGCCAAAGCAGCCTTTGCAGCCGCTCAAAAGGGCTAGTACGATGCCAAGTTCGCCTTTGCATCTTCTCAAGAAAGCGAGCAGGCCGCAAAGATAGCCTTGGATGCTCTCCAGGTCGAGGTTGCTGAGGCCAAAGCGAAGTAGCTAGAGGCCGAGGCTGTGGTTAAAGAAGAAAAAGTGGCTTCACTGTCCTCCATGGAAGACATGTTGTATCATTGCTAGGCTTTTAACCAGGATGGAAACTTTTCTTTCATGGCTCCCGAGTTGTGGGATCCATACCTCGAAAAATTCAAGGCCCGGATCTTGCAAGAGCCATTGGAGACAGGGGATGCCTCTACAGTGGGCGAGCAGGAGATCGAGGAGGTCACGTCCTCAGAACGTCCTGGAGGGGCTTAATGAAGCCTTTGTTTTTTTACTCTTTCCTTCCTTTTTTTTTATTTGTTTGTAAACAATTGCCCTTGGGCTTAGTTAGAGGTTTTTTTCCTCAGGATAACTTGAATTTCAATTCATATATCTAACTTTTAATCTATTTTTCTTTTCCTTGATTATGTCTCATGTTTATGCTTTCTTAGACTTGCACATTCGAGATTTTAGGAATCAATTTTTAGATCGGGATAGATATTTTGAGTTTGGTTATATCCAAATTTAATGTGTTGATTTATATCACACCTGTTAAGTGTCAGGCCTTGGACCCGATTATATCCAGGATTTTAAATATTTTA
Source organism: Humulus lupulus (assembly GCF_963169125.1). Classification (NCBI taxonomy): domain Eukaryota; kingdom Viridiplantae; phylum Streptophyta; class Magnoliopsida; order Rosales; family Cannabaceae; genus Humulus; species Humulus lupulus. Next base: position 163,834,624 of record NC_084797.1, on the reverse strand, counting down.
AACTTAGTTTGTCTTAGGTTTATTGACATCTCAAGCTTCTAAAAAAGCCATCGAATATTCAATTTTTCTAACTTCTAAGTTTTGGACCTAGTTGTATCAAGGTTTTTAAGTGATTTGAACTTAGTTCGTGCTAGGTTTATTGATAGCTCGAGCTCTTAAAAAGTCGTCGGATAATCAATTTTCCAAGCTTCTAAGTTTCTGACCTGGTTGTATCCAGGATAGTTTTATACCTGGTTGTATCTAGGATTTTAAGTAGTTCAAAAATTTAAACTCAATCGGCAACCCTGCTCTAATCCACCTCGGGTTATATGCCCCCCAAGTAACCAGAATGTAGAAACTTTCTTAGTTTCTTTTACAAACATCGATACACGAGCTTAAAAAAGAAAAATTATTTAAAAACACGCCAACAAGAAAAATTACATAATAATCCCCCATTATTTAATTAAATGGATTTCATAACTGAGCCTTACATAGGTGGTTGGTAATATTACTGGTAATACTTCTTTAAATGCATGGCGTTCCAAGTCCGTGGGACTGTTTCTCCACTAAGCCGAGCTAAATTGAAAATTCCTTCACGCAAAACTTCCACAATCTGATAAGGTCCTTCCCAGTTAGAGCCTAAATCACCGTCCTTAGGATCCTTGTTTGCCAAAAAGACCCTTCGGAGAACTAGGTCACCCAATCCAAAACTATGTCTTTTGACCTTAGAATTAAAATAACGAGTGATTTTTTGCTGATAGTGCGCAAGCTATAACTGTGAATCCTCTCGTTTTTCATCGTTCAGGTCGAGAGACACGTTAAGTAACTCATCATTCCGCTCCTGGATGAATGTCCTTAGTCTGTGCGTGGCAACCTTTGCTTCGACGTGAAGGACGACCTCGCTTCCGAAGGTCAAGGAGAAAGGAGTATGTCCTGTGGGAAGTTCGGTATGCCCAAAGTACTTGCGAGAGCTACTCGGGCCATACTCCTTTGGCCTTATCTAACCTTTTCTTAAGGATCGCCTTTAGGGTCTTATTCACAGCCTCGACCTGTCCATTGGCCTGTGGATATGCAACCGAAGAAAAACTTTTAATAACTCCGTGCTTTTCACAGAAATTGGTAAAGAGATCACTGTCAAACTGGGTTCCATTATCTGATACGATCTTTTTAGGAAGCCCAAATCGGCATACAATGTTTTTCACCACAAAGTGTAGGACTCTCTTTGAAGTGATGGTTGCTAAAGGCTCAGCCTCTACCCACTTCGTGAAATAATCAATTGCCACCACCGCGTAATGAACTCCTCCCTTTCCCACAGGTAGAGATCCTATTAAGTCAATTCCCCATACTGCAAATGGCCATGGGGATGAGATCATCGTCAACTCGACAAGGGCAGCTTGGGCGACTGTGGCAAAGAGCTGGCATTTGTCGCATTTCCGAAGATAGGAGTGGAATCTTTTGTTAATGTGGGCCAAAAATAACCCTGCCTTAATATTTTTAAGGCTAAGTTTTTCCCCTCGACATGAACTCCACAAAATCCTTCATGCACCTCTTGCAGAATGGTTTAGCCTCCTCAGGAAGAACACACCGTAGAAAAGGTAGTGAATGACCACGTCGATATAATGTTCCATCCACTATCACATATCTCGAAGCTTGATAGTGTAGCTTTCTTGTGTCCTTTCTTTCCTCATGTAGCCTTCCTGTTGTAAGGTATTCCACCATGGGGGTCATCCAGGTCGGTCTTGTGTCAATCATCTCAACCTCTATCGCTTTTTCTGCCACGTTTGGACTCTCCAAGAATTCCACTGGTAGTACGTTCAAAGTCTCAGCTTCCTTGGTGGTGGCAAGCCTTTCCAAAGCGTCAGCATTAGTGTTCTGCTCACAAGGGATCTGTTCGACAACACCATACTCAAATCCTGATATCTCTCCCTTCACCTTAGCTAGATAAGCCCCCATCTTGGTACCACGCGCTTGATATTCCTCCAACACCTGATTGACCATGAACTGGGAATCGCTATAACACTGGACGACCCTTGCTTTCAATTCCTTTGCCACTCTAAGCCCGGCTAACAAAGCATCGTACTCAGCTTTGTTGTTTGATGCTTCGAATCTGAATTTCATTGTTGTATGGAATCGATGCCCCTCTGGAGAGATCAATATGATTCCAGCTCCGGACCCATTCTCGTTAGATGAGCCGTCCACGAATATTCTCCACAACTCCTGCACTGGTTCCTTCAAAAGCTCCTCTTGAAATCTGGTGCATTCAGCCACAAAATCAGCAAGGGTCTGTCTCTTGATTGAGGTCTGTGGTACGTACAATATCTCAAAATGGCTGAGTTCTACTGCCCATTTTAAAAGACGTCTCGACATTTCAGGTTTTTGCAATACCTGCCTTAGAGGTTGGTCGACCATGACGTGGATTGAATGGGGCTGGAAGTATGGTCTAAGCTTCCTGGAAGCTAATATCAAGCAGAATGGTATCTTTTCTATCAGTGGATACCATGATTCAGCCCGAGAAGTCTTTTGCTTATATGGTATACCAGTTTTTGAGCACGGTCTTCTTCCCGAACTAACACGGCGCTGGCTGCATTTTCTGTCACGGACAAATAAAGGAACATGGGCTCTCCAGATACATGCTTAGACAATACTAGGGGCTCGACCAAATGCGTCTTTAGGTCAAGGAATGCCTGCTCGCACTCCTCAGTCCATTCAAATTTCTTGTTTCCTCTGAGCAAGTTGTAGAATGGAAAACACTTGTCAGTGGACTTTGAAATAAATCGGTTTAGCCTTGCCACCTTTCCAGTTAGGCTTTGAAATTCTTTACGCGAGCTAGGCGAAGGCATATCCAATAATGGCCTGATTTTATCTGGGTTCGCCTCTATGCCCCTCGTATTGACTATGAATCCCAGAAACTTTCCCGACGCCACTCCAAAAGTGCATTTTTGGGGATTCAGCCTCATATTATATTTCCTTAAGATTTCAAAACATTCATTTAGATTGGAAATGTGGTTATCGGCAGTCTTGGATTTGACTAGCATATCATCGACATACACTTCCATATTTTTCCCGATTTGACCAATGAACATTCTGTTGACTAACAGTTGGAAGGTACCCCCGACATTCTTCAACCCGAAGGGCATAACTTTATAACAATACACATTTTTTGGAGTCGTAAAGCTAGTATGCTCCTGGTCCGTATGATTCATCACGATCTGGTTATATCCAGAGTACGCATCCATAAAGGACATGAGCTCGTGTCCTGCGGTGGCATCTACCAACTGATCAATTCTTGGCAATGGGAAGCAATCCTTAGGACAAGCTTTATTCAGGTTGGAGAAATCGATGTAGGTCCGCCACTGTAACGACCCAAATTCACTAATAAGGCTTAAGGGCCTTGATTAGTGTGCCTGGAGGGCATATTGGGAATTATGCGTGATTTTAATTATTAAGATGCATGATTATGAGCTAAAGCATGTTATAGGACTATTTGAATATTTGAGATGCATGACTATGTGTATTAGTATGCATGTAGGCCCTGATTAGGTTAGAAGGGCATAATCGTAATTTTGGCCATTATGGGCATAACTGTATTGACATATGTGATAATTGTTGAGATCACATTATTATGTGGATATATCTGTGATCTGTGACTAGAGACGATCCTAGTGAGCAAAGTAGCGAAAAAGTCATGGCAGGAATTTATACCCGGCTCGGGGTGAGCTTAGAGGTATAAATGGGAATTTAGCGAATGTACTGGAGTCTATTTTGACATTGAGGAATATTATTGGTGGTTAATTAGGTATCGGGAATTAATTGGGAAATATCAGAGACACTCGAGGAGTTAGCGGGAATTGGGTAAAATGACTAAAATGCCCTTAAGTGGACTAAAGGTTTAGAAATAAAGGGGAGGGCATTAGGGTCATTTGGCATGTAAGGAATAGATATGCTAAGGCTTTATCTTAGTGGGATTTTTAGGATATTGCAGAAGTCTGAAAAAGAAAGAAAAGGAAGGGAAAAGAAGGGAGGGAAAACAGAGAGAGTTCTCTAGGTCGGTTCTTGTTTTCTTCACCTGTTTCTTGAGGATTTCTGGAGTAAAGCTCAGAGGAGAGCTGGGATAAACTAAGCATCAAGGATTATAAATTAAGTGTGAGGAATTGACAAAGGTTTAGCAAGGTTAAGCCATCACTTGAGGTAAGGTTCTGTAATTTCTTCAGTTGCTGGTTTGGTTTCTGAACTATGGTGTATAAGCTGAGTTTGATGGGGAACTTTGGGGAAATTCAGGGCAAAGGTTAAGGAGAAGCAAGCCAAGGAGGTCTGGAGACAGCTTGTGGTCGAAATCCTATCAAAGGTATAAAGTCTAAACTCTAACTTTGTTGTTCAGCTGGTTTTTACTGAGTTTTAGAGCTTAGGAGTGGCTATGGTGAATTTTGAGTTTGGGGATGCATGTGCTTGAGTTCTAGGTATTTGGGGTGCTTGGGATGAGTGGAGTATGGTCATAAGGTTGTTTTTGAGTTTGGGAAGGAGTTGGAAGAGTTTTGGTTGAGGTTGGTTCGAGAAAATCGCAGAAGAGAAAAATTGGTGCTGGTCTATCTGTGACTAGCGCTACAGCGCTAGCCTTTGGGCGCTGTAGTGCTAGGACATGATGCTGAGGGGATTTTGGCTTCTGTTTGTAGCGCTGTAGCGCCCTCCCATGAGCACTGTAGCGCTACCCTGCCTTTTGAAGGGGATTTTAGGGTTGTTTGCAAGGGCTTTTGACCTAGGGTTTGGGGCTTGATTCCACCACCTTGTTTGGTGGAACTAGGACCTCCAGGGGGCTCGGGATTGGCCCCGAGGCTAGGTTTTGAACTTGAGAGTTGATGATAACTTTGGCCATGATTGTGTTTAGGTGAGCGCTAGGGCTCGAGGGGGATCGTGCTCAAGGAGTCGAGGGATCTAAGCTAGTGAATTGAAAGGTAAGAAAACTGCACCCGATTATATGTTTGTGATGGGACTGAGTGCTCCCGAGAATTGTATCGTGTCAATGATGGTATTACGCCATGGGACATGTATAGTGGCCTAAGAGTGCCGTACATAGTATTTGCGCACAGGGCGCGGCTTGGCCACTGGTAGCCGAGAATATTCACTGAGCTCGACGTAAGCGGGCCGGAGTTAGTGGGATAACGGAGGGAGCAGCCTGAGAGCGCTAGCCCTAGTTATCATTTGTGCAGTGATATAATATGAATTGATATGTTTATTATGTTGGATACTTGATTATACTGATTGACAATATGGTTGGGATTATGTGATGCAATGTGAGATATTGACTTGTCTGTTGATTGCTTATGCTCTGTTGTTGTGTTTTCTTGCTGGGCCTTGGCTCACGGGTGCTACGTGGTGCAGGTAAAGGCAAAGGCAAGTTGGACCAACCCTGAGATGGAGGGCCACGGGGTGGAATGTACATAGCCAGCTGTTCAATCGCCATGGTCGAGGAGTGGATCAGAACAGGGATTGCCTAACTGTCTGTTTTGCCTTAGTATGGCTTGATATTGTATATAAACCTTGTGTCTTTTGTAAACGGTCTTTAAACTTAATAATTTTGGGATCCCGTGTAACAGATGATGCTTCTTAATGAAAATGTGGCTTTTAAGACCAAAACACTTTTAACCCTAGTTCCTTTATAGTTTTAGTAACACGATTTTAACTAAATGACTTGATTAGCAAGTCTAGCATTCTATAAACACACAGTGTAACGGTCTTGGCTATCCAGGGCATTACAACCACTTTCCATTCAGCTTCGGGACCAGGACAGGATTCGCAACCCAGATCGGATGTTTTGCTTCCCGGATGAACCCACACTTTAATAACCGAGCTACTTCTTCTAATGCCTCACCTCGTACTGTTCCTAAAGGTCTCTATTTTTGGGATTTAGCAGGCATGCTTTTATCCAAGTTTAGGGTGTGCATGATCACACTCGGGCTTATTCCTACCACGTCTTCATGAGACCAGACAAGCACATCTAGATTCCCTTGTAAAAATTTAACCAGCTCCTTTTTCCTATCATCGCCAAGATTTTTCCCAATCTTAACGACTCTTGAAGTGTCTTTGGGATCTATATTTATCTCCTCGAGCTCCTCAATAGCTTGGAGCTCTGACCTGTCCTCGCCCATTCGTGGATCGATATCATCTGTTGGGGTGACATCTCTATCCTTTGTTTCTTGAGGTTCTTCTGTCCCGGAGGTGACTTTCACTTCCTGGGACTCCTGACCTCCGTCATTTATGGTCATTGCTTGCTGCCCAAGTTGTGTTTTTCCCTTAATGGAAATGCTATAACATTCCCTGGCAGCGAGCTGATCGCCTCTGACAGTGCATATTCCCGCAGATGAGGGGAATTTGATTGCTAGGTGGCGGATAGAGGTTATGGCTTCAAACGCCATCAATGTAGGTTGGCCCAAAATCGCATTGTATGCGGCTAGACAATCGATGACCATAAACTCAAGAAGCTTGGAGACAGTTCGTGGACCTTCACCCAATGTTACCACTAACTCGATCGTTCCGATAGCTGCCGACCCTTCACCAGAAAACCCATATAGAATCATGGAAGTTGCCTTCAACTCGGTTACAGACAATCCCATTTTTTCTAAGGTGGACCTAAAGGGTAAATTCACAGAACTTCCATTATCTACTAGTGTCCTCCTAACTCTCCTGTTGGCGAGCTGAACGGTTATGACCAGAGGATCATTATGTGGGAACTGGACATGGCTGGCATCTTCCTCCGTAAAACTGATTAATTGTTTTTCTAATCAGTGCTGCTTTGATAACCGTTGCTCCGGGACAAACTCTACTCCATTATGGGATTTCAGTTCGTTGATATACGTCTTCTGAGCACCTCTGCTCGTGCTTGCAAGATGAGGTCCCCCCAAAATGGTGGCTATATCTCCTCCTGTTATCAAAGGAGGATTTTCCTGATTCACTTGAGCTCCGGTTTGATTCGTTGGAGCTTCTGGAGCTGACAGAGTGTTTTTTCCAGCAGGCTGACTGAAAGTTGCTCGATTTCGGGCGTACTGAGCCAAAGGTCCTGCCCTGATGAGAGTCTCAATCTCATCTTTCAGGTGTCTGCAGCCATCAGTATTATGACCGATATCATTGTGGAATCAAATTTTTTTTGAAGGATCTCTCTTCGCCCTTTGATTCTTTAACAGTTCTGGTTTTTTCCATGGAAGGCGAGCAAAATTTTCCAAGAAGATGTGTTCTCTAATATCCGTGAGATCGGTGTATGTTGTGTAAATCGGTTTAAATTTCTCCACGGAATTGTTTTTCTTTGTTTCATTCTGGTCACCTTCACCATTTCCCTTTCTCTTATTATTTCCCCCTTGGTTATTCTGGGCAACAGTTTGAGCCGTAGCTGCCACATCCGTTACCACTCTAACGGGCTGGACAAGGACTTGGCTAGTTCCTGCAACGGAAGCTTGCGCCTCTTCTAGGTTAACCCACCTTTGTGCTCGGTTCAAGAACTCATCCATAGTACTAACTCCTTTCCTCTGTAGCTCTTGCAACAAGTCGCCTCCAACAAGGATTCCCGTCCTCATTGCCATGAGCTTAGAACTCTCGTCGGAGTCTCTAGCTCGCGCAACAACATTGGCATACCTACTTAGGTATGCTTTCAATGATTCACTGGGCTGTTGCTTTACATTTTCCAGAGAGTCAACTTTAATCCTAGTTGCTTGAGAAGCCCTGAATGCTTTCTTGAAATCAGCGAAAAAACTCTTCCACGAGTTGATTGAATGCCTCTTGTATTGTTTGAACCACTACCTAGCTAGCCCAATCAGAGTCGAGGGGAATATTAGGCATCTTTACTCGGGCTCGATGTTGTGGGTCATCATCATGGTGTTGAACATCCCCAAGTGGTCAGACGGATCTCCATCTTCGCCAAACTTTGACAAATGTGGCATCCTGAAACCCTGTGGATATACAGTTGCCGCAATATTCGGGGCAAAAAGCTCGAGCTCATCCTCTGAATCACACTCATCTTTCTCTTTTTCCGATAGGAGCCTTTTCATTATCTCCTCCATCTGAGCTAACCTTTCAAGGGTTTGGTCCTTGGTTCCTTGGTTATTCGGGGACTGTCCAACAACTCCCGTCCTATCGTGCGCGTTCGGCGAGTTGTTGTCCCTCCAAGTTTGAGCTTGGTTTTGTGGGACATTCCCGTTATCACGTACTTCGGAAGGACCTCCCCCTTGACGAGTGTAACTAACTCCTTCATTTCGGGCTGAATTTCTTCTATGTGAGTTTAGGCAATTTCGCAGATTAGGCTGTGGATCGAATCGAGGACACTAAACCGAACTCAGGTGATTTCTCAGATCGCCCTCAGACCTGCAACTTCGATGGCTTTCAGTCCAATAACTTCCATTAGCGAACTCACTACTCACGGTTGAGGTTAGGATATGGATTATTGACACGTGTCCGCGGGACATAAGTAGGGGCAGATGGAGGAGGATTTCTCCTGCTGTCCCCATAAGCAAGAATGTCCCGTGTAGACGGAGGAGGATTTCTCCTGTTGTCCCCATAAGCAGAATGTCCTGTGTAGAACGAGGCGGTGTCAGATGTCTTATGGGTGATGGGGCATGCCTGACTGGCGAGGCAATTCTTGTTCCATCAGGGTGAACTAAATTAGCCCGTAGTCTCTCTGCCCTACCAACCATTTCTAGCTCTTTGCGTCTGGCGATCCGATCGCGACGCAGGAGGGTTGGCCAGAACATTTTTTCTTTGTGAGCTTGCTCTAGCTCCTCCTCGTGGGTTTCCATGGGTATTCCCAGGCACATTCGACGGTGATACCGAACTTGGGGTCACGATTCTAACCGATCGACTGACTTGTCGATGACCCCTTGGAGGGCCACTAGGTTGAGCATTTTGGCGATCTCGCTCTGTGGGCACAGAACTTAGGGTGGGAGTTCTGACTGATCAACTTGGTTTGGACCGGTTATTCCTGTGGGACTTATGAGACCCACTTTGCCTCTTTCCGACATTAATGTCGGTTGCAAGAGGGGGTAATCAAGCCAGAACCTCCTCGATTTGCCTGTTTTCTTAGAAAGATGGCCTCTTAACTACATGTTTTAAAGTTCTACCGCAGTTAAGTAATCTGGATTTGGATTCAGCGGCAATGACGCCGAACTCCCAGTATCGTCGTGGCCCATCGGTTGCTTTCCTGGTCGTTGTTGAACTTCAGGGCCATGCTCATTTAAAACAGCGATATGGTGGGCCCCCTGCCCACCAGGCTGTTCCATCTCATTGTTGTGCATTGAGCGAGTGACCACCATGATGAGATTTGATTGGGATTTTTATGAAAGCACTAATCTCAACTCTCAACAAAAGCACCAAACTGTTGACGCGGTTTTTCGCCAACAGTGAATTAAGAAAATAACAAGGTTAAATTAGTGCTTGATGATAAACCAAAATAGAAAAATAACTCCCAAGAACACTGGTCTTTTTTACGTGGTTCAATGGTTAAAATTCACCTAGTCCACGCGTCTATATTATTATTGCTTTTCTCTCTCTAATTTTACAGAGTTTCGGTATTACAAAATAATCGTCCCCTTTCCTGTCCAATATTCTCAGTATTTTTAGAGAAATTCCTTGGACAGGTTTGGGTAACCACGTGAGTCAATCATGGATTTACACATTTATTAGATTTAATATGAAATATTCCCATTTATATTAGGATATGATCTGATCATGAAATAAATAGTCTCCTAATATCTGGGACATTAAATATCACAGGCTGGCCATAAACGATCGTAAACAGTATCCGGGTCTTCGGGAATCCACGGATACGCCATATCTTCAACTTACCCCGAGCTGGATATGCCGATCAAGCTCGTATTGTGGAGGTCGTGCCTTATAAATATTATAAGCTCGCGCTTATCAATTTATGTATCCCTAACTCGTACAACCATCATGAAAACTGTGCTGTCTACATGGAAAATACATGGACTCCTTGTTTATTTCTTCCATACATTTAGTTGCCAGCCGTACACGATCTGAGTGACAGACCCGTGCTGAAATTAGGAGACACATATATATACCATATAGGGGCACTCTTAATGGTTACTACCTATAGATAGTTACTTTAATATTAACCATTGGATTAAGATCAATGATTTATATTTATAATTGTTAATTAATATTCCTAAAAATAAATTTTGACTTTTTCAAACTTTTGGAAGTGCTACTTAAAGATATAGGGGCCACATATTTATTAATTAAAGAATTAAAAAAATCTTATTTAATATTCATTCCATGAGAAAAAAAATCATTTTGGAATTAATGAGAATAATTAATGTGACCATGGTTTTTCCAACTAATGTTTATTGCCTAATTAATCTAAAAAATTCAAAATTATTGATTTTATTTATTTATTTTCATCATCATTATAATTATTTCTTATCAAAAACTTGTTTAGTGATTTATGGTAATCATCTATGAGTAATAATCATTGAGAAGTATTTCATATATATATAAATCATAAACAACAATGTTTTGGTTTAATTTTTTTATTTAATAAGTATCTAATATATATATATATACACACATATACATACGTAAATTTTATTTCATAACAAATAATATTTTTTTTCTTGATTAGTTTATTCAAAATATAATGATTACTATTCCCTCGAACAAGTAATTTTTTTTAGCAACTCGAACAAGTAATTTAATTTCATTTTTATTAGAATTTAGTTAAATTTACTTTTGGAATAATCTATATATTAAATAAATAAAAAGTTATGTTTTCCAAATTTCTTTAATTCTATTAAGGTTAATTTTTAGTGTGTCATTAGTCATGATATTATATTTCTTTATCTAACAGCTTGGATATGTAACGTGATAATTTGTACCTATATCTTATTATGATGTCTTATTATATAGATCATGTTTTGCTTGAAGGTTTCAAACCCCGCCCTTCTTTTATAAGGGAAAGTATAGACCCACACTTAGAATGCGAGCATCATTTGCACTATTTTTCAGATGTTGTTCAATAGCTATTGTAGTTAGGATAAGTATGCATGAACTTCTGTATAGCACCCTACTTTTCTAGTACAAGTAATTCAAAATAACTCTAACCACAAAAGTTATTTTGGTGTTAAATAAACACCAAAATAATAAAATTTTAATACTATATTTTTTTTTATTCCAACCATAATACTAAAAGTTATACTAAAAAATATATTCTTTAGTAAGGGGGCTCGGAGGTACTTCATGTGTTATTTTTAGAAATTTCTACTCGTTATTAATAAAAAAAGTAAAATATTTCCATTTTATAATAATATATTTTGGTGTAGTCATGCTTATGTGAATTTTTTTATATATAAGAAAAAGAGCCTATCAAATAATCTTTGTTAGATGTAATTTTGTTTTGGGATTAATGAATTTTGTTTTAATTCAATTTTTAAAGTTGAAAGTAGACTTTTATAAAGTTATTATTATTTTAATTATTTAAAAAACTAAGAAGGAAAAACGTAATTTATTCTATTTGATTTTAATTAACTAAAATTATCTACATATTATTATTATTATTATTATTATTATTATTATTATTGTTTTTAAATTTGGCTATAATTTAAAAAAAAATCATTTCGTTAGATATATTAATTAATCAAAATGTAGATATTTTGATCATATTGAATATAAACTTAACAAAATTATATTTAATGAATATTTCAATATTAAAATTTTAAATACAAAATACATAGTAGTGTTGGGTTTTATGCCTTTAATGAAACCATATTTTTTATTGTTGACCAACGTTTCGGTCAACGACACTGACTCAATTTATACGATGGAATAAGAATTAAACAAACTGAAATCACGTAAACGACACAAAGAAGTTTATAGTGGTTCGACTCCAATAATTGGTAATGACCGATGTCCACTTGCACTTTTATTAATCAAAGAGATCTCAAACTCAAGATCAAGAAGAAACAAGGTTCAACTGAGTTTGTTAAGCTGAGAGAGGAATATAATTCGAAGGGTTTTGTATGTAAAGTGCGTACAAAAGAAATCTCTAGCATTTTCTCCTCTAACTTTCACTTACGGTTAATGAATGAATGAACTCTCTATTTATAGAGAGTCTTAGTGGGCCATGGGCCCATACAAGTAAATCTAGGCTCTACAAGTGTAGGTGTGGGATTAGTGCATTGAGTTACAAATTCAAATAACACAGGAATAATACAATTTAAATATCAGTTACATAAATATCTTGGGATATTTGATGGTTTCTCATGAAATTCAGATCTTTGGGTAAAAGCGTCCTGCTCATCAAGAAAGTCTTGCGCTCCGAGCAACTTCATGGGATGGTACTAGCCTGCTCCATCATTGAGCAAGTTTCTTAAGCTTTGCTAAATAAGCTTTTATATTATGTTGTAGCCCTTTCGAGCAGCTACTCCTTCCGACTAGCTCTTTGAATTTAATGTGGTGTAATGACATGTCTCTTTCTTAAATGACATGTCATCAAGTCAAAATTGGGTTAAACATTTGGCCCCTAAGTTTATCCTTGGGCGACCAACACTAGATAAACTTTCAATCTTCGACCAGGTAAGTATCTATTCATCTTCTGAATATTAGTTTACAGCTCATAGTTTTTCTTTGATAGGCAATGATCATGACTCCTAGAATACACAATTGACGGCTTTTGGGTTTCCTAGGCGTCTGACATGCTTTCTTACTCTGCCATCATTGCATCGTTTCAGCAAAAAACAAGGCACCTTTTCACTAACCCACGCGCATGACATCACATACCCCTAGAAACTCATGATGAATTTTTCAAGATCATGTCATCTGCTCACACCGGAGTCGTTGCCTATAAATAGGTCTTCCCATTACCTTTCACTTTTTACACTTTCAAACTTTCCAAGCCTTCTCTTTCTCTGAAATCCTCTAAAACCCGTGACTTTACTCTTCATTTCCTTTTCCAAAAATCCATTTGTTCTCTCAGCCTTCCAACCAAATCTTCATCACAGTAAGTTTCGAACTTCATTTTTTGTTTTTGCATGACTCTTTGTTACTTGTCACATAGTTTCCATGCATTTTTTTTTTTTGAAGATTTAGTATTTGTGTGTTCTTGATATTCTAGATTTTTTACGTAAAAACTTGGTTGCTTTTTGCAAAAATCGTTTATTTTCTAGGAAAATATTTGTTTGGGGAGTAGGAAAATGATTTTAAGTCTCGAGTTACCCTTGAACGTGTTGTTGGCTTTGAGAGGATTTTTCGCAAACTCAAAGAAGTACTGTTTGCTTTCCTGAAAAAGTTTGGAGAGAAAAGTTTTCGCGAAAAACTTTTTAACTGCCTTTTAGATCCACACTAATTTATGCTCGAGCGTAGAATCGTGTTTCTCAAATAGCTCACACTTAGTTAGGCACACACATAGGCTGGTTGAATAACTCACATCCCCTTTACTTTTCACTAGATGTATGCACGCGATCACTTGGGGAGTGATTATTCTATTGACCTGGACTTGCTACAAACACTGGTCGATGAAATGGAACGGAGTCGACCAGATATTGACCTCAATCATGATATTCCAAAACCATCTGATGAATCTAGTGAGCATTCTCATTATGATTTTCATTTTTTTCCTGATCAGAAATATTGCCAGATGATTAAGGAATTAGAACAAGGAATAAGGAAATTTCTTCCAAATAATTGGACTTTTATTGTACATCCTGACTCTGTTGATCCATTCCCAGTCTGATTTCTGACCAGCAAGAGGGCAACGAGCAAGTCTTTGTTTGTTGAAGAGGTCATAACTGTTGCTTTCTGCTCTCCAAATATGGCTAGGATCAAACACACTACTAGACAAAAATCAGCTATGGATCCCTAGGTTGCAAGGTACGCGACCAATGGGCAAAATGCTGAGCAGCCCATACAACAACAACAACAACAACAACTCGAACAACTAGAAAAAGAACCGCTTGAGCAACAACAACAACAACCACAAGGGAAACCGCGGGTATGACCTCAAGATGTGCCTTTTGATGAGATTAAGTTTGATGATGAGCAGATAACTGATGCCGTAAGACTCTTCATGAAGAGAAAAGCCCGCTCGAGGAGGCATGTTAAGTGGTATGTGGCTCCATCCAGCACCCTCTTGAGCTTGGTACTTGGGGAGCACCCCCAAAGATATGGACTTAGGGGGGTAGATTTAGTTCTTCCTCGACCTGACCAGCGGGCACACAGTCCTGGTGGTGCGTATAGTGCCTGGTCGAGGTATAATATTCAGCTAGGCACCACTCTCCCCCTCCATCCTTATTTTAGGAGCGTCGCAAATTACCTCAACATCGTTCCTTTTCAAATAACTCCAAATGGGTACTTAATGCTTTCAGAATTATTTATCCTTTATCGTGATCAAGAATAGGCTTCTCCTACTCCTCATGAGATCCATCACTTTTTTTTACTTGAAGTCATACCCAGGCCACAAGGGTACTGGGTTCTTCTACTTCTGTCACCAAGACAAGACTAGGGAGTTCCTGACTGAGCCCACTTCTAGGAGCAATGTAGGCAGTTATAATAAGGAGTATTTTCTAACAACTTCTGTAGAGTCCCAAAACTTTACTTAGCTAGTTCGATAGTAGTAGTAGTAGTAGTAGTAGTAGTAGCAGCAGCAGCAGTAGTAGTAGCAGCAGCAGCAGTAGTAGTAGTAGCAGCAGTAGTAGCAGTAGCAACAGTAGCAGTAGCAGTGGCAGTAGCAGTAGCAGCAGTAGCAGTAGTAGCAGTAGTAGCAGTAGTAGTAGTAGCAGTAGCAGTAGTAGTAGCAGTAGCAGTAGCAGCAGCAGCAGTAGCAGTAGCAGTAGCAGTAGCAGTTCAGTAGCAGTAGCAGTAGCAGTAGCAGTAGTAGCTAGTAGCTAGTAGTAGTAGTAGTAGCAGTAGTAGCTAGTAGCTAGTAGTAGTAGTAGTAGTAGTAGTAGTAGTAGTAGTAGTAGTAGTAGTAGTAGTAGTAGTAGTAGTAGTAGTAGTAGTAGTAGTAGTAGTAGTAGTAGTAGTAGTAGTAGTAGTAGTAGTAGTAGTAGTAGTAGTAGTAGTAGTAGTAGTAGTAGTAGTAGTAGTAGTAGTAGTAGTAGTAGTAGTAGTAGTAGTAGTAGTAGTAGTAGTAGTAGTAGTAGTAGTAGTAGTAGTAGTAGAAGAAGAAGAAGTAGTAGTAGTAGAAGTAGCAGTAGCAGTAGCAGTAGCAGTAGCAGTAGCAGTAGCAGTAGCAGTAGTAGTAGCAGTTCAGTAGCAGTAGCAGTAGCAGTAGTAGCTAGTAGTAGTTGTAGTATGATATTTACTGTGGTTATTGGTTCAAGCCAGGACTTAGTTGAACACTCGTAGCAACACTTATAGATTTTATAAGTTTAACCTAATGTTTAAGAATATTAATTATAACATAAGGTTTGATTAATATAGCTAATTATAAAGATGTCATTTATTACACTATAAGGTTTAGATAGAATTGATTAGATCATGAGACTTGTCGTGTGCATGTTTATTTAAGGATTTAATTATAGTTTAAATAAAAGAAAGTTCTAGAAACTCTAGAATCTTCTAAGACCATTAGGAGCATGACACTTGTCACAATCTTGTTTATTTGAGGATTTAAGCATTTTAAGTGGATAATTCAAAAATAGAAGTTTCTAGAAGCTCTAGACCCTTCTAGAACTTGCTGGAATCACGTATGCTGATATATCACAGCATAGGGGCCGATATATCGCCTACGGAAGATACGAAAAACACGTCAATTTTGCCCAAACGATCAAACCAGCCTCGGGAATGCTAGGAGAGGTGATATATCGCCTATAGGGGGTGATATATCGGCCCCACCTATGTATTTTTTAAATTTCGGTTTTTCAATTTTAAAAATAAACTTAACCTCTTGACTTGCCTCTGAATGTTTTTGACCAAGTCTTAAGCACCAGTTGAATGAATATTCAAATATTTTTCTATTAATATTCATTATTTTATTCAAGCTAAAAGGAGGTAGTTTCACTCCTTGAACTCTATAAATAGGACCTAGTACCCAGCCATTTTTCTCATTCTTCAAGCTGTGTCCAGAGCCTTCAAGCTGCTAGGGTTACTATAGAGTGATAAACACTTGGGTTGGGATAAAAGCTTTATCATCTTAAGCTTTATAAACACTTGGGAAGTGAGATATAGAGTGTGTTGTCAATATCGAGTTGTAGATCGATTCTAGTACAATATTCTTATTCTCAAGTTCATTTCTGTATGGTTCTTTAGTTTTCCTTAGTTTTCTTTACTCAAATCCTAACTCGTTGTTTTTTATTCTTGGTTAGGTATATAAGTTCTTTGAACTTAAGGTTTCTTTTTGATAAGCTTCTTCTTGGTGGTTTAGTTCTTTTCTTTACCATCTCTTATCTTTAGAAATACTCACCATTTTTATTGTTGGTTTTAGGAGTGTTCCAAATCCTGTCCTAGTTCTCAAATATCCCGGCATTGGTAAGGAAAATATGATAGATTTTGTATGCTTTTATGTTTTGATATGTTTATGCTATGATATATGTATGATATGTTTTTAGTTTTTAAGTATATGTTTTGTTTAGATAACAAGCATATAATTTGTTTATATAACAAACATATAACTTGTTTAGATAACAAGTCCCAATAATATATTCCTTGGGCATATGATTGTTTAGATAATGAGCCCCATAAATTTATATGATTTGTTAGTTAACTAAGCCCCGTAAATTTATGAGCATATGATTGCCTAGCTAGCAAGCCCCAAGAAGTATGATGGCCATTATAATACATGTTTTTATAGTAATATGTTTTGTAGTCTTATGTTATGTTTTATGTTGTATGTGCTAGTAGATTTTCCTTGCTGGGCATTAGGCTCATTCCTTTATTTTTATGTATGCAGGAAAATAGTTATGGCGGTGGAAGGATTCTTGGTAGCTTGGTTTGTGTATTAAGGATGAAGGGATTCAATGGACTGTGTGATGATTCGAGGATGGCGTTATTTTTAGTCTCTTTAAATTATGTTTTTATGTATTTTCCACATTTAGTTTTGTGAACAATTTCCTTTAGTTTAAAGTTATGTTTTATTTTAAAACAATGGGATCCCATACTGCTCATTTATGTATTTTAATATTTACTTTGGAGTTTTTAATAAAGTTATGAATATTCCTTATGTATGTTTTCTCAAAAATAGTAGCTATGTCTAGTAGTTTTAATGGTCCAAGGTCTTAGAAATAGTTGGGTCATTACAACTTCCCTGGCCACAGACAATCGAGCTTTTCAGCAAGCATGCAATTATTTAGTTTGCTAGGTCACTTCCTTCGTTTTCCTTTTCTTTCATTGGCCTCATTCTTTTGTTGCATTTTAGGGCCATGGGATAGACCCATTCCTACCGTAGACATGGCCAGGCGAGCAGTGGTTTTAGACCGACTTATTTTTTAAGCAAAGAATTGTTGATAGCTGGTAACTGACGAGAACCCGAGGAGAGTCGGTCGGCTCAATACCCACCACGCTAATGAAGAAGGCATTGCTGGTGGAGGAACTACTAAGGAAGCAGTTGATGAGGAACTGAGGCATTTCAACCAGCCTCAGGCAGTCCCTATCCCTCAGAGGAGGCCAACAAGGATTAGCATAAGGGAGCAAGGTGATGCTCCTCGCCCCCGAGCCCCAGCACCTCCCGTTGACAAAGGAAAAGGCAAGAAGGTGCTAGAAGTGGAGGAGGGCGAGCCCACATCCTCTGATGATGAGGAAGGGATTCCATGTAATATAGTCATTCCTTTCCATTGTGTGTGTATGCTGTAGTCGTAGGCTATTTTGAAAAATCTTTTGTGTCATATAACATTTTGCATAAGTGTACTACTTGTTTATATATTTCTGTAATCAGATACACTTGCATTTTTTTACTACAACCATGTCTGATTCATAGATGTTCAGTCTTTATGCTCCCCCTCCAACTCTGACCAAAAAGAGTACTAAGAGAAAGGTGGCCCAGGGAGCCGGTTTGAGCAGAGCAGCAGAGGAGTGATCCCCCTGCTTGCAAATCTCTCGTTGCTCCCCCGGCACCGCCATCCAGCCAACTGGCAGCCACTCCTGCTATCGCTCCATAGTAGGCCACTCCTTCCACTGTTCAGGAGTCTCCATCAGCTCAGTAGGCCACTCCTTCTCCTGCCCGAGGAATGGACCCACTTGCAGACGAGAAAAGAGTGAGTAAAGGAAAAGTTGAAGACAACTCCAGACCCTTGTTCAACACCCGACAAGTGTTGATGTTGTCTAAAAGCATCGAAACTCGTCGGTCGACTCAACTCTTGGACGAGCACTGTCTGATATCCTTTCGGTAAGTTGCTCTTTATATGTTTCTCAGTTTTTCTTCCAAGTCTTCTTATCGCTTACTCCTTTTATGTGCCTAGTCTCATCTTGCTTTGTTTCCGTGGGGTGTTATTACTCTCACCAACACCCGCACCGAAGCAGTTAAACTTTAGGAGGCCTTGGGGAAATCACCAGACATTGTGAAACATTTTAAGGATAGCCATACTTTCAAGTTCCAAGCTGTTCAGAGTTTCCAAAAGGATCTCGAGAACAATAACATCAAGATTGATAGTAAGAGCAAAGTGATCAAGGCGCTCAAGGAGTTGGGGGCAAAACTCAAGCGCTAGTTGGAGGAGCTTGAGGAAAAGAGGGCCAGCCTGCCCTCGACGCTTGTGTCAAAGAGCTCAAGGAGCAGCAGCTCAAGTCAGCGAAGGAGATAAGGTAGCTCAGAGAGAAGAGTTTGGAGGAGAAGAAACTTCTTGAGGAAGAGCTCCAACGTGAAAAGGAGTCACACTCCTTGGACTTAACCAAGTTCAAGAGCGCGACCTTTAATTGCTTCTTCCTATTTTGGAAGAACAATAAGGAGGCCAACTTTGACTATATGCTTGCCCATCTTCTTGACAAAGACATTGTCAAGTGTGTTTCTCACAAAGTGGAAGAGCTTGAGGTTGATGTTGCTGCTGAAGAACTCCCTGCAACCCTTGAAGTCGAGCAAGAGGATCCCGAGGGGGAAGATGCCGAGGTGGTGGAGCCTTTAAGAGGGCATCTTTTTTTTTTTCACCTTGGGCTTTAAGGTTCGTGGTGCAACGAAAATGGTTGGTCGAGCAACTTTTAATCTCTGATAATATGTGTAAATATTTGTACTCTTGCTTTATACATATTATATACTGCTCGTATGATTTTATTTTGATATAAAAATTTTCTTTGTTGTATATGACTTTAACTCTATTGCTCATTTTAAATATTTAGAGCATCTTGATTTTTTATGTCCTTACTGGATGAAGCGGAGTACTTTATAAATTTTTGAAAATTTTCTAATTATTACTCAATTGTGCTATTTTAACTTATTTACTTATGTGCGATCAAGTATACCTTATATGCCCTCCAAGTGATCGAGGAGGTCAGTCCTTGGTCACTTTCCAAATAACCAGACTTGTTCAAGCTAACGCAACTGCTCGAATATTGTATCATATAGCAATATACTTGGAATTTTATTTAAGAATCACATGTTAAGAAATACTTGTTTAATAAAAAAATTGGCAATAATGAGTATTTCGAGCACACTTCCTTGTTTATACCTCGTAATAAAATGGACAAAACGTTTCTATCGAATTTAGAAATTCTACGAGCAATGCATGTTTTTGAAGAAAAAACATAATTGAACTACGTTATTGGTCATTTATTAAAGGAAAAAAGTGTCTTATAACCACATAACTAAAAAAATGTCTCATATTTATTACATATATAAATATAAATTTTTAATTTGCAAAGTTATATTTAGTGCTAAAATAAAATGGGCAATGCATGCCTTACAACTAAAAATAAACAATTGGGCAATAATCGTGCATTTACAAGTAAAATGGATCCAGAATAGTGCTAGTCGGAGTGAGTGGGAAAAACGTGCCTTTCGACCAATATTCATTGATAATATTTTTGCAAGTGTTCACCATTCAATTATCTTGCAATCAGTTCACCATTTAGTCGAGCAAGTTTGTATGTTCCTGGTTGCATTACTTCTACGATCTGATATGGTCCTTCCTAATTGGGTCCCAAAACTCCTGCTGCATGATCCTTAATGTTTCGGAACAGTTGTCGCAATACTAGATCTTTTGGTGCAAACTTTCCATTCTTGACTGAAGAGTTGAAGTATTCGGCTACTTTTTTCTGGTAAGCAACCACTCGCAATTGTGATTTTCCTCTTTGTTCCTCGATCATGTCGAGGCTTTTAGCCAATCATTGGTGGTGTTGATCTTGGTCATACGTACTCCTCCGATTACAATGGTTGGGTTAACTCAATTGGTATCATTGCTTCGTATCCATAAGCTAGGGAAAATGGAGTATATCTTGTTGAGGTTCGAGCAGTAGTTTGATATGACCATAATACTTATTGCAAAATATCTGACCAATTGCCTTTGGCTTGTTCGAGATGCTTTTTCATTGTGTCTTTTAAGGTTTTTTTGACAACTTTTACTTGTTTCTTTGCTTGGGGATGAGCAACTGCGGGAAAGCTTTTAGTGATATCATGCCTTACACAAAAGTCTGTGAATGCGTCGATGTCCAACTGAGTGCCATTATCTGAGACAATCTTTTTTGGTAGCATGTATCTGCATATGATATTTTTGACCACAAAATAGAGCACCTTCTTGGAAGTAATTGTATTCAGTGGTTCTGCTTCAATCCACTTTGTAGAGTAATCCACTATGACCATCGCAAATTTTACTCCACCCCTTCATGTTGGGAGTTGCCCAATCAAATCAATGCCCCATACTGCGAAGGACCATGGGCTCTGCATTTATTTAAGTTCATTAGGAGTTGCTCAAGGGATTTTTGAGAATCATTTACACTTATCACATTTTCAGACGTAGTCCATGGAATCTTCATTCATCGTGGGACAAAAATATCCTTGTCTAAGTATCTTCTTGGCTAGACATTTCCCTCTACATGATTGCCACAAAATCCTTCATGCATTTCTATCATTAGCAGCTCGACTTCTGTTTTAGTAACACATCGGAGCAAAGGCATGGGATACTTTCTTCTATACATTATTCCATTGATAATCACATACCTAGCAGCTTGCCTTGAAATTCATCGGGCTTCATTCAGTCTTGAGGCAATGTTCCCTGCTCCAAGTACGTGGTTATAGGAGTCATCCACGAGGGAGTATCATCGAGCGGTAGTTTTCTCTCCATTTCTTTAATACTTGGTTGGGCTAGGTGCTCAACTGGTACTACATTTAGGGTGTCTGTATCCATGGCACTTGTGAGTTTTGTTAGGGCACTTTTTGGATGGTAAATTTTTTTAATTATGACAGGAGGTCTTTTGCTTTGCTGAGGTAGGATGTCATTTTTTGTCCTCGAGCCTTGTATTCTCCCAATACCTGATTCACAACTAGCTGTGAATCACTATATATGTCTACTACCACAGCTTTAACATCTTTAGTAAGTCGTAATCCTGCTAGTAGGGATTCATTCTCTGCCTCATTGTTTAAGGCACTGAAGCCGAACCTTAGCGCATAGTGAATACCATGTCCTTCAGGTGTGATAAATATAAGTCCAGGTCTAGAGTTATGCTCATTAGAGGACCCATCTACAAACATCCTCCATACGGGCCAATTTTATTCATTGTCTTCAGACTCCTTTGCTTGCTCATTCTCTTTTGGTATTCAAGTGCATTCAACAATAAAGTCTGCTAAAGTTTGCCCTTTAATAGTAGTCCTTGGCTGGTAGGCGATTTCATACTGCCCGAGCTCGACGACCCACTAAAGTAATCAACCAGATGCCTCTGGTTTTTGCAGAACTTGCGTGAGAGGTTGATTGGTTAAAACTGTGATAGACTGCGCCTGGAAGTAAGGCCTTAATTTCCTTGCTGCAAGCAACAAACAACAAGCCAGCTTTTCAATTAGTGGGTATCGTGATTCTGCCCCGACCAACCTTTTTCTTATGTAATACACTGGATGTTGGATCCTATCTGTTTCTTGGATAAGGGTTGCACTAACAGCGTGTTAGGTAACTTCTAGATACAAGTATAGAGTTTCCCTATCAACTGGCTTCGATAAGACTGAAGTTTAAGCCAAGTGTTCCTTAAGTGCCAGGAAAGCCTTTTCACGTTCTTCCGTCCATTCAAACTTGTTATTTCCCCTCAGCAGGTTAAAAAATGGTACGCACTTGTCAGTGGATTTTGAGACAAATCTGCTGAGTGGTGCGACCCATCCTGTCAGACTCTATACTTCCTTTTTCATGGTTGGGGATTTCATGTCGATCAACAGCTTTGATTTTTTCCGGGCTAGCTTCTATACCTCTTGCATTGACAATGAAACCAAGAAACTTGTTCGATCTTACCCCAAACGAGCATTTTAAGGGGTTAAGCTTCATATCGTAATGCTTAAGGATGGCAAAACATTCTGTTAGATCCTTCACGTGCCCTCAGCCTCTTTTAACTTTACCAGCATGTCATCAAAATAGACCTCCATGTTTTTGCTTATTTGGTCTATGAACATCATATTTACGAGTCAATGGTACGTCGCGCCAACATTTTTTAGACCAAAAGGCATTATTTTGTAATAGTACAAGCCTACGTCAGTTCTAAAATTGGTATGCTCCTCATCGGGAGGGTGCATACTGATTGATTATACCTCAAGTAAGTGTCCATAATTGTGAGTATTTCATGTTCTGCAGTGGCATCGACTAGTTGGTCAATTCTTGGTAGAGGAAAGCAATTCTTTGGGCATGCTTTATTTAGATCACTGAAATATACACAAGTCATCCATTTTCCATTGGGGTTTGGTACTAGGACGTGATTAGAAACTCACTTGGGGTAGAAGACCTCTCTTATAAACCCTTTTTATTTTAGCCTTTGGACTTCTTCTTTTAAGGCCTTTGACCTTTCTTTATCGAGCTACCTCATTTTTTGTTGTACAGGCTTAAAATTGTCTCTGCCTATATTTAGAGTATGGATGATAACTGTGGGGCTGATGCCAACCATGTCCTTGTGTGACCAAGAAAACACATCTTGATTGTTCCTTAGGAAGTTTACAAGTTCATATTTGACTTCCTTGGCTAAACTTTTTCCAATCTTGACTGTCTTTGTCGGCTCGTTCTGATCAAGTGGGACTTCCTCTAGGTCTTCAATAGCTCCCACTCTAGTATCAAAGTCCCCACCATTATAATCAATGTCTTCTCCTCCGCTTTGGGAAATTCCCTATTTGGAGCTGCTCGCCTCTTCTGAGGAGGTATTACTGCCTGATGGTACTTATTCCCATTTCTGTTGTTGGCTTGCTAATTGTTGGTCCAGTAAAGATAATGTTGGTTGTGGCCAAGCCTTTCTTAGCAGTTTTAATGGAGGAATTATAACATACCTGAGCCTCTCTCTGGTTTCATTTTGCACTTCCGATTCCGATGTTGGTAGGAAACTTCATCATTAGATGAAACATGGATGTTATGGCGCGCAAGTCAATCGTGATATATCTTCCGAAAAGGGCATTGAAAGCTGAGGGAATATCAACCATGAAAAACGTTGCCATAACTTTGTTGTTTGCAGGTGCAGTTCCTACTGTTACTGTAACGTCCTCCTAATCCAAGACCGTTACACTGTGTACTTTAAATAGTGTCAAACTTGTTAATCAAGTCATTTGGTTATAAACGTGTAACTAAGGATAATGTCAAGGGTTAGGGTTAAAAAATTTGGTCAAAGGAAACATTTAATTTTCATTTAAAAGTTTAATAAATACATGGGATCTCAAAATGAGACAACCAAATGTTCAAAAGGGTATATATAAGTCAAAAGTTACAACCAGTCGACCTAGGCGGAAAAATAAGGGATACAACCCTAGTTCCTCTTAGATATCCTCGGTCGTGGTAGACGAGCATCCGCATATGCACATGCCGCCACCGAAGCTCTCCAACTCATGGCTAGTCAAGCTTTCCTTTCCCCTTACCTTCACCACATATCACCCGTGAGCCAAGGCTTAGCAAGAAAACTTAAACATATGCATGAACAGTAAATACAAATCCTAAATACATATCTAGCATGCCTAGCAATAATAACCTACTCATGCATGCATACAATTACAAATAAATGATCATTGGATCATTCTGGGGCCCGTTGCCCTGAATAGATGACCATAAGGTTAACCCGAGGCCCTAAGCCCTAGCTATGTGACCATAGGGTCACCTGGGGCTCTTGCCCTTAGCTCTAAGTAACTAGCCATAGAGCTAGCCAAGCATGTTTTTTTCCAACAACCATAGGGTCGACCAATGTAGTAGTATGCTCCTGATTGGGCCTAAGCCTCTTAACCAACGCAAAGCACGCTATTGCTGACATTGACTAATAAGTCAAGGCTTTAATCAGACATTCAGATAACTAGACAAACAGATATAGATATAGATAAGCATACTTTAGACAATACAAGTATGCATAAATATAAATCATGGTTTCTTAACCAATCAAGCATAAACAAAGTAATAACCATGTTCCATAACAAGGTCGGGCCCTACCTATGTAAACAAGGCAAGCATTCATTAAAAAATTATTCAGACACAGAGTATTCAAGCATAGCCTAAATCACATTCATTCTAAGGGGCCAAGCCCTATTCATAGTTATAATCAACAACCGGGCCAAGCCATAATCTCATATATCACGTATTGGGTGCAGTACAATGTATATTAAGAATGAGCCTCGAGCACGATCCTGGTTACGAGCCCCTAGCGATAACCTAGTCACAACCATAATATAGAATCCCATTAAAAACGAACGAATAAAGGCTTCCAGATCGAGTCCTAGCCTCTGGACGTTGAATTCAACTAAACTGGGTAGTAGAATCGGTCCCGGGCCCTTAGTTTTGAGTTTCCGCATGAAAACCCAGAATTTTTCCCATTTTCTTCAAGCCAAATCTCACCAAAATCCTATCCAAACATAGATAAATTCCCTAGGTAAAGTTCCAAATCAACTTAGCATCTCAAAACACATAAAACCCAAGCCTAAACTTGGCCAAAACCTCATCAAATCCCAAAATTCGGAACTGAGTTTCTAAACTTCAAACTTAGCAAAATACCAGAGAAACATAGAGATTTGATGCTGGAAATTGTTACCACAGTTGCCCCAAGTGATGCTAAGCTTCTCCCCAAGCAACCATGAGCCTAAGCCAGTCTCGATTCCTCCTAGATCGTGTGAATTCCCAAGGAATTTGAGAGAGAGAGAGAGAGAGAGTGTGTGTAAATGAGAGAGAGAGAGAGAGTGTGTGTGTAAATGAGAGAGAGAGAAAGAGAACGTGTTTTACTTCTGATTGAGTGTTTGTGAGGTTTACTTAGACTTTAAGTAACCTTAATGAAATCCCAAGGCTCGGGGTACCAAAAATGTCCCCGAGGGCAAAATGGTCAAAATCCCTTAAATCCCCTCCTAATCTCACTAAATCCAAATATATCCTCGAATATTTATTCTCACTACCCGATAACTCGGTAATGTACTAGATACCCAAAATACCCCTTGACTCACCCCGAGTCGAGTATTCCGTCCCGTTGTGACTTTCTCGCTAACTTGCTCCCTATGATCGCCTTGTGCCAAGTAACCCAAATATATCCACATAATAATGTGGTTTTACACATACACCACACATATGCACATATATTCCAAATATACCTGTAACAGGCCAAATTACGAAAATTTCCCTTCTATTAAGAAATGGGCCCACATGCATATTTAATACACCTAAACTTGCATATCTAGTCATATTATAATATAACTACCATAATCAAATAATTACACACATATATGTCACATAAACACATAACTTTCCATAAATTGACATCCTGGTACCCCTAATCAAGGCCCTAAGCCTTATTATGTAATTTGGGACATTACAACTATCCCCTCCTTATAGAAATTTCGTCCTCGAAATTTTACCTGAACAGTTCGGGATACTGATTCTGCATATCTTCCTTTAGTGCCCAGATCACTTGCTCGACCTTGTTGTTCCTCCACAATACCTTAAACTAAAGGTATAGTCTTGTTCCTCAAGACCTTGTCTTTCTTGTCTAAAATCTGAATTGGCTGCTCCTCATAGGATAAATCTATCTCCAGTTCAAAATCCTCATAACTCAACACATGAGTCCCATCTGATACATATTTCCTCAGCATGGAGATATGAAATACGTTGTGCACACTAGACAGTGCAGGGGATAAGGCCAAACTATAGGCCACCTGACCGATCCTCTCCAGGTTCTCAAATGGTCCAACAAACCTTGGGCTCAGCTTGCCCTTCTTCCCAAATCTCTTCATCCCTCTCAGTGGTGAAACCCTAAAGAAGACATAGTCTCCCACTTGGGAACTCCATGTTCCTCCGCTTTGGGTCTAAATAACTATTCTGTCTACTCTGAGACGCGAGCATCTGAGCTCTAATCTTTTTAATAGCCATAGTGGTCCTCTAAACTGCCCCAGGACCCAAATATTTCCTCTTGCCCATCTCATCCCAGGGAATAGGTAATCTACACTTCCTACCATACAACATCTCATAAGGTGCCACTCCAATAGTCGACTGGTAGTTGTTATTATAGGAAAACTCTGTCAGAGGCAAATATTTACTCCAGTACCCTTCAAAGTCAAATACACATGCTCTCAGCATGTCCTCTAATATCTGGATAATCCTCTCAGACTGCCATCAGTTTGAGGATGATAAGTTGTACTGAACTTCAGTTGTGTACCCATCGCCTTTTGTAAACTTCCCCAAAACATGGAAGTGCAAATAGGATCCCTATCAGACATGATAGACCTCGGAGTCCCATGAAGGCGTACTATCTCTCTCACATTGAGATCTGCATACTGGTCAACCGTATAATTCATCCTCACTGGTAGAAAGTGAGTTGATTTCGTATACCGATCCATGATGACCCAAACTAAATCATGCTGGCCCACTATCCTGGGAAATCCTACCACAAAATCCATTTTGATGTCCACCCATTTCCACTCTGGGATATCAAGAGGTTGTAATAGACTTGCAGGTCTTTGATGCTCGACCTTGACTTGCTGGCAGGTCAGGCACTTCGCCACATACTTAGTCACATCCTTCTTCATCCTTGGCCACCAATATAAACTTTTGGATCCTGGTACATCTTTGTGGTGCCTGAATGTAGAGAATAAGGGGTAGTAAGAGATTCATCCAGAATCTCCCATCTAATCCCAGTGTCAATCGGAACACAAATCTGATCCTTGTATCTCAATACACCCATGTCTGACAATGTATAGTCCTTAGCTACTCTAGCTAGGACGCCCCCTCTAATTTTTCCAAATCTGAAAGTTTTATATTGGTGGCCTGGGATGAAGATGGATGTGACTGAGTATGTGGAAAAGTGCCTGACCTGTCAGCAGGTCAAGGCAGAGCATGAAAGACCCGTAGGGCTGTTACAACCACTTGATATCCCAGAGTGGAAATGGGAGGACATCAAATGGATTTCGTGGTAGGATTGTCCCAGGACAGTGGGCCAGCATGATGCCCATCAGAACGCAAATCCGATCCTCGTATCTCAATAAATCCATGTCTGACACTATATAGTCCTTAGCTACTCCAGCTAGGACGTCCCCTCTGATTTTTCCCAGCTGTGGATCACTCAAATGCTTCTCCTTGATCCTCTCCAAAAGAGTAAACTGCAGAGTGATGCTGGCTAACTGGCCCACCACTAGCTCAATACTTGCTCTAGTCATATCCTTAGCCAACTCCCCGGATATCTGCCTTGCACTATACAACTGTCTCGGACCCTTCTGGCTTAACGCATCTGCTACCACGTTGGCTTTCCCTGGGTGATAGAAGATCTCACAATCATAATCCTTCACCAGCTCTAACCATTTTCTCTGCCTCATGTTCAAATCCTTCTAAGTGAGGAAGTATTTCAAACTCTTGTGATCTGTGTATATCTCACACTTCCCACCATACAAGTAGTGTTGCCACACCTTCAGTGCAACAACCACTGCTACAAGTTCCAGATCATGTGTGGGGTACCTCTACTCATACTCCTTCAGTTGACATGACGCATAGGCAATCACCTTCCTATCTGCATAAGGACACAACCTAGGCTCTACCTCAAGGCGTCACAACAAACCACAAACTTGTCCTAATTTGTAGGAAGACTCAGAATTGGAGTAGTGATCAAATTCTTCTTCAATCTCTAGAAGCTATCCTCACACTTGTTTGACCATATGAACCTCTGATTCTTGCATGTCAACTCTGTCAGTGGTGATGCAATCTTGGAAAACCCCTCCACAAAGCGTCTGTAATAACCTGCCAACCCCAAGAAACTCCTAATCTCTAATGCATTCTTCAGCCTTGGCCAATCTTTGACTGCCTCAATCTTCGCTGGAACTAGCATATTTCCATCCTAACTAACTATGTGACCTAAGAAAGTCACCTGTGGTAACCAGAACTCACACTTCTTGAATTTTGCATATCGTATGTGTTCTCTCAGTCTCTGTAGTACTAATTTGAGATGCTGCTTGTGTTCTATCTCTGACTGAGAGTATACCAGTATATCATTGATAAAGATGATCACAAACCAATCCAGGTAATCTTTGAACACCATGTTCATCAGATCCATAAACACTGCTAGGGCATTAGTCAGTCCAAATGACATTACCAAAAAATCATAATGCACGTACCTAGTACGAAAAGCTTTCTTTGGTATATCCTCCTCCCTGATCTTCAGTTGGTGATAACCAGATCGAAGATCTATCTTGGAGAATAATTTCCAACCCTATAACTGATGGTCATTGGTTCGTGCGGTTTCACGGACGCGCAGAGGGAGGTGTTGTAGCACTCCCTCGCCTCTCTCTGTTCTCCTTTCATACTAGCTACTCCTCCTGGAGTTGGGAACTTGATGACCAAGTGATATATAGAAGTTATGGCTTTCAATTCTCTTAGGGATGGTCTCCCCAATACCGCATTGAAAGTCGAGACACAATCTACTACGACGAAATTAGCCATGACTGTAGTCTGCCGGGGCTGCTCCCCCATGGTGAGTGCCAATTCAATCATCCCTAGGGGTCGCACCGAGTCCCCCGTGAAACCATATAGGGAGGATTGGCAGGGTTTCAGGTGATGGATACCCAGTCCCATCTTTTCCAAGGCAGGGCGATACAGGATATCCATTGAGCTTCCATTGTCCACCAGGACCCAATGCACAAGCGTATTGGCCAACTGAACTGTCAGCACCAGTGGGTCATTGTGGGGGAAATGCACACCCTGCGCATCCTCCTCTGTAAATGTGATCGAGTCATTTTCCCCCTTGAAGCTTTTCGGGGGTCGCTGCTCCAAGCTCATGACACAAGGTGGCGGACTTCGCCTGGACTTCCCCCTGTATCTCTGGGGCTCGCCCTTGCATCTGGGGTATCGCAGGCTTGTCCTCCGGCTTCGGCCTCTCTCTTCTGACATAACGGCCTAGATGCCCCCTGCGGATGAGCTCCTCAATCTCTTCCTTTAAATGGATACACTCTGCAGTGGTGTGACCAATATCCTTGTGGTACTGGCAGTTTCTACTGGGATCCCTTTTGGACCGGTCCTTTCTCATCGCTGGGGGCTTCTTGAAGGGAACTCGATCTTTGTTAGTGAGGGAAATATGCTCTCTGGTATCTGTAAGGTTCGTGTAGTAAGTGTAAGCCGCTTGCCTATGATCACTCCCCCGTTTAGTCTTTCTCTGTTGATCATCCCTTGACCCATCATACGCCCTCTTCTTCTTTGCTCCATTCGACCCATCGTTAGTTGGGGGCTTTGCGTTGGACTCCTCCTTTCCTGCCTTTAGGTTTGCGTGGCCATCCTCCACGTGAATGTACTTCTGCGCCCTCTCGTAGAAGTCGTCTAGGTCGGTGACTTCCCTCTTCAGCATGTTGTCCCACAATTTGCTTCCTGGGCGCACTCTGGCCGTAATGGCCATTTTCAACTCTCGGCGGGTCAGGCTCCCCACTTTTGCGGCCTCCATGTTGAACCTGTGAATGTAGCTCTTCAGGCTCTCCTTTTCTCCTTGCTTAACGTTAGCATCGTGTAGTCCCGCACGGCGTGGTGCTGTTGGAGGAATTCATCAGAAAACTGTTGCCAGGACCTGATGGACCCCGGCCTTAATCTTTTGAACCATTTGTATGCGGGTCCTTTCAATGTGACGGCGAAGCAGTGACATCTGGCTCCGCTACCAATTCCCCTTAGTTTCATCAGGTCGTTAAATGCGTCCAGGTGGTACTTTGGATCTGTGTTTCCTTCGTAGGGGGTCATATTGGGTTCCTTAAAGTTGGCAGGGAGCCGGATGGCTTGGATCTCCCTCACGAAGGGTGACTCATGGTCGAACCCTTCCACAAAAGCTTGACCTCTAGAGGCGGTGACGATCTTGCTTCGCAGGCTCCTCATTTCTGTATCCAGGTCCTGCCTCCTCTTGCTTAGGGAGTCCCTTAATGCGGACGGGTTAAGATCCCCCTTTCCTTTGCCCTCTCGAGGTGCCATAGGGGGCGTGGTCCCTTTACCTGCCCTCTTTTTATTGAGCTCCTCTCGTAAATCTGAGGGTGCTCTTTTAGAGGTGAACTCGTCATCGTTGTGAGGGGCAGCGTTGGTCTTCGGCTATGGCTTATGGGCCTGCTTCGGTGGTTTAGGATGTTCGCGTTGCTTCGTCCGGGGGGTGTTACTGGTGGAGTGTCAAGTCCTTCCATCATCTACCGGAACGGTGGTCTCTACCCCCTCCTGATCTTTCTCTTTTCTCCAGCCTTTGGTTCTTACAGTGTAGCTCCCGTATTTCCTCTTCGTAGAACCGTGAGTTAGAACTCGAGCTCACGGAATGGACCCGGGGATGTTTATAATGTCTACGCGTCGAGGGGCCTAGGTCCTGCCGGTTGGAGTTCGGTACTTGCGGCAGTTTGGGAGGTGGGAACTCGTTGGCATTCCCGGGTGGTGCGGTGGTTGTCCTTGGAGGATTCTCACCTGGCAGGATGGCCGGTGACGAGACCTCTCTATCACCCTCGTGAACCTCCAGGTCCCTCCGGGGCTCCACGTCTCTGGGTGGAGGAGGGTCCTTCATGGAGGCCTTCAGCTGAACTTTGTTAAGGTGGACCTCCACCTCTCATGGCTCCCTGAGTCGCTTTGAACGTCTCGGCATTTCTTCTTGCTGGAAGTAATGGTAGAACATTAGCTTGGTACTTAACTTCCCACAGACAGCACCAAACTGTTGACGGTGAGAACTCATCAACTAAGTTAAGTTAGAAAAATTGCCAAGTAAAGATTATCAAAAGAAAAGCTTTAGAAATCTAAGTATGAACTCCAAAAAACAATTACAGAAGAAAAATGGTGAAATCAGTTTGCATTCACTATGGTGCACTGCTACAGTAATTTTTCCAACCCCCTTCCATGTGGGATTGGGGTTTATTTTATAGTGGGCTCTAATGGCCCTGGATACATGATGGTCCTAGGGACCTAGTAGTACACAGGTACACTGTCAGGAGAGTGGTTTCAGGGGTAGTGGTGCTGATCCTTACAAATGTCAGAGGAGTGGTGCAGGCGGCAGTGGTGTCAACTCTGACATCTGGTTGGGAATCTGCAGGCCATGTCCTCTCTCCTAGTGCTCCCACTACTTGTCTAGCATGAGTGCTAGGATCAGGCGTACGGGGTTTTTAAAGGCCGTACCTCGTACAAGATTGTACCTGCATGATCCTTTTGAATCATTCTTGGGCCTTTCCCTCCAAATGTTGAAGAGCCCTTGGGTTATTTGTGTGCATCGCCCGTAGGCGTGTGCGTGATGCGGCCTCGTGAGGTCACCTGGTGTTGGGCCTCATGCGCGCAGCCGAGGCATGGGTGAGACATCATCTCGCGAGGCCCCTCACCAGCGAGGCCATCATGTGCTGTGAGGCGTTCCACCAGCGAGGCCACCATGTGCAGCGAGGCGCTCCACTAGCGAGGCCATCAGGTGCGGCGAGGCGTTCCACCAGCGAGGCCACCATGTGCAGCGAGGCACTCCACCAACGAGGCTATCAGGTGCTGCGAGGCACGAGGCTCCTCACTTGTGAGGCCATTAGGTGCACGCAAGTTTTGGCCTTGCTAGGTACGTGGCTGGTGCGAGACAATGGGGGCCCGAGGGCATCGCGGCTCAATCACGTAATTAGGCGCTTTTGGGACCTTGACACTTGTTTTGGGTCTTCTACAAGTATGAAATTTT
This sequence comes from Humulus lupulus, assembly GCF_963169125.1. Lineage (NCBI taxonomy): Eukaryota > Viridiplantae > Streptophyta > Magnoliopsida > Rosales > Cannabaceae > Humulus > Humulus lupulus. The sequence goes on along the minus strand of NC_084797.1, from coordinate 163,802,479 downwards.
GAGCATCCACAATCATCAATCCTTGGCAGAGGATACCTGTTCTTGATAGTCAACTTGTTCAGTTCTCTATAATCGATACACATCCTCAGAGAACCATCTTTCTTCTTCCCCGAAGAGAACTGGTGCCCCCCATGGCAAGAAACTTGGCCTGATAAAACCCAAGTATAGTAACTCTTGTAATTGAACCTTTAGTTCCTTTAGCTATGCTAGAGCCATCCTATAAGGTGCCCTAGAAACTGGCTCTATCCCTGGCGCCAGTTCAATCACAAACTCTATCTCTCTATGTGAAGGTAACCCTGGTAGATCCTCTGGAAACACATCCAGAAACTCACAGACTAATCTAGTCTGTCCTGGTCCCACTGGCACAACCTGAGTGGTATCCACCACACTAGCTAAGAATCATATGCGTCCCCCCTGCAATAGGTCCCTAGCTCTAAGTATAGATATCATAGATATACGGGGTCCATGCATAGTCCCAACAAATACAAAGGGGTCATCACCCTCAAGCTCAAAGGTTACCATCTTCTTCTTGTAATCTATCATTGCCCCATACATCTCTAACCAATCCTTACCCTAAATTATATCAAAGTCATTCATAAGCAACTCTATCAAGTTAACTGACAACTACCTACCATCCACTGCACTGGTAATGATCTGACCCATCTCCTGGAAACCACTAACTCCCCAGTAGGAAGCATAGTACCAAACTCCATAGAGTAAAAGTCACAAGGTCTACACAGTCCATCAATAATCCTACTAGTAACAAAATGGTGCGTAGCACCCGAATCAATCAAAATAGTATAAAGGATCCTAGCACTAGAAAGCTGACCTGTAACCATCGAGGGACTAGCCTCGGCCTTTTCCTGGGTCAAGGTGAACACCCGAGCTGGCGTCAGGCTGTCCACCTTCTTGGGCTCTTCCTTCCGGGCTTTCGGGAAATCCTTCTTCAAGTATCCAACACTCCCGCAGACGAAGCAGGCCTTCGCCCGACATTCCCCAATATGGCGCCTCATGCACCGAGTACACTCTGGGAATGCTTTCCAGGTCTCACCGCCACCCTGGCGGCCTATCTGTATTCCATGTTGCCTCCTATTTGGCCCTAGAGCTGAAACTATATCTAAAGTCTTTCTCTTTTGGTCACTAGGGCCTCTGCCCCTACCAAAGCCTGCAAATGGAGGTCCCAGCCTCCTAGAATCCCTTCTACCCACATTCTCGTGCCATATCTTATTGTCTGCGCTCTCAACTATAAGCGCCTTCTCCACAACCTGTGCATAGGTAGTCACTCCTGACACGGTAATAATACAAACATTCTGGGATATCATATGTTGTAGCCCCTGGAGAAACCTCTCTCTTCTGGTCCCAACAGTGAGCACCAGATCCTCGACAAACTTTGCCAATATATCAAACTTCAAGGTGTAATCGATCACAGACATATTGCCTGAAGTAACTTACCAAACTCTTCAGCCTTCGCAACTTTAACTGCATCATTGTAGTATTTCTCATTGAACGGAGTTTTGAATTCCTCCCATTCCATAGTAATTATTGCCCTGGTCTAGGATACCACCTCCCACCATATTCGGGCATCCTCCCAAAACATGTTAGTGGCGCAGGCCACTCTCTCATTACCACCAAACCTCATGAAATCCAAGATGGTGGTTGTAATGTCACAAATTACCTAATAATGCTTAGGGCCTTGATTAGGGTGCCAGGATGTCAATATATGGAATTATATGCTTATATGATATATTTGTGTATGATTATGTGATTATGTGAGTTATATGATAATATAACTAGTTATGCATGTTTAGGAGTATTAAATATGCATGTGGGCCCGTTTCTTATTAGAAGGGTAATTTTTTGTAATTTGGTCGTCATGGGCATAATTGTATATATGTGCATATATGTAATATATGTGAGAGACCACATTATTATGTGGGTTTATTAGGGTTATTCAGCACGATACGATCCTAAGGAGCAAGTTAGCGAGAAAGTCACGACGGGACCCAATACCGACTCAAGGCGAGTCAAGGGGTATTTTAGGTATTTAGCTCAGTATCAGGTTATCGGGTAACGGGAATGAATAATTGAGGATATATTTGGAGTTAGTATGATTAGGAGGTAATATTGGGGATTTTGACCATTTTTCCCTCGGGGACGTTTTTGGTACCCCGAGACTCGGGATTAGCTTAAGTAACTTAAGCCTTAAAAAACATAAACAAAAACATTCCAACACTTTGTTAGCAGCAGATCCTAACCGACTCGCTCTCTCTCTCTCTCTCTCTCTTATTCTCTCTCAACTTTTCTAAGGGAATTCTTTGAGAATTAAGGAGAATTTGTTGGCTGAAGCTTGAAAGATTGCAGGCCTAAGCTTGAAATTGGATTAGCTACAGCTAGGGAGACTTAAATCACAGCTGAGGTAAGGTTCTAACCTTTGTTTTTACTGAATTCCATTAGATTTTTTGGTGTTCTTTAGCTTGTAGCTCAAAGGTTGGATTAATGAGTTTTGATGAGTTTTTCATCTAGTTTTTAGTTGGATTTTGTTGCTGGGAAGATATTAAATCTGTGAGGATTGAATTGTTTTTTTAGGGTATAATTGGGGTGGTTTTGATAGATTTTGGCTGGAGAAAAATGGAGGAATTCTGGGTTCGCAGGGTTAGGTCACAGCTCTGTTCATGGGGCTTCGCGACCCAACCGAACCCAGGGCCCTTGGGGGCTTCTGTCTGGGAGGCGCACCGCGACCCTCAAGGGCAGGTCGCGGCCCGTGTCCCATTTTTTAGAAGAAGGGGACCTCTGACTTGGGGGGCGCGCCGCGACCCTTAAGGGCAGGTCACAGCCCGCCTAGGCTGTTTTGGCCACCATGGGTTTCTAATGATGGGAATTTAAACCTAAGGGCTCGGGATCAATTATACTACCCATTTTAGTAGAATTCGAGGTCCTGTAGGCTAGGACTCAGTCCGGAAGCCTTTATTTGCTCATTATTGATGAAATCCTATATTATGATTGTGACTAGGTTATCACTAGATGGCTCAAAACTAGAATCATACTCGAGGGTCGTTCTTATTTTAGGCTATACTCGGACCTGAGGTAAGAGAATTTCACCCAATGTGTGATATATGTGATTAGGGCTTGGCCCGACTGTTAATTATAATTATGAATAGGGCTCGGGCCCCTAAGAATGAACATGTTTAAGTTATCGTTTCACTTGTTTATTAAACATACTTGAATATTATGTACCTGACTAAGTGTTACATGACTGTTCCCATGGTTTGCGTAGCTAGGGCTTGGCCCCGTTAAGGAGCATGGTTATTACGATGTTTGCAATTATTTGATGATGTTATGTGATTAATATGTATGCATACTTGTATTGTCTAAAGTATGCTTATCTATACCTGTTTTTGTATCTGTATCTGAATACTTGGTTCAGGGCTTGACTTATTAGTCAAGGACGGCAATAGCGCGCTGCGTGCTGGTCAAAGGGCTTAGACCCAAATCAGCAATGTACTATTACGTTGGTTGACCCAATGGTCATTGGAAAACAAAAGTGTTTGGCTAGCTCTATGGCTAGTTACCCAGAGCTAAGGCAAGGACCCCAGGTGACTCTATGGTCACATAGCTAGGACATAGGGCCTCGAGGTTGACTCTATGGTCAACTATTCAGGGCAGCGTCCCCCAAATGGTCCAATGACCATTTATTTGTAATTGTAGGCCTGTATGAGTAGGTTATTACTGCAAGGCATGCTAGATAAATATCTGAAAATCTGTATTTTTTGTTCATGCACATGTTTAAGTTTTCTTGCTGAGCCTTGGCTCACGAGTGCTATGTGGTGTAGGTAGAGGAAAAGGAAAGCTTGACCAGCCATGATTTGGAGAGCTTTGGTGGTGGCGTGTACATATACAGTTGCTCATCGACCACGACCGAGGATATCTTAGAGGAACTAGGGTTGTAGCCTTAATTTTTTCGCTTAGGTCGGCCGATTGTAATTTTTATGTATATACACCTTTTTATTCATTTGTTTGTAATATTTTTGGATCCCATGTATGTATGAAACTTTTTAAATAAAAATTCATCAACTCCTTTGACCAAAAATTTTAACCATAACCCATGACGTTAACCTTAGTTACACGTTTATAACCAAATGACTTGATTAGCAAGTCTGAAAAAAATTTAAGTACACAGTGTAACAGTCCTAGATTAGGAGGATGTTACAGTGGTTATCATAGTCATCCACTGCTCAGCCTTCAGTGAGTCTGAGCTACCCTAAAAAATTAGGGGGTGCTGCTTCCTGAACCTCTCATACAGTGGTTCTCATCTATCTCCTTCTGCCTGGGGCTGTACTACCGCTGGTACCACTGGTTGTATCACTGTTGGTTTCGCGGGCTATAGGTTATCTGTTGGAACCTATTGTTGTCTCAAAAGGTGATTCTCATCTTCCTGCCTCTGTAACTTGGCTTGCCTATCAGCAAGCACCTGTTGCTAGTTCTCTGGAGCTAGTAATGGGGCCTGGCCCTAGTCATTCTCTTCCCTGGCCTATATCTCTTGGCCAACCAACCTCTCTAACCTTCGAGGAAGCATATTGATAACTATCCCACTCTGCAGTGATCAAATCAGTTGTTAGGTAAGTAATAACTATACCTCTTGCCGACTGATGGTCCAAGACTGAACAAACTAACAGATGCAAGGTTAATAAGCATGCCAACGCATAATATGCTTAATCATGGTGCTAATAAGCACTTCCTGATATTCATCAGTAAATAACAATGCTAATAAGCATTTTTGGCATACATAAGAAATTAACAGTGCAAATAAGCTTAAAGTTGTCTCTGTCTATATTTAGAGCATGGATGATATCTGTGGGGCTGGTGCCACCCATGTCCTTGTGCGACAAGGCAAACACGTCTTGATTGCTCCTTAGGAAGTTTACAAGTTCATATTTGACTTCCTTGGCTAAACTTTTTCCATTCTTGACTGTCTTTGTTGGCTTGTCCTGGTCAAGTGGGACTTCCTCCATGTCTTCAATAGCTCCCAGTCCTGTATCAAAGTCCCCAATGCGAGAATCAATGTCCTCTCCTCCGCTTTGGGAAATTCTCTATTTGGAGCTACTTGCCTCTTCTAAGGAGGTATTACCTTGTTGCCTGATGGTGCTTATTCCCATTTCTGATGTTGGCTTGCTAATCGCTGGTCTAGCAAAGATCATGTTGGTTGTGGCCAAGCCTTTCTTAGCAGTTGTAATGGATGAATTATAACATTCACAAGCCTCTCTTTGGTTTCCTTTTGCATTTCCGATTCCGACATTGGTAGGAAACTTCAACATTAGATGAAACATGGATGTTATGGCACACAGGTCAATCGAGATCGATCTTCCTAAAAGGACATTGAAAACTTAGGGAATATCGAGCATGACAAATGTTGCCATAACTGTGCTGTTTGCAGGTGCAGTTCCTACTGTTACTGTAACATCCTCCTAATCCAAGACCGTTACACTGTGTACTTTAAATAGTGTCAGACTTGCTAATCAAGTCATTTGGCTATAAACGTGTAACTAAGGTTAATGTAAAGGGATAGGGTTAAATATTTTGGTGAACGGAAATATTGACTTTTCATTTAAATTTTTAATACATACATGGGATCCCAAAATGATACAAACAAATATTCAAAAGGGTATATACAAGTCAAAAGTTACAACCAACCAGCCTAGGCGGCAAAATAAGGGATACAACCCTAATTCCCCTGAGATATCCTCAGCTGTGGTGGATGCACAACCCCATATGTACACGCCGCCACCGTACCTCTCCAACTCATGATTGATCAAGCTTTCCTTTCTCCTTACCTACACCACATAGCACCCGTGAGCCAAGGATCATCAAGAAAACTTAAACATGTGCATGAACAGTAAATTTAGATCCCAAATACATATCTAGCATGCCCAATAGTAATAACCTACTCATGCATGCATACAATTACAAATAAATGATCATTGCATCATTATGGGAGCCCGCTGCCCTGAATAGATGACCATAAGGTCAATTCGGGGCCCTATGCCCTAGCTATGTGACCATAGAATCACCTGGGGCTCTTGCCCTTAGCTCTGAGTAACTAGCCATAGATCTAGCCAAGCGCTTTATTTTCCAACGACCATAGGGTCATCCAAAGTACGTTCCTGGTTGGGCCTAAGCCTCTTGACCAACGCACGACGCGCTATTGTCGCCCTTGACTAATAAGTTAAGGCTTTAATCAGACATTCAGATAACTAGACAAATAGATACAGATACAGATAAGCATACTTCATACAATTCAAGTATGCATACATATAACTCATGGTATCTTAACCAATCAAACACAAACACATTAATAACCATGTTCCTTCATAGGCCCGAGCCCTACCTATGTAAACCAGGCAAGAATTCATTAAATAATTATCCAGGCACAAAGCATTCAAGCATAACCTAAATCACATTCATTCTCAGGGGTCAAGCCCTATTCATAGTTATAATCAACAACCGAGCCAAGCCATAATGACATATATCACGTATTGGGTGCAGTTTTCTTACCTTAGGTCCAAGTTCAATATATATTAAGAACGACCCTCGAGCACGATCCCAGTTCTGAGCCCCTAGTGATAACCTAGTCATAACCATAATATAGAATCCTGTTAAAAATGAGTTAATAAAGGCTTTCGGACCGAGTCCTAGCCTCTAGGACGTCGAATTCTACTGAACCGGGTAGTAGAATCGATCCCGAGCCCTTAGGTTTGAGTTCCTGCACTCAAAACCTTCCCGGGGCTCAAATGCCCTTCAAGCATCACGGCCCGCCTCAAGTCAGAGAGCCCAAGGGCTCTCCTCTAGACCACACGTGTCACAGCGCTCCCTACAGGCGTCGCGGCTCAAAATGGCAGACCATCACCTCCTTCTCCATTTGTTCATGAGAGTTGCGGTGCCCGAAGAACAGGGCCTAACTCGACATGAAAACCCATAATTTTCCTTATTTTCTTCAAGCCAAATGTCACCAAAAACCTATCCAAACATAGCTAAATCCCCAAGGTAAAGTTCCCAATCAACTCAGCACCTCAAAACACATAAAACCCAAGCCTAAACTTGGCCAAAATCTTATCAAATCCTGAAATTCGGAATTGAGTTTCTAAACTCCAAAACTTAGCTAAAAACCAGAGAAACAGAGAGATTCGAGGCTGGAAATCGTTACCTCAGTTGCCCAAAGTGATGCTAAGCTTCTCCCCAAGAAATTTCGAGCCTAACCTAGCCTCGATTCCTCCTTGATCGCGAGAATTCCCAAGATATATGAGAGAGAGAATGTTTAAACGAGGGAGAGAAAGAGAACATGTTTTACTTCTGTTTGAGTGTTTGTGAGGTTTACTTAGACTCAAAGTAACCTTAAGCAAATCTTGAGGCTTGGGGTACGAAAAACGTCCCCGAGGGCAAAATGGTCAAAATCCCTTAAATCCCCTCCTAATCTCACTAAATCCAAATATATCCTCAATATTTATTCCCACTACCCAATAACTCGGTAATGTACTAGATACCCAAAATACCCCTTAACTCACTTCGAGTCGGGTATTCAGTCTCGTTGTGACTTTCCTACTAACTTGCTTCCTAGGATCGCCTCGTGCTGAGTAACCCAAATATATCCACATAATAATGTGTTCTCAAACATATATCACCTATATGCACATATATTCCAAATATACTTGTAACAGGCCAAATTACTAAAATTTCCATCCTTATAAGAAACGGGCCCACGTGCATATTTAATACACCTAGTCATACATATCTAGTCATATTATAATATAACTCAAATAATCATTTATTTACACACATATATGTCACATAAACACATAATTTTTCATAAATTTCTCTCCTAGCCCCATAATCAAGGCCCTAAGCCTTATTAGGTAATTTGGGATGTTACAGTTACTGCGAACTTGATTGTTCCTGCTGGAGTCATCCATTCTCCAGTAAAACCATAGAAAGTTTGCATGCATGGTTCTAGGTCCCGAATAGGTAACTTCATCCTTTCAAGGGTTTTTTTTTAAAAGGATGTTTACTGAGGAACCATGATCGCGATCATGTTAGCAATCTAGGCCTCGATTACCAAGGGATTATTATGTGGGAATCTAACGTGTATGGTGTCATCCTCAGTGAATTGTAACCTCCCAAATTTGCTAATCAGGTTTAATGTCTTGATTAGCGGGTCAGGGGGGTATAATTGGATTTATATGTGAAATATGTGAATTTATTTAAATATATGTGTGATTATGTGAAATATATGAGTTATATTATGACATGATAGCTTATGAATGTTTATGTGTATTAAAAATGGCATTGTCGTAATTTTTACCCGCTGAGGGTATGTCTGTAATTATATATGCTTTATGATTGAGACCATATTATTATGTGGATATACTTGCGATATTCGGCTTGAGTCGACCCTTTGGAGCAATTTGGCAAAACAATTCACAATAGAGAATTATACCCAGCTCAGGTTGTGGCGCAATCGTGCTAAGGTCCAAAGAACCAAGAAATTTGAATGTGGTTTGGGGTTTCAAGGCTTGGGGCGCGACCATGCAGGGCAAGGAGCAACCGCACCAGTGCCCCAAAACTCTAAAATTTCTATGGCGTGGCCGCGCTATGTGCCCTGGAAAGTTGTTTTGGTGATTTTTAGGATTAGAGCTTGGGGAGTTCGGGAATCCATTAGGGGCCCACTTAGGGATTCAAGGGATGTTTCTAACGTCCTGACATTTGGGAATAGTAACTCTATAAGTTGGGGTTCGGAGTGAGCCTCGTGATTTGGATTCAATCACTAATAAAAGTATGTTTATGTTGTGACTAGATTTTCGCAAGGGCTTGGCATCGGGATCGTACTTGAGGTCGTATCATCATTCACACGGAACTCGAGATAAGAAAACAACACCCGTGTTGAAATTAGGGCTTGAGCCCCCTGTGGTTGAACGTGGCTATAATCCCATTTGGAAATGCTTGTTCGAATATGAATAACTCTGCTATAAATAGTTGTGTTATGTATGAAATATATGCTTGGTTAAATCTGGAAGTGAGGCACGCACTTTTACGGCCCTGTAGCTGTTTGAAAAGAGACTGGAGCGTGAGTCACGCTTGTCCGACTCTATAGCTGTTTGAACAAAGCAGGTGTAGTGCGCTTGGGTGGCCCTATGACCGTATAAATAGATTGAATATTTTCTTGAGCGTTGTTTATAATTACTAAGCAGGCTATTTATAATTGTAATTTATTGATTGCTTGTATGCTTAATTGAGTTTTCTTATTGGGCCTTGGCTCACGGGTGCTACGTGGTTCAGGTAAGGGCAAGGGGAAACTGGACCAGGAATGAGTTGGAGAGCTTCGAGGGTGGCATGTACATATGTGGCCTGCTCGACTGCCACGGTCGAGACTTCTTTTGGAGATCTAGTATAACGCCCTGGATAACCAAGACTATTACATTGTGTATTTTAAATAGTGCAAGACTTGCTAATCAAGTCATTTGAACGAAAATGTGATCTTAAGGTCAACCATCAGATTAGGGTTAAAAGATTTTGATTATAAACGATTAATTTTCATTAAAACGGATGTTTGATACAAAGGATCCAAAAAATATGGCATAAGTGATAATTTACAACCCTCAAAAGTTTAATACAACCATAAGCCACTCTAATGGAAAAGTACAAGTATTAGGGCTCTGTCCTTGTACTTTTCCTCGGCCGTGGCGGTCGAGCAGCTGACTATGTACACTTTGCCCCCAGAGCTCTCCAACTCATGGTTGGTCTAGTTTCCCTTTGCCTTTACCTGCACCACGTAGCACCCGTGAGCCAAGGCCCAGCAAGAAAACCATAAACATCAAGCACATATAGCAACAGTAATATTCAATCATTTAACAGAATTTAAGTATAAAACTAAACAGTGGTAAATACTTCGTCTCAAATACATATCATAATCAATTACACAAATGCTCAGGGTTGGCACACTCAGGCCAAGCCCTCCATTTATCTAGCTGACCCTGGCTCGCTTTGGCCGAGCTGCGTTTAGTACGCTTAACATTATCCCCGGCACCCTTAGGCTGTTCATTCTCATATATCATAGCAATTGTACAATCAAACAGTACATGTATTAAATTATTAGGAACCTCAGTCCCATTCACAACCACACAAGGGTGCAGTTTTCTTACCTCAAATCCTGAGCAAAGAATATAGAACGGTCCCGAGCATGATCCTTAGTCTTGAGCCTTGGCGATAAACCTAGTCACAGTGTCAACGGGTAACCATAAATTTCTAATCCAAATAAATACTTAGGGAACAAATATTAGTCTCCGGGACCTTAAATTCTACTAAATCGGGTAGTAGAATTCAGCCCGAGCGCCTAGGTTTGAATCCCCGAGCCTCCCCGAACCTTAAACCTTATTTTCCCTTAATTCCCCATTTAGGGTCGCGACTTGCCCTTGAGGGTCGTGACCTACCCCTAAGACAGAGGCCACGTCCTCCCTGATGGAGGACACTAGCCATGACTTGCAGCTCTCTGAGTCGGGGCACGCCTAGCGAACAGAGGCTCGCAGCCTCCAAAACTCACGCGGGTCGCAGTGCTTGAAGAACAGGGCCGTGACCCGAGCCCCTAAACCCAGAAAAACCAACTTTTCTCAGCGTTTCTCCATGAGCCTAACCTCAAATTTCCATCCCAAACTAATTGCCAAACTCAAATTCAAGCCTAGAATTCCCATTCTTATATCACAGCCATTTCAACTAACCTATAACCTTTTTCTTTCAACATTTCATACCCAAAACCAGCTAGCAAACTAAAACTCATGCAAACTCAAACCTTTAACATAGTTTCAACTGAATTAGAGAAACTAACTTGAATTCTTACCTTAAATTGCAGCCTAATTCCTCAGCAATATCTTTGGATGATCCTAGCTTGATCCCCTGGGTTTCCACAGCTGAAATCCCAACCCCACTTCCTGAGTTTTTCCTTCTTCTAGCTTCAAGGCACAATGAGAGACAGATGAAGAGAGAGTATGTGTAAGAGGGATAGAGAGATATGAGAGTTCAAAATTCTTGGGTGGTTTCTAACTAAGTCTAGACTTACCCCTGAGTTAATCTCTTAACTCAAAAAGACCAAACTACCCCCCCCCCCCCCCTGAATTACTTAGTCCTTGAATTTGTTCTAAGGGTAAAATAGTATTTTCCTGATTCCCGCTAATTCCTCAAGTATTCCTAACGTTTACCAATTAATCTTGTCATGTCCAATTAATTACCAAATACTTATTCGTTACTCGATAAATCCCAAAATATTCTCTAAATTCCCAAAATAACCCCAGGCTCCCGCAAGCTGGGTATTTAAACCCCGTTGTGACTATTTCGCTAATCCCCTCACTATGACCGTCTCGAGCCATACACTGTCCACATAATAATGTGGTCACAACTATATATCACATATAATCACATTTATGCCCTTAACGGGCCAAAATCGCAAATATTCCCTTATAAGCTATAAAGGGCCCACATGCATATATAATACTCATAAACATGCATATAATGTACTCACATAATCACATGAATCATGTATGCCACATAGTCACACATTTAACCAATTAAACACACATATAAACAAATTATTCCCTCCCAACACGTTAATCAAGGCACTAAGCCTATTAGAAATTTTGGGTCGTTACAACTATCCCCTCCTACTGAGAATTTCGTCCTCAAAATTTACATGAATAACTCGGGATACTGATCCCGCATAGCTGACTCAAGCTCCCAGGTTGCTTCCTCGACCTTGCTATTCCTCCACAATACTTTGACCAGAGGAATCGTCTTATTTCTCAAAACCTTATCCTTCTTATTTAGGACCCGCACTGGTCACTCTTCATATGAAAAATCTATCTGTAACTCCAAATCCTCATATCTCAACACATGCATCGTATCTGAGACGTACTTCCAAAGCATAGAAATGTGGAATATGTGATGAACCCCTGATAATGATGGTGGCAGTGCCAATCTGTATGCCACATGCCTGATCCTCTCCAGGATCTCAAAAGGTCCTATGAATCTAGGGCTCAGCTTGCCCATTTTCCCAAACCTCCTCACCCCTCACAGTGTTGACACTTGTAAAAATACGTGGTCCCCTACTTGGAACTCCACGTCCCTACACTTAGGATCAACGTAGCTTTTCTGTCTCCTCTACGAAGCGAGCATTCGAGCTCGGATCTTCTCAATAGCTTCATTAGTCTTCTGAACCAACTCTAGTCCCAAATACTTCCTTTCACCCATCTCATCCCAATGAATGGGCGATCTTCATCTCCTTCCATACAACATCTCCAAGACTCCTCAAAGTTTAATACGCATGCTCTAAGCATGTCTTCCAATACCTGAATCATCCTCCTAGACTGTCCATTTGTCCACTACTACAAAAAGGGGCAATTGTGTCAGTCAAACGCGACAGTCAACACAGTTGACTGACGCTGTTGACAAAGAATTAGCATTTGTTGCAGTTGGGCACTACCACAAATGAGGGCGTTGAACAGGACAGTTTGCGTCAGTGGGCCACTGACACTGTTGACGGGTTGTTACCGTTTGTGGGATGCAAATGCCCATTAAGTAAATAAGCCCCCTTCATCCCCAACAGATCCCCCATTATACCTAAAATTTCAGAAACGAAAACTGAAGAAACCAGCGGCGCCCCTTCGGTTTTAGGTCATTTTGGTACGTTCTTATCAATTTTTTTTTAAACTTTTAATGTAAAAATAATGATATATATATTTATGAAACTTATACATAGTTTTTTTTTAAATTTTTTGTATAGATTTTGTATTTTTGAAGATTATTGTTTGAAAACCCATAAACTTTCTTAGTTTTTTGGGGTTTTCTACTTCAAGAACCCACATTGCTCAATTACCACAAGTAAGTGCAATTTTATTAATTTTTATTATTTAAATTTAATTTTGGTGATTTTTTTTATAAATTGACTATATTTCAGATTTTTTAATTTTTGGATAGTTTTATATTAATGATTGTCTAATTGTTTTAGGTTTAAACTTTGCATTTTAATATTTTATTTTTTTAGAATTTTTTTTATTATAATTTCTTTATTTTTTATTAACTTTTTCAATTTTTTAAAAATTTAATTTAATTTCGAATTTACTTATGTAAAAGAGTATATATATATTAATGTATATATTTTGTATAAGTTTCAGTTTATTAATTTTTTAGTTTGAATATTATTAATACATTTTTGTTTATATTTTGTTAACTTTTTAAATTTTGGGTTTAATTGGTTAATGATAAGAGTACAAAATATACGCTTATTCATAACTTTTTTCAGTTTGATTTGGTTGTTTTTCTCAAGTGAAAGTTTGTATTTGATCTGTTTGGTGAACTTGTGCAGTGTGTCGCTATAATTCTGATTAGTACGAGAATTCGGATAAATATCTGTTTAATTAGTCGAAGTTGGTTAATATTCAGAAATCTGGCTCAGGCGATATGTAACGTCCTAAACTCTAGGGACTGTTACGGTGGACATTTTAAACATTGCTAAACTCGCTAACTGAGTCATTTGGCCATAATCGTGTAACTAAGTATGATTAGCGGTTTAGGGATTAAAAATTTCAGTTAAGATATAATGTTTCACTAGAACATTTACTGTATACATTGGGATCCCAAAAATATAATTTAAAGGTCTATTACAATAAAATATTTACAACTAGCCGATCTAAGCGGCAAATGAGGGTTTAGCCCTAGTTCGTCTCCTTCAAACCTCGGCCGTGGCGGTCAAGCAGCTGCATATGTACACATCGTCCCTAAGATCCCCAACTCAAGGATGGTCCAGCTTTATTTTTCCTTTACCTACACCACATAGCACCCGTGAGCCGAAGCCCAGCAAGAAAACTCAATATGCTCATGAGCTATCATATCATGATATCAAATCATATCTGGCATGCCTAGCAAATATAGTTCTATTCTAGCATGCAAATAAAATCAAATAATGTTGGGGAATCTAGGATAAGAAATGCTGCCCTCCTAATTGGATGACTATCAAGTCAATCCTAATCAGATGAGTGATTTAACACTTGAGGTTCTGGTAAACCATACTGAGTGACTGACAAGCAAGTCACTACGGGGCTCAGCAACCAAAGCCATGCAAATGATGATCAGAATGATCATACAGAGCTTATAGCCCTGAACAGATGAGTGAACATCACTTTGAGGTTCTGTTAAACCATAATGTGTGACTGACAAGCAAGTCACTATGGGGCTCAGCGCCCATAGCCGTGTGACGGAACCATCACCTGGGCTTTCTTGCAATGGCTCTGATTAGATGAGTGACTATTAGGTAAGTTACACGGGGCTCGGCACCCATAGCCATATGACTAAATAGTCACTGTGGCTCTAAGTAACTAGCCTTTGGCTAGACAAGCGCTTATAGCATTCATCAAACTTGAGGTCGGTCCGGCATTAACGCTCTTCTAAGTCATTTAATGCAGATGTTGATTAGATCTAATCTTTGTTGGCTTGCGTTGAACATGCTAAGGCCGTTCCTGACTTATGAGTTAGCACTGTGTGACTAGTTCCCAGTACCACTGTCGAACTTGACTAATGAGTCACAGCTTCATAGTTGATACTGACATCTTTGCCAATTCTGACTATTCAGTCAGTGTCATACATAAGTGAGCAAGATTTGCTAAGCATTCAATATTCAGTCCATGTCCACATTTAAACATTCAACATGCCTCATGAATAACCATGCATGTCACATATGGGGTGCAATTTTCTTACCTTTGGTCCAAGCACAGGTTACCAATAAAAGATCCTTATTCCAAGCCTCTAGTGATAACCTAGTCACAACCACAAATGGTGATCCAATGAGTTCAATTTCTAAAACCACTCCCAGAACCAAGACCTAGCCTCCGAGACATCAAATCCCACTAAACCAGGTAGTAGGAACAATCCTGAGGCCTAAGGTTTGAGTTCCCCTAACCAAAACATCAATTTGGCAATAAACAGCACCAAGCGCTGCTGCCCTCAGGCAAAACAGAACCTCCACCTGCTTCTTCAAGCCTGGGCCGCGACGCCCAAGAACAGGGCTGCGACCCAACCTCGGACCATCCATTTTTCCCTGATTTTCCACTTTTAAAACCTTCCAAAAACCTATCCAAACATCTCCATGGTCCAAAACCCACAAAACCCAAGTCTCAAACCAATCAAAAACTCATCAAAACACAAAGTCCAATTCAAGCTTAAAAACTTGAAACTTGAATTACCTCCAATTGAGTTGTTTCCAACTAAATCCTCCGGCTAATTAGCTTCTAATCTTCCCTAGGATCGCTATGCCTCGATCCTCGCTTGAATTCGAGTCCTAGAACTCAAGTTTCCATTGTAAATGCGATCGGGAGACGGAAATGGTACTTTGAGGGAGAGAGAACGTTCTGAATGTTCTGTTTATTTCTTAAAAGGTTACTTCAAGCTTAAGTAGCCTCAACCAAATCCTAATGCTTGGGGTCCCGAAAACATCCCCGGGGACAAAATAGTCAAAACCTCCATAATTTTCCCCTGATCTTACTTACTCCCAATTTATCATCAAATTCTTATTCCTATTACCTAATAACCCGAAAATGCTCTATATACCCCTTGACTCACTTCGAGTCAAGCATAAATCTCGTTGTGACTTTCCCACTAGCTTACCTCCTAGGATCGTCTTGTGATGAGTAACCCTAGCATAACCAAATAATAATAAAAGCACCACACACATATCACATATATGCCAAATATGCCCGAAATGGCCAAAATATGAAATTCACCCAATTAATCATAAATGAGTTCACATGCATATTTAATACACCTAAACATGGATATTATCATTTAATAGCATATTAAATCAATTATGGCCCTCCCGGCCTCCTAATCAAGGTCCTAAACCTTATTAGGAAATTTGGGGCATTACACGATATATCGCCTGTCTTGGGCGATATATCACCAATTGAGGAATATGGATTTTTTCTGAAGCAGAAACAACAACAGATATTATGCGTTTTCATCAAGTATATTCGCCAGGCGAAATATTACAACATTGTAGGCGATATATCGACACAAGGACATTTTTGGCATTTGATGGAATTTCATAGGTTTGTTTTTGGGGAAATAAAGGAAGATTGAAAAGGGAGGGGAGGAGAGTTCTGACGGTAGGAGAAAAAGAAACAGAGAAGAATTGATTATTTTTAGTTTCATTTCTTTATGAATTTGAATTTTGGATTATGTGATGATGTTTAATATTATGAACTAAATTTTTATTTAGAGTATTTTAATGTAGTCACTGGATATTCTATTCATCTTTAATGCAATTTCTATGATTCTTTGAATTTTTGTTTATCTATTGTTCTTATGTCTAATGCTTGTAATTGATTGGCCATCTTTGGCATGATTATTGGTTTTAGTTCAATATCTGAAAAGTGAGAATTGGAATAGCTTTAGGCAATAGACATAGATTTCAATTTAGAACGAAAGTATCAAATTGGTTTGTGTAGCAATTAGGTTTTTGTTCTTAATGCGGTTTATGTGTAGAATTTATCACAGGCATGTAGAGAATTCACAGGTAAATTGAATATTTTATATCTTGAGAAAGAATAGAATTGTCAATAGTAAACCTGCTATAATCATAGGTTTAAGAATCATATTAGTGGTATTATTGTTTGAATAGAATTGAAGGTTGATGAAATTAAAATACTCTAATATTTCTCTTATATTAAATTTCGTTAACTAAACTTTGTTTTTCTAGTTTATTGTTAGTTGTTAATTTTTCATTCGATTTTCATTAGTCAAATAGAAATAAAAGTTTGCTTTTGGTAATTAGTGGATCAATTCCCTGACGGAACGATACTGTACTTCCACTACTATTACTTGTTTATTTGATTGCGTATACTTGCGCAGCAGAAAAATTGCAACAAGTTTTTGGCGCCGCTGCAGGGGAATTGATATGCTATTAATATCAAAACAGTTAATTTTTATTCTAATTTGGCTGTTTTTTTTATTTGTACTAATCTAAGTTGTCACACTTTGCCATTTCAGGTGAATCATTTGTATGCGACGTGAAGGGTCTACAAACCTTTTGCCTGTTAATCCTGAAATTGAAAGATCTTGCAGAAAAAACAGAAGGAATAATAGGTTAGAAGCATCAATGGTTGCCAACCAAAGAGACGGGGCTAACAACAATGATGGTCAAAATCACATCGCTCAGGCCCAAAATGTGCGATCATTAAGAGATTATGTGCTCCCTGCTCTCACAGGAGTTCACTCGTGCATTAGACTGCCGACTATTACTGCCAATAACTTTGAGATTAAGCTGGCGATTATACAAATGGTCCAGACTTCTGTCCAGTTTGGTGGTTTCCCCAATGAGGATCCTAACTTGCACAAAGTGAACTTCCTTGAGCTATGTGCAACGTTTAAGTTTAATGGGGTGAGAAATGATGCAATAAGATTGTGACTGTTCCCTTTCTCACTCAGGGACAAGGCAAAAAGTTGGTTTATTTCTCTACAGGCCAACTCAATTAATACATGGGAGGAACTAGCTCAGAAGTTTCTCTCCAAGTTCTTTCCTCCTGCAAAAGCTGCCAAGTTGAGGGGGGAAATCAATAACTTCTATCAGAATGAGGGAGAGTCATTGTACGATGCTTGGGAAAGATTCAAAGACCTGCTCAGAAATTGCCCTCATCACGGTATTGAGAAGTGGATGTTAGTCCACAATTTTTATAATGGGTTGTGCGATACTACTCGCACTATCATAGATGTAGCAGCAAGTGGTGCTCTCATGAGTAAAGGGGCTGATGAGGCCTAGGAATTGTTAGAGTAAATGTCTATGAAAAATTATCAGTGGCCTGCTGAACGAGACACCTCACTGAGAAAAGTAGATGGGGTACATGAATTAGATGCTATTACTGCTTTCTACTTCTATTGTCGTCTCAAGAACGTCGGCATATGTAGTATTTCCTGGGTTTGCTAACTTAACCCCCATCTCGATTTTTGGTCGAAGTCCTCTAACAAATTTGTTCACCCTCAGAAAATCGGTTAGAACCATCTCAGATGCGAATTTAGCTAAGCGGTCGAACTGACGAGCATACTCTGCCACCGATAAAGTACCCTGCTTCAAGTTGGCGAACTCCTCAACTCTCGTAGCGAGTACAGCCGAATTGTAGTACTTCTTGTGAAAGAGCTCCACAAATCAAGTCCTTGTCATGGTGGTGACATCATGCGATTGTTGGACCAAGTCCCACCATATCCTGGCATCCTTCTTGAGCAAAGACGAGATGCAGGATATGCGGTCCGCATTACTGAGATTCATGTGCGTCAGAATCGGCTCCACGTTCCTTAGCCACTCTTCTGCCTCAAAGGGGTTTGTAGTCCCTTCGAAGTTTGGAGCGTGCTGTTTCTGGAACCTCTCATACACTGGCTCCATGTTCAGTACTGGATATGGCGCGTAGTTCGCCACTGGCCATCCCCCATATGGACCAACTTGTTGGGGTGCTGGGGCCATTTGTTATGGCTGCGGCTGAGGCTGAGTCTGAGTCTGAGCCTGAGCCTGTTGGCGTTGTTGCTGTAGAAGTTCCTCGACTTGTTGTCACAGTCTGGCGATCTCCACAGTGTTGTCAGCTGGCGGTGCCGGCGCGTTGCGGCTAGTAGTAGCACGCACTCCCCTTCTGTGAACTGGAGGGGCATCATTGTTCGCTGGAACAGTGTTGGAGGCGTTTCCGTTGGTGCGTACGGACCTTCGGAGCGACATCGTAGCAGAGTTCTAATAGTTGTAAGAAACATGTTAGAACTCTACCTAATAGGCTCTAAGGCAATAACTTATTCTAAAACAAACATATCTCGGACCTATTTATTATGACTTCTTATGAAAAATTATATAAGTCTTTATTATTATTATTATAGTGGGTTTCTATACTTAGAAAAAAAAGTCTCTTTATTTTCTAAGTCTGTTTCTAATCATCCTATATGACTTAATTCTCAGGCTCGAAACTTATCTTTGTTCCAAAGTTAACCATATTGAGGGAGGGCTGGGATCAGTAAAATCGTTCCCACTACTATGGCCCCCTAACTCTCAATAAGGAAACTTGGTTCATTGATTTGTATCCACCCTCACCGAACTTAGTCATTATTCATTTTATTTATTATTTATTATGATTGCGAAAATAAAATCAAACTCATACATGATAATAAAATAACATGATATTCATTTGGAAAAATAGTTTTTACTTATTACAATCATAAAACAAAGAAATAAATAAAACAAACAATGAAAAACTAACTATTCTAAAAATCAGGATCTTCTACATCCGATCCTTCATCTAGCATATCATCTTCTAGTTCCTCATAATCATCATTGTCATGTGCATCAAAATGTCCTCTAGGAAGGTTTGTGAAAATCCTATGTTTTTGCTCCCTTGTAAATTGAAATTCGGATTTTGCAGTGAACCTAACTAAGAGGAAGTAATATTGCATTGCTACTGGCAGTTCGTCTTCATCATCCATTGTTTCCCATATTTCCTCTAAGGCTGCTATTACAGGATGAAAATCCTTAAATAGTCTAATTATTAATACATATTGTTCCGTTGCTCTCATCATTATTTGCTTAGACTCTTGAAGGTGACCTATTTCTTTGTGGAACAAAAGCAGTCTTCGTGTGATTCTTTCTAGTGCTCCTACGGTGTTTCTTGGTTCCGTTATTCTTTTTAAAGCCTTAATGGCTCGGATATCCTCATTGCTTAATGCTCCGTTCATACTTAACTGAAAACATAAATACTAAAATTGTTAGCTATACACATAGGCAAAATAACAATAACTTAAATACCTACTTGGCAGTCAGATTCGGAGCTTTGAGCGTGTGTATCGAGGAGAACTTCATGCGAAGGAACCATTTCTCTAATACCAACTGTAATGACCCAACTACACTAGACTTTTGGACCATTAACGAAAACTATACATAAACACTAATCCTTAACAAAACTTACAAGTGAAAAGATCATAACTTTATTAAAACTTGTAAAAAGGAAATGTTAAACTTACATAAAATTGAAGTTAGGATATGGGATCCCATTGTTTTAAAAAAAAACATAACTTAATTGTAATGAAAAGAGATTACATAAATAGGTGCGAAAAAATACACATAAACCATAAAACAAAGACTTCATCCTCAAAATCGAACTCTCGACTCCTTGAATCCATTCCGCCTCAATACACATTCCCCAAGCATCCACGAACCTTTCCCGCCACTATAGTTATTTTCCTGCACATATAAACATAAAAGGAATGAGCCTAAGGCCTAGCAAGGAAAAATCTAACATATAGCCATATACATAAAAATTCATAATGCAACATAAAACATACCATAACACTTATGTCACACACATACTATAATGGCCATTATTACTTGGGGTCCCATAAACTAAGCAAGTCATATGCCCATTAGATTAGTGGGGTCTTGCTAGCTAAGCAAGTCATATGCCCATAATCTATTTGGGGCTTGTTAGTCATATAGGTCATATGCCCAAGTCTACAATCATACTTAACATAACATATTACATAACATAAAGTCATAAGATAACATATAAAAGCATATAACACATAAATCCTATCCTATTTTCCTTACCAAAATAATCGGGATATGGGAACTGATTTGGGACCTTGGAACACTCCTAAAAACCATTTATAATATGGTGAGTATATTGAAGAAAAGGGATGAAAGTGAAAAAGGGACTATGCTATCAAAATATACTTACCAAAAACCTTGCGCTTAAGAACTTGGATTTCCTAACCAACAATAAGAATAAGGTTAGAATGAGTAGAAGACTGTGAGAATTTTTAAAGAACATAATACAGAAATGGACTAGAGTTTGGGATACCTTGAGTACTTCTATGATCAATCTAAACCTTGAACTAAAATGTGTATAGAACCTTACTTCCCAAGTGTTTATTAAGCTTGTAGTGATCAAGCTTATAATTCCCAACCCAAGTGTTTACACTCTCACACTCACCTAGCAACTTGCAGCCTCTGAACTTAGAGTAATAGATGAATAAATGGCTGGGTACTAGGTCCTATTTATAGAGTTTAGGAATGAAAAGATCTTCATTTAACTTGAATAAAAATAATGGCTTTTTAAGTGAAAAACATTTGAATTATCGTTCAGCAGAGGCTGAAGACTCGTTCAAAAAGATGCTGGACTTATCAAGAGGTTGAAGGTTTCAATGGAGAACGTTTTTGAAAACTTTCAAAATATGCTGAGAGAGGCGATATATCGCCCCCTGTAGGCGATATATCGCCTGGGCCAGGTTTCCCGAGGCAATCGTGCAACGTTTTGTGTTTTTCGTATCTTCGTGCTGCGATATATCGCCCCCTATAGCTGCGATATATTGGCATATGCTGATTATTTAAGCACGAAATTTCACATTTTTAGCTTAATTTGAATTGAGTAAACAGCCTTGACTAAGACCTCTAACGTTTTCAAAGCTGCTGACTGACCTTAGGGTATTCAAATTTTAACCTTAATAAATTTAATCCTCAAAATACTTAATCATCATTAAACCTATAAATGACATGTGCTATTATCCTATTGGTTCTTATTTAAACCTTATAGTATACTAAATATTATCCTCAATATCAGTCATATTAATCAAACCTTAGGTTAAAATTAATATTCCTAAACTATAGGTTAAACTTAGAAAATCTACAAGTACTACTATGAGTGTCCAAATAAATCTCGGTCTGAACCAAAAATCCACAGTCATAAAGATAATACTATTATTACTATTATACTACTATCTAACTTAGCTAAGCAAAGTTCTTGGACTCTACAGATGTGGATGTTGAGTTAGACAGAGAGGTCCAAGAGTGTGTACAGTGGATGAATGCTAAAGGGCCAATTTATAATCAGAAATATGAAGAATTGGGTCAGGGACCTGAAAGACCATTACCATCAATTTAGAAACCTCCAGAGTTTGAATTGAAATCATTTCCAACACATCTTCAATATGCTTTTTTGGGTGAGAATGGGACTTTACCAGTCATAGTGTCTTCTTCTCTTTCTACTGAGGAGATGGAAAAACTGTTAAGGGTTTTGAGAACCCATAAGTTGGCAATTGGATGGACGTTGGCAGATATTCATGGAATAAGTCTATCAACAGTTATGCACAAGATCTTGATTGAAGATGATAGTAAGCCCTCCATTGAAGCACAATGTCGATTGAATCCAGCAATGAAAGATGTATTAAGGAAGGAGATCTTGAAGTGGTTAGATGTTGGGGTGATCTATCCCATTTTAGATAGTAGTTGGGTAAGTCCAGTCCAGGTAGTCCCTAAGAAATGAAGGATTACAGTTATAAAGAATGAAAATAATGAACTTATTCCAATGCGTACAATAACTAGTTGGAGGATTTGTATTGATTATCATAAACTGAACAAACCAACTAGAAAAGATCACTTTCCACTGCCTTTCATTGATCAGATGTTAGACAGGTTGGCCGGACACCAATATTACTATTTTATGGATGGCTATTCAGGCTACCATCAAATAGCCATTGCTCTTGAGGATGAAGAGAATATGACTTTCACTTTTCCATATGGTACATTTTCATTCTGTCGTATGCCTTTTGGTCTGTGTAATGCTCCAGCCACTATTCAAAGGTGTATGATGGCTATTTTCTCTGATATGGTGGAACGAAGCTTTCAGATCTTTATGGATGATTTTTCTGTTATGGGGTCTTCTTTTGACGATTGTTTATTGAATTTGGAGGCTGTGTTGAGAAGATTTCAAAAGGCTAATATAGTCCTGAATTGGGAAAAATGCCATTTCATGGTAAATGAAGGCATAGTGCTTGGGCACAAGGTGTCTAAGAATGATATTGAAGTTGACAGGGCTAAAATTGCCACTATTGAAAACTTACCACCTCCAGTTTCAGTGAAAGGGGTGAGAAGTTTCCTTGGTCATGCGGGGTTCTACAGAAGATTTATAAAGGACTTCTCCAAGATTTCTAAGCCACTCTCGGCATTGTTGATGAATGGAGTGCCATTTGAGTTTGATGAGAAGTGTCTTAAAGCTTTCAGGATACTAAAGAAGAAATTGGTGTCAGCACCTATAGTAATTTCACCAGATTTGGAGCTTCCATTTGAGTTAATGTGTGATGCAAGTGATTTTCCAGTGGGTGCAATTCTGGGGCAGCGTGTTAACAAAGTATTTCAGACTATTTATTACGCCAGCAGAACACTCAATGGTGCTCAATTGAATTATGCGACCACTGAGAAAGAACTTCTTGCCATTGTATATGCATTCGATAAATTCAGGCCTTATCTGATGGAAAACAAGGTTATTGTGTATACGTACCATTCACCAATCAAGCATCTTATTGCTAAGAAAGATTTTAAACCTAGACTTATTCGTTAGGTGCTTCTTTTACAAGAGTTTGATATGGAGGTTCGAGACAAGAAGGGTACAGAGAATTTGGTAGCAGATCACTTATCAAGACTTGAGTTGGGGGATGAGTCAGAACCTGCTGCAGGGGAGATTAATGAGAGCTTCCCAGATGAACAATTATTTGTAGTGGAAGATGAGTTAGTGCCCTGGTTTGCCGATTATGTGAACTATCTGGCAGCCAACGTAGTGCTGCCAGAATTTTCAAGGCAGAGATTAAAAAAGTTTTATCATGATGTGAAGCATTACTACTGGAATGATCCTTTCTTATTCAAACAATGTCCAGATTTGATTGTCAGAAGATGTGTACCAGAAAGAGAAATGAAGGACATCTTGTTTCATTGCCATGCATCACCTACTGGTGGACATTTTGGGGGAGCAAGGACTACTGCAAAGGTCCTTGAATGTGGATTTTATTGGCCTACTCATAAAGATAATTATGACTATGTGAAACGTTGTGATCATAGTCAAAGGGTAGGTAATATCTCAAGACGTCATGAAATGCCTCTCACTAACATATTGGGGTTGAATTATTTGATGTTTGGGGTATTGACTTTATGGGGCCCTACCCACCGTCGTTTGGTAATTTGTATATCCTGTTGGCGATGGATTATGTAAGTAAGTGGGTTGAAGCAGTAGCTACTTCAACTAATGATGCTAAGGTGGTAGTCAAGTTTCTGAAAAAGAACATTTTCTCTCGTTTTGGCACACCTCGAGCGATCATCAGTGATGTAGGGACTCATTTTTCCAATAAGATTTTTTATTCCTTAATGGAGAAGTATGTAATACACACAAGATGACATTGGGATATCATCCACAGTCAAATGGGCAAGCGGAAGTGTCAAATCGTGAGATTAAGCTGATTTTAGAGAAGATGGTGCATGTTAATATAAAGGATTGGTCTAATAAGCTTGATGATGCATTATGGGCTTATCGGACACCTTTTAAAATGCCAATTGGTACGTCTCCTTACCGTCTTGTATATGGTAAAGCTTGTCACTTGCCATTTGAACTGGAGCATAGGGCGCAATGGGCTTTAAAAAAAGTTGAATTTAGATCCGGTAGCTTTGAAAGCATTAAGGCTAGCTCAACTGAATGAGCTAGATGAATTGTGTCATGATTCCTACGAGAATGCAAGAATCTACAAGGAGAAGACAAAGAAATGGCACAACAACAATATTGTCAATCAGACTTTTCAGGGGGGTGATAAGGTACTGTTATTTAATTTCCATCTCAAGTTATTTCTGGGAAAATTAAAGTCTCGATGGTCGGGACCATTCATTGTTACAAAAGTCTTTCCATACGGGGCTTTGGAGATTCAACAAGGTGATTCTTCACCGTTTAAAGTTAATGGACAGCGGGTGAAGCATTACTATGGAGGTGAAATTGAGAAGAAGGTCAATATTACACTGGTGGATACTTAAAGTCTAGATTGAGTTGCAACATCTAGCTAGAGACGTTGAATGAAACGCTTATGGGAGGCAACCCATAGTTTTTTTTATTATTTTATTTTACTTTCTTTATTTTATTTTATTTTTATTATTGTTTGGTTAGACTATTTGAACCGTGAAAAACGTTAAAAATAAATAAATAAATAAAATAAAAATACATAAATAAATATTTTAAACTTCATTTAGGCGATATATCACAAGGACAACAGATTGAAAATGGAGTTTTGTTTTTTTTTCTAACAATTTTTTTAGGTGCCCAGGAGATATATCGCCTACCAATGGCGATATATCGGCACACAAGGATGGGCTTGCGATATATCGGTGGTGTTGGTGGCGAAATATCGCCACTTTGGGCAGAGACCAACGTCGTGGAATATGCTTATGGTGATATATCGGCATATGTAGCTGATATATTGGCTAGAGAAATTTTTTGAAATTAAATGGTCACGTGGGGAGCACATGATCTCCAAATATCAGTTTTTTTCTCCCAATTCGATCCAAACATTCCAAACCCGGAAAGTTCCTCATTTTCTTCCATTTGAACATTGTTTCTTCCATTGTTTTCTCAAATCACCTACATCAAGCATCAAGGTTCAGAATTTTGCTGTGACTCAAGAACTTGTGTCCGATACTCTTCAAGATTACTAAAGGTACATTGTTGAGTTTTGATGTTTTTACAGAGATTTTGAGGAAATTTGAAGAAATAAGTTTTTTTTTAGAAATTGATGGATTTTGAGTTTTCTTGTGCGACTGGTTTCTGGTTTGTGCTATTGAAATATTGTGCGAGTATTATGTATGTTTGGGAGAGGTTGTGGGGTCATTTGAGTATATTTGGACACTTTTTCAAGATTGCACACTACGTGTTCGATAAAAGTTCTCAGTGAACAGTTTTGGGATATTTTGAGGATTCTTATGTGTTTATGAGTTGATGTGGGATTGTAAGTGTGTTCAGCAACTTTTGTTTGTGTTTTTGTGATTGAACAACTCCATGGAACCTAAGAAAATGAAGACTATGTCCACTGTCCAATGAGCAAATGTGAATATTCCTTATACGTTTGTTAACCCCGCTGCTCAAAACAAATTTGAGGAATGGATTGTCAAAAATAAAATAGTGATTGTGGAGTCTCATTTTCACCCGAGTGAATTGGATGACATTCTCCCACAAATGATTATTAATATAAATTGGCAGCAATTGTGTGAGCCCAAACTTTTGGCCAATATCAGTTTGCTAAGAGAATTTTATGCAAATGCTTATGTGGAGAGCGAGAATCATATTGTTTGAGTTCGTGGTAAAAAAAGTTTGTTATTCTCCTGAAGTTATAAACAAGTTCTATGGTCTTAATGATCCATGGGATGATGAGTATCGAGCAAGCATAAATGAAAAGGATTATGATTTGCTTTTAAGAGAAATGACTAAACCAGATTCTACCTACAAAATAGGTAGTGACATGGTCACTCCACGATCTATCAAGGCAACATGCTTAAGTCCATATGGGCGGTGTAACGACCCGAATTCGCTAATAGGGCTTAGGGCCTTTATTAGTGTGCCTGGAGGGCAATAAATGAATTAATATGCTGATACGTGAATTTATGTAAATATATGATAATGATGCATGTTTAGTTTAGTTAAATATGCATGTGGGCCCCGTCTGGATATTAGGGGTATAATTGTGATAAATGCTATATATATGTGATATGTCTGTGCAGCACGATCCAAGACAGTCCTGGGAAGCGGTTAGCCAGAAAGTCACAACAGGGTTGATATTCCGACTCGGGGCGAGTCTAGGGGTAATTTGGATATTAGATGTGTTCTGGGGTTATCGGGTTATGGAGATAAATATTTTGAGATATATTTGAGTACAGAATGTCTAGGAGGGAAATACTGGGGAAATTGACCATTTTGCCTCGGGGACGTTTTGGTACCTCGAGCCTTGAGGTAACCTTAAAGCTTAAGTTAAATAAAATAAAGTAAAGGAACTGTTGGGAAACTTGGAGAAACCGACATTCACTTTCATTCCCAGCTGAATATAGTTTCTCATCTCTCTCTTTCACTCTCTAAGACAAACTCAAGGGAATTAAGCTTTGGGTGGCCATTAGTCAAGAACTAAGGATTGAAGCTAAGCTTGGGATTTAGAGATTTTGCACAGAAGTATAATTCTTCAAGGTAAGTTCTGAATATGTTGATTTGAGTCAATTCTACAGCTGGTTTAAGGTTGTATATTGAGGTTGCATGTAGGCTAAGTTTGGATTGGGATTTGATAATTAGGCCGAATTTTGAGGGCTGGTTCTTGATAGGTTTTGATGTTAAAACTGGGCTAGAATCTTGTGATGATTATCTAGAGTTGTTAGTATGGTTTTGGGAGAATTGGTTGAAGAAAATGCAGGAAAAATATGAAGATTGCTGGGTTTGAAGGTGAGGGCCGCGGCCCGTGTGCGCGCGCGACCATGGGAGCCCGAGATGCTTGAGGCGCGCCGCGGCGCTTGGTGATGCGCGTCGCGGTCCGTGTGGGTTGCAGAGAGGTGCTAGCCTCTGTTTCGAGGCTAGTCGCGGTGCTTGTGGGTAGGGCCGTGGCTCTTAGTGCCAGTCTGAGTTTTTAGTATGTTTAGGCTTGGGAACTCAATGGTTAAGGTTCAGGATAGATTTTATCACCCGGATTGATAGAATTCAAGGTCCCGGAGTTTAGAGATATGGCTCAAAGTTATTTAATGGATTATAACTTGATGGATGGATATTGTTAATGTGTTGTGACTAGGGTTTCGGCGAGGCTCAAGTTAGAGGACTATGCTCGGGACATCGGTGCTAGGAAAGCTTGGGACTCAGGTAAGAAAACCCTTGTTCCCATAGAGCTTGTATGCAGGGCTGAGACCAATGTGTTTGAATTGCGGGGCGTAGCCCTTTGAATGATTTTGCTAGTATTTTGTACTTGTTTATTATGCTATGATTGCAATTATGTGAACGATCGGCAAGTGCTGGGAACGGGGTAGGCCGAGGTCGGCAGGGGACGGGAACAGCAAAGGGCCGGAAACGGCGTCAGGCACGTTGAGTGCTAGGCCGAGTACGGTAAGGGGCCAGGAGCAGCGTTGAGCACGTGGAGTGCGAGTTGCCAGGGCGAGTCCCTAAAGGATACCTGGGATATCCTCACGGTGTGGACCGCGAACCCAGGGTCTAGTAAGGTACCTGGGACGGCTTGGCCGTATGTGTTTAGCCTATTGATGGCCAGTTTATATACTTGATGTATGTTTTGCATAAGTTATATGTTTGTGGGTTTTCTTGCTGGGCTTTGGCTCACAGATGCTCTGTGGTTCAGGTAAGGGCAAGCAGAGAGCCACCAACCATGAGTGTAGCAGGTATGAAGTGGCGTGTACATGTTTGGCCTGCCTGGCTGCCTCAGCCAGTGGATTTTTGGGAGATTATTGTAAATAAACCTAGATTTTGTCGTTTAGTCGACTTCGTTCAATTTATATGTTGTAAATATTTCTAAACTGTATTTTGGGATCCCAAGTGTTAAACTTTTATGATTTTCAATGGTATGGAGTTATTTCTAAGTTTTTCCTCTGTTTATGGCTTAATAACACTATTTGACTTAAAACCTTGATTAGCGAGTTGAATGCACGTTTTTTTTAAAACTCACCTGGTAACGGCTCTAAGGAAGTAGGGCGTTACAACTTGGTATCAGAGCGAGCCAAGGTTATTGGTTCTGGAGATTGATCGAACATGTACGCTCGCTGTCAGTGACAAGCTCGACTCAGGGTTGGTTGGTATGATTGACTGATATGTTTGAATATGTGCTTGAATGCCCTGTTTTCCTGCCTATCTTATATAGAGTATGATGAATGAGTTAACATATGCATGATGCCAGGGCATGGCCTGTTGTGTGTTATATGCTATATGAGTTACTGTTTGTGGAAGACTGATGTGTTTGGGAGGTGGTTTTGGATGTTGTTATCATGCCTAATGAGCGGCGTCGTTGGTTGCAGTCATATTTGTTAAGATGCCTCGACAATTAGCTAGACTCCGCGGCAGTAGGGCCGAGGATGACAACTAGGGTCAAGACCCTCCACCTGCCCCACAGAATTGGCAAGAGATGTTTGCCGAGATGGAAGCAAGACTGCAGGGAACAGAGGAAGAGTTACGACAGTTGAGGCAGCAAGCCCCACCTCAAGTCACAGGGCTGCCAGTTCAGCAAGTTGCAGCGCCAGTGCCGGTTCAACTTGTTATGGAGAACAGGTGGGAACCTTTGTATGAGAGGTTCAGAAAATAGCATCCTCCCACCTTTAAGGGTGGATCAGACCCACTGCGGGCAGAGCAGTGGATGAATATGACTTCCTCAATTCTAGATTTTATGAGAGTTCAGGGGAATGAGAGGGTAGCTTGTGCTAGCTACATGTTTAGAGAGGATGCCCGCATTTGGTGGGACATGGTGGTTCAGAGAAGGGATGTATCAATTATGACCTGGGAAGAATTCAAAAACTTGTTTAATGAGAAGTATTACAGTGTGGCAGTTCGAGCTGCGAAGGTTGATGAGTTTGTCAACCTGACTCAGAACCGGTCGACAGTGACAGAGTATGCTATAAAGTTTGACAGATTGGCGAAGCTTGTGCCAGATTTAGTGCTGAATGATGCGGCAAGAAGGGACAGGTTTGTGCGAGGGTTAAACGTTATGATCACCCGCGATGTGAATATTACCTTGGATCCAGAGACTACCACTTATGGCCAGGTAGTGGACAAGGCCCTTACTGCTGAGAGGGCCGAAGATCAGATTTGGAAGGAAAGTGTTGTTAGGCGTGATGCCAGAAGGATAGTGCCTCCTTTTGTTGGATTCAGTCGTGGTGGTGTTTCTAGTGAGCAAAAGAGGAAGGCCCTAGATTCCTTTGTTCCTCCCAGTTCAGATAAGAGGGCACGGGGTGCTTCCACTGGCCGTCAGGGTGGCAGTGACAACTGGAGGAGTTTTCCAGTGTGTCCGCGGTGCAGGCGACGACACCAGGGTGAGTGCAGAATCAGGGCCTACTTTTTTTGTGGGAGTGCTAGTCATCTGAAGAGGGATTGCCCTCAAGTCAAGAAGGAGGAGCAGAAGCAGAGTGACAGTCTTGCTTCTGCCAGGGTATTTACTTTGACACAGACCGAGGTGGAGGCTAGCTCCTCAGTTGTGACAGGTCAGATCTCTAGTGCTGGTTCTCTGTATACTGCATTGTTTGATTCAGGGGCTACCCATTCATTTGTATCTGCTAGAGTGATAGACCAGCTTTGTAGACCTAGTGGTATGTATGCTAGGGGATTTCAGACTTTGTTGCCAACAGGAGAAATGGTAGTCTCTAGGAAGTAAATTAGAGCATTGCCAGTAGAGGTAGATGGTAGGGAACTGTCTGTTGATTTGATTGAGTTAGAGATGGATGATTTCGATATGATTTTAGGAATGGATTGGTTATCAAAGTATGGGGCAACGATTGACTGCAAGCGCAGGATGGTGACTTTTGAACCAGAAGGGGAGGCACCCTTTGTGTTTGTGGGGACAGTTAGTGGACCGCGAGTACCAATGATTTCAGCATTGAAGGCTAGAGACCTGATGCAGGAAGGTTGCATAGGATTCCTAGTGAGCGTTGTGGATACCTCTAGGGTGGCGTCGGTTGGATCGGGTGAGACTAGATTGGTATGTGAGTTTCCGGATTTGTTTCCAGCAGATTTGCCAGGGTTGCCACTGCAGCGGGAGATTGACTTTGTTATAGAGTTGGTACCAGGAGCAGAGCCAGTATCTAGGACACCTTATAGATTGGCTCCAGCGAAGTTAAAGGAGTTGAAGATTCAGTTGCAGGAATTACTTGATTTGGGGTTCATCAGACCGAGTGTCTCTCCATGGGGTGCTCCAGTGTTGTTCGTTAAGAAGAAGGATGGATCCCTAAGGATGTGTATTGATTACAGGGAGCTAAACAAGTTAACCATTAAGAACAAGTATCCACTACCTAGGATCGACGATTTATTTGACCAGTTACAGGGAAGAACAGTGTTTTCCAAGATAGATCTCCGATCAGGTTACTATCAGTTAAGGATTAAAGAGGAGGACATACTAAAGACTGCCTTCCGAACAAGGTATGGACATTATGAATTCTTGGTTATGTCCTTTGGATTAACCAATGCCCCAGCAGCCTTCATGGACATGATGAATAGGGTTTTCAAGGATTATCTGGACAAGTTTGTGATTGTATTCATCGATAACATCCTGGTGTATTCTCAGTCAGAGACAGAGCATGAGCATCATCTGCGGTTGGTTCTACAGCGGTTGAGGGAGCATAAGTTATATGCAAAGTTCAGTAGGTGTGAGTTCTAGTTACCACAAGTTACATTTTTGGGCCACATTGTTAGTAAGGAGGGGATTCTGGTTGACCCAAGTAAGATTGAGGCGGTCAAAGATTGGCCTAGACCGAGCAATGTTCCTGAAGTGAGAAGCTTTCTGGGTTTAGCAGGGTATTATCGGCGGTTTGTTGAGGGGTTCTCCAAAATAGCTACGCCATTGACAGAACTGACAAAGAATAAGACAAGGTATGTCTGGACGAACAGATGTGAGAACAGTTTTAAGGAGTTGAAGCGGCGACTGATCACTGCGCCAGTGTTAAGCTTGCCGACAGAGAACGAAAAGTTCGTGGTTTACTGTGATGCATCCAGACAGGGTTTGGGGTGCGTGTTGATGCAAGCTGGTAAGGTAATAGCCTATGCATCAAGACAGCTAAAGGAGTATGAGCAGAGATATCCCATGCATGATTTGGAATTGGCAGCGGTGGTGTTTGCACTTAAGATTTGGAGACATTATATTTATGGTGAGAAGTACGAGATATAAACCGACCATAAGAGCCTAAAGTATCTCTTTACTCAAAAGGACCTGAATATGCGCCAAAGGCGGTGGCTGGAGTTGGTTAAGGATTATGATTGCGATATCCTATACCATCCTGGGAAGGCTAATGTAGTGGCTGATGCATTTAGTCGGAAAGGCACAGGACAGTTGTTTAGTTCGAGGCAGATATCTGACAAGTTAGCTGAGGAGATGACCAGAGCAGGTATAGAGTTGGTGGTTGGTCAGTTGGCTAACATCACTCTTCAGTCTACACTCCTTGAGAGGATCAAGGAAGCACATAGGAAAGATTCCCAGTTGAGAGGTCACAAAGAGAGTGTCTTAGTCGGAGCGACTAAGGACTTTTCCATTTCTGAGATGGGGTTTCTGAGGTACAAGGGTCGAATTTGCGTTCTGATGGATTCCGATATCCGGCGAGAGATCTTAGATGAATCGCATACCACTCCCTATTCTTTGCACCCGGGTACGACGAAGATGTACCAGGACTTGAGAGCTCTGTATTGGTGGTCGGGCATGAAGAGGGATGTGGTGGATTATGTGGACAAGTGCTTAACTTGCCAGCAGGTTAAGGCTGAGCATCAGAGGCCAGCAGGGTTGCTGCAGCCTCTGATCCTAGAATGGAAGTGGGAAGACATCACTATGGACTTTGTGGTTGGTTTGCCAAGGACTGTGGGACAGCATGACTCGGTGTGGGTGATTGTGGATAGGTATACCAAGTCCACCCACTTTTTTCCTGTTAGGATAACTTATACTGTGGAGCAGTATGCTGAGTTGTATGTGAAGGAGATTGTTCGACTTCATGGGGCTCCGAGGTCGATAGTATCCGACAGAGACCCCATCTTCACTTCCAAGTTTTAGGGGAGTCTACAAAAGGCTATGGGCACGCAGTTACGGTTTAGTAACGCTTATCATCCTCAGACAGATGGGCAGTCTGAGAGGACAATTCAGATATTGGAGGATATGTTGCGAGCCTGTGTGCTAGATTTTGGGGGATCATGGAGTAAGTATCTCCCTTTGATCGAGTTCTCGTACAATAGTTATCAGGCGACCATCGGAGTGGCTCTGTACGAGATGCTTTATGGAAGAAAGTGTAGATCACCTATTCATTGGGATGAGACAGGTGAGAGGAGATATCTGGGTCCAGAGATGGTTCAAAGGACCAATGAGGCGATTGAGAAGATTAAAGCGCGTATGCTCGCCTCCCAAAGTCGACAGAAACGTTATTCAGATCTGACACGCAGGAGCGTGGAATTTCAGGTTGGTGACCATGTGTTCCTTAGGGTTTCACCCATGAGGGGTGTGAAACGGTTTGGTGTTTGGGGCAAGTTGAGCCCTAGGTTTGTTGGCCCCTTCGAGATTCTGGAACAGGTTGGTGAGGTAGCTTACAGATTAGTGATGCCTCCAGCTTTATCGGGGGTTCATGATGTTTTGCATTTATCCATGCTCCGGAAGTATATGTCAGATTCGACGCATGTTCTAAGTTTTGAGAATCTGGAGCTTGATCAGGATTTTTCCTATGAGGAGAAGTCAATTCAGGTTCTTGACCGGAAAGATAAAGTCTTGCGGAGCAAGACCATTGCCTTGGTGAAAGTGTTGTGGAGAATGGCAAGGTTGAGGAGGTGACGTGGTAACTTGAGTCAGAGATGAGGGAGCGGTATCCCGAGTTGTTCAGGTAATTTCGATGATGAAATTTCTGTAAGGAGGGGATAGTTCTAACGACCTGAATTCGCTAATAGAGCTTAGGGCCTTGATTAGTGTGCCTGGAGGGCAATAAATCAATTAATATGCTGATACGTGAATTTATGTGAATATATGATAATGATGCATGTTTAGTTAAGTTAAATATGCATGTGGGCCCCGTCTGGATATTAGGGGTATAAATGTGATAAATGCTATATATATGTGATATGTCTGTGCAGAATGATCCGAGATAATCCTAGGAAGCAGTTATCCAGAAAGTCACAACAGGGTTGAGATTCCGACTCGGGGCGAGTCGAGGGGTAATTTGGGTATTAGATGTGTTCTGGGGTTATCGGGTTATGAGAATAAATATTTGGAGATATATTTGAGGATAGAATGTCTAGGAGGGAAATACTGGGGAAATTTACCATTTTGCCTCGGGGACGTTTTGGTACCCCGAGCCTTGAGGTAACCTTAAAGCTTAAGTTAAATAAAACAAAGTAAAGGAACTGTTGGGAAACTTGGAGAAACCGACATTCACTTTCATTCCCAGCTGAATATAGTTTCTCATCTCTATCTTTCACTCTCTAAGACAAACTCAAGGGAATTAAGCTTTGGGTGGCCATTAGTCAAGAACAAAGGATTGAAGCTAAGCTTGGGATTTAGAGATCTTGCACAGAAGTATAATTCTTCAAGGTAAGTTCTTAATATGTTGATTTGAGTCAATTCTGCAGCTGGTTTAAGGTTGTATATTGAGGTTGCATGTAGGCTAAGTTTGGATTAGGATTTGATCATTAGGCTGAATTTTGAGGGCTGGTTCTTGATAGGTTTTGATGTTAAGACTGGGCTAGAATCTTGTGATGATTATCTAGAGTTGTTAGTTTGGTTTTGGGAGAATTTGTTGAAGAAAATGCAGGAAAAAGATGAAGATTGATGGGTTTGGAGGTGAGGGCCACGGCCCTAGGAGGGCATGCCACGGCCCGTGTGCGCGCGCGGCAATGGGAGCCCGAGATGCTTGAGGCGCGCTGCGACGCTTGGTGATGTGCGTCGCGGCCCATGTGGGTTGCAAAGAGGTGCTAGCCTCTGTTTCGAGGCTAGCCGCAACGCTTGTGGGTAGGGTCGCGGCTCTTAGTGCCAGTTTGAGTTTTTAAGTGTGTTTAGGCTTGGGAACTCAATGCTTAAGGTTCGGGATGGATTTTATCATCCGGATTGACAGAATTCAAGGTCCCAAAGGTTATAGATATGGCTCAAAGTTATTTAATGGATTAGAACTTGATGGATGGATATTGTTAATGTGTTGTGACTAGGGTTTCAGCGAGGCTCAAGTTAGAGGACTGTGCTCGGGACATCGGTGTTTGGAAAGCTCGGGACTCAGGTAAGAAAACCCTTGTTCCCATAGAGCTTGTATGCAAGGCTGAGCCCAATGTGTTTGAATTGCGGGGCATATCCCTTTGATTGATTTTGCTAGTATTCTGTACTTGTTTATTATGCTATGATTGCAATTATGTGAACGATCGGCAAGTGCCGGGAACGGTGTAGGCCGAGGTCGGCAGGGGCCGAGAACGGCAAAGGGCCAAAAACGGCGTCAGGCACGTTGAGTGCTAGGCCGAGTACGGCAAGGGGCCGGGAGCAGCGTTGAGCACGTGGAGTGCGAGTTGCCAGGGCGAGTCCCTAAAGGATACTTGGGATATCCTCACGGTGTGGATTGCGAACCCAGGGTCTGGTAAGGCACCTGGGACGGCTAGGCTGTATGTGTTTAGCCTATTGATGGCCAGTTTATATACTTGGTGTATGTTTTGCATATGTTATCTGTTTGTGGGTTTTCTTGCTGGGCTTCGGCTCACAGATGCTCTGTGGTGCAGGTAAGGGCAAGGAGAGAGCCAACCAACCATGAGTGTAGCAGGCATGAAGCGGGGTGTACATGTTTGGCCTGCCTGGCTGCCTCAGCCATGGGATTTTTGGGAGATGATTGTAAATAAACCTAGATTTTTCGTTTAGTCGACTTAGTTCAATTTATATGTTGTAAATATTTCTAAACTGTTTTTTAGGATCCCAAGTGTTAAACTTTTATGATTTTCAATGGTATGGAGTTATTTCTAAGTTTTTCCTCAGTTTATGGCTTAATTACACTATTTGACTTAAAACCTCGATTAGCGAGTTGAATGCACGTTCTTTTTAAAACTCACTTGGTAATGGCTCTAAGAAAGTAGCGCATTACAGGCGGCTTTGGAACAGGTTTGTCATAAGTACTCTTATGCCTTCAACTCAATAAATGGAGGTAACTATTGGATCCCTCTATTTGTTATATTGTATTTGTTCGAGGAAGTCCATCAATGTAGGGAGGCTTATAGCTGAGAGTATTAGTTATAGTGCTCGAGGGCCCACATCTGATGGTCATGGCCATGCTTCGTTGATTACAAGTTTATATAAGGATCAAGGGGTGCCCATGAATATCAATGAAGTCTGTGAACAATCTCCCATAATTTTTCATCAGTTAGTGTTGCATCAAGATGAAAATTATGGGGGTGTTCCTAGGCCAACTGGTTTGGTATATGATCCTGCAAACCCGACTCTGTTGCGATTGCCACTTACAGCTAAACAACCTGATTCTACTCGGCCAAAGAGAAAGGGTATAAAACCATCTGCTTCTAGAGCTACTGAAGGCTCTAGTTCTAGGCAATATAGCACCATGCAGCAAGACATCGAAGATTTAAAGAGACAACAACAGTTGTTATTGCATGGTCAGGCTGATATTCGAGATCATCAGTTCCACAAGACCAACTACATAGCAGATTTTTGTGGGGCATTTGCACGTTACACGGGATTTCATGATTTTCCACAATGTCCTGCCGAATTGCGCTAGCCATATCAGCCGCCTCAAGATTCAGAAGAAGACGAGTAACGTTTCTGCTGTCAGGTTTTATATATATATTTTTTCTTTTCTTCAAGTTTCCTTGGATTTCATGCAACAGTGAGGAAATTGTTTCTTTTAGTTTGGGGGACCATTTATTTTTCTTTTAGTTTGTTTTTATTTTATTTTTCTTGGGTTTATTTTAGTTTTTAATGTTGGATGACTGTACAAAATTATAATTGACTAAGACAGGTGGGGCTTCGATTATGAATTATGCTAACTCTTTGATGTTGTTGGATTGATGCTTTGGATATGTAGATTGTGTGCTTAACCTGTTGATAATTGATTTGAATATTGTCATTTTCTGTATTATTTGTGTTTCATTTAATTTTTGCTTTACATGATATAATTTTACAAGTATTGTTTGAATTGGTATGTTTGGTGGATATTGAAATAAGCTAGAACTTGCTCAGTTAATTTGTTGAGATGAAATTCTGAACGAAGTGTTAAGTAGAGATGATTTAGGCAATTTTTTTTACGTTTGAGCCTTTCCACCTAATTGATAAAAAATTTGTCCGTAGTTACCCTTTTTTGAGCCTAACACTTTGGTTTTTGTTATCGAGTGTACTATGTTGAGCCTAAATTTCCTAACTTTATCATCTTTTTCCTTTTCCTTTGTTATCATGAGCATATAAATTGTGGGAAAGAAGAATGTAAAATTGTGAAGTTTTGGTGTGATTTGGATGTAGTATGATTGTACAAAAAGAAGAGAGAGAGAGAAGTTAATGAGTTTATAGAAAAAAAATTATGCTTATGATTGTTGCACTCCTTGAAAAAAAAAACTATATATGGAAAATATTAAGTTTGGGGGAGTGATTTGAAAGAAAAAAAAAACTTGATAAGCTTGAAAAAAAATATATGAGAAAGTGTAGTAAATCTCTCTATAATTGTATAAAAGGGTGATTTGTGGTGTGATGAATAGAAATTTGGCTGGTTTTGTGGTTTATATGCTTATGGTATTTATGAGCCTAAATGACTATTTATCTACCTTTACCTAAGCCTAACGTTATGAGCCTATTAAAGTCCTTTTGATCTACTTGATACAGATTTTATATTAGTGGAGACAAGTTAATTGAGCAAGCTTATGGTGAATTTTGATTTGTTTGTGGTATGAATGAATGTTGATACTTGTAAAATTATGTTTTGTACGGTATTTGTTAAATGAAATGTGTATTTGCATGAATGACGGTATTTAGAGAAATTGCTGATATGTTGAAATTCTAGTCACATGGTCTGAAGCATTGGTTGAACGATTGAAGAAGAATTGGAATTTTTGAGAAAAGTCATGCCCCTATTCTAAGTTTAAATTTTTTTGTGAAGTTAAGTCATCTAACAGTTTTTTTTTAGTTTTGGATTTTATCTTTGTTCTTTCTTTTGTTTGCTTGAAGACAAGCAACTAGTCAAGTTTGGGGGTGTGATAAGCGTACAAAATATACGCTTATTCATAACTTTGTTCAGTTTGATTTGGTTGTTTTTCTCAAGTGAATGTTTGTATTTGATCTGTTTGGTGAACTTGTGCAGTGTGTCGCTATAATTCTGATCAGTAAGAGAATTCGGATAAATATCTGTTTAATTAGTCGAAGTTGGTTAATATTCAGAAATCTGGCACAGGCGATATATCACATGTCTTGGGCGATATATCGCCAATTGAGGAATATGGATTTTTTCTGAAGCAGAAACGGCAACAAATATTATGCGTTTTCATCGAGTATATTCGTTAGGCAATATATCGCAACATTGTAGGCGATATATTGGCACAAGGACATTTTTGGAATTTGATGGAATTTCGCAGGTTTGTTTTTGGGGAAATAAAGGAAGATTGAAAAGGAAGGAGGGGAGGAGAGTTCTGACGACAAGAGAAAAAGAAATAGAGAAGAATGATTATTTTTATTTTCATTTCTTTATGCTTTTGAATTTTAGATTATGTGATGATGTTTAATATTATGAACTAAATTTTTATTTAGAGTATTTTAATGTAGTCACTGGATATTCTATTCATCTTTAATGCAATTTCTATGATTCTTTGAATTTATGTTTATCTATTGTTCTTATGTCTAATGCTTGTAATTGATTGGCCATCTTTGGCATGATTATTAGTTTTAATTCAATATCTGAAAAGTGAGAATTGGAATAGCTTTAGGCAATAGACATAGATTTCAATTCAGAACGAAAGTATCAAATTGGTTTGTGTAGCAATTAGGTTTTTGTTCTTAATGCGGTTTATGTGTAGAATATATCACAGACATGTAGAGAATTCACAGGTAAATTGAATATTTATATCTTGAGAAAGAATAGAATTGTCAATAGTAAACCTGCTATAATCATAGGTTTAAGAATCATATTAGTGGCATTATTGTTTGAATAGAATTGAAGGTTGATGAAATTAAAATGCTCTAATATTTCTCTTATATTAAATTTCGTTAATTAAACTTTGTTTTTCTAGTTTATTGTTAGTTGTTAATTTGTCATTCGATTTTCATTAGTCAAATACAAATAAAAGTTTGCTTTTGGTAATTAGTGGATCAATTCCCTGACGGAACGATACTGTACTTCCACTACTATTACTTGTTTATTTGATTGTGTATACTTGCGCAACAGAAAAATCGCAACAGTTAAATATATGTATATATTAAAATTGTTTGTTTTCTTTAACTTATATTTTATTGTTGATTTAGTTAGGATATTTATAGTCTATTTTTCTTTATGTGATTTGTTAACTTTTTTAAAAAATATATTTTATTTCGGGTTTAAGTATTTAAATGAGTACATATAACAAATTATTTATTTTATTTAAGTACTTTATTGTTTATTTAGTTACAATATAGCTTTAATATATTTTTATTTATATTTTGTTAACTTTTTTTATTATTTTTTTATTTATTTTTATATTTGAGTAGGTATTTTGTTGACAACTTTGTTGGTGAGATCAAGCTTTGGAGGATTTTATATTAGAGGTAATATTTTAAACCTTAATGTATAATTAAAATATTGAATTTAGTGGAATGTATGAATTATTAAATAGTGGAGATAGGTTCTGGGACTGTGTTGCGGTGATATAAGGCTGTAATTATGCATGTTTGATTGATTAATTGGTTTGTTGTGTTCATGTGATGAATATAGGTTTATTTAAATTTTGGGAAATATGATAGAAATAGGGGAAATGCTGTCCAATTTTTTTTAAGAATTAGTAATATGAGAATAATGCATGTTTGATTGATTTGTTGAATATTTTTGTGTATATCATGTGTTGTATACATGTACGTTTTAAATTTAGGAAATGTGATAAAAATAGGGGAAATGTTGCCCAATATTTTTTGGACATATTGTTTCCTTTATTTACTTGTCAATTAGGTGATCCATGAACTTAATTGTTAATGTTTGTTGCTTTGTTTGTTTGTTTTTTTTTTTTGTGTGAAGTTTGACAATGGATATAGATTGGATGTCAGCGGATAGGTTATCATTGAAATATAGGAATGGAGTTGAGTTTTTCTTGCAATTTTATGCAAGAAATACTCAATCTCCTAATAGCATTCCTTGTCCTTGTGTTAAGTGTGGTAACATTGTCAGGATGCAAATTTTTAAAATAAAAGATCACTTATTTATGAATGGAATAGGCAAAAGTTCTAAAGTATGGTTTTTGCACAGAGAAAGAATGAAAGTCACTGATGAGGGACCATCTAAGAATAATAAGTATTTTGATGTGGATTACGAAGTTGATGATATTGTAGAAATGATTGATGATACACAATATGAATCGCATGTAGATCCAATTAAATTTTAGTCAATCTTAGAAGACGGTGAGAAACCTATTTTCCCTAATTGTAAAAGGTTCACTAAATTATCAGCACTGCTTAGGTTGTATAACTTAAAAGCCAAACATGGGTGGAGTGATAAGGGAATGATAGAGTTGTTAACATTTTTAGGAGAATTATTACCCGAAGGTAATGAAATGTCATCTTCATTTTATGAAGCAAAGAAGACATTGCGTTCATTAGGCATGCAATATGAAAAAATACATGCTTGTCCTAACGATTGCATCTTATATCGAAAGAGATTTGTTGATGCAATTGCATGTCCGACATGTGCTTAGTCTAGATGGCAAAAGAAAAAAAATTCAGATGCACTTAGAAAAGGTGTCCCTGCAAAGGTTTTATGGTATCTACAACTGATTCCTTGTTTGGTTCGATTGTACCGAAATGATGATCATGCTAAAAATTTAATTTGGCATGCCAAAGATAGAGTAAGGGATGGTAAGCTAAGACATCCAGCTGACTCACAAGCTTGGAAAACAGTAGATGTAAAATGGCCTAAATTTGGCAGTGAACCGAGGAATATTCGTTTGGGTCTTTCTGTTGACGAAATTAATCCATACACTTCCCTTAGTAGTAAATATAGTTGTTGGCCTATAATGCTAGTCATTTATAATCTACCCCCATGGTTGTGTATGAATAGGAAGTTTACCATGTTGACCTTGTTGATACCTAGTCCTAAACAACCTGGAAATGATATTGATGTATACCTAGCTCCTTTAATTGATGATTTGAGCACATTGTGGTATGAGGGGGTTAATGCTTACGATACTTATAAGAAAGAAAATTTTAATCTTAAAGTAGTGTTGTTGTGGACTATTAATGACTTTCCAGCCTTAGGTAATCTTTATGGATTTAGTGTGAAATGGTACAAGACATGTCCCATTTATGAAGAAGGGACTCATTCTGAATATTTAAAACATTCTAGAAAGATTTGTTATATGGGACACTGAAAGTTCTTATCTGAAGAACATAAATTTCGAAGTTGGACAGATGCCTTCAATGGTAAATCTGAATTTGGAAAGGCTCCACCACCTTTACTTGGAGGACAATTGTTAACAAAGTTGAACAAAGTCCAATGCAAGTTCGGTAAGTCTAGAAATTATACAAATAAGAGAAAAAAGGTTAGACATGAAAAAACAAAGGAGGTTGTAGATGGTACGACAGGTTATTGGAAGAAAAAATCTATTTTTTTTTCTAGCTTGAATACTAGGAGCATTTTGTTTTGCGGCATAACTTGGATGTGATGCACATTGAGAAAAATGTGTCAGATAGCTTAATTAGTACATTGCTGAATATTCCTGGTCGGAGTAAGGATGGAATTAAAGCCCGGATGGATTTAAAAGTAATGGGTATACGCAGTAAGTTACAACCAGAGGTTGGTGAGAGAAGAACCTATTTACCACATGCGTGTTATACCCTGTCTAAAGAAGAAAAACAAATTGTATGTCATTCTTTGTCGAATGTGAAAGTACTGAAAGGTTATTCTTCAAATATTTCTTCTCTGGTAGATATGAAAATTTTGAATTTAGTTGGAATGAAGTCTCATGACCATCATACACTACTTGAACATCTTCTACCGATAGCTATCCGTTCTGTGTTACCCAAAAAAGTTTGATATGCAATTAACAAACTATGCTTCTTCTTTAAATCTATTTGTTGTAAAGTGGTAGATGTGTCAAAGTTGGACAATCTTCAAACAAATCTCGTGATAACTATGTGTGAGTTGGAGCAGTATTTCCCACCTTCATTTTTTGACATAATGGTTCATTTAATTGTTCATTTGGTGAGAGCGGTAAAATTGTGTGGACCAGTATACTTGAGATGGATGTACCCATTTGAATGGTATATGAAGGTTTTAAAATGTTATGTTAGAAATAGAAGTAGACCTGAGGGTTGTATAGTTGAATCCTACATCGTTGAAGAAGCAATGGAGTTATGCTCAGAATACTTATCAGGTGTTGCGAGCATTGGACTGTGTTTTTCTAAAATTGAGTTTGAAATAAGTAAAGGCGGCAGAGGTGGTGTTGTTTCTGAAGTCAATAAATCTGATAGAGATGAAGCACATCGCCTAGTCTTACAAAATATTGATGATGTTCAACCATACATCGAGTAAGTTCCTATACATATGCATGGTCAATCTTATTTTTCTTTTTCATTATATTAACAATGAATGTAGTTTGTTGATATAAATAATTTTTCTTGAAGAGAACATTTCAATTGGATCAAGACCACTTATCCCAATAAGTCTCGGAATAAAAAACGGGTACAAGATGAACATTATCGAAATTTCAGTACTTGGCTGAAGAATAAGGTAAAATACTTGTATTGTTTTTGTTTGAGTGTTATTGTATTTTAGCTTGTTAGAATTTAATATACATTGTTTTATTTTATTGTATTCTAGGTTCTGAATAACACCACAAACAAAGTGTCTGAAACACTAAAATGGATAGCACGAGGTCCTTCAATGAGTGTAATTAAGTATCAATGCTATTATATTCACGGTACTCAATTCAACACCATTGAACGCGATAATATTAGAAAGACACAAAATAGTGGTGTTACTATTATCGCCCAGACTTTTCAAATATCTAGTTCCAAAGATAAAAATCTCATACAATGTGATATGACATTTTATGGGGTGATCAAAGAAATTTGGGAACTAGATTATGTGACTATACGAATTCCTCTATTCTTGTGTGATTAGGTAAAAAGTGATAATGGGGGTCAAAACAGATGAATTAGGATTCACACTGGTGGACTTAAACTGAATAGGACATAAATCTGACCGCTTTATAATGGCGTCACAAGCCAAGCAAGTATTTTATGTGAGTGATCCAGTATATGCTCAATGGTCAGTTGTCCTAACAAGTCAACCGAAAGATTATATGATCAAAGAGTCTGGGAGCGATGATATTATACTTGAACAAGAAACATTTACAATTGCTTCACCAACTATTGATGTCACCATTGATAATGATGTTGACTATATACGCGGGAATGGTGAAGGGTTGTGGGTAGATAATTAAAGGTATATATATTAATTTTATGATTTTGTTTTTATGTATTTTTTGAAGTTTATACTAGATAATATTTTTGTTTGCTTAATTGCAGATTTATTGATTATGGATCCATTAAATGCTGATGAGGGTGATCCATTTGTTGATGATGATGGTAATGGTCTGGAGGGGATTAATCCTACCGCACCAACAAATACACAAGATAAGAAGTATATGGGCAAATTGACTTGCAGTGATGTATTCAAAGCAAGAAGTGAGGGGTGCAATTATGAGGTCGAGTACAATTGTTTTGGTCGAGCGATGGGAAAAGGGGGGATCAAGATGAACATCACCATTGGTCTTTTATCACGCACAATCCTTCCTTTAGATGTCGGCAATTGGAAACAAATGTCGAAGGATAAAAAGGAGACTTCATGGGGTCAAATACAAGTAAGTTATAATATTAACTATTAAATTTATCCTAACAAATTAATCTATTGAAATTTTTTTAATATTTTTGGGTTCGTTTGTCCAGACTACGTTCAAACTTCCAAATTCTTCTAAAATAGACATCCTCAAAGAAGCAGGAAAACATGGAGAAACTGGAAAACAAGACTAACAAAAGATCTTATTTACGTATATAAGAATGTAGCTCCTGAGCTTCTTCACCAGGTGCCATTAGAATACGTCGAGTATTACGATCCAGTAGATTGGAAAAAATTTGTTGC
The DNA here is from genome assembly GCF_963169125.1 of Humulus lupulus. Classification (NCBI taxonomy): domain Eukaryota; kingdom Viridiplantae; phylum Streptophyta; class Magnoliopsida; order Rosales; family Cannabaceae; genus Humulus; species Humulus lupulus. The sequence goes on along the minus strand of NC_084797.1, from coordinate 163,758,594 downwards.
GAAAAGACTAACCCAAGATTGGGAAGAGATGAAGAAAAAAGACAAGATGCTTGGGCTCAGAACAAGTATCCACATCACTCAGGGTGTGATGGTTATGCACAGGTAGAGCAACAAATGGAACAGGAATCGGGTCATGAGTTGACCGAATGTGACAGAGCTGAGATGTGGACACGGGCACGGATGAACAAGAAAGGAAATGTTATTGATGAAGAAGCTCGAGAGGTGGTGAAGAAGATTGTAAGTAATCTTTGATTTTTTAAAATAATTTTAATGATTAATGTGAGTATTAAAATCTAGTTGATTTACTAACTATGTATATAGGTGGAATACAGGCAAAAAGTAGCAGAAGGTGAGTTGGTGGAGGAAGGTTCAAACGATATACTAACAATGGCATTAGGCACTCCAAAGCATGGGGGACGTGTTAGGGGGACGGTGCACATGTCGCTCCCCATCAATTTTTTCATGTCCCACCACCAAGAAGATTTAATCACAAATAAAAAAGTGTGGAAGATGCTCGTTATAAAGACATTGAAGAGAAATGGCATCAATCTGAAGAAATGGCACGTCAACAGGAGGAAAAGTTAAACAAGTTGATGACGCATATTGCATCTCAACAGAGTGGTGCATTTGGATCATCAAATGCATCTGGTTCAGGTGTAGGAGGAGCCTCAAACACACCACAGGCACCATATGCCCCTCCACCACCGACACAGGCACCATATGCTCCTCCACCACCGACATGGGCATTATATGCTCACCGACCACCCTCACAGGTACCATATGCTCCTCCACCATTGACACAAGCACCATGTGCTCCCCCACCACCACAGTCAAATTTCTTATTAATTCATTATTGCATATATTTGATAAAGTAAAAATAAACTAGTTTTTCGAAAAATCTAACAGATTAATTGTAAGTTGTGTCTTGGTTCGACACAAAATATAGTTGCAAAGGGGAAACTTTTAAGTACTTGTTGCACAGAGATACATAGCGTTCAACTGCCTCCTGGAAATTATCGTGTGAAAGTTGAGGTAGCCATTCAAGAGAATGCTAGTTTACCATATCCGCTTACAATGGAAGGTTATACATTGGTTCGACAAGCAGTCGGGTACGATGTTGGATAGCCACAACATTGGGTCCTTACTAATCAACAAACGAAAGAGCCACTTGCGCCCTCTAGTCAACAGCCAAGACAATCAAAGAAAAGAATAGAGGCATTGATACAGGAGCCTATGTAGAGTCCCAGAACTTTACTTAGCTAGTTTAGTAGTAGTAGTAGTAGTAGTAGTAGTAGTAGTAGTAGTAGTAGTAGTAGTAGTAGTAGTAGTAGTAGTAGTAGTAGTAGTAGTAGTAGTAGTAGTTATAGTATGAAGTCGGGACTTAGTTGAACACTCGTGGCAACACTTATAGATTTTATAAGTTTAACATATAGTTCAAGAAAATCAATTATAACATAAGGTTTAATTAATATAGCTGACTATAAAGATGTTATTTATTATACTATAAGGTTTAGATAGAATTAATAAGATCATGACACTTATCGTGTGCATGTTTATTTAAGAATTTAATTATAGTTTATATAAAAGAAAGTTCAAGAAAACTCTAGAATCTTCCAAGACTAGTAGGAGCATGACATTTGTCACAATCTTGTTTATTTGAGAATTTAAGCATTTTAAGTGGATAATTCAAAAATAGAAGTTTCTAGAAGCTCTAGCTCTTCCAGAACTTGTTGGAATCTTGTATTACTCAGTCAAACCTGATTAATCAATTCAAATTATGCTGAAAAAGTGAAATTACATGTTTAATATATTCACATATGCCAATATATCGCAGCATAGGAGCTGATGTATCGCAACACGGGGAATACGAAAAACACGTCAACTTCGCACAAACGAAACAACGAGCACTCAGGACATAAGGCCAGGCGATATATCACCTATGATGGGCAATATATCAGCCTTAGGGCCATATTTTCAAACGATGTTGAAACCAAGCTTGATTCATTCCCTATCCTCTTGACTAGCCTCTGAACGTTTTGACCGAGTCTTCAGCACCTGCTGAACAAATATTCAAATGTTTTTCAATTAATACTCATTATTTTTATTCAAGCTAAAAGGATATAGTTCACTCCTTGAACTCTATAAATAGGACCTAGCACCCAGCCATTTTTCTCATTCTTCAAGCTGTGTTTAGAGCGTTCAAGCTGCTAGGGTTACTATAGAGTGATAAACACTTGGGTTGGGATAAAAGCTTTGTCATCTTAAGCTTTATAAACACTTGGGAAGTGATATTTCTAGTGTGTTTTCAATATCAAGGTGTAGTTTGATTCTAGTACATTCAAAGGTATTCCTAATCTTAAGTTCATTTCTATATGGTTCTTTAGTTTCCTTTAGTTTTCTGTACTCAAATCCTAACTCGTTGTTTCCTTTCTTGGTTAGGTATTTAAGTTCTTTGAACTTAAGGTTTCTTGTTGGTAAGTTTCATCTTGGTGGTTTAGTTCATTTCTTTATCATCTCTTTCTTTAGAAATACTCACATTCTTATTGTTGGTTTTAGGAGTGTTCCAAATCCCGTCCTTATTCTCATAAATCCCGGTATTGGTAAGGAAAATAGGATAGATTTTGTATGCTTTTATGTTTTGATATATGTTTATGTTATATGTATGATATGTTTCTAGTTGTTTTAGTATATGAATTGTTTAGATAACAATCACATAAATTGTTTAGATAACAAATATATAACTTGTTTAGATAACAAGTCTCAATAATTTATTCCTTGGGAATATGATTGTTTAGATAACGAGCCCCATAAATTTATATGACTTGTTTAGATAACTAAGCCCCATAAATGTATGGGCATATGATTGCTTAGCTAGCAAGCCCCAAGAAGTATGATGACTATTATAATGCATGTTTTATAGTCATATGTTTTGTAGTCTTATGTTTATGTTTTATAATATATGTGGTAGTAGATTTTCCTTGCTGGGCATTAGGCTCATTCCTTTATTTTTATGTATGCAGGAAAATAGTTATGGAGACAGAAGGATTCTTGGCAGCTTGGTTTGTGTATTAAGGATGAAGGGATTCGATGGACTGCGTGAACGATTCAAGGATGTCATTTTAGTCTCTTTAAATTATGTTTTTATATATTTTCCGCATTTAGTTTTGTAAAAAAATTCCTTTAGTTTAAAGTTTTTTTATTTTAAAACAATGGGATCCCTTACCCCGCATTTATGTATTTCAATATTTACTTTGGAGTTTTCAATAAAGTTGTAAATATTTCTTATGTACGTTTTCTTCAAAAATAGTAGCTAAGTCTAGTAGTTTTTAATGGTCCAAGGTCTTAGAATTAGTTGGGTCATTACAACTTACAAAAGTGTCTATGACAAGAATGGTTAAGTGTTTGGTGAAGTTTACTGATAAATGGAAAGCTGAACGCATGGTAGAAATTCCAATTCTAGAAAGGGTATTTGGATTCCAAACTATCGCTATGTTAGGGAAAGATGATATCCTCCACTTTTGCAACTATGAGATGATCGGACAGACTGAACTAGCATTATATATGAGGTACAATGGTGTTTATAAACTTTTAGTTTATTTAGTGTAACTTAAAATTTAATAGTTTATTGACTTTTTAAATTATATGTAGCGTGCTCGATTATTTAGTGCAAACGAAGGGGTTGAACCACATGTACACTTTCATGCATCTCGCTTTAGTGTTCACTAATGCAGGAACCAATGAAATACGTGCTAAAAATCTCTTTGATCGATTTCTACAGATGGAGCTAGAGACACAGTTTCTAATTTGTCCTTGGAACAACAAGTAAGTCAATTTAATTTTATATTCATACATTTTGTTTATTGATAAATATCTTACACAAGTTTTTTTTATTGTAGCTATCATTGGATGTCAGTATTACTTCAGCCACACAGTCATTCGGTAGCTTTTTTGGATCTTGTAAACTCACATTTTCGCCCGGAAATCAAGGAGATAATTATCATGTAAGTTATACATATTACTTAATTAATTTATAATTTCATTTCAAACTCATAACTGGGTAAATATTAATATTTTGTGCAGGGCATTGGATCAATATGATACTCACCGAAGACAAAAAGAGTCAATCAATCTAAAAGTTTGTGTTCCTAAGGTAAGTAAATTATATTACTTATCGTATTAAAGTTTTTGACATATTTTTATTATAATCACTTGCTAAAATATAATACTTAAATTTGGATAACTATGTTGTAATAGTGTCAAAACCAAACTGGGCCAACCGAGTGTGGCTTTTACATTATGAAGTTTGCTAGAGAGTTGATTTCACAGCCTAGACCAAAAACCTACTTGAAAAATGAGGTATTGTTTTACCTTTTGATATTAATTTAAACTATCATTCATGATTTTATTTGGATGATTTCTAAATTATTATTTTAAATATTTTCTAATTAGTTTACGAATACGACACCATATTTGGCTCACGAAAACAACGAGATACGGGATGAGTGGATAGAATCAATTATGGCATATCTCAGTTAGCAAATGAGCAAGTTGGTGAGGAAATTTAAGTTTAAGTAGGTTTAATACTTAGAAATTTAGAACACAAGAGTACCTATATACATAGATTGACTTTGAAATCTGAATTACTTTTGTAGAATTGATCACAAATGTTAACTTTAGATAAATGTTTAAAAGATTTATACTGCTGTTTTTTTGTTTCTGCTGCTGTTTTTCTATTGCTGTTTATTTTATCAAAATAGGCCAGGGAATTTGGCATAAACATTTGCAATTTCTCTGGTTAATACTTTATGTGACAATTCCCAACTGACGCAAAAAATAATCGTTTTGAACATTTATGGCAGTGCTCCACTGACGCAAACCAGGCTGGCGTTTGTGTCAGTGGGGCACTGTCACAAATTTCTGCATCACATATAAAACTGACACAAAAACTCAATTGTGGCAGTTAGAAACTGACGCAAATGTCATTTTTGTAGCAGTGGTATGAGGATGAAAGGTTGTACTGAACTTCAACTGAGTCCCCATAGCCTTCTACAAACCACCCCAAAACTTGGAGGTAAATATGGGATCCCAGTTTGATACTATAGATTTGGGAACCCCATGGAGACATACAATTTCCCTCACATACATCTTCACATATTGATCCAAAGTATAGGTCGTCCTCACTGGTAGAAAGTGAGCTGACTTGGTGTATCTGTCTACTATCACCCACACCGAGTCATGTAGCCCCACTGTCCTGGGTAAACCTCCCACAAAATCCAAAGTAATGTCCTCCCACTTCCATTCGGGAATACCCAAAGGATGTAGTAACCCCGCTGGTCGTTGATGCTCAGCCTTCACCTGCTGACAGGTTAAACACTTGACCACGTACTCAACTACGTCCTTCTTCATCCCAGGCCGCCAATATGACGTCCATAGATCCTGATACATTTTCGTGGTGCTTGGATGGAGTTAATATGATGTAGTATAGGATTCATCAAGTATGTCACGCCTAATATCCACGTCTGTCGGGACACAAATCTGACCCTTACACCGTAGCAAACCTGTCTTTGAAATAGAGTAATCCTTAGCCACTCCAGCTAGGACGTTCCCTTTAACCTCATGTAACTGTATATCATCCATCTGAGTCTCTCTTATCCTCTCTAAAAGGGTCGACTATAAGGTAATATTGGACAATCATCCCACAACCAGCTCTATTCTCGCTCTAGTCATCTCCTCTGCCAATTCCTTTGATATCTGTGTAGAGCTAAATAATTGTCCCGGGCTCCTTCAGCTCAACACATTTGCCACTACATTGGCTTTCCCCAGTTGGTAAAGGACGTCACAATCATAGTCCTTTACCAACTACTGCCAACGTCTCTACCTCATATTCAAATCCTTCTGGGTGAAGAAATGCTCCAAGCTCTTATGATCGGTGTATATCTCGCACTTCTCCCATACAAGTAATGTCGCCAAACTTGCAGTGCGAATACCACCGCTGCCAACTTCAGATCATGCGTAGGGTACCTCTGTTCATACTCCTTTAGCTACCGTGACGCATAAGCAATAACCTTCTCATTCTACATCAATACGCATCCCAATCCCAATCTCGATGTGTCACAGCATAGTACAAACTTCCCTTCCTCTGAAGGAAGACTCAACACGGGAGCAGTAATCAGCCATCGTTTTAGTTCCTGAGAGCTATTCTCACACCTATCTAACCAGATGAACTTCAGATTCTTTCGTGTCAATTATGTCATTGGTGCAGCAATCTTCGAGAACCCTTCCACGAACCATTTGTAATATCTCGCTAATCCAATGAAGCTCCTAACCTCTGAGGCATTCTTCGGCCTCGGCCAATCTCTCACTGCCTCTACCTTAGCTGGATCTGTCTTAATCCCATCCTCACCAACAATGTGTCCAAGGAAGGTCACTTCTGGTAGCCAGAACTCGCACTTCTTAAACTTGGCATACAATCGATGCTCTCTCAGTCTCTGCAATACCTGTCAAAGGTGCTGCTCATGCTCTACCTCTGAACTGGAGTAAACCAAGATGTTGTTGATGAAGACAATCACAAACTGATCCAAGAAGTGCTTGAACAACTTATTCATCAGATCCATGAATGCTGCTGGGGCATTGGTCAGACCAAATGACATGACCAGGAACTCATAATGCCCATACCTCATTCGAAAGGCCGTCTTCGGAATATCCTCATCCTTGATCCTCAGCTGGTGATAACCAAATCAAAGATCAATCTTCGAGAACATCCTCTTTTCCTATAGCTAATCGAACAGGTCATCGATCCTTGGTAAAGGGTACTTGTTCTTGATGGTCAACTTGTTCAACTCCCTGTAGTTTATACACATTCTTAGAGTCCCACCCTTCTTCTTTACAAACAAAACCGAAGCACCCCATGGCGAGAAGCTAGGTCTAATAAACCCCAAATCAAGAAGCTCTTGCAACTATATCTTCAACTCCTTCGGTTTCGTCAGAGCCATCCTATATGGTGCCCTTGACACCGGATCTGTACCCAGCACTAACTCAATGACGAACTGAATCTCCCTATGCGGTGGCAGTCCTAGTAAATCCTCAGGAAACACATCCAAAAACTCGCATACTAATCTGGTCTCTCCAAACCCTGTTGGCATAACTCTGGTGGTATCCACCACACTAGCTAGAAAACATATACAACCTCCATGTAATAGGTCCCTAGCCCTCAATGTTGATATCATGGGTACGCGAGGTCCACGCATAAAGCCTATGAAAACAAAGGGATCCTCACCCTCAGGCTCAAAGGTTACCATTTTCTTCCTACAATATATAGTATCCCCATATCTGACCAGCCAATCCATCCCCAAAATCATATCAAAATCATCCATACTCAACTTAATCAAATCTACTAATAGTTCCCTACTATCTACCATCACCGGCAGTGCTCTAATCCATCTCCTAGAAACTACTAGTTCCCATGTAGGAAAAATAGTTCCAAACCCCACAGCATAATATTCACTAGGTCTACACAATCTATCAATTACCTTACTAGAAACAAATGAATGTGTAGCACCAGAGTCAATCAATACAGTATAAGAAGACTCAACGCTAGAAAGCTGACATGTCACTATCGAGGGACTAGCCTCGGCCTCTGCCTGTGTCAAGGTGAACACTCGAGTGGGAGTCAAGTTGTCCACCTTCCCTGGTTCCTCCTTTGTTGTTGGGAAGTCCTTCTTGAGTCGTCTGCCCAGGTACCGATGTAATCCTCACATCCCGGGCTATCATAGCACTAACTCTGATGCAAACTTCGCTAGCCTATCAAACTTCAGGGAATATTCTATAATTGTCAAGCTTCCCTCTACCAGCCCCGAGAATTCATTCACCATTGCTGCCATAATGGCAACATTGTAATACTTTTGGTTAAACAAATCTCTGAACCCATCGCAACTCAAAATGGAAACATCCCGAGCCTGTGATGCCACCTCCCACCAAATACGGGCATCCTCTCCAAGCATATAGGTGGCATAGGCCACCTTGTCATTACCTTCCACCCTCATGAAATCCAGGTTGGAAGAAATCATACTCATCCATTATTCAACCTTAAGTGGATCAAGTCCTCCCTCAAAGGTTAGAGGATGCTGTCTCCTGAACCGCTCATAAACTGGCTCCCACCTGAATTTACAGTGAATGTTGAACTGTGAATTTAACTCGCTACCCGAGTTCTTTGGTTAAAAACATGCTTCAAGGTGTTATTAATAGGGTAAGGTGGAAAACCAATCGAAAGGAAAGGATATATTTTATTTAAAACATAAAACTATTCATGGGCCCATCAAAACATTTACAAGTTACTTACAACTCAAAATCTTCATTGCACTTTAAAATTTACAACCCGCCGACCTAAGCGGCAAAAATAGGGTAAACCCCTTAGTTGCTCTAAGAACTCCTTGGCCGTGGTGGTCAAGCAGACGCATATGTACACATCACCACCTAAGCTCTCCACTCAAGGCTGGGTGAGCTTTTCTTTCCCTTTACATGCACCACATAGCACCAATGAGCCAAAGCCCAGCAAGAAAACACAATATTGCATGAATATAATATCAACAATGATCGTAATTATCATTTAGGACTTTCAGTCCAAAATAGAGGAGTGACAATTGTAAAAGTCACTAAGGTGGGTTCCGTTCCCATCAGCCATGTGACGATAGGGTCACCTGGGCTTTACAAATAAGTGATCCTTTCACTAGCTTATCAAGATAGGTATTTGATGAACTAGTCACAAATATAACCTACTGCATGACCATAGAGTCACAGCCATGGGATTCTGCTCCCTAGCCACGTGACAAAACAATCACCTAGGCCTTAAGCCCTGGCTCTGAGTAACTAGTCTTAGACTAGTCAAGTGCTTATAATATTCATCGACCTAAGGATCGGTCCAGCATTAATGCTCCTAGAGTCATTCAACGCTGATATTGATTAGATCTAATCTTTTATCGGCTCTGCGCTTGTGACGCTTATGCCGTTCCTGACTCCCAGGTCAGTAATACGCGACCAGTGCCGATTCTAAATAGTCAGTGCCATACACAAGTAAGCGAGATTAGCTAAGCATTTAATATGCAATCAATGTCCACATTTAATAACCAACATGCCTCAACAACAACCACGCATGTCATATACATAGGGTGCAGTTTTCTTACCTCTAGTTCGAGCGAGAAATAGAACAAGAACGACCCCTGAGAACGATCAACCTTTTGATTCCTTAGCGGTTACCTAATCATAACCAATTATAACATCCATTAATGAAAATCAACAATACTAGGATCTTGACCTAAACCCCACTCTCGGGACCTCAAAATGTACCCACACGGTGAGTAGATTCGATCCCGGGCCTTAAGGATTGAAACCCCGAGCCAAAAACCCTTAAAAACACTCAAAACGGGATTCTGAAGGAACAGAGTAGCGCCCTAGTGCTACCCACTAGCACCCCAGCACTCTACTCATAACCAAAAATGTCCAAATCCAACCCTGGGTAGCGTTGTAGCGCCCCCTTGTGGGCGTTATAGCGCTACACCCAGCCTGATTTGCCCCTGAATCTTCTCCCTTCGACTCCTCCATTTCCAACTTGATTCAAATGCTTCCAAACCTCAAATTAAGTGCCAAATGAACCCAAATACCATCCCCACATTTCCTAGGCATCACAACCCCAAGAACCCTAGCCACACCAACCTAGAAATATCAAGTGAAATCCAAAGCAAAAACAAAGCAAACCAGTGATTTAATGGCTAGAATCTTACCTCAAGCTCAGATTATGATGCTCTTCAATGGTGGAACACACTCCCAAGCCCTCAAGACTTACTTCCCAAGCTTGAATCCTCAAGTTAAGCTCAAAAATCACAAAGGAAAAGGAAAAGAAAATAGGTACGGGAGGAAATTTTCTATGCTCTGTTTTCTTCAAGTTTCTATAGCCTTCAATGGCTTTAAACATATCACATGGTGAAAAGACCATTTTGCCACTAGGTCACTTAAAGCTTTCTAAAGACTTCCAAGGGTAAAATTGTCATTTTCCACCTATGTCGTTAATCGTAATTAATACCCTCCAATTCCTGTTATTCTCAAAATACTCAAACACCAATAATTCATATCTTGTTACCCTTTAATTCCCGGCAACACTCTAATCATTAAAATTACCCCGAGCCCCGAACTTAATCCTGTTATGACTAAACCGCTAATTTGCACTCAAGATCGTCTCATGTCGAATGGCTCGAACAAATCCACATTATAATGTGGCCTCAACAATATGTCATTAACATGCCAAACAAATATACAATTATGCCCTCAACGGGCCAAATTACCAAAACACCCCTGTAATGCAATGTGGACCCACATGCATGCATTTAACATCATATTATAATATAATTCACATAAACATGCATATATTCATTTAATGGCATAATAAAACAATAATGGCCCTCCCGGCCTACTAATCTAGCCATTAAACCCCATTAGGGATTTTGGGGCATTACAACTATCCCCTCCTTACAGAAATTTCATCCTCGAAATTTACCTGAACAGCTCGGGACTTACTCTACATATCTGACTCCAGCTCCCAGGTCGCTTCCTTGAGCTCGCTGTTCCTCCACAATTCCTTAACCAAAGGTATCATCTTATTCCTGAGGACCTTGTCCTTTCTGTCAAGTATCTGGACTGGCTGCTCTTCAAAGGAGAGATCTACCTCAAGCTCCAGATCTTCATAGCTCAAAACATGAGTCACATCATGTACATACCTCTGAAAAGCTGAAACATGAAACACGTTATGCACGGCTGACAATGCTGAAGGCAAGGCCAACCTGTAAGCCACCTGACCAATCCTCTCCAAGATCTCAAATAGACCTACAAACCTAGGGCTCAGCTTGCTCTTCTTCCCAAACCTTCTCACCCCTTTCCATGGCGATACTCTAAGGAAGACATAGTCTCCCACTTGGAACTCCACGTTCCTGCGCATGGGATCTGCATAGCTCTTCTGTCTACTTTGAGAAGCGAGCATCCGAGCTTTAATCTTCTCAATGGCCTCACTAGTCCTCTGAACTACCTCAAGACCCAAGTATCTCCTTTCACCTGTCTCATCCCAATGAATGGGAGATTTGCACTTCCTACAATACAGCATCTCATAAGGTGCAACTCCAATGGTAGACTGATAGCTGTTGGTGTAGGAAAACTCTATCAAAGGCAGATACTTACTCCAAGATCCACCAAAGTCCAGCACACATGCTTGCAGCATGTCTTCCAATATCTGGATCGTCCTCTCTGATTGTCCATCTGTCTGAGGATGATAAGTAGTAATGAACTTCAGTTGTGTTCCCATGGCCTTTTGTAAACTCCCCCAGAACTTGGAAGTAAAAGTGGGATCACGATATGACACGATCGACCTTGGCGCTCCATGGAGGTGCACGATCTCTCACATAGAGATCTGCATACTGGTCAACTGTATAGGTAGTCCTCACTGGCAAGAAGTGAGCTGACTTGGTGTAGCGATCCACTATCACCCAAATAGAGTCATGCTGACCAACAATCTTGGGTAAGCCCACCACGAAATCCATCTTGATATCCTCCCATTTCCACTCTAGGATATCCAGAGGCTGCAATAACCCTGCCAGCCTCTGATGCTCAGCCTTGACCCAGTGACATGTCAAGCACTTAGCCACATATTCCACTACATCCCTCTTCATCCCCGGCCATCAATACAATGATCTCACATCCTGATACATGTTCGTGGTGCCTGGATGCAAAGAGTAAGGTGTAGTATGAGATTCATCTAGAATCTCTCGCCTCATAGCAGTGTCTAACGGAACACATATTTGACCCTTGTATCTCAACAAGCCCAAATCAGAAACTGTATAATCTTTGGATGCTCCAGCCAAAACATCCTCTCTGATCTTGATCAGTTGTGGATCACTCAACTGACCCTCCTTGATTCTCTCCAACAGTGTAGAATGCAGCGTAATATTGGCCAACTGGCCCACCAGCAACTCTATACTAGCTCTGATCATATCATCTGCTAACTCTCTGGCTATCAGCCTCGCACCATAAATTTTCCCCGGACCTTTCCGGCTTAAAGCATCAGCTACCACATTGGCCTTTCCTGGATGATACAAAATCTTATAGTCATAATCTTTTACTAACTCCAGCCAACGCCTTTGTCTCATATTTAAATCTTTCTGCGTGAAGAAGTATTTCAAGCTCTTGTGGTCTGTATAGATCTCACACTTCTCCCCATAAAGATAATGCCTCCATATCTTTAAAGCAAAGACCACAGCCGCCAACTCCAAATCATGAGTGGGATATCTCTTTTCATACTCCTTCAACTGATGAGAGGCATAAGCAATTACTTTCTCTGACTGCATCAGAACACAACCCAAACCTTGATGTGAAGCATCGTAGTAAATCACAAACTTCTCCTGATCTATTGGAAGACTCAGAATCGGAGTTGTAATCAATCTCTGCTTCAGTTCCTGGAAGCTGTTCTCACATTTTTCTGACCACACAAACTTCTGATTCTTGCGTGTCAGCTCAGTCAATGAAGTAGCAATCTTTGAGAACCCTTCCATGAAACGCCTATAATAACTTGCCAATCCAAGGAAACTTCTAACCTCAGAAGCATTCTTTGGCCTTGGCCAATCTCTGACTGCCTCGATCTTCGCTGGATCTACCTTAATCCCCTCCTTACTGACAATGTGCCCAAGAAAGGATACCTGAGATAACCAGAACTCACATTTCTTGAACTTTGCAAACAATCTGTGTTCCCTCAGTCACTGTAAAACCAACCTCAGATGCTGCTTATGTTCTGACTCAGTCTGAGAATAAACCAAGATGTCATCGATGAAGACAATCACAAACTGGTCCAGATAATCCTTGAACACTCTATTCATCAGATCCATAAAAGCAGTAGGGGCATTATTCAATCCAAAAGACATGACTAAGAACTCGTAATGCCCATACCTGGTACAAAAAGTAGTCTTCGGTATGTCTCCCTCCTTGACCCTCAACTGATGATAACCAGAACGAAGGTCGATCTTTGAGAATACCGTCTTACCTTGCAAATGATCAAATAGATCATCTATCCTTGGCAAAGGATACTTGTTCTTGATTGTTAACTTATTCAGTTCTCTGTAATCAATGCACATCCTCAGATAACCATTCTTCTTCTTTACAAACATAACTGGCGCACCCCAAGGTGAGAAACTAGGTCTGATAAAACCCAAATCTAACAACTCTTGCAACTGTACTTTTAATTTTTTCAACTCAGTTGGGGCCATTCTGTAAGGTGCTCTAGACACTGGCTCCGTCCCTGGTGCCAGTTCTATCACGAACTCTACTTCTCTATGTGGTGGCAACCCTGGAAAATCTTCTGGAAATACATCCAAGAATTCACAAACTAATCTGGTCTCTTCTGGTCTCACTAGCACAACCTGAGTGGTGTCAACCACACTGGCTAAGAATCCAATGCAACCTCCTTGCAATAGATCTTTAGCCCTCAAAACAGAAATCATAGGTATACGAGGTCCATGCACAGTACCAACAAACACAAAAGGATCCTCACCTTCAGGCTCAAAGGTGACCATATTCCTCCTGCAATCAATGGTTTCCCCATACTTTACCAACCAATCCATACCCAATATCATGTCGAAGTCAGTCATAACCAACTCTATCAAATCCACTGACAACTCTCTGCCCTCCACTGTCATTGGCAAAGATCTGACCCATCTCCTGGATACCACTAATTCCCCAATGGGTAACAAAGTTCCAAACCCCATAGCATAAAAATCACAGGGTCTACACAGTCTATCAATAATTCTACTAGCAACAAAAGAATGTGTAGCACCAGAATCAATCAAAACATTATAAGGGGTTCCAACACTAAGAAGCTGACCTATGACTACTGAGGGAGAAGCCTCAGCTTCTGCTTATGTCGAGCTGGGGCCGAGTTGTCTTCTTTCTTGGGTTCTTCTTTTCTTTCCTTAGGGTTGTCCTTCTTAAGATGACCCACTACTCCACATGAGAAGCAGGCCCTTGCCCTACACTCTCCCAAATGACACCTCTTACACCTAGGGCATTCAGGGTAAGACTTCCAGGCTTCATTATCACCTGGACGACCCATTGAAATACCACGGGGCCGCCTATCAGGACCTGGAACTGGGAAGGTGTCAGGAACCTTCATCTTCTGATCACTGTGGCCTCCACCCCTAGCAAAACCCACAAATGGAGGACCTGTCCTCCTGAACTCCTTTCTAGCTGCACTATCTCACCAGATCATGTTCTCTGCACTCTCAGCTGTGAGTGCCTTCTCGACCACCTGTGCATAGGTAGTAACCCTAGCCACAGTGGTAATACGAACATCACGGGCTAATCTGGGTTGTAGCCCCTGGAGAAACCTCTCCCTTCTGGTCCCATCAGTGGGCACCAACTCCATGGCAAACTTTGCCAATCGATCAAACTTTAGGGCATACTCAGTCACTAACAAACTTCCTTAAAGCAATCTAATCAATTCCTCAGCTTTTTCTGCCCTGATGGCATCATTGTAATACTTCTCGTTGAACAGAGTCTAAAACTCTTCCCAACTCAGGGCATTGACGTTTCTGGTCTGGGATATAACTTCCCACCAAATTCGGCCATCCTCCCGAAACATATAAGTGGCACAAGCCACCCTCTCATTACCAGTCACCTTCATGAAGTCCAGGATGGTGGTAATCATGCTCATCCACTATTCAGCTTTAGTAGGATCTACATTGCCTTCGAAAACTAGAGGTTGCTGCTTTCTGAACCTTTCATAGAGAGGCTCCAATTTATTGCCAACCTCAAGTAGCTGCTCAGCTGCTGGCACCGATACAGGAGGTGCCTCAGATACACTGGCTACTACAGGAGCCTGTTGTTGTCTTAGGAGGCAGAGTTCTTCTCCCTGCCTCAATACTGTAGCCTGCCGGTCATTGAACAACTGCTGCCAGTTTGCAGGAGCTGGCTGTGGAATCTGTCCCTGGTCATTCTCTTGACCCTGATTATTATTATTCTGGCCTTGATCACTCTGGCCAGCTGATGTATCTGTCTGTCCTGGATTTATTCTTATCAACTTATACCTTGCTGAAACAAAAGTCAATACAGCCAGTCAGGTAGTGATAACTAAACCTCTTGCCGCCTTACGGTCCAAGAACAAGCAGAAAATTATCATATTCCACAGTCATACAAATATACAAATAGATACATGATTATGGCATTTAGGACTTAGCATGTATCACATAATAATTCACAATCAACAATACTAATAAGTATGTTCTAGCAATTTCAGTACTATTTAGCACACGGTTGCTGAAGATGTAATATTCAGGGCATAGGTTTAACATGGTGTCTCATGTAAACAAGTAAAGCATTTATACTATATTTAAGCAGTTATACATATAACTACATAAATAGTTACCAAACCATGAGTCGAGCTTGTCTTCAGTGGTGAGTGTACATGCCCAGCCAGTCTACAGGAAACCTAACCTTGGCACAGTCTGATACCAAGTTGTAACGCCCTGGTTACCCCAAGATTGTTACGGTGAACGTTGAACTGTGAATTTAACTCGCTACACGAGTTCTTTGGTTAAAAACATGCTTCTAGGTGTTATTAATAGGGTAAGGTGGAAAACCAATCAAAAGGAAAGGATATATTTTATTTAAAACATAAAACTATTCATGGGCCCATCAAAACATTTTCAAGTTACTTACAACTCAAAATGGTCATTACAGTTTAAAATTTACAACCCGCCGACCTAAGCAGCAAAAATAGGGTAAACCCCCTAGTTCCACTGACAATTCCTTGGCCGTGGTGGTCAAGCGGCCGCATATGTACACATCACCACCTAAGCTCTCCACTCAAGGCTGGGTGAGCTTTTCTTTCCCTTTACCTACACCACATAGCACCCATGAGCCAAAGCCCAGGAATAAAACACAATATTGCATGAATATAATATCAACAATGATCGTAATAATCATTAAGGACTTTCAGTCCAAAATAGAGGAGTGACAGTTGTAAAAGTCACTAAGGTGGGTTCCGTTCCCATCTGCTATGTGACGATGGGGTCACCCAGGCTTTACAAATAGCCTACCGCATGACCATAGAGTCACAACCATGGGATTCCGCTCCCTAGCCACGTGACAAAACAGTAACCTAGGCCTTAAGCCCTGGCTCTGAGTAACTAGCCTTAGACTAGTCAAGCGCTTATAATATTTATCGACCTTAGGGTCGGTCCAGCATTAATGCTCCTAGAGTCATTCAACGCTAATATCGATTAGATCTAATCTTTTATCGGCTCTGCGCTCGTGACGCTTATGTCGTTCCAGGTCAGTAATACGAGACCAATGTCGATTCTGAATAGTCAGTGCCATACACAAGTAAGCGAGATTTGCTAAGAATTTAATATGCAATCAATGTCCAGATTTAATAACCAACATGCCTCAACAACAACCACGCATGTCATATACACAGGGTGCAGTTTTCTTACCTCTGGTTCGAGCGAGAAATAGAACAAGAACGACCCCTGAGAACGATCAACCTTTTGATTCCTTAGCGGTTACCTAATCATAACCAATTATAACATCCATTATTGAAAATCAACAATACTAGGATCTTGACCTAAACCCCACTCTCGGGACCTCGAAATGTACCCACACGGTGAGTAGATTCGATCCCGAGCCTTAAGGATTGAAACCCCGAGCCAAAAACCCTTAAAAACACTCAAAACGGGATTTTGAAGGAATAGAGTAGCACCCCAGCGCTCTACTCATAACCAAAAACAACCCAAAGCCAACCCTGGGTAGTGTTGTAGCGCCCTCTTGTGGGCGTTATAGCGCTACACCCAGCCTGATTTTCCCCTGAATCTTCTCCCTTTGACTCCTCCATTTCCTACTTGATTCAAATGCTTCCAAACCTCAAATTAAGTGCCAAATGAACCCAAAAACCATCCCCACATTTCCTAGGTGTAATGCCCTGAATTCTCCAATGTAGTTTAATGGCGGGATTAGTAGGTCGGGAGGGCCATACCTGTTTAAATATGCCATTAAATGATATTATGCATGTATATGTGAATTATATTATAATATGATGTTAAATGCATGCATGTGAGTCCACATTTTAATTACAGGGGTGTGATGGTACTTTGGCCCATTGAGGGTATAATTGTATATTTGTATGCATGTCAGTGATATATGTTGAGACCACATTATAATGTGGGTTTGTTCGAGCTATTCGGCATGAGACGATCTTGGATTATTGATTAGCGGTCTAGTCACAGCAGGTTTAAGTGCAGGGCTCGAATTGAGTCTCGGGGTGATTTTAATGATTAGAGCGTTACTGGGAATTAAAGGGTAACGGGATATAAATTATTGGTGCTTGAGATTATCGAGAATAGCGGGAATTGGAGAGCATTAATTATGATTAACGAGATAGGAGGAAAATACCAAATATGCCCTTGGGAGCCTTTAGAAATCTTAAATTGACCTAGGGGTAAAATGGTCATTTCACCCCTAGGATAGATAAAACCATTATTGGTTGAAAGAAGGTAGAAAAAAACAGAGCAATTTGGAGAGCCTTCCCGTACCATCTTCTCCTTCAGTTTTCTTTGTAATTTTTGAATCATTCTTGAGGATTCAAGCTTGGGAAGCAGGCCTTGGGAGTTTGGGAGTGTGTTCCTCCATTGAAGATCATCATAAGCTGAGCTTTGGGTAAGTTTCTAACCATAGAATTCTCTAGTTTGCCCTGTTTTGGTTTTGTTTTGCAGCTGAGATTTCTAGGGTGAATACTTGGTTTTGTTGGGAGTTTTGGCTAAGGTTCCTATGCTTGTGATGTTTGGGGTGGGTTAGGATGGTTTTTGGGTTCATTTGGCATCAAGAATGGGATTTGGAAGCTTAGGAATCAGGTTGGAATCGAAGGAGATGAAGAAGGTCGGTTAAGAGGAGTTTTTGTCTGGAGGTAGCGCTATAGCGCCCACCCTAGGGCGCTACAGTGCTCCTCAGGAGGCTTTTGGGCATGTTGGGGGTTCTGAGAATAGCGCTGGGGCACTAGGGGTTCAGCGCTGTAGCACTACCCTGTTCCTTCAAAGTCCCGTTTTGAGTGTTTTTAAGGATTTTTGACTTGGGGTTTCAATCCTTAAGGCCCGGGATCGAATCTACTCACCGTGTGGGCATGTTTTGAGGTCTCGAGGGTGGTGCTTAGGTTAAGACCCTATTCATGTTGATTCTCATTAATGGAGGTTATAATTGGTTGTGATTAAGTAACCGCTAAGGAACTAAAAGATCGATCGTTCTCAGGGGTCGTCCTTATTATACTTCTCGCTCGAACCTGAGGTAAGAAAACTGCACCCTACGTATATATGACATGCGTGATTGTTATTGAGGCATGTTGGTTGATGAATATGGACATGGATTGCATATTAAATGCTAGTGAATGTTGATTACTTGTATATGGCACTAACTAGTCAGGAACACTGACCTAAGAGTCAGAAACGGCATAAGCATCCTGAACGCAGGGCCGAATGAAGATTAGATCTAATCGATATCAGGGTTGAATGGCACTAAGGCATTAACACTGGACCGACTCTAAGGTCGATGAACTTATAAATGCTTGGCTAGTCTAAGACTAGTTACTGAGAGCCAGGGCATAAGGCCCAGGTGACTGCTTATCACATGGCTAGGGAACGTTGTTCCAGGGTTATGACTCTATGGTCATGAGGAAGGTTATGTTGGTGACCAGTCACCATGCACCTATCCTGTTAAAGCTGATGAAAGGCTTACTTACCTATTAAGCCCGGTGACCCTATCGTCACAAGGCTGAAGGGAGTTATTCCCACTTTTGTGTCTTTTGCAACTGTCACCTATCTGTTTTGGATTGAAAGTCCTGAATGATTATTATGATCATTGTTGATATTATATCATGCTATATTGTGTTTTCTTGTTGGGCCTTGGCTCATGGGTGCTATGTGGTGCAGGTAAAGGGAAAGAAAAGCTCACCCAACCTTGAGTGGAGATCTTAGGTGGTGATGTGTACATATGCGGCCGCTTGACCACCACAGCCAAGGAGTTCTCAGAGGAACTAGGGGGCTTACCCTATTTTTGCCGCTTAGGTCAGCGGGATTGTAAATTTGAAACAGTAATGACCATTTTGTACTGAGAACAACTTGTAAATGTTTTGATTAGCTCTGCAGAGCAATTTATAATATAAACTATCCTTCATTTTTATTGATTTTTCCACCTTAACCTGTTAATCACATTTAGAGCACGTTTTTAACCAAAAGGCTCAGGTAGCGGGTCAAATTTTCGGTTCACCGATCACCGTAACTGTTCTGGGGTAACTAGGGCGTTACAACTTGGTATCAGAGCAATGCCAAGGTTAGGGTTCCTGTAGACTGGCTGGGCATGTACACACATCACTGAAGTCAAGCTCCTCTCATGGTTTGGTAACTATTTATGTAATTATATGTATAATTGCTTAAATGTGGTATATATGCTTTACCTGTATGCATGAGACACCATGTTAAACCGGTGCCTTGAAATATTATATCCTCAGCAACCGTGTGCTTATTAGTACTGAAATTGCTGGAACATACTTATAAGTATGATTGATTATGAACTATTATGTGATACATGCTGAGTGCTAAATGCTATAGACATGTATCTGCCTGAATATATTTGTATGACTGTGGAATGTGATAATTGTCTGCTTGTTCTTGGACCGTAAGGCGGCAAGAGGTTTAGTTATTACTACCTAACTGGCCGTATTGATCATTATTTCAGCAAGGTATTAGTGATAGAATTATGAATCCAGGGCAGACAGATACTTCAGCTGGCCAGAGTGATCAGGGCCAGAATAATAATAATAGCCAGGTTCAGGAAAATGACCAGTCACAGATTCCACAGCCAGCTCCTATAAACTGGCAGCAGATAGTCAGTGATCTGCAGGCTACTATATTAAAACAGGGAGAAGAGCTTCGTCTCCTAAAGCAACAGCAAATGCCTGCAGTGGCCAGTGTGTCAAAGGCACCTCCTATGTCAGTGTCAGTAGCTGGGCAGCTGCCTGAGGTTGGAAATAAATGGGAACTTCTTTATGAAAGGTTCAGGAAGCACAACCTCTTGTATTTGAGGGCAGTGCAGATCCTGCCAAGGCTGAATAATGGATGAGCATGATTACCACTATCCTTGACTTTATGAGGGTATCTGGCAATGAGAGGGTGGCCTATGCCACTTATATGTTTCGGGAGGATGCCCGGATTTGGTGGGAAGTGATTACCTAGACCAAGAATGTAAATGCCCTAAGTTGGGAAGAGTTTCAAACTCTATTCAATGAAAAATATTATAATGTCTATTAGGGCGGCGAAGGATGAGGAGTTCATTGGGCTACTTCAGGGGAACTTATCAGTTACTGAGTATGCCTTGAAATTCGATCGTTTGGCAAAGTTTGCCAAGGAGTTGTGCCCACTGATGGGACCAGGACAGAGAGATTCTTACAGGGGCTACAGCCCAGATTAGCCCGTGATGTACGTATCACCACTGTGGCAGGGGTTACTACCTATGCACAGTTGGTTGAGAAGGCACTCACAGCTAAGAGTGCAGAGAACAAGATCTGTCATGACAGTGCAGCCAGAAAGGATTTCAGGAGGACAGGTCCTCCATTTGTAGGTTCTGGTAGGGGTGTAGGCCCAGTGATCAGAAGAGGAAGGTTCCTGATACCTTCCCAGTTCCAGGTCCTAATAGGCGGCCCCGTGGTATTTCTATGGGTCGTCCAGGTGGTAGTGAAGCCTGGAAGTCTTATCTTGAGTGCCCTAGATGCAAGAGGCATCACTTGGGAGAGTGTAGGGCAAGGTCCTGCTTCTCTTGTGGAGCAGTAGGTCATCTTAAAAAGGATTTCCCTAAGGCAAGAAAGGAAGAACCCAGAAAGGCGGACTGCTCGGCCCTAGCTCGAGTGTTCGCATTGACTCAAGCAGAAGCTAAGGCTTCTCCCTCAGTTGTTACAGGTCAGCTTCTTAGTGCTGGAACCCCTTATAAAGTATTGATTGATTCTGGTGCTACACATTCTTTTGTTGCTAGTAGTGTTATTGATAGATTGTGTAGACCCTATGATTTTTATGCTGTGGGGTTTGGTACTTTGTTACCCACTGGAGAGTTAGTGGTATCCAGGAGATGGGTCAGATCTTTGCCAGTGACAGTAGAGGGCAGAGAGTTATCAGTGGATTTAATAGAGTTGGTTATGACTGACTTCGATATGATACTGGGTATGGACTGGTTGGCAAAGTATGGGGCAACCATTGATTGCAAAAGGAAGATGGTCATCTTTGAGCCTGAAGGTGAGGATCCTTTTGTATTTGTTGGTGTTGTGCATGGACCTTGCATTCCTATGATTTCTGTATTGAGGGCTAAGGATTTATTACAAGGAGTTTGCATTGGATTCTTAGCCAGTGTGGTTGATACCACTCAGGTCGTGCCAGTGAGACCAGAAGATACTAGTCTTGTATGTGAGTTTCTGGATGTTTTTCCAGAAGATTTGTCAGGGTTGCCACCGCACAGAGAAATTGAGTTCGTGATAGAACTAGCACCAGGGACGGAGCCAGTGTCTAGAGTGCCTTACATAATGGCCCCAGCTGAGTTGAAAGAATTAAAAGTACAATTGCAAGAACTGTTGGATTTAGGTTTTATCAGACCTAGATTCTCACCTTGGGGTGCGCCAGTTCTGTTTGTGAAAAAGAAGGATGGTTCTCTGAGAATGTGTATTAATTATAGAGAACTGAATAAGTTCACAATTAAGAATAAGTATCCTTTGCCAAGGATAGATGATTTGTTCGATCAGTTGCAAGGCAAGAAGGTATTCTCTAAGATCGACCTTCGTTATGGTTATCATCAGTTGAGGGTCAAGGAGGGAGATATACCTAAGACTGATTTTCGTACCAGGTATGGGCATTATGAGTTTCTAGTTATGTCTTTTGGATTGACTAATGCCCCTGTTGCTTTCATGGATTTGATGAACAGAGTGTTCAAGGATAATTTAGACCAGTTTGTGATCGTCTTTATCGATGATATTCTGGTGTATTCTCAGACTGAGTCAAAACATGAGCAGCATCTGAGGTTGGTTCTACAGAGACTGAGGGAACATAGACTGTTTGCTAAGTTCAAGAAATGTGAGTTCTGGTTGTCTCAGGTATCCTTTCTTGGGCACATTGTCAGTAAGGAGGGGATTAAGGTAGATCCAGCAAAGATCGAAGCGGTCAGAGATTGGCCAAGGCCAAAGAATGCTTCTCAAGTTAGAAGTTTCCTTGGATTAGCAGGTTATTATAGGCGTTTCGTGGAAGTGTTCTCAAAGATAGCTAGTGTATTGACGGAACTGACACGCAAGAGCCAGAAATTTGTGTGGTCAGATAAGTGTGAGAACAGCTTCCAGGAACTAAAGCAGAGATTAATTTCAGCTCTGATTCTTAGTCTTCCAACAGATCAGGAAAAGTTTGTGATTTATTGTGATGCTTCTCATCAGGGTTTGGGCTGTGTTTTGATGCAATAAGAGAAAGTAATTGCTTATGCTTCTCGTCAGTTGATGGAGTATGAAAAGAGATATCCTACTCATGATTTAGAGTTGGCGGCTATTGTTTTTGCTTTGAAGATATGGAGGCACTATCTCTATGGAAGGAAGTGTGAGATTTATACAGACCACAAAAGCCTGAAGTACTTCTTCACTCAGAAAGATTTAAATATGAGACAAAGGCGTTGGTTGGAGTTAGTAAAAGATTATGACTGTGAGATCCTGTATCTTCCAGGAAAAGCCAACGTGGTAGCTGATGCTTTAAGCCGGAAGGGTCCGGGACAGATTTATGGTATGAGGCTGATAGCCAGGGAGTTAGCTGATGATATGACCAGAGCTGGTATAGAGTTGCTGGTGGGCCAGTTGGCTAATATTACGCTACATTCTACGCTGTTAGAGAGAATCAAGGAGGGTCAGTTGAGTGATCCACAACAGATCAAGATCAGAGAGGATGTTCTAGCTGGAGCATCCAGAGATTATACAGTGTCTGAGATGGGCTTGTTGAGATACAAGGGGATGATTTGTGTTCCGTTGGACATTGCATTGAGGCGAGAGATTCTGGATGAATCTCACACTACACCTTACTCTTTGCATCCAGGCACCACAAAAATGTATCAGGATGTGAGATCATTGTATTGGTGGCCAAGGATGAAGAGAGATGTAGTTGAGTATGTGGCCAAGTGCTTGACATGTCAACAGGTCAAGGCTAAGCATCAGAGGCCGGCAGGTTTATTGCAGCCTCTGGATATCCCAGAGTGGAAGTGGGAAGACATCACAATGGATTTTGTGGTGGGCTTACCCAGGACTGTTGGTCAGCATGATTCTATTTGGGAGATAGTGAATCGCTACACCAAGTCAGCTCACTTTTTTCTAGTGAGGAATACTTATATAGTTGACCAGTATGCAGATCTCTATGTGAGAGAGATCATGCGCCTCCATGGTGCGCCTAGGTCGATCGTGTCAGATCGAGACCCTACTTTTACTTCCAAGTTTTGGGGAAGTTTGCATAAGGCCATGGGGACACAATTGAAGTTCAGTACCGCTTATCATCCTCAGATAGATGGGCAGTCTGAAAGGACGATCCAGATATTAGAGGACATGCTGAGAGCATGTGTACTGGATTTTGGTGGATCTTGGTGTAAGTATCTGCCTTTGATAGAGTTCCCCTATAATAACAATTATCAGTCTACCATTGGAGTTGCACCTTATGAGATGCTGTATGGTAGGAAATGCAGATCTCCCATTCATTGGGATGAGGCAGGTGAAAGGAGATACTTAGGTCCTGAGGCAGTTCAGAGGACCAATGAGTCCATTGAGAAGATTAGAGCTCGGATGCTTACCTCTCAGAGTAGACAGAAGAGCTATGTGGATCCCAAACGTAGAAACGTGGAGTTCCAGGTAGGAGACTATGTCTTCCTTAGAGTCTCACCATGGAAAGGGGTGAGAAGGTTTGGGAAAAAGGGCAAGCTGAGCCCCAGATATGTAGGTCCATTTGAGATCCTGGAGAGGATTGGTCAGGTGGCTTACAGGTTGGCTTTGCCTCCAGCTTTATCGGCCGTGCATAATGTATTTCATGTTTCAGCTCTTCGGAGGTATGTGCCTGATGTTAATCATATTCTGAGCTATGAAGATCTGGAGCTTGAGGCAGATCTCTCCTATAATGAACAGCCTGTCCAGATACTTGATAGAAAAGATAAGGTCCTCAGGAATAAGACGATACCTTTGGTTAAGGTAGTGTGGAGGAACAGCAAGGTCGAGGAAGCGACATGAGAGCTGGAGTCAGATATGCGGAGTCAGCATCCCAATCTGTTCAGGTAAATTTCGAGGACGAAATTTCTGTAAGGAGGGGATAGTTGTAATGCCCTGAATTCTCCGATATAGTTTTATGGCGGGATTAGTAGGCCGGGAGAGCCATACCTGTTTAAATATGCCATTAAATGATATTATGCATGTATATGTGAATTATATTATAATATGATGTTAAATGCATGCATGTGAGTCCACATTTTAATTACAGGGGTGTGATGGTACTTCGGCCCGTTAAGGGTATAATTGTATATTTGTATGCATGTCGGTGATATATGTTGAGACCACATTATAATGTGGTTTTGTTCAAGCTATTCGGCATGAGACGATCTTGGATTATTGATTAGCGGTCTAGTCACAGCAGGTTTAAGTGCGGGGCTCGGATTGAGTCTTGGGGTGATTTTAATGATTAGAGCGTTACCGGGAATTAAAGGGTAACAGGATATAAATTATTGGTGTTTGATATTATCGAGAATAGCGGGAATTAGAGAGCATTAATTATGATTAGCGAGATAGGAGGAAAATACCAAATATGCCCTTGGGAGCCTTTAGAAATCTTAAATTGACCTAGGGGTAAAATGGTCATTTCACCCCTAGGATAGATAAAACCATTGTTGGCTGAAAGAAGGTAGAAAAAAACAGAGCAATTTGGAGAGCCTTCCCGTACCATCTTCTCCTTCAGTTTTCTTTGTAATTTTTGAATCATTCTTGAGGATTCAAGCTTGGGAAGCAGGCCTTGGGAGTTTGGGAGTGTGTTCCTCCATTGAAGAGCATCATAAGCTGAGCTTTGGGTAAGTTTCTAACCATAGAATTCTCTGGTTTACCCTATTTTGGTTTTGTTTTGCAGCTGAGATTTCTAGGGTGAATACTTGGTTTTGTTGGGAGTTTTGGCTAGGGTTCCTATGCTTGTGATGTTTGGGGTGTGTTAGGATGGTTTTTGGGTTCATTTGGCATCAAGAATGGGATTTGGAAGCTTGGGAATCAGGTTGGAATCGAAGGAGATGAAGAAGGTCGATTCAGGGGAGTTTTTGTCTGGAGGTAGCGCTATAGCGCCTTCCCTGATGGAAGACATGGGCTGCGACTTGCACCCCTCCGAGTCACGACACGCATGGTGAATAGAGGCTCCTAGCCTCCAAAACTCATGCGAGTCGCATCGCCTGAAGAACAGGGCCGCGACCCAAGCCCCTTAACCCAGAAAAACAAACTTTTCTCAGCGTTTCTCCACGAGCCTAACCTTAAATTTCCATCCCAAACTAACAGCCAAACTCAAATTCAAGCCTAGAATTTCCATTCTTATATCTCAGCCATCTCAACAAACCTATAACCTTTTTCTTTCACCATTTCATACCCAAAACCAACTAACAAACTAAAATTCATGCAAACTCAATCCTTTAACATAGTTTCAATAGAATTAGAGAAACTAACTTGAATTCTTACCTCAAATTACAGCCTAATTCCTCAGCAATATCTTTGGATGATCCTAGCTTGATTCCCTGGGTTTCCACAGCTGAATTCCCAGTCCCACGTCCTGAGTTTTATCTTCTTCTAGCTTCAAGGCACAATGAGAGAGAGATGAAGAGAGAGTACGTGTAAGAGGGATAAAGAGAGCTGAGAGTTCAGAATTCTTGGGTGGTTTTTGGCTGAGTCTAGACTTACCCCTAAGTAAATCTCTTAGCTCAAAAAGACCAAACTACCCCCCCCCCTTGAATTACTTAGTCCTTCAATTTGTTCTAAGGGTAAAATAGTATTTTCCCGATTCTTGCTAATTCCTCAAGTGTTCCTAACGTTTACCAATTAATCTTGTCGTGTCCAATTAATTACCAAATACTTATTCGTTACTCGATAAATCCCAAAATATTCTCTAAATTCCCAAAATACCCCCAGGCTCCCGTGCATATCTAATACTCATAAACATCCATCTAATGTACTCACATAATCATATTAATCATGTATGCCACATAGTCATGCATTTAACCAATTAAACACACATATAAACCAATTATGCCCTCCCGACACGCTAATCAAAGCACTAAGCCCTAATGGAAATTTTGGGTCGTTGCATCTAGGGTTAGTTGTTTTCCCATTTAGGACTGCTATCATGTACCTTGATCATTTCCTTTGTATCAGTTATGAACCTTTTTTTTGGGATCCCGTGCATATGCCAAATCTTTTAATGAAAAATAGTATTCGTCTGACCAAAGGATTCTGATACCGAATTTTTATGAACCCTAATTACATGTTTTAGTCCAAATGACTCGCTTAACGAAGTGAGCACAATTTTAAACACACCGTGTAATGGTCCTGGATTAGCAGGACGTTACAACTATAAATGTTATTGGATTACATTCATAGCGAGGGGTTTCGAAAGTATGCTCCTCGACTGCCAGCACTTCATTTGCTGGTTCATGGAAAAGTTTCCAGGCATAGCGTTCTAAGGCTTTTCTATTTTCACCTACCAGGTGTGGTCCTCCGTATATCATGTCCAGTCGACCTACTACTGGAGCTAGATGTAATGGTTCAACTGATGCATGCATATTAGGCACAACAACTTGGTTTTAATCAATAAGGCGTCAAACATATCTTCTCATGGCCTGATGGTTTTTGCGGATGAGAAATTCAATTTCATCCTTCAGCTGGTTACACTTGTTGGTGTCATGTCCATATTCGTTATGGAAATGACAAAACTTGTTCGTGCCTCTCTTATTTATATCTTTCCTTATGGGATTAGGCTTCCTATAAGGTACCTCATCTCATATAGCTTGAAAGACGTCTGCTCGTGACCCCAAGAGCGTAGAGTAGGTGGTAAAATGAAGATTGTACTCTCGTGGCTTATCATTGGTTTTGCCCCTTTTGTTGTTGTTGTTATTGTCGTTGTTCGAATAGTTGTTTTGTTTTCCACCTCTTTGATTATTTTTATTTCCATTACCACTACCAACTATTGTTTGGTTCTAATTCTGGTTTGGAGCTCCATTATTCTTAAGTGGAGAAATAGCACTTGTGCCTACCTGATTAGCTTGATATGCTCTTCTAATGGCCTTCTCTAGTTTGATAAACTTGTCTGCTTGATCTAAGAACTCCCTTGTTGAGTAGATGATTTTCCTCCTTAAGTTAGTTCATAGGGGACCCTTTACTTGGATTCTAGCTATGATGGCCATCATTTTTCCATCATCGCTGACTATTTTCGATCAGGTAGCCTCTTGGATGAACCTCTGAACATAGTCCTTTAAAGGCTCATTCGGCCTTTGCTTAATGTCAACAAGGTCATTGAGATCGGCAGGTGGGATACGAGCAGTAAAGAATTGTGAGTAAAAGAGCCTCACAAATGTATCCCAGGATGTAATGGTTCCTGGCTCTAGTTTGAAGAACCATTGTTGAGTAGAATCGGCTAGAGTAACTGGAAATATCCAACAATGGACGTCGTCTCTAACCCCCTGAAGGTCCCTTTGTATCTCAAAATTGTTAACATGTGAGAAGGAGATCTTCCCTTCCAGTATACATCTTCCAAGTTGGTATCTTGAACTTGGGAGGTACTATCAGAGCATTAATCCGATCGGAGAAATGAGACCATTTCCTTCTTTCCAAGTTGATTTCAGTGAGCTTGGGGGTTGTTAGCTCTCGTACCATTTGAGTAAGAGCATCCAATTGCGCCTAGATTCTAGAAGCAACTAGTGGGTGCTGCAACTGGGATTGTAGCAGCCCTTGCTTGTGGTGCATGCGGGATTACCAGTGCAATGGGTCAAACAACATTGGATGTATTTCCTTCCCTAAAGTTGATTGAGGACATCACGGGGGTCAGGTTCTCTATTTCCCATCCTATTAAAGAAATTTCCTCCTCTTGGTCGTCCCCCCAACATTTTGACTATCTTCTCAAGGAGGACCAAGAGGTAGTCTCAGGGGACATTTCGCTGGCTCTTGCTGCTTTGGTGGGACAAACAATCCTTCAAGTTGTACATTCTCCCAAGGTGGGATATCTTGAGGCCCAGGTGGCCTTGGTGAAACAAATTGTCCTCTTGAATTTTCATCTTATCAATGGTCATTATAATGTGGATGGCCATGGGGTTGGTAGTACCGACTATCCCATTTGTCATCATCATAACCATCTCTATAAGTTGTTTGATAACTACTGCTAGCATCTTGATCATTTCTCCTTCTGTTTCTTCTATGATAATGACCACAGTTGTGTCCAGCATATTGTGGTGGCTGGCCTCGATTCTGGCTAGCGAGTCTCTCATTCCTTGGTTGTCAGAATTGAGGGCTATCTTCAAAATTTGAGGGTTGTCTACCTCTCAAGGCTTCTTGCCTCGGGCGCTCATTAGCAATCCTTCTAACTCCAGACATTTGTTTGGCACAACCTTGCTTTCTATTAGGAAGCACTTGTTCATCTTAGTTGAATCGTTGGTGCACTCTTGGCTAAGCTCCCCTATGGGAGTGATGACTCCTAGTAGGTCTAGGATGGACCACTTGATCACGAGATCACTATCGTTGGGTAGGTCCTGAAGCTTAATCATCTGGTCATTGGGCTTCAGGATTTGTCTGACCAATGTTTTTCAGGTTGAGGATCCACTAGTTGGGATATCGCTGCCTGATTCTGTGACAAGACAGCCTCTAGCAACCTTACCGCCTCAGCATTGCGATGGTCAGCTTCTTCTTTGCGACCTTCAAAGGCTCGTTATCTTTGATCCAACCAGGCTTGAAAATCTTATCTTTGTTTGTTGAGGGATTTAGATATAACCTCTTGAGCGGCTGCATGATTTTCATCCATGGCAACGAATTTCTCCTGTATTTTCCCCACGACCCCTTTTAGTTGTTCAAGGTCAGGGTGCAGCTCTTCTCCTAAGTCCACATGGGACTCATCATGCCTGAATATGGCTGGTGGAGGCAGGTTTCCAGGAGGAGGAAATTGATGAGCAGGGCGCAAAGGAGGGATCTGACAGCTCGAGTGGCGGTCGGGATGGGCAGTGTTAGGGCTCCCTCCTTGTGGCTTTTGACTTTGGCTTCTAATAGTGATAGCCATTGCTTCAGATGGATCTAGTAAAATAGGATTTCAACTCTCAATGAAAGCACAAAAATGTTAACCAGCGTTTTGGTCAACGACATTGAGTCAATTTATACGATGGAATAAGAATTAAATGAACTGAAATCACGTAAACGACACAAAGAATTTTATAGTGGTTCGGTTCCAATATTTGGTAATGACCTACGTCCATTTGCACTTTTCTTAATCAAAGAGATCTCAAACTCAAGATCAATAAGGAACAAGGTTCAACTAAGTTTCTTAAGATGAGAAAAGAATACAATTCGAAGGGTTTTGTATGTAAAGTGCGTACAAAAGAAATCTATAGCATTTTATTCTCTAACTTTCACTTAGGGTTAATGATTGAATGAACTCCTTATTTATAGAGAGTTTTAGTGGGTTATGGGTCCTTACAAGCAAATCTAAGCCCTACACGTGTAGGTGTGGGATAAGTACATTCAGTTACAGATTCAAATAACACAGGAATAATACAATTTAAATACCAGATACATAAATATCTTGGAATATTTGATGGTGTCTCGTGAAATCCGGATCTTTGGGTAAAAGCGTCCTGCTCATCAAGCAAGTCTTACACTCCAAGTAGCTTCATGGGATGGTACTAGCCTACTCCATCATCGAGCAGGTTTCTTAAGCTTTTATATTATGATGTAGCCCTATCGAGCAGCTACTCCTTTTGACCAGCTCTCTGAATTTAATGTGGTATAATGCCATGTGTCTCTTTCTTAAATGACATGTCATCAAGTCAAAATTGGGTTAAACACTTATGTAACACGTTTTTATTATCAATAAAAGAAGTATAAATTATTTTGTTTATCTAATCGCATTGTTCGCTTATTTTATTACATGTTTATTCAATTAGTACAAACATTAACAAAATCCAGAACATATGGATAGTTACAATTATAGTCACTAGGTCACAATGGATTATAGTTATAATTATATGTTCAAAAGGACAAGTCCTAAGATTAGATCAGTGCATTGGATTTTCACTAATTCGGCAATCTACAATATAATCTACTTACACATTCAGAGTGTGATGTGTTGTCCAAGGCATTGACCAAGTAGATAAGATCAGATGTGTTTGATTACATCAAACTAGGACCGATATTGATTATTGATAGATAAATAAGTATCTTTGTTATCGAATCTAATCAATGTCATAACGTTAACCATAGGTCAAGTTGATCTTAATTCTGAGTGATAACATTATGCTAATTATATTATTTAAATCTTTTGACTTATTCATTGCCAGCTTACCCTACGGTGTAGCCCATACTTACATCTTGGAGATTTAGTAGTGTAATTTAGTGGGAGTATTATTCATAGATATGAAATCCATAACTTCTGTATGGGAAGTGAAAAGATGATTTCCTTAATTACTTTGTTCAAAAGGTTAAATGACTGAGATCTCATTTCTGTGATTAAGTTCACGGAAATATCATTTATAAGGAACTTAGTGGGAGTTGGATAAAATACTAATGAGGGGTAAAATGGTAATTTGCACCCAGCTCTTTAGTAAGTCATCGATAGAGGATTGACTTACTGTAATGATTATAACAATGGATTACGTATTTGTGGATTGGAAAAATACGTTCTATGAATTCAAGAGTTCAATTCTAAGTCTGTAGTGGAGTCACGAAAAATTAATAAGGTAGTGAATGTAATGCCCCGAAATCCCTAATGCGGTTTAATGGCTGGATTAGTAGGCCGGGAGGGCCATAACTATATAATTATGCCATTAAATGATAATATGATGTTAAATGCATGCATGCGGGTCCACATTTCATGACAGGGGTATTTTGGTAATTTGGCCCGTTGAGGGCATAATTGTATATTTGTATGCATGTCAGTGATATACTGTTGAGGCCACATTATAATGTGGATTTGTTCGAGCTATTCGGCATGAGACGATCTTTGAATATTAAGTAGCAGTTTAGTCATAACGGGAGTAAGTTCGAGGCTCGGGGTGAGTCTCGGGATGTTTTAATGATTAAAGCGTTGCCAGGAATAAAAGGGTAACGGGATATGAATTATTGGTATTTGAGAATATCGAGAATAGCTGAAATTGGAGAGCGTTAATTATGATTAACGAAATAGGTGAAAGATGACGATTTTACCCTTGGGGAGACTTTAGAAGCTTTAAATGACCTAGGGGCATTAGGGTCATTTGGCTTAGGATATATATGGTTTAGGTTGGCTGTAGAAACATATAGAACAAAAACAGAGCAAGGTTTCCTCTTCACGTACATCACCTTCCCTCTATCTTCCTTTGAAGTTTTTGGTCCCAAATTGAAGAATCAAGCTAGGAAATCAAAACTTGGAGGTTATAGACTTAGTTCATATAAGGAGGATTCAAAACCAGCTGGAGGTAAGAAATTTTCCATGAATTACAAGTATTACTCTGCTTTTTCTTTTACTTTTCAGCCTATAGATTTTGATGTGGATAGTTGGAATGAATGGGAGTTTTTGTGTAAGATTGATTGGGTTTTGATGAGGGTATGATGTAGATGAAGTTTAGGGGTTGAATTGGATATTTTGGTAAGGTTTGGGATTGGTTTGGAAGGTTGGTTTCAAGGGGAATCGCAAGGAGGGAAAATCAGAGGAGTTGTTGGTCTGAAGTTGGCGCCCCAGCGCTGGTTGGCAGCACCTAGGCGCTAGGTTAGTTTCAGGGTATGTTATTTTTAGGGCTCGGGATGGTTTTTAAGGCTCGGGGGTTGGTTCCTTTACCCCTTTTGGGTAGATTGAGAGTCCCGAGAGTGAGGGATTGATCCCGGGAGTGTGGTTTAGATTGTGAACCATTCATTGATTTACTTTATTGATGGTTTCTAATTGGTTATGATTAGGTAACCACTAAGGAATCTAAAGGTTGATCGTTCTCAAGGGTCGTTCTTATATTATTTCTTGCTCGAACCTGAGGTAAAAAAACTGCACCATGTGTATATGACATGCATGATTATTGTTGAGGTATGTTGGTTGATAAATGTGGACATTTATTGCATATTAAATGCTAGCAAATATTGTTTACTTGTATATGGTACTGACTAGTCAGGGATACTGACCTAAGAGTCGATAACGGCATAAGCATCTTGAACGCTGGGCCGAATGAAGATTAGATCTAATCGATATCAGCGTTGAATGACTTTAAGGCATTAACGCTGGACCGACCCTAAGATCAATGAATCTTATAAGCGCTTGGCTAGTCTAGGACTAGTTACTCAGAGCCAGGGCCAAAGGCCTAGGTGACTGTTTGTCAAATGGCTAGGGAATTGTGTTCCATGGTTATGACTCTATGGTCATGAGGTAGGTTATGTTGATGACTAGTCATCATGCACCTAACCTGTTTAAGCTAGTGAAATGATCACTTATCTTTAAAGCCCTGGTGACCCTATCGTCACATGGCTATTGGGAACTGAACCCACATTAGTGACTTTTCCAATTGTCACTTCTCTATTTGGACTGAGAGTCCTGAATGATTATTATGATCATTGTTGATATTATATCATACTATATTGTGTTTTCTTGCTGGGCCTTGGCTCATGGGTGCTATGTGGTGCAGGTAAAGGGAAAGAAAAGCTCAACCAGCCTTGAGTGGAGTGCTTATGTGGTGATGTGTACATATGCGACCTCTTGACCACCACGGCCAAGGAGTTCTCAGAGGAGCTAGGGGGTTTACCCTATTTTTGTCGCTTAGGACGGCATGTTTGTAAATTTGAAATAGTAATGACCATTTTTGAGTTGTAAATAACTTGTAAAATATTTTACGGGCCCATAAACAGTTTTATGTACTTAATAAAATATATCCTTTCCTTTTTATTGGTTTTTCACCTTAGCCTATTAATAACACTTAGAAGCACGTTTTAACCAAAGGACTCGGGTAGCGAGTCAAATTTCTGGTTCACCGTTCACCGTAACTGTTCTGGGGTAACCAGGGCGTTACAGTGAAATTATTCGTAAATAAATTCATGATAACTTATTGGACCTTGATTTCATGGATCCATGGTCCTCGCATCACCTTTGAATAAATCATCTAGAATGTCTCAATTATTTGATTTAATTATCAATTATGATTTTTAAAGTTGACTAGGTCAATTTTGAAATTTTTTATAGAGATATGAGATTTAGATAATAAAAGAGAATATTTTGGCAAATTTATTAATATTGATAAATTTGTGTCAATATAAATAAATAATATTAAATCAAGTTTCAAATTATAATTAGTTAATTTGAATGAGGATTCAATTAATTAATGAAATGAACTCCAGTGGTTCAAACTTTAGTCAAAGTCCAAACTATTATCCTATATCGCGTAACTCTAGACCTTCCTATAGTAAAATTAACGTAACTGGAGCTATAGGAGTCCAATTTATGTCATTGTTATACCGTTGGATAGCTTATTATTATTATCCCACTGATTTCAAAAATCCTTATTGGACCTTGATTTCATGGTTCCATGGTCCTCGCATCACCTTTGAATAATTCATCTAGAATGTCTCAATTAATTGATTTAATTATCAATTATGATTTTTAAAGTTGACTAGGTCAATTTTGAAATTTTTTATAGAGATATGAGATTTAGATAATAAAAGAGAATATTTTGGTAAATTTATTAATATTGATAAATTTGTGTCAATATAACTATATAATATTAAATCAAGTTTCAAATTATAATTAGTTAATTTGAATGAGGATTTAATTAATTAATGAAGTGAACTCCAGTGGTTCAAACTTTAGTCAAAGTCCAAACTATTATCCTATATCGCGTAACTCTAGACCCTCCTATAGTAAAATTATCGTAACTGGAGTTGTAGGAGTCTGATTTATGTCATTGTTATACCGTTGGATAGCTAATTATTATTATCCCACTGGTTTCAAAAATCCTTATTGGACCTTGATTTCATGAATCCATGGTCCTCACATCACCTTTGAATAAATCATCTAGAATATCTCAATTAATTGATTTAATTATCAATTAGGATTTTTAAAGTTGACTAGGTCAATTTTGAAAATTTTTATAAAGATATGAGATTTAGATAATAAAAGAGAATATTTTGGCAAATTTATTAATAATTATAAATTTGTGTCAATATAAATAAATGATATTAAATCAAGTTTCAAATTATAATTAGTTAATTTGAATGAGGATTTAATTAATTAATGAAGTGAACTCCAGTGGTTCAAACTTTAGTCGAAGTCCAAACTATTATTCTATATCGCGTAACTCTAGACCCTCCTATAGTAAAATTAACGTAACTGGAGCTATAGGAGTCCGATTTATGTCATTATTATACCATTGGATAGCTAATTATTATTATCCCATTGGTTTCAAAAATCCTTATTGGACCTTGATTTCATGGATCCATGGTCCTCGCATCACCTTTGAATAAATCATCTAGAATGTCTCAATTAATTGATTTAATTATCAATTATGATTTTTAAAGTTGACTAGGTCAATTTTGAAATTTTTTATAGAGATATGAGATTTAGATAATAAAAGATAATATTTTGGCAAATTTATTAATGTTGATAAATTTGTGTCAATATAAATAAATAATATTAAATCAAGTTTCAAATTATAATTAGTTAATTTGAATGTGGATTTAATTAATTAATGAAGTGAACTCCAGTGGTTCAAACTTTAGTCAATGTCCAAACTATTATCCTATATCTCGTAACTCTAGACCCTCCTATAGTAAAATTAGCGTAACTGGAGCTGTAGGAGTCCAATTTATGGCATTGTTATACCGTTGGATAGCTAATTATTATTATCCCACTGGTTTCAAAAATTCTTATTGGACCTTGATTTCATGGATCCATGGTCATCGCATCACCTTTGAATAAATCATCTAGAATATCTCAATTAATTGATTTAATTATCAATTAGGATTTTTAAAGTTGACTAGGTCAATTTTGAAAAATTTTATAGAGATATGAGATTTAGATAATAAAAGAGAATATTTTGGCAAATTTATTAATATTGATAAATTTGTGTCAATAAAAATAAATAATATTAAATCTAGTTTCAAATTATAATTAGTTAATTTTAATGAGGATTTAATTAATTAATGAAAAGATAAATAAAGTAAAAGGTTTTGAATTTAGGCCCAATTGGGATTTAAATTCAAAACAAAGAGATTGGGCCTAAGTCTATTTGTGGGAGCCCAAGACTTTGATTTTTTGTTTATTATTTTTAATTAATTTAAATTTAAATATAGATGAAGCTCATTAAGTTTCCTATATAAGGAATATGATATCTAGGGTTTTTAGAAGTTGGACTCAGTTGATTCATTGGGTAAGTGAAAACCTAGACAGTCTATTCTTTTCTTTGTCACTCACTCTCTTCCTCTTCTCTTCTAGATATCTATCTTGTGTGATGAGAACCAGCTCACACTAGCTCTAGGTTGATCAAATAATTGGTGAGGAAGATTGTGTTGCTGATCTAGTTCAATCTCTTGATAATACTCTGCTACAACAAGGAATTAGGGGTTAAAGAGATTGAAGGAAAGAGTTGTTCCAATTTCGTTGTGTATATGTAAGTTTCTACACTTTACTCTGTTTTGTGTCAATTTGATAGGAGCATATTCTAGGAATTTACATGTTTGTTTGATAATAAGTAAATTACATGAAAATAAACAAAAATCCTATAATATGCATATCCTACAATTGGCCTCAAAGCCATAAGTTGCTAGTTTATTTTCATAATTGAACATGTATGAAATTGATTGATATGTCAGGATGTTAATTGTATGATACATGTTATTTGGTGCATGTTTATTTTTTTTATGTAAATTTAGCAATAATTTGGTTGTTTTTGGCTTGTTTTGGGATTGAAAAACTACATAGATTTTTTTTTTTTTAATTGTACTGATTGAGCAGTGTGCTTGCTCTGCACATATAAAGGAGTCGCCCGGACCCCGACCGTATAGGAGCTGCAGCGAACACTTTTTACAAAAAAAAAATTTATTTTTTTAAATGGATATTTTGTGCAATTAAATTTAAATATTTAAAATTGATTATCTGATTGTTTTATAAATTTTAATTGTTAAAAATATTTTGAATTGGTTATTTGATAATTCAAAATATTTTAAGATATTTTTTTTATTTTGTTATCATTGAAATATTAAAATGGGTTATTTGATTATTCAAGATATTTTTATTGTTTGAAATATTTAAAAAAATATAATAATACTAGATATTTTAAATTTGGTTATAAGATATTTTGATATTTTAAAATTGGTTAAAATATTTTTATTTAAAATATCTTGTCATTCCTAACAACTTAACCTAGATTAAATTAATGATTCAAAATTTAATTTTGTTTGATAAATTTTATTTTAATTAATTTAATATTTTGCAACTTGTTTAATTAATTATATTGAATTTTGTCTGATGAATTATATGTTAATTAATTATGGTATTTTTGCAAAATTATTTATTATTGTGGTATATTTGCATAATTTAATGATGCATGCTCATATTATAACATGTTAGACCTATCTAATTATTAACATATCAAGCATAATTATAAATGACATTTTTCAATTGGGCTTAGATGCATATAGTGATGGCCCACATGTTTTGGTAATATATGGTTTTTTTAGCAAATAAAACTTTCATAAAATGTTAGGTTTTATTTGGGCCCATTTGAACATGTAAAGTTTAAATTCCTCTATTGTGGCTAGTTCCACTTGTGAATGCTCATTTTCTTTGCATTACTAGATTGTGCTTAATCAATTGAATAACAAATAATAAAATGAATGTTCGAATTCCTGTCTTTTTGGGTTTTGTGTGGAAGTTAGGGAGCCTTAATAGTGGGTCCGAAAAACTGAACCCAGCTCTCCTCCATGAAAGCTCGATCTCCACCGTTGATTTAACGAGGTTAAGGTTTAGTGGGGCCTAATGGCGCTTAGATTTCGTCTCCCTACAGAAAGTGTTCACTCGACTCTAAACATGGTTGAATTTCTTAGGATAGATGGTTATAAATGTGCCTTCTATAGACTCATCCCTATGATAACTATAGGAATTAAGTCTATGATAATCAAAACTGTGGGTCAAACTCATAAAGTAAGAAATAATTTGTTTTCGTTACTTTGATCGAAAGGATAGGTTATTAATAAAAGTCTAGGACATTTTATTAATTGATATGTTTATTTATTTGACTAAGTGAATATTTGTGTCTCTCGCCTACTGGGACACATAGGTTCCTGGCTAGTTGAAATACCTAAAATATAGAAAGATAAGTGCTTTTAGTATTTATTTATCTTTGAACATTGTTTATATGTTGTGCTATTTCTGAAACTTGTATGAACGAATGTTTGTCGTGCAATGTGTTGATTTCTACTTTATTGATAATTGTAGCTCTATAGCCTCCAACCCCATTATCTCTCTTCTGTCCAAGGAGTTGCTAACCGACGAGAACTTCTTGAAATGGAAGTCTAATATCAACATAGTGTTGATCGGCGACAACTCAAAATTCTTGATGATTGAAACTGAACCTGACTTTGCTGAAGAGAATGCCTCAAAGGTCGTGAGGGAGAAGTATGAACGTTGGACTACTGCCAGCAACAAGGCCAAGATGTACATGCTCTCCAGCATGTCAGAAATGCTAAGGACTAAGATGGAGAATGTCGAAACTGCTTACGACATCATGGAGCAACTCCAAGAAATGTTTGGGCACAAATCGGTGCAATCTAGTTTCGAGGCTACCAAGAACTATGTGAATTGTAGGATGGCACCTGGCCAACATGTTCGTGATCCTTTTATTAAGATGACGAACTACTTCCAAGAAGTTGAGCTGCATGGAGAAACAGTAGATGAGAAGACTTGAGTTGGAATCATTCTCAACGGCCTTGCACCCAGTTTCCTTACGTTCACCACAAACTATTTCCTTAACAATATGGAATATGGAATGACTCAGTTGTTGAATGAGCTCCAGGTGTATGAAGGAATAAACGGTGGACCGAGTAAAGGTCCTGAGAAGAAGGCTGCCTCTACTGGGGGTGCTCAGGGTGAGGCTAACCTAGTCTCGTCCTCGAAGAGCAAGAAGAGAAAAGCAAGGAAGGAGAAAAAGAAGGCTAAGAAGCAAGCAGCTGGAAAGGCACCGCAACTGAAAAGCCTGCTGGAGCGAAGCCAACTAGCAAGAAGGCTAAAGGATAGTGTTTCCACTGCAAGGAGGAGGGGCATTGGAAGCATAATTTCCCTGCCCTCAAGGCAACTGGAACCCAAGCTACTTAGCAACTGGAAAGCGATGGAGGAGGGCGAGTTAAATCTTAGAGTTGGAAATTGTGAATTCGTTGAGGTCAAAGCGAAAGGACAAGCCTGTTTAAATTTTGGAAATAAATTTATGTTGTTGGATGATGTTTATGTTATTCTGAACTTTAGTAGGAATTTAGTTTTAGTTTCTCTATTACATCAACAACAATTTGGTGTTACTTTCACAAGTTTTAATATATCTATTTCATTTAATGGATGTGAATTGTGTGTTGGATGTATGGAAAATTGCTTGTATATTTTACAACCTAATGAATCCCTCGCGCTTAACAACGAATTGTTTAAGGTAGCTAATCCCAGGACTGCAAAACAACAAAAGATCGATGATGATCACATGACATACCTTTGGCATCTTCGACTTGGTCATATTAGCTATGATAGGATTCAAAGACTTACAAAAGCTCGGTCTTTGCAAGAACTCACAATAGGTGACTAACTTGTTTGTGAATCTTGTTTGGAAGGTAAAATGACTAAGCGTCCGTTCTCTGCAAAAGGAGAAAGGGCCAAAGTACCCCTAGGGCTCATTCATACTGACATCTGTGGACCGATTAATGTTCATGCGAGAGGTGGTAATTAATATTTTATCCCTTTCACTGACGATTATTCTCGATATTCATGTCTTTACCTAATGCAAAGGAAATATGAAACTTTTGAAAAGTTTAAAGAATTCTTAGCAATAGCTCAAAACCAGTTAGGTAAGACTTTAAAGATCTTGAAATCTAATAGGGGTGGAGAATATTTTGATAATCAGTTCCAAGTTCATCTTACTGAGCATGGGATTCTGTCTCAACTCACTGCCCCATGGACTCCGCAACAAATTGGTGTTTCTGAGCGTCGGAATCGAACATTGTTAGAAATGGTTAGGTCAATGATTAGTTATTCAACTCTACCACCGTGTTTCTGGGGGTATGCCATTCAGACCGCTAACAACATTTTAAATGTTGTACCGTCTAGGGCTGTCTCCAAAATGCCTCTAGAACTATGGAATGGACTTGAACCTAGTCTACGCCAAAATAGAATTTGGGGGTGTCTTACTCATGTCCTAAGGAAAAAGGAAAGAAAGCTAGAATTGCGAACTAAGGTTTGCTTGTTTGTAGGCTATCCTAAAGGTACTCGGGGTGGACTGTTTTATAGTCCAGTTGACAAGAAAGTGTTTGTTTCCACAAACACTACTTTTCTAGAAAACGACTACATGAAAAACTTCAAACCTCGTAGTAAAATATTGTTGGAAGAAATGCAAACGGGAGGAAATGTTCAACCCATACCAATGCAAATCAACAAGAATGTGGAAAAAGAACAGATAGCCGGTCCATGTCAGACAGTTACGGTTCCTCGTCATAGTGGGAGGGTTTCTCAGAACTCGAAATGCTACATGATGGATGGTGAAACCAATATGGTAGTAATCGACACTCGTAAGGATGATCC
Organism: Humulus lupulus; assembly: GCF_963169125.1. Lineage (NCBI taxonomy): Eukaryota > Viridiplantae > Streptophyta > Magnoliopsida > Rosales > Cannabaceae > Humulus > Humulus lupulus. Next base: position 163,718,488 of record NC_084797.1, on the reverse strand, counting down.
ATTGTCCTTTAAACAAGCAATGGTTAATTCTGAAAAGGATCTATGGCTCGAAGCCATGAATCAGGAAATTGATTCCATGTACTCTAACTCCATCTAGAATCGTGTAGAAGCGTGGATGGACTTTAGGCCCATTGGATGTAAGTGGATCTACAAGAAGAAGAGAGGAGTTGATGGAAAGGATGAGACATATAAGGCTCAACTCATGGCAAAGGGTTATACCCAAAGAAAGGGAGTTGACTATGAGGAAACTTTTCTCCAATGGCCATGTTAAAATCCATTCACATACTCTTATCCATAGCTCCAGCTCTTGATTATGAGATTTGGCAAATGGATGTCAAGACAGCATATCTAAATGGCTTTCTTGATGAGACCATATATACGGATCAACCAGAAGGATTTGTAGTAGTTGGATAGGAAAAGATTGTCTGCAAGCTCAATAGGTCCATTTATGGACTTAAACAAGCTTCGCACTCTTGGAACTTAAGGTTTAATGAAATAATTAAGACCTATAGTTTTGAGCAGAACGTCGATGAACCATGTGTTTACCAACTAAGGGAAAATGATGTCATAGTGTTCTTGGTACTTTATGTAGATGATATCTTGCTCATTGGTAACAATGTCAAGAAATTATCTGACATAAAGAACTGGCTAGGGACAAAATTTTAGATGAAATATTTAGGTGAAGCTAGTTACATTCTCGATATCCAGATCATTCGGGACATGAAGAACAAGATGTTGGCGCTATCTCAAGCAGCGTACATAGATAAGGTACTTGAACATTTCTCTACGAAGAACTTGAAGAAGGAACTGTTTCCATCTCGACATGGAGTTCATCTTTCTAAGAAGCAGTCTCCATAGACTCCTCAAGAGGAAGAAGAAATGAAAGAGATTCCCTATGCATACGCGGTTGGAAGTCTTATGTATGTTATACTATGCACTAGGCCAGACATCTGCCATGTAGTGGGAGTTGTAAGCAGGTACCAGTCAAATCCTGGTAGAGAACATTGGGCAATGGTCAAGCACATACTGAAGTATCTACGAAGAACAAAGGATTATATGCTGGTCTAGTCGGGTGGTTTACTAGACCCGATAGGCTACACTGATTCTAATTTTCAGATGGATGTCGATGACAAGAAGTCTACTTCTAGAATGGTGTTTACTCTTGGGGGTGGAGTTGTGATTTGGGAAAGCATTAAGCAGTTGGCTATTTCAAATTACCATGGAGGGTGAGTAAATAGATGCATCTGAGGTAGCTAAGGAAATAGTCTGGCTCAAGAATTTTTACACGGATCTAGGTGTTATTCCAAGAATGGATAAACCACTCATATTGTACTGTGACAATAATGAGACTATAGAGAATTTGAAAGAACCTCGAAGTCATAAAATAGCAAAGCATATAGAGAGGAAATACCACATCATTAGGAAATATGTGGCCAGGGGTGACGTCAAGGTGATGAAGATAGCGTCGGAAGATAATCTGGCGGATCATTTTACCAAGACTTTGGGAGAGAGTAATTTCATGAAGCATGTAGAGTGAATGAGTTTGAGAAACATGTCTCATTTGTTTTAAAAGGGCAAGTGGAAGTTTGTTGGATTTTATGCCCTTAATAAAACCATATTTCTTATGTAACACGTTTTTATTATCAGTAAAAGAAGAAGAAATCATTTTTTATTCAATCGCATTGTTCGCTTGTTTTATTACATGTTTATTCAATTAATACAAACATTCATAAAATCTCGAACATATGGATAGTTACAATTATTGTCACTAGGTCACAATGTATTATAGTTGTAATTATATGTTCAAAAGAATGAATCCTAAGATTAGATCAGTGCATTGGATGTTCATTGATTCGGCAATCTACGATATGATATACCTACACATTCGGGGTGTGATGTATTGTCCAAGGCATTGACCAAGTAGATAAGATCGGATGTATTTGGTTACAATGGACTAGGACCGATATTGATTATTGATAGATAAATAAGTATCAGTGTTATCAAATCTAATCAATGTCACAACGTTGACCATAGGTCAAGTCAATCTTAATTTTGAGTGATAATATGCTACTAATTATGTTATTTAAATCTTTTGACTTGTTCGTTACCAGCTTACCCTTCGGTCTATCTCATACTTACATCTTGGAGATTTATTAGTGTAATTGAGTGGGAGTATTATTCATAGATATGAAATCTAGAACTTCTGTTTGAGAAGTGAAAATATAATTTCCTTAATTGATTTGTTCAAAAGGCTAAATGATTGAGATCTCGTTTCTGTGACTAAGTTCACAAAAATATCATTTATAAGGAACTTAGTATGAGTTAAGGATAAAATACTGATAAGTGGTAAAACGGTAATTTGCACCCAGCTTGTTAGTAAGTCAACGATAGAGGATTGATTGACTGTAATGGTTATAACATTGGATAACTTATTTGTAGTTTTGAAAGTACGTTCTATGAATTCAAGAGTTCAATTCCGAATCTATAGTGGAGTCATGGGGAATTAATAATGTAGTGAAATTATTCGTAAATGAATTGACGTTAACTTATTGGAGCTTCATTTCATGGATTCATAGTCCCTGCATCACCTTTGAATAAATCATCTAGAATGTCTCAAATAATTGATTTAATTATCAATTATGATTTTTAAAGTTGACTAGGTCAATTTTTTAAAGTTTTACAGAGATATGAGATTTAGATAATAAAAGAGAATCTTTTGACAAATTTATTAATATTGATAAATTGGTATCAATATAAATAAATAATATTAATTCAAGTTTCAAATTATAATTAGTTAATTTGAATAAGGATTTAATTAATTAATTAATTAAAAGATAAATAAATGAAAAGGTTTTGAATTTAGGCTTAATTGATATTTAAATTCAAAACAAAGAGATTGGGTCCAAGTCCATTTGTGGGAGCTCAAGGCTTAAAAAAAAAATTTATTAATTTTAATTAATTTAACTTTAGATAAAGCCCATTAAGTTGTCTATATAAGGAATATGATATCTAGGGATTTCTAAAGTTAGTCTCAGTTGATTCATTGGGTAAGTAAAAACCTAAACAGTCGAATCATTTCTTGGCCACTCACTCTCTTTTTCTTCTCTTCTAGATCTCTATCTCATATGTTGAGAACCAGCCCACACTAGTTCTAGGTTGATCAAAGGATTGGTGAGGAAGATGGTGTTGTTGATCTAGTTCAATCTCTTGATAATGCTCCGCTAAAGAAAGGAATCAAGGGTTAGAGAGATTGAAGGAACGAGTTGTTCCAGTTTCGTTGCCTAAATGAAAGTTTCTATACTATACATTTTTTTGTATCAATTTCATAGGAGAATGTTCTAGGAATTTACATGTTTGTTTGATGATATGTAAATTATATTAAAATAAACAAATATCATTTAATATGAATATTCTATAAGTAGAGTGGTATTAACTAAGATGGGAGTAAATTGAAACAATAAAAGAAAAGAGTAGTATAACAAAATTTCCATATCATTTGAAAATCATCATTTTAAGAGAGTAAAAATATCATTCATCATAGATATTAATGTTGCATTGACTACGGTAAAACATATTTAGAAAAAAAGAGGTGATTAGGTGACAGAACCATCATGTTTAGGGGACATTGTAGACTACATCTTATATAGGATAACTTTTAGAGTTCCATTGTGAAGATTTTTGTGTGATTTCAACATAAATATTGTGTATTAGTGCCTTATTGGAGAATTCCTTAGAATGACTACTATTGGGAGAGAAATGTTAATTGTACTGTACTTTATGAATTCAAATTTGTTGTCAAGTTTTGTGTTCTAATATGGTGTCTAAATAATTATAATTTGACATTTGTAATATTTAAAGTTTATATGATTAAATTTAAATTTTTTTAACCAAATCTCCTTGACAAATAAAACCTAACGTTAAAATACAAGTGTAGAGGCTCTTTCTATAATTTATTAAATTGGGCACCAGCAACCTGTCAATATCAAAGAAAGACGCAAGAGTTTTATTTGGGAGCTCTAGTGGGGTGTCAATCAAAGAGACTCTGACGCTCAAAACAGTTCGATTACAAATAGATAACGAAATAGAAATAATTCACAAAACCATATATGATGAAAAGATGAATAAATAAAATAATGACTGCGACAGTGTATGAGAATAATGACTAAGTCGAATGACTGGTTCGATTGTCAAAGTGAAAGTGATTAGTTTGAGTATAGATTATCAAATGATCCTTAATGACCTCCTTAGATGTCATCTTATAGAGTCTTCCTTAGTATTGTTGCCTCATTTCCTAATCATTTTATCTTACTCGTTCCAAATGGGTTATTCTCTGAATATCGTGGGAAGGGTCACATTCCTTTTAACTCATTCTGTAGTTAATTGATTCGATGCCTTTGGTTGACTAGGTTAATGTGTATTCGGACCTGGATACGAGCTGAATGTTGCAAGGCCCATTTAACGAGTATGGATTATTCATTTGTATTAATGTGGGCCCAATTGATCTGTCTGACTACCTTATTAGGCTTTTAAGGACATTAAAGAATTTATACAGATTTTACCACTGCAATATGTCCCTCACTCTCTGGTCTCAAATTTATTCTAGTCAAAGAGTTTATAATGTCAAAATATTTTTGCTAGGATATCTGTTAGACTGATTGCACAGTTTGCATAATGTCCACCAAGTGCATGCGATCAGCTGGAACATGCTCAACCAATTAAAATAGTTAGAATGGGTATGGTGACACGTGGGTGCTCGGACAGTCATTCCAGTCAGACTGGGCCTGATTGTGTGGGTGCTCGAGCAGTCGGTCCAGTCAGACTTGGGGGCCGCATGTGCGTAGGCGCTCGGACAACCGATCCAGTCAAACCCAAGGGCACCATGTGCGTAGGCGCTCTGGCAGCCGGTCCATTCTAACTAGGGTGTGATTGTGTGAACACTAGCATAGGCAGACTGCATGCGGGATGTTGGTGTGTCATGAAACTAGCCAGACAAACACTCATTCGGCCATCCAGATGCTCACACAGACAAAGAGCGCTGACCTAGAGGGATGCGCAGACGGACATGTAGTTGGCTGACATGATCGTGTGTATGAGTGCTCAAGTGGCATGTGTTTGTGTGTGTGTGGCATGTGGTTGAGTGTGCATGTTCACCTTTGGAGTCAAACATGTGGCTTAGTGCTCCTAACGTGTGTTCAGTCAAGTGTGTGTGGGCATCTTGAGAGTCGGGCCTGTGGTCGATGCACCTGGGGCCGAGCACGCATGTGACAGGAGGCAGGCAGCTGGATGCGTGTCTACTCAGCCAGTTAGACCTTCAAGTCATGGGCGGCATGTGGTGCATGAGTCAACGTGTCTAGGGCCACACACGCCCATGGGAGCAAGCAAGCATCCAGACATGTGAGTAGTCAGTCAAGCTACATCTTTGGCCCACAAGCGTGCTAGTGGGCTGGAGGCTTACTGGCGTGCAATCGAATCAAGCATTCGGTTGCGTGCATATGGAACAGATTCACTTGGAGACTCGTATGGCCATGCTATATCTAAGTGTGCACTTAGGGAAATGTATTTTTTGTTTTTACTACTTGTCTTGTAAGACAATATTAGTTGTGAATTTGCTGTAAATAATGACAAGCTAACTAACCATTTGGTTTGCACCTTTGCTACTTCTAATAGCATTTTTTGTCAAAATGATTTTGTCTGGGTAATTGGTAACTACTTTTGTTATTTTTGGTAGGATGTCTAGTTGAAATGATGATGTATGACTAATTGGTAAAAAAAATTGTTACTTTTAGTAGGATGTATGCTTGCCTATTGAATGGTCATGCCATATTCTTGTATGCATTCTTAATGATTTTTTCAAACCTATTGTCTTAGGTGACCTCTTCATTATGTCAACCAATCACCATAGTAGTTGTTTGGGCTCTTTGATTTGACCATCTTATTATTCTAGGAGGAAGGTTGTAGTACTTAATCGGACATTCCTACCAAGGTAGTTGGGTGCAACCAAGTTATTGTTCTAATGTCTTGTTAACAAAGATAGTAGTTTTTTTCTTTGTATGTCTATCTTGAGACATGGTCTGGGCAGACTGCCTAGACGGAAAAAAAATATATGTTTTGATATGGGGTTGTGCTCCATAGAGATTCCTATATAGCCTTTGCAGAGATTAAGCCCATGTGTAGCTCTAGCTCCCTACATGAGTACTTGTTAGTCGATGTATTGAAAAAAGATAAAGATCATGTAATGGTCTTTGTTTATATGATATCATTATGTCATTTGTCTACCTTTGAATCTCTTTATGTGTGTTTTTAAAGGGAAAAGTGATAATACTTGGCTTCATCCTCCTCCCACTTGATTTGTACCCAGGCCTTCGCAATAACATCCCCCGTTGTCTTGCATGGTCAGCTCCTTGTAAAGATCTGAATTGTAAGAGAGACTTTTTATAAATGTTGATATGGTTGTATGTTGGTTGCAATTAGTTATGGTCATATTCTCTTTGTTGAAACTAAATACATTGTCTCCCAATGGTTCACCTCGTCATTGAACTATGACATACAAGTCTTCTGATTGTTTCTTCAACTTCCTGCTACTGGAAAATTACTCAATAAATATGTTTGTCAGTTGTGGAAAAGTAGAAATAGAATTATTAAGTAAATTAGTGTACCATTGGAAGGCTAGTCCAATTAGACTTGAACCAAACCCTTTAAGCATGCACGCTTCCCTTATATCGTGTGGAATGGCCATGGTAAACATCATTTGCCTATATTGAGCGATATGATCATCCAGGTCAGATGTTCCATCAAACATCTTCATGTTAGGGAATCTGAACTTCTTTAGCATTTCTACCATGTCAATATCATCTACAAATGGGGAATCAACATAACAGTGTGTTGCACTCTTTTTAATTGGAGCTGGCATTCCAAGGATCTGTTGGATGAATGCTTCCATCTTAGCTAACTTGTGAGCCAACTAAGGATCTTGGATCATAAATGAACTATTCATGGTCAGGTGAACTGGCTCGCTTATGGTTTGTTGGCTTTGTTCGAGTGAAAATTTCTCAGGTGTAATTTTTCTAGCTTCGGGTGTTGTTTGTCCTACTACAACTGCAAGTTGTGTTCCAGTTCCAGTTCCAGATGTTGAGTGTCCAACTTCAAGTGTTGCTTGGCAGGGTCCAGGTGTAAATGGTTTTCTAGCTCTAGGTGTTCTCTGGCTGGCTGCATGTGCAAACTATTGTCTAGCTCCAGGTGTTTTCTGGTTGGCTCCACCTGTAGGCTGTTGTCCAGCTCCAAATGTTGGTTTTCCGGCTCCAGGTGCAAGTTAATGTCCAACTCTAGACGTTGGTTATCCAATTCTGATTTCATGATGTTGTCCGGGTGCAGGAGGCTACTCAAGATCAACCATGGTTACGTGATCACTTGCATTGAAAGTAGAGTTTCCCATGTTAGGAACAATAGTTGAATTCTTGTAATTCCTTGCCGAAGATGATGGGTCCATCATTTGTTGATCTGCTCCACCCTGTTGGCGATCGAGGTAAAATCACCTAGGGATTGCATCGGGTTGAGTGATAATTTAAAACGAGATGGTTGCACCCTCGTGGTCTGGGCTGACATTGTCTCCATTCTTACGAGTAATTCAGCATTCTCTACCTTAAGCCTCTCCATTTTTTCGCGATCCTTGTTCATTAGGGCAGTGATTGTAAAGACCTGAAAGTACAGGGCCAAAAACAATGTGAAAAATAACATTTTCATTACAAACATGTCCCAAAAATTCACATAAAAAATCTTTAAAAATAAAAGTTGTTTGCGCACACTTAACCAGTTACAAATGTTCTTAAACATGTAAAGTAAATACAAATAGCTTAAACATAATTGATAAAACAGTGTTAGCCCCAAAAGACATTTTCCCAAAATATTCCCCAAAGGTCGGGCCACATGTACACTCCAGCAAGCAGACTCCAGTGCCCACTGCTCCGCTTTGCCTTTGCACTTACCTACATCATGAAACAACTAGGAAAGTGAAAATGCTTAGTAAGTTCAACCTTACAGCATGAAATCATAATAACATGCAGGGGTCAATGACCAAGTCATTAACCATAAATCAAACCACTTACAGAATAAGGGTCCTGGATAAATCCAGATCCTAAATCGACAATTCAAGAATGCCTAAGTGTCTGGGCAAACTTATGGTTATGCCTGATACGTCGAAATAATCACATCAATCTTACACAGAAAATTCCAGAGCAAGCAAATATATATAGGAACTATATAAAAAAAATCCTAGAAGCCAACTTAGGAGTTGCCAATAAAGTCGGGGCGTTTGGGCGCCCCCTTAAAACAAACAATAGTGGAGACCCGGCTCTTAGCACTATTGACCCTGCCCTAAATCCCCAACCAGGGTAACCTTCGTGTTACCTAGGGCAAAAGTACTATTAAGAGTGTATCCACAGTTACACCGGCTCGTTGAGATTTCTAGGTTTTACATGTATGCTTAATCCATATCCAGATGTCATGGACTTGAACCGGACCTAATAGTAATTGTCATAGACTTGAACCGAACCGATAATAATTGTCACGAACTTGAAGCGGACCGGGCGTTGCAGATGATAATTGTCATGGACTTGAACCGGACTATAAGAATGTCAAAGGCAGAAACTGTCTGCGCTTTGCTAACATAGGTGGGGTACCTACCGCACCATCCGAGAAAGGATCTAAGCACCCCCTAGTCATTGTCTCTAATTGAGTCCTTTCCCATAACTAGTGTATTATCATATTTCTAGCAATCAATACACTAGTATGTTTCATGTAGTAGCCAGAGAAGTCAAAGGGTGACTTACTTGGATTCCTTCACTCGGAACGTAAATCCTTAAACCACAGCAACACGCTCCTTATAGCCAATACTGTAATTCCTACAGTATACTCGAACCAATTATGGCAATTAAGTTATTAATAAACTATCAGACATTTTAGTCATTACAGTTTACTAAGTAAGGGTATTATCGTCCTTACTTAGTTTAGCCCACTAAACGGCTAATTCAAACTCTCAAACCCCATTATCTAAGTATTAACCAATAAGAATACTCTACGACGCTGTCACAACTATCGGTCCTAGCCGAGTTGGTAAATTTTTTAAAAACATGCTAAATTACGTGATCGCCCTTAATGAAATAATTTGTTAAGAAATGATTATTTTATTGAAATAAATAATAATTAGAGAAAAGTAGATTTTACTTTTATTAAGAATAAAATTAAGATTAAAGGTTAATTTAATTAAAGGCCCTTGAAAAAGATTTTATGTTTCTAAAATGTCATTTATTTAGTTTCTTTAAAATTAGGGCATTGGACCCCTTTTGTTAATTTTAAAAGTAAAATCCATTATGTTAAATGAGAAAGCGACATGTGGCATCACAAATCAGGAAAAAACGATGAAGTATTGAAAAAACACCGATGAGCAAAAAAGATAGCTCCAGGACCTATAAGTAAATCGACGAGGCCTAAATCCCCTAGGGGTGGTCGGCCTGGCCCTAGCCCCTTAGGGTGATCGACCTACATTCCTGAAAATGGGTAAAACTCATGCTCATTCAGAATAAGATCAACAAGCCTAACACCCAGAAGATCAATAGGCCTAGCACCTAGAAGATCACTGGCCTAGCATCTAGAAGACCAACGGACCTAGCACCCGAGATCTAAAGGGTCATCGAACCTAGCACCTAAGTCTCATAGACCAATCTAGGCTTAGCATTTTCCCAGAGGTTTCAATCGTGCATTGTCTTGTTAGGAACGAGTTTCCTAATACGCAGCGGAATGGTGGTGGGGTTGGCCCAGTGTACAACAAAAATTTTGTAACATATTTAAACTACCTTTAAATATGCGAATCCATTAATATACATACATTAAACATAAGCAAGGATAGAATTCATACCTCTTGAAGCCTATCAAGTGTCCTTGCTATCTTTTCGTATTTAGAACGATCTTCCTATCCAAGCCGCTCCCACGTACTCACACCAAGATCTTCCAAAGCGTTCTCTACACCTCAAGAAATGTGTGGGCACTTAGAGAATGAATGATAGTTTATTTGTGATTCTACTTGATGTACTCAACACATGAGATCAAGAGAATAGGCCTGAGAATTGGTTCTTTATTTTTCAGGGAGAGAAAACTATCGTTCGTTTTTAACAGAGCGAATGTTCTGAGTTGTCTCACATATCTAAATATTTTTCTGATTAGTCATACTTAAAAGAAAATATTCAAATTTAAAAATAAATCTATAACCATTTTACAATTTACTTTTTAATTAATTAATTATTCTATTAATGAAAAAATCCAAAAACCAATTTTTGAATTCAAATTTAAATTAATTGTCTTTTTAATTAATTATCAAATATAATTAATTATTTGAATAAATATTAATCTTTTAAATTCAAATCCAATTTGAACTTATCAGATTATTATCTCCCACTCAAATAAAGATATTTAATTAATTCTACCAATTAATTAAATCCAATATTTTCGAAAATAAATATTTAATTTATTATAATTTCAAAAAATATAATTAATTAATTATTTAATTAAATTTCGAAATTAATTTAATTATTTAATATAATTTCAAAAATTATACAATAATTAAATATTAATTCATTTTGTTAACTACAACTAATTTGTAATTAATTAATTAATCGCTATTATCATATAATTGCATATTTGGCCTAAAGAACAAATTTCTTCTTAAATATGTCTTTAAACTATTTTTCCATTCATATCAACTCTTACCTTGAATAATGTTGATAGAGCCGCTATGGGGACCTATGGACCTATAATTCCAAGCTCCAATAAATTTGAGATTATTAATTAAACTCTTTAATTAAATAATCTTAATTTATTAATCTCATGATTATTCCACTATAAATATGAGACTGCACTCTTGTAATTATAGACATTTCATTTACTGAGTACTTTATAATCATAAAGCGTCCATTGATTTAATCATTGCATACAACTTGACCCTCTAATAATGGTTCACAATTAATCGGGAAGAAAATTACTATTTTACCCTTTTAATTATCTCTTGTTTCCTTAAGTGTCATTGACTCTACTAGTGAAGGTTAATTCATAACTAAATTATGAATTTGAGCTCAATAACCTTTCAGTCCCAAAAGTCAACCCTTAAGAGAACCATCATTCAATCTCTTGCAAGAAGGCATAGATTCCATATCTGTATACTATGTCCCCAGCCATCTACATTAATGAGTTCCCAAAACAAAAGTTTATAGCCTGATCATTCTGACAGACCCTAACAAGTGAATCAAAGAACTCATATAACATAAACAGGAGTTTATAGTAACTTCAGGATTAAGATCTATTTGTATATGATCATCAGTTGATATATTTAATTAATACTTTGAAACGGTATTTAACTAAGTATTAATAAACACATCTGGTCCAGTTCTATATATTCTCTAATATATAAAGCACCTCCACTAAAGTGTCTTACCACACTAGTGATCCAGATCTAGATCACATGTATTCATAATACTAGTGGACCGTACTTGCAGTAATTAATCTAAAGATTCCATAACTTTATTTTACTGCAAACTATTCAAGTTCATTTATCTCAAACACAATCCTCCCGTACCAATACGTGTTTGAGATCACACGTATGAACTTAGGAATTTTCCTGATATTTACATAATATTATCACAGAATAATATAGTCCATAAAATATATGCATAACAAATTCAATTTATTTATTTATTTCATAAAACAATGTCTACTACATATGCTTTCAGGGCACATTTCCAACATGTCTACCACGATGGAGTCCCAGGGGAGGAGTCGAACCTCAAGGACGCTCTTAGAGCCACTTTCCCAGAGACAGGATGAAGAGGCACAGTCTAAGATTGCCTCCTCCATGACTAAGAAGAATAACAGTTCATCTTGGAGTAAGAGTGTTACCAACCCCAAGGCCCCCTCCAAGGGGGACAGGCTAAACAACGCAGTAGATGAGGGTCAAACATCTGAGAGGCGTGACAGGAATGGAAATGGCCGCTCAAACTCATGTAGGAGGAGAGGCTCGGGGCAGGGTCGCACTGACAAGGGTAGGCAGACCTACCACCCCTACACCCTCAGTCTCACAAGGGAAAGGAATCGATGAACCAACACCAATAGGGTGTTTGATAGGCTCGAGAAAGATGCACAACCTCAGGATCTGAGGGAGGTCATCAACAGGAGGACCAGCGCTCAGGAGGGGGTACTAGGAACGTCTACCCCACCTGGAGTAGCGATCCCACCAGTAGTACATGCCCAAATAGATGCACTCATCATGGTTGTTCAGGGTTTGACAAAGAAACCTTCCAATATCAAGCTGGCTCATAGAATTTGGAGTCCCTTCAGTGCTAATATCCAAGCTGCTCAACCACCACCAAAATACAAGACCCTAAAACTCCCAACATACACTGGGAAGGAAGACTCAGTACGACACATTAGGAATTTTGAGGATCATGTGGAGTTACTCGGTGTGGAGCATGAATATAGGTGTAGGGTATTCCCTACCACTCTCTCTGACTCAGCCCAGGAATGGTATTGGAAATTCAAACCTGGATCCATTACTTCCTGGGAGCAGTTCAGGAAGGAATTTTGCAAAGTCTTCAATGTCGGACGGATTCAACAAGTTTATGCCAATCAACTAGCTGACATCAAGCAAGGGAATGATGAACCTTTGAAGGACTACATCCAGAGATTCATGAGAGAGGCAAACCGAGCGTCCACAGTAAGAGATGAAGGGAAGTTCATTGCCATCTCGCCAGGAATAACTTATCGTATTCCCTTGTGGGATAGCATACACAGGAACCCCCATCAACTCCTTGCAGGAGTTCCTGGACTGAGCAGACAAATACATGAAGCTAGATGACGCTATCATGAAGGAAGAAAAAGGCATAAACCATCCGACCACTATCAAGGCAGATAAGAACGGTGCAAACCCTCATGGCGGCAATGGGGGAAACGGTAAGAAGAGGAATACCTCAGGGGTCGAGCATGGTGGAGAAAAGAAAGATAAGTCAGCACCAGCCGACAAGCAGCCTAAGCATCAGCCCTACCAGCCCAAGTTCACCAATTATACCATCCTGACTACGTCAAGGGCTGAGATGTACTTGGCAACATATCAAGAGGTACCATACCGAAAGCCACCACCCTTGCGCTCAGAAGGAAAAAAAGACAAGAATAAGTTTTGTCATTTCCATAATGATTATGGGCACAACACAAACGAGTGCAAACAATTGAAGAATGAGATAGAGTTTCTTCTCCGGTCAGGAAAACTCTCGAGGTACTAAGTCAAGACCAAAACCCCAAGCAAGAATCCAGAATTTTGAAGGCAGAGGAGTCCACCACTAGAGCCAGCGGCCGTAGACTTCACAGTGGATACCATATGTGGGGGGGGGGGGGGGGGGGGGCACATAGCAAGTAACAGTAACAATGCTCGTGAACGATATGCAAGGACCCTTAGACATGAGGTAGGGGAGTCTTCCCAGTGCATGGAATTCGAGGAGCGGTCTCCAAAAATTCCAAATTATGAAAGTGAAACTCTCACTTTTACGGAGGATGACGCCAGGCACATGAGGTACCCCCACAATGACCCTCTGGTCCTTACCATTCAAATCATCATTTCCTGAGTGAAGAGATGCTTGGTGGATACGGGAAGCTCTAAAGATATCATCTACAAAACATCCCTCGAGAAGATGATGCTCACGGTCAAGGACCTGACACCGTGTTCCCAAGTGATATATGGGTTCACAGGAGATTGCCTAGCACTAGCAGGAACTATCAAACTACCGGTCATGGTGGGGGATGCCCCCAGGCACGAGACTGCGATGACAAAGTTCCTGGTCGTAGATTGCTCATTGGCTTACAATGTAGTGCTCGGGAGACCCTTCCTAATGGCGTCACACGCAGTAGTATCTATCTGGCACCTGTCTTTGAAGTTCCCCACAAGCGCAGGGCAAGGATGCGTACAGGGTAACCAAAGGGAGGCACGAGAATGCTATAATGCATCAGTGGTCAAGGAAAAGAAAGGACCATCCGTAAACAGCATGGTAGAATCCTACTATGAAAGGGAATGAAGGAACCAATGAGGTTGTCAACATGGAAGTTGACGTTGAAAGAAACAATCTGTTGGAGCAGAGGGCTCCTTTTAACAAAGATTTGTTATTATAGCAAGTTTCCCAAAGCGAGGGAAACAACATCGATCCTCGCTTTAGGGATGACGCCATGGGGGTAGGACCAGTCAAAGATCTGGACGAAGTCCTACTAGATGAAGAGGACTCGACTAGAGTAATTAAATTCGGGAACAACCTAAAGGTGGAAATTAAGGCACGAGTGGTAGAATTTTTGAAGAAGAACCAAGACGTCTTTGCCTAGTCACATAAGGACATGGTTGGAATTTCTCCTTCCGTAATAAGCCATGTCCTCAATGTGGACAAGAACTACCCACCAGTGCAACAAAAGAGGAGAATGCTTGACAAAGACCGATCTCAAGCCCTGAAGGAGGAGGTCGAGCGGCTCAAGGAAAATAGTTTTATAAGGGAGGCCTACTACCCAGATTGGGTATCAAACCTCGTTCTGGTCCCAAAACCAAACGGGAAGTGGATAACATGCGTGGACTTCACAAATTTGAACAAGGCTTTCCCCAAAGACTACTTCCCACTACCCAGAATAGATCAACTGGTCTATGCAATAGCAGGAGATGAAATACTCTCATTCATGGATGCGTATTCTGGGTATAATCAAATAAGTATGCACCCTCCCGTCGAGGAACATACTAACTTCCAGACAGACAAGAGATTGTACTGTTATAAGGTGATGCCATTCGGCTTGAAGAACGCAGGAGCCACCTACCATCGTTTAATGAATGGCATGTTCCAAGACTTGATCGACAAAAATATTAAGGTATACGTCGAAGACATGTTGGTCAAGTCTAAAGAAGCTGGAGGGCATGTTCGAGACTTGGAGGAATGCTTTGTAATACTTAGAAAGTATAACATGAAGTTAAACCCTCTTAAGTGCTCGTTTGGAGTTGGTTCTGGTAAGTTTCTCGGATACATAGTCAATTCACGTGGAATTGAGGCCAACCTTGAGAAGATAAAAGCATTGATCGACATGAAGTCACCTACCACAATCAAAGAAGTACAAAGCTTAACCAGGAGAGTAGCTGCCCTCAGTAGGTTCATATCAAGTTCTACGAACAAGTGTGTCCCTTTTTTTAACTAATTGAAGGGTAGCAAGAAGATCCAATGGACCGAGGAATGTGAGGAAGCTTTCCAAGCCTTGAAGGAGCATCTCGCTCAACCTCCCATCCTAGCGAAGCCAATATATGGTGAAGTACTATTCTTCTATTTGGCAATCATCGAGCATGCAATTAGTGCTGCTTTGATAAAAAAAGAGAACAGGGTACAACACCATGTGTACTATATCAATAAAAGGCTACTAGGTGTGGAGTCTAGGTATCCCCCTCTTGAAAAGCTAGCCTATTGTTTAGTAATCGCCTCTCGAAAGCTGTGTCCATATTTCCAAGCTCACTCGATCCGAGTCCTGACCAATCAACCACTGAGACAAGTTCTTCATAAACCAGAGGCCTCAGGACGATTACTCAAATGGGCAGTGGAACTAGGACAGTTTGATATCACTTATCATTCGAGGACGGCGATAAAAGGACAAGCATTGGCAGACTTCGTAGTCGAAGGCACCAACCTTGATGACCCTTCCTACCAATCGAAGAATGGAGATACCGAGAAGGAAGGAGATACTCCTATATGGAAGCTATATGTTGATGGAACATCCAATGAACACAACTCAGGCGCAAGAATCATACTAATCACTCCGGAGAATCACCAAATCCATTGTGCTCTCAGATTTGGATTCAACGCTTCAAACAACGAGGCTGAGTACGAGGCATTATTAGAAGGATTATGCTTGTCTCGGGATGTGCATGCACAGTCCCTAGAGATATTCAGTGATTCCTAGCTAGTGGTGTACCAGGTACTAGGGGAGTATCAAGCCAAGGGACTTAAGATGGTGCAGTACCTGAACAAAGTGAAGGATTTGTTGGCGCAGTTCAAGAAATACTCAATTATACAAGTCTCGAGAGAGCAGAATGCCAATGTTGATGCCTTAGCCAAGCTTGCCAGTGCCAAAGATGCGGACACCCTGAATGTCGTTCCCATCGAATACTTGGCGGAAAGAAGCATAACCGAGTAGGAGGCACTACCCATTGAGTTAGGAGATACATGGATGACCCCTATTATTAACTATCTCAACCAAGGAGTAGTACCCAGTGATCAGAACAAAGCAAGGAAGTTGGTGAGACAAGCTACACGATATGATAGTCGAAGGGGTCCTGTACCGACGAGGGTACTCCCTACCACTGCTAAGGTGCGTTACAACTGACCAGTCAAAGTTATTAATGATCGAGGTACACGAGGGGTTTTGTGGAGATCATGTTGGGGGGCAAAGCCTATCAAAGAAAATCCTAAGACAAGGATACTTTTGGCCGACGATGAATGAAGACTCGATGGAGTATGTCAGAAGATACCACAAGTGTTAGATGTTCTCCAAGATACCCCGGGCGGCACCTAACAAATTAACACAAATGCAAAGCCCTTGGCCCTTCGCTGTATGGGGGATCGACCTGATTGGAAAGAAATCTACGGGAAGGGGATGAGTCCAATTCGTTGTTGTAGTCGTGGACTACTTCACCAAATAGACTGAAGCAGAACTACTCGCCACCATAACCTTGAAGAAAGTCTTAGACTTTGTGGTGAAGAATATCATATGTCGATTTGGCCTACCAAGGAAGATAGTCTCAGACAATGGGACTCAATTCGATAGTGATATGTTCACTGAATTTTGTACAAGGCAGGGAATCACAAAGAGCTTTTCATCGGTAGCACACCCCCAAGCTAATGTTCAAGTAGAAGCAGTGAACAAGATTATCAAAGACACTCTGAAGAAGCGCCTTGAACAGGCCAAAGGGGCCTGGCTAGAGTTACTTTCGAAGGTTCTATGGTCACATCGAATGACAGCACAAACAGCGAAAAGTCATATGCCATTCTCTTTGGAATTTGGGTATGAATCCATGTTGCCAGTTGAACTTACTCCCCCATCGCATAGACGGGAGACATACAATCAGGGGAGGAGCCATCAACTGATAGAAGAGTCGCTCGATTTAATCGAAGAAAGAAGAGAAAAGGCAAGTCTTAGAGTAGCAGCACATCAACAAAAAGTGGCCAGATACTTCAACTCCAAAGTGAAAGATCGAAAATTCCAAGTTGGGGACTTAGAACTCAGGAAGATGTTCCTAAATACTAAGGACACTACAGCAGGGGTACTAGGACCTAACTGGGAAGGGTCGTACCTTGTGGAGGAGGTGATCCCGCCAGGGATGTACAAGATAGCTCGACTGAATGGAGAACTAATAAAAAAATATTGGAATGGTGAATACCTCCACCGGTACTATCAGTGAAGCTATTCAGCAACGACACAAGTTTTAATTTGCAAATGTAGTATTTTTCAAATTATCTATGTAACAGTCATTGTGCTTCAATGAATGAATTTAATTTCTTAAGTTTCTCTTAATTCTTTAAATTGCATTCAATAAGGAACAGGTTCTAGGACCTTCTCACCAAATTAATGGATCATGTTTGATCTTCGTTCTTGGGGAGCCTATCGACCCATACGATCCAAAAGAGAGACAGGTCCTAGGACCTTGTCACCAAATTATGGATCATGTTCGATCTTGGTTCTTTAGGAGCCTATCGACCCATACGATCCAAAAGAGAGACAGGTCCTAGGACCTTGTAGCCAAATTATGGATCATGTTCGATCGTGGTTCTTGAGGAGCCTATCGACCCATACGATCTGAACAAGAGACAGGTCCTAGGATCTTGTCACCAAATTAATGGATCATGTTCGATCTTGTCTCTTGAGGAGCCTATCGACCCATACAATCCAAAAGAGAGATAGGTCCTAGGACCTTGTCGCCAAATTAATGGATCACTTTTGATCCTGGTTCTTGAGGAACCTATATACCCATACGATCAAAAAAAAAAAAAAAGACTGGTCCGAAGACTAGTTGCGGATCATAATTGAATCTGGTCCTTGAGGAACCAATCGATAATTTGTTCTAAAATTTGTTACAGGCTCGATTAGCCCATCTAGACCCGGTTGGTCCAACTCAGACACTTCTGTCTACAATCATTATAACGAGTGCACGAGAGATTACGTAGATCGTGATCGACACTTGCTTCACAATCTGCATATGTGTATAGGTATCATTACTACTAAGTATGAAACAATCACCCGACTACCAATGAGGGACAAGCATTTGCTGCTTGCATCATTGGGTGAAAAGGATAGTACAATTTGTCTAAACGCTCGAAGCAAGGCATGGTCAAGTAGCAAGTGACCAAGGCTTTTAAACCCATGATCACTTGGGGGCATATAGTACATACTGATTGGGGTATACATATGCAATGAGGGTTTGACCTTAACTACTAAGCAAGCTCAAGTTTTTCTAGGACATTTGTTCAACATATGTTCTGAAAATGCAAAAACAAAAACAAAAACAAATTAGGCATCAGTGAGGTGACTCCTAGCCATTTCCCTTATAGGGTGGTCGGCCTATCACCCATGGGGTGGTCGACCTGACCTATTTTGGTCATGGTACTTGGTGAAGTATCAAACTACTCACATTACCATGGTTGTTAGCATTGAAAACATAAAAGAGTAAGGTTAGTATGGCACTTGAAATACATGTTTTTAGAGTATACTGATACCTGAACCAATGAGGGTTGTGATTTGATATACTTAGTAAGCATTGGAAATATAAAAATAAAAATCAATCAATACACTGAGTACTTATAAAAAAATAGCATAAAGGCATAAAATGGCATATGTAAAAACTGTCAAGTACAAGGTGCCCCACCATTGGCATGAAAAGAAAGACAGAATAAAAGACCAAGAGAAGACTAACTAGGGTGATGAGTACCATCTGAAAGACCACCCTGAGCCTCGGCAGCCTCATGAGCCAAACACTTCCTAAGCTCATTCGCTCGCATCTTCTCAGGAAGGAAATCCAAGTTCAGATCTTTATTGGACTTCCAGATCAAGTAGAATCAAGAGAAAGTTGTCTCTGAATACTCATCTTGAGCGTTGTCCCGGGCAGCTTTGACCTCTTGCTCCTTCTCGACAAGAGCATCCTTTCGTAATTGGTCCATGTCAGCAATCAGCTTCTCTTTCACAGCTTCAAACTGTTGGAGCTGATCGGAAAGTTTCCCCTCAATCTAGGTTATCCTAAGAGCCAACTCGATCACTTCTTGCTATTAGAGCTCCACAGTACTGCAGAGGGTGTTGATCTCTTCATCCTTCAAACCAATGTCAGCATCCCTAGAGCCAAGAACGCGCCTAAGGTCCAGCACCTCTTAGCGGACAACTTCAAGCTCAGAATGAAGGTTAGAGAGCATAGAGGTATACTCCATAGACCTATCACGAACATGAGAGACCAGCATCAGTGCCTACAAAAAACATATATGTGTGAGATAAACATCAACACACAAGCTAAGGAGACAAGAAGAGAATTGTAAAGGACTCACACTCTGAATGTCTAAGAGTGACTTCGTTAGAATGGTGCTCAAATTCTCATTCTTAATCCCATTAAAAGTTGTTGTTGTCTGCTCCAAATGAGACGCTCGGTCCATGAGGGAACCTAAGTTCCGTATAGCAGACTGGTGTGGCTCAGATAAAGGAGCAGGCGCAAAACAAGAAGCACCTGCATCAGTGAAAATGGGAGGAACTGGTGTAGGCAGAGATGGATCTACCTCTTCGACAGGACTAGACACCAAAAGAATTAGACTAGATGCCAAAGGAGTCAGAGGGGACACCTCGAGAGGAACCTCCATTACCGCCTCAGCCTCAACCGTGGCCCTTTTTGCCACTCGAATAGAAGGACTAGCCTCAGTGGGAGTCGACCTCTACTGGGTATAAAAAAAACCAAACATGTCTTAGCCTGCAAAAGAAGATCAAATGTTATAAGGATATTAAGCACAGATGAGTCATAAAATAAAAGTGATAAAGTGTTGAACCTTCTTAATGAGATTCAGGCTCGAACATAGTCTCATCAAAGTCGTCCGAAGCAAGTGATGGTACGCGACAGGTGCACCCACCTCATCACCCTCCTATACAGCTAGCACAGGCAAAGAGGGTACCTCCTCGACATGAATGGGTTCCGGGGAGTCTGTGTCATTCACGGGCTTGGACCATCATCATTTAGAACATCGGCTATAGTAGGAGGAAACAGCCCAACCTTCCTAAGGTTCTCTGAAGTAACAAGGGTCATGACATTCTTCTCCTCAGGGGTCATGGCAATCAATTCCTTGGCCCTAACTATCATAGCCAGGTCGGGAGCGATCTATAAAAAGTCCCAACGTGCTTAAACTTGGAGTAGTTAGCCTCTGCGTCCTTAGTGAAGAAATAGTTGTCAGCATATTTGAACGCCTTGCTATTTCCAGAGATCTCTTCCAAGAAGGTGTTGGTACCCTCGCTCATATAATGGAGGAAGTGGAAATACCCTGAGTTGCGCTAAGAAGGGTTCGTCTTCAGGTCAAACAAGTAGTGGATCTCATGAGGCACTGAAGCAACCCATTTTCTACACTGATAGATAATGTACAACGCAGATAACACCAAGATCGCATTGGGAGCCAGTTGAGAAAGACTAACACCAAAATAGTCTGCAATGCTACAAAAGTATGGATGAAGAGGAAGTAGGGCGCCAGGCTTGATGACAGAACGTGTCCAAGTGCACATACCCAAAGGGGGGTCCTCATCTCTATCATCTAGACCAAGGATAGTAATAGACACGCCAGAGAGGTCAAAGGTCTTCCTTAAGTTCTTTACCTTCTCTTCAGTCATGTCAGAGGCAGCCCCCTTGAACCACACAACCTCATAATCAGCAGGGCGAGGCTTCTTAACTAGTTTCCATATGATCTCACTGGCCAAGGTGGCCCCCTAATCTGATGAATGGAACTCCTTTTGTCGTCAATTCTTCTGTTGCGCAGCTGGCGAGACTGTCTTGATCTTGGAAGGAGGGTGAACCACCTTAGGCTAGAACCTATGAATAGAACACTCCTGAGGATGAGTAGCATGGTGATGAGAACCATCAGTATGTTCTCACTGAGAAGAAGAGTGATGGAAACCCGACTGGTATCCCGATGCAAAGAGCGTTGCAATGAGTCTCGCTGACCAGACATATTTCACTAAGAATAATGACTTCGTTGAGATGTGCCTTGAGAGCCGCAAGGCGTACTATGCTAAGAAGAGATCTAAGAAGAGCCAGGCAAAGAAACTTAAGTGATGTGCCTGGCAATATGAGGATCATCTTCGGAAGGTTTCTAAGTTGTCTGTTTTACTCTTGCTATTGGGCTATACATTTTCAAGAAGTCTTCCTCACTGAATAAATATAAAGTGGAGCAAGGGAAAATCCTTTTCACCATTTCGAAGAACTCTTGGGGAGTACGCTCACTCAATGACTTGTCTGGTGAAGAGGAGCTGGGCATCTGCAACAAAAGAAAAATAATGAGTAAAGTTAGTAAGTGAACATAACAAAGCCAATAGCTGGGGGCATATCCATGACCTAAGGAGCAAAAATGAATAAATCAAGGGAAAAAGTCTATATAGGGGGTCGGCCCAGTGAGACTAAGCTAAGGTCGACCACCATAGAACTCCCCTAGATTTGGAAAAATTGATCGAGGTCTTAAAGGGGCTAAGCCTAGTGAAACTAAGCCTGGGCTGACAACCCTGAGTCCCTAAGATTACAAAACATGAAAGAAGGGGCATAGGTGGTCGCCCTACCACCATAGGCCGACCACCCCAGGGATGCAAACCTTAGAAAAATGTCAGAGTGTAGAGTCCCAGAATGTTTACTTAGCTAGCTAGATAGTAGTAGTAATAGTAGTAATTAGTATTAGTTTATAGTATAATAGTTACCGTGGATTTTGGTTCAAGTCGGGACTTAGTTAGAAACTTGTAGCAACACCTATAAGTTTAACTTATAGTTTAAGAATATTAATTATAACATAAGGTTTGATTAATATAACTGATTATAAAGATGTCATTTATTAGACTATAAGGTTTAGATAGAACTAATAAGATCATGACACTTGTCGTGTGCATGTTTATTAAGGATATTTTGATGAATAGTTTAATTAAAAAGAAAGATCTAGAAGCTCTAGAACCTTCTAGCAGCTTTAAGATCGTATTATGACTCAGTCAAAGCTGTTTATCCAATTCAAATTAAGCTGATAAAGTGCAATTACCTGTCTAATATTTCAACGCATGCCGATATATCGCAGCTATAGGGGCGATATATCACCACACGGGAGATACGAAAAACACGTCAACTTCGCACAAACGAAACCACGAGCACTCGGAACATAGGGCCAGGCGATATATCGCCTAGGGTGGGCGATATATCGACCCTAGGACTACATTTTCAAACGTTGTAGAAACCGAGCTTGATTCATCCCTTAACCTCTTGACTTGCCTCTGAACGTTTTTGATCGAGTCTTAAGCACTTGTTGAACGAATATTCAGATATTTTTCAATTAATATTCATTATTTTATTCAAGCTAAAATGAGATATTTTCACACCTTGAACTCTATAAATAGGACCTAGTACCCAGCCATTTCTCTCATTCTTCAAGCTGTGTTCAAAGCCTTCAAGCTGCTAGAAATACTTTAGAGTGATACACTTGGGTTTGGGATAAAAGCTTTATCATCTTAAGCTTTATAAACACTTGGGAAGTGAGATATAGAATGTATTTTCAATATCGAGGTGTAGATCGGTTCCAGTACATCCAAAGGTATTCTTATTCTTAAGTTCATTTCTGTATGGTTCTTTCATTTTCTTTAGTTTTCTTTACTCAAATCCTAACTCGTTGTTTTCGATTATTGGTTAGGTATTTAAGTTCTTTGAACTTAAGATTTCTTTTCAGTAAGCTTCTTCTTGGTGGTTTAGTTCTCTTCTTTATCATCTCTTTTCTTTAGAAATACTCACCATTCTTATTGTTGGTTTTAGGAGTGTTCCAAATCCCGTCCTTTTTCTTAAATATCCCGGTGTCGGTAAGGAAAATAGGATAGATTTTATGTGCTATTATGTTTTGATATGTTTATGTATGATATGTTTTTAGTTCTTGGGTATATGATTTGTTTAGATAACAAGCATATAATTGTTTAGCCAACAAGCATATAATTTGTTTAGATAACAAACATATAACTTGTTTAGATAACAAGTCCCAATAATATATTCCTTGGGCATATGATTTGTTTAGATAACGAGCCCCATAAATTTATATGACTTGTTTAGATAACTAGCCCCGTAAATTTATGAGCATATGATTGCCTAGCTAGCAAGCCCCAAGAAGTATGATGGCCATTGTAATACTTATTTTTATTTATAGTCATATTTTTTATAGAATATGTTTATAGTATGGTTTTATGCTTATATGTGTTAGTAGATTTTCCTTGCAGGGCATTAGGCTCACTCCTTTATTTTTTTATGTGATGCAGGAAAATAGATATGGTGGCGGAAGGATTCTTGGTAGCCTGGCTTGTGTATTAAGGATGAAGGGATTCGATGGACTACGTGACAATTCGAGGATGACGTTATTTTTATTTAGTCTCTTTAAATTATATTTTTATGTATTTTCTGCATTTAGTTTTGTAAACAACTTCATTTAATTTAAAGTTATGTTTTATTTTAAAACAATGGGATCCCATACCGCTCATTTATGTATTTTAGTATTTACTTTGGAGTTTTTAATAAAGTTATGAATATTCCTTATGTATGTTTTCTCAAAAATAGTGGCTATATCTAGTAGTTTTAATGGTCCAAGGTCTTAGAAATAGTTGGGTCATTACAGTTGGTATCAGAGTAACGATCCATTTGCATGAAGTTCTCCTTGATACACACGCTCAAGCTCCGAATCTAACCCCCAATGTAAGTGTTTATGTTTTAGTTATTATGTTTATGTGATTTGTTAACATTTTAGCCTTATGTTTTCAGTTAAGAATGAACGGAGCCTTGACCTATGAGGATATCCAAACCATTAAGACCTTAAAAAGAATTAGAGAGCCAAGAAATACTGTAGGAGTGCTAGAAAGAATCACTCGGAGACTACTCTTATTCCACAGGGAGATAGGTCACCTCTAAAAAACTAAGCAAATCATGATGAGAGCAACGGAGCAATATGTTTTAGTGATTAGACTTTTTATTGAATATCCTACTGTAATTGTAGCTTTAGAAGATATATGGGAGACTATAGATGATGAAGATGAATTACTGGTAACTATGAGATATTATTTTCTCATACTTAGGTTCACTTCTATAATGGAATTCCAATTTACAAATGAGCAAAAACATAGAACCTTTACGAATCTTCCTCGAGGGCATTTTGAGGCTCAAGATAATGATGATTATGAGGAGATAGATGATGATATGTTAGATGAAAGATCAGATGTAGAAGATCCCGATTTTTAGAATAGATAAGTTTCTTTATTTATTTTATTTATTATATTTGCATTTATGATTGTATTTAGTGAAAACCTTTTTCCAAATAAATATTATTGTTATTTTGATGACATGTATGAGTTTGCTTTTCTTTTGCAATCATAATAAATAATAAATTTAATAAATAATGACCTAGTTCGGTGATGGTGGATACAAATCAATGGACCGGGTTCTATATTGAGAGTTAGGGGGCCATAGTAGTGGGAATGATTTTACTGATCCCAGCCCTCCCTCAATATGGTTAACTTTGGAACAACGACGAGTTTCGAGCCTAAGAATTAAGTCATATAGGATGATTAGAAACAGGCTTAGAAAATAATAAAGATGGATTATTTTTCTAAGTATAGAAACACACCCTAATGATAAAGAAGGCTTATATAATTTTTCATAAGAAATCATAATTAATAGGTCCGAGTTATGTTTGCTTAGATTAAGTTTTTGCCTTAGAGCCTATTAGGGTAAGTTCTAACATGTTTTACTCAACTGTTAAGAACTCCGCTGAAGATGTCGCTCAGAAGGTCTGCTCGCACCAATGCCAATGCCTCCAACGCCGCTCCTGAGAGCAATGAAGCCCCTCCAGTTCGCAGAAGGGGGTTGTGTGCTACCAATGCTGCTGCTAATCAAAGTGCACCGTCGCCGCTGCCAGTTGACAACACTACATAAATTTCCAGACTACGACAGCAAGTTGAGGAACTACTGCAGCAACAACGACAATAGGCTCAGCCTCAAACTCAACCTCTGCCTTCACCGCAACGGCAGCCTCAGCAAATGGCTCAAGCACCCCCATCAAGTTGGTCCTTATGGGGGATGGCCAATGGCAAACTATGCGCCATACCCAGCTCAGCACATGGAGCCAATTTACGAGCGGTTTCGTAAGCAACACGCTCCGAACTTTGAAAGGACAACAGACCCCTTCGAGGCAGAAGAATGGCTCAGAAATGTGGAGTCGATCCTAGCGCACATGAATCTCGGAAATGTGGACTGCATATCCTACGTTTCGTCTCTGCTTAAGAAAGATGCTAGAATGTGGTGGGACTTAGTTCAGCAGACTCACGATGTCGCCACCATGACTTGGACCAGATTTGTGGAGCTGTTCCACAAAAAGTACTACAATTCGGTAGTCATCTCCACAAGGGTCGAGGAGTTTGCTGGTCTAAAGCAAAGGAACTTATCAGTAGCAGAGTATGCTCGGCAGTTCGACTGATTAGCTAAGTTTGCACCAGAAATGGTTCCAACTAATTTTTGGAGGGTGACCAAGTTCAATAGAGGACTTCAACCAAAGATTGAGCTAGGGGTTAAGCTAGCAAACTCAGGAAATACTACCTATGCCGATGTCCTGAAAACGGCTATAGAAGTAGAAAGGCTTCAGGCGAATGTTAGTAAGGAGGAAGCTAGTAAGTCTGAGCCTAAATAGCAGAGTCAACCTCAGAATGGTCGGAACAACAACAACAACACCCATCAATCTAGCAACAATAGTAATAGTCAGAAAAGTAGGCATCCTGACAACAAGCAATCCGACAACGATAAAAGGGCATGGACGAACAATGGAGGTAATAGGCCGGGTTATGTAAAATACCCGCAATGTGCTAAGTGCCAAAAGAAACATCCTGGTGAGTGTCGTGCAAACACGAAGGGATGCTTCAACTGTGGTCAGGAAGGTCACCAAAAGAGGCAATGTCCTCAGCTCAAGCCAGAGGAGAAAAGGGACAACAAGATGGTTCCTGCCAAAGTCTTTCCCTTAACTCAGGGAGAAGCTGATGTTAGCAATAAAGTGGTCACAGGTCAGATTTCTATCCTCAATAATATATGTTCTGTATTATTTGATTCGGGAGCCACTCACTCGTATATCTCATTAGGAATGATATAGAAATTATACAAACCTTGTGAAAGATTTAGAACTAGGTTTGTAACAGAGTTGCCTTCGAGCAAAGTAGTTTTATCATCATGGATAGTACGAGGCGTACCGATCAAAATTGAGGACGTAGAACTAGAAGAAGACCTGATAGAACTGGAGATCAAATACTTCGACGTGATACTAGGCATGGACTGGCTAGCAAGTCATGGCGCAACCATCGACTGCAGACGTAAGCAAGTGATAGTCGAGACTCTTGACGTTCAGAGACTATGCTTTATGGGACAAGTTTCAGGACTACGCACACCGCTTATATCATCTCTCAAAGCTCAGAAAATGATAGAAAAAGGATGTCACGCATTTTTAGCCAGCGTCACGGATGTGGTAAAGGAAACACCACTAAAGGTTGGAGAGGTTCACATTGTAAAGGAATTTCCATAAGTATTTCGTGACGACTTACCAAGGTTGTCGCCGACTCGGGAAATTGACTTCACAATCAAACTAGTATCGGGTATCGAGCCTATCTCCAAGGCACCATACCGGATGGCACCTACCAAACTCAAGGAGTTAAAGACGCAGCTACAAGAACTCTTAGACTTGGGTTTCATTAGACCAAGCCATTCACCATGGGGAGCACAGGTTCTATTTGTGAAGAAAAAGGACGGAAGCATGTGGATGTGCATGGATTACCGCGAGCTAAATAAGGTGACGATTAAGAATAAGCACCCGCTACCCTGGATTGACGACTTGTTCGATCAACTCTGAGGAGCGACCGTGTCCTCAAATATTGATTTACGGTCCGGGTATCATCAGCTCAAGGTACGGGAAGAGGATATTCCCAAGACAGCTTTTAGAACTCATTATGGACATTACGAGTTTCTAGTTATGTCTTTTGGTCTTACCAACGCTCCAGCCGCATTTATGGATTTAATGAATAAGGTCTTTAAGGACTACTTGGATAAATTCGTCATAGTGTTCATCGACGATATCTTGGTATACTCAAAGGACAAAGTCAAGCACGAGGAACATTTAATGTTGATCTTGTTACAACTAAAGGAGCATCAACTTTACGCCAAGTTCAAGAAGTGCGAATTTTGGCTTTCGCAAGTCGCGTTCCTCGGCCACATTGTATCCAAGGAAGGAGTTGCAGTAGACCCATCTAAGGTAGAGACTGTGAAGGATTGGGCAAGACCAAAGAACGCATCAGAGGTAAGAAGCTTTCTGGGATTAGCAGGTTATTATTGAAGGTTTTTAGAGGGCTTTTCTAAGATAGCTACTCTACTCACCAACCTGACCCGGAAACAGCAGAGATTCAACTGGACTGATAAGTGTGAAGAGAGCTTCCAGTTGCTTAAGTATAAGATGTGCTCAGCACCAGTACTTTGTGTACCGACACCCAACGACAAGTTTGTAGTCTACTGCGATGTGTCGAAGCAAGGGTTGGGTTGTGTGTTGATGTAGAATGGCAAGGTGATAGCCTATGCCTCAAGGCAGCTGATGGAGTACGAGCAACGCTATCCAACACACGATATGGAGTTGGCAACGGTGGTCTTTGAGTTGAAAATTTGGTGCCATTATCTTTATGGAGAACAGTGTGAGATTTATACGGACCACAAAAGCTTAAAGTATTTCTTAACTCAGAAGGAGCTCAACATGAGGCAGTGCAGGTGGTTAGAACTAGTGAAGGATTATTGTAATGCCCTGAATTCTCCGATGTGGTTTAATGGCGGGATTAGTAGGCTTGGAGGGCCATATTTGTTTAAATATGCCATTAAATGATAAAATGCATGTATATGTGAATTATATTATAATATGATATTAAATGCATGCATGTGGGTCCACATTATAATTACAGGGGTGTGATGGTAATTTGGCCCATTGAGGGCATAATTGTATATTTGTATGCATGTCGGTGATATATGTTGAGACCACATTATAATGTGGGTTCGTTTGAGCTATTCGTCATGAGACGTTCTTGGAGTATTGATTAGTGGTCTAGTCACAACAGGTTTAAGTTCGGGGCTCGGGATGAGTCTCGGGGTGATTTTAATGATTAGAGCGTTACTGGGAATTAAAGGGTAACGGGATATGAATTATTGGTGTTTGAGAATATCGAGAATAACGGGAATTGGAGAGCGTTAATTATGATTAACGAGATAGGAGAAAAATACCAATTTTTCCCTTGGGAGCCTTTAGAAACTTTAAATTGACCTAGGGGTATAATGGTCATTTCACCCCTAGGATAGATATAACCATTTTGGCTGTGAAAGAAGAGAGCAAAACAGAGTAACTTGAAGCTTCTCCCGTATCTTCTTTCTCCTTCATTTTCCTTTGAGATTTCTGAACCATTCTTGAGGATTCAAGCTTGGGAAGCAAGCCTTGGGAGTTTGAGAGTGTGTTCCTCCATTGAAGAGCATCATAAGCTGAGCTTTGGGTAGGTTTCTAACCATAGAATTCTCTAGTTTGCCCTGTTTTGGTTCTGTTTTACAGTTGTGATTTCTAGGTTGAGATCTTGGTTTTGTTGGGAGTTTTGGCTAGGGTTCCTATGGTTGGGATATTTGGGGTATGTTGAGATGGTTTTTAGGATCATTTGGCATCAAAAATGGGATTTGGAAGCTTTGGAATCAGGTGGGAATCGAAGGAGATGAACAAGGGGGATTCCTGGTCTGGAGGTAGCGCTATAGCGCCCACCTTAGGGCGCTACAGCGCTACTCAGGGGGCAATTGGGCATGTTGGAGGTTCTGAGAATAGCGCTGGGGCGCTAGGGGTCAGTGCTGTAGCGCCACCCTGCTCCTTCAAAGTCCCGTTTTGAGTGTTTTTAAGGGTTTTTGACTTAGGGTTTCAATCCTTAAGGCCCGGGATAGAATCTACTCACCGTGTGGGAATGTTTCGAGGTCTCAAGAGTGGTGCTTAGGTTAAGACCCTTTCATTGTGGATTCTCATTAATGGAGGTTATAATTGGTTGTGATTAGGTAACCACTAAGGAACTAAAAGATCGATCGTTCTCAGGAGTCGTTCCTATAATATTTCTCGCTCGAACCTGAGGTAAGAAAATTGCACCATGTGTATATATGACATGTGTGATTGTTATTGAGGCATGTTGGTTGATGAATGTGGACATGGATTACATATTAAATGCTAGTGAATGTTGATTACTTGTGTATGGCACTGACTAGTCAGGAACACTGACCTAAGAGTCAGAAACGGCATAAGCATCCTGAACGCAAGGCCGAATGAAGATTAGATCTAATCGATATCAGGGTTGAATGGCACTAAGGCATTAACACTGGACCGACTCTAAGGTCGATGAACTTATAAGCGCTTGGCTAGTCTAAGACTAGTTACTGAGAGCCAGGGCATAAGGCCCAGGTGACTGCTTGTCACGTGGCTAGGGAACGATGTTCCAAGGTTATGACTCTATGGTCATGAGGAAGGTTATGTTGGTGACCAGGCACCATGCACCTATCCTGTTTAAGCTAATGAAAGGTTTACTTACTTGTTAATCCCCAGTGACCCTATCGTCACAAGGCTGAAGGGAGCTATTCCCTATTTAGTGACTTTTGCGACTATCGCCTATCTGTTTTGGACTATTAGTCCTAAATGATTATTATGATCATTGTTGATATTATATCATGCTTTATTGTGTTTTCTTGCTGGGCCTTGGCTCATGGGTGCTATGTGGTGCAAGTAAAGGGAAAGAAAAGCTCACCTAGCCTTGAGTGGAGAGCTTAGGTGGTGATGTGTACATATGTGACCGCTTGACCACCACGGCCAAGGAGTTCTCAGAGGGACTAGGGGGTTTACCCTATTTTTGCCGCTTAGGTCGGCAAGGTTGTAAATTTGAAACAGTAGAGGCCATTTTGAGTTGTAAATAACTTGTAAATGTTTTGAATAGCTCATGAGCAATTTATATACTTAGTAAATAATATCCTTTCCTCTTTATTGTTTTTCACCTTAACCTGTTAATAACACTTAGAACACGTTTTTAACCAAAGGACTCGGGTAGCGGGTCAAATTTCTGGTTCACCGATCACCATAACTGCATGGAATCCCTAAGACAATAGTATCTGATAGAGGATCGGTGTTTATGTCAAGATTTTGGGGAAGTTTGCAGCAAGCCATGGGTACCAAGTTAAGTCTTAGTATAGCATTTCATCCTCAGACAGATGGTCAGTCCGAGCATACCTTACAGATTTTAGAAGATCTGTTGCGCGCTTGTGTAATTGATTTCAGAGGATCATGGAGTAAGTATTTGCCGTTGATAGAATTCTCCTACAACAATAGCTACCAGTCAACGATCGTGATGGCACCCTACGAGCTACTTTATGGAAGAAGGTGTCGATCGCCGTTACATTGGGACGAGGTAGGAGAAAGGCAACTTCTTGGTCCCGAAGCTGTTAGAAAAGCTCAGGAAGCAGTAGCGCTGATTAGAAAACGTATGCTTGCTGCTCAAAGCCGTCAGAAAAGTTATGCGGATGCCAATCGGCGTGATGTGGAATTCAAAGTCGGAGATCAAGTCTTCCTAAAGATATCTCCTATGAAAGGTGTGAACCGGTTTGGGAAGAAAGGCAAGCTTAGTCCCCGGTTTATAGGTCCATTTGAGATATTGGACAAAGTGGGAGTAGTTGCATATAGATTAGCCCTACCACCAGCTCTAGCAGATAGCCACAATGTGTTCCACATCTCGATGCTGCGTAGATATGTGTCAGACCCATCTCACATCCTCAAGTAAGACTTGAGTTACGAAGAACAACAAGTTAGCATCCTAGATAGAGGGATGAAGGAGTTATGGTCCAAGAGTATTCTGATAATCAAGGTCCTATGGATTAATATTTCTGAACGGGAGGCAACATGGGAGTTGGAGGAAGACATGTTAGCCCGGTATCCAGAATTTTTTGGTAAGTAAATTTCGGGGACGAAATTCTTTTAAGTAGTGGAGAATTGTAGAGTCCCAGAATGTTTACTTAGCTAGCTAGATAGTACTAGTAATAGTAGTTGTTAGTATTAGTTTATAGTATAATAGTTGCCGTGGATTTTGGTTCAAGTCGGGACTTAGTTGGAAACTCATAGCAACACCTATAAGTTTAACCTATAGTTTAAGAATATTAATTATAACATAAGGTTTGATTAATATAACTGATTATAAATATGTCATTTATTATACTATAAGGTTTAGATAGAACTAATAAGATCATGACACTTGTCGTATGCATGTTTATTAAGGATTTAAGTATTTTGATGAATAGTTTAATTAAAAAGAAAGATTTAGAAGCTCTAGAACCTTCCACCAACTTTAAGATCGTATTATGACTCAATCAAAGTTGTTTATCCAATTCAAATTAAGCTGATAAAGTGCAATTACGTGTCTAATATTTCAACGTATGCCGATATATCGCCACACGAGAGATACGAAAAACACGTCAACTTCACACAAACGAAACCACGAGCACTCGGAACATAGGGCCAGGCGATATATCGCCTAGGGTGGGCGATATAGCAGCCCTAGGACCACATTTTCAAACGTTGTAGAAACCGAGCTTGATTCATCCCTTAACCTCTTGACTTGCCTCTGAACGTTTTTGACCGAGTCTTAAGCACCTGTTGAACGAATTTTCAAATATTTTAAAATTAATAATCATTATTTTATTCAAGCTAAAATGAGATATTTTCACACCTTGAACTCTATAAATAGGACCTAGTACCCAGCCATTTCTCTCATTCTTCAAGCTCTGTTCAGAGCCTTCAAGCTGCTAGAGTTACTATAGAGTGATACACTTGGGTTTGGGATAAAAGCTTTATCATCTTAAGCTTTATAAACACTTGGGAAGTGAGATATAGAGTGTGTTTTCAATATCGAGGTGTAGATCGGTTTTAGTACATCCAAAGGTATTCTTATTCTTAAGTTCATTTCTGTATGGTTCTTTAGTTTTCTTTACTCAAATCCTAACTCGTTGTTTTCAATTCTTGGTTAGGTATTTAAGTTTTTTGAACTTAAGATTTCTTTTCGGTAAGATTATTCTTGGTGGTTTAGTTCTCTTCTTTATCATCTCTTTTATTTAGAAATACTCACCATTCTTATTGTTTGTTTTAGGAGTGTTCCAAATCTCGTCCTTGTTCTCAAATATCCCGGTGTTGGTAAGGAAAATAGGATAGATTTTATGTGCTATTATGTTTTGATATGTTTATGTATGATATGTTTTTAGTTCTTGGGTATATGATTTGTTTAGATAACAAGCATATAATTGTTTAGCCAACAAGCATATAATTTGGTTAGATAACAAACATATAACTTGTTTAGATAACAAGTCCCAATAATATATTCCTTGGGCATATGATTGCCTAGCTAGCAAGCCCCAAGAAGTATGATGGCCATTGTAATACTTGTTTTTATTTATAGTCGTATGTTTTATAGAATATGTTTATAGTATGGTTTTATGCTTATATGTGTTAGTAGATTTTCCTTGTTGGGCATTAGGCTCACTCCTTTATTTTTTTATGTGATGCAGGAAAATAGATATGGTGGCGGAAGGATTCTTGGTAGCTTGGCTTGTGTATTAAGGATGAAGGGATTCGATGGACTGCATGATGATTCGAGGACGACGTTATTTTTATTTAGTCTCTTTAAATTATGTTTTTATGTATTTTCCGCATTTAGTTTTGTAAACAACTTCATTTAATTTAAAGTTATGTTTTATTTTAAAACAATGGGATCCCATACCGCTCATTTATGTATTTCAGTATTTACTTTGGAGTTTTTAATAAAGTTATGAATATTCCTTATGTATGTTTTCTCAAAAATAGTGGCTATGTCTAGTAGTTTTAATGGTCCAAGGTCTTGGAAATAGTTGGGTCATTACACAGAGGACTAAAGTTCAAGTCTCCAATAAAATGTACAGTACAAGGAAGACCCCAAAGAGATCATTAAGAGAAGAGAAAAAAAAAAATTGGGTCCCAACTGGTCGGCTTATGCTTGGGTCGACCACCCTAGATCCCTCGAAGTTGCCCAAGGGTGTGGTGGTTGGCCCATGAGGTAAACACTACTCGGCCCATGAGGGAATGGACATCCCTGGAAATGTCATAAGGCAAGGGAAATGTAAGGGAAGCCCTAGAGGTACTTTTCCCATGATGGAAACCCTGTTTGTTTTTATTGATCAAATCAGAGATTATACGCAGCGGAACAACAATCAAATTGTTAATTTAATCCCATAATATTTCTAGATCTACTTCTTCACATGCATATATATATATTGAATCAAAGACATGAATAGAAAAATTACCTCAGATCCTTCCTTGCTACTATCTTTTGTATGGCTAAATCCTTGAGATCTCACACCAAGATCTTCCAAAATGTTCTCAGCACACAAAGAACGAGTGTGGGCTCGCTATACAAACAATAGGCAAAAAACTATTTATCAGATGTTCTCAACACATGAGATCTGATAAAGTTTGGACCTAGGTTTTGTGAAGAAAAGTGACTTTTGTTTGTGTCACTGTTCTCTTTCTCTGAGAGATTTCTAGATATCTTTCTATCCCTGAAAAGTTACCTTCTTAAAAACGGATATCCTATATTTAATAAATCCAATATATTAAAATAAAATCTTAGTTATTTTAAACAATTTGAAAATAACTAATCAGTTATCAGATTTTTGTTTAAATAATAATATTTTAATCAAATTACAATATCTCATTATTTATTTAATATTTAAATAACTAAAATTGTGGAACCTAGAAACTGATCACAGTCTCTTATGCATGTAGCACAGTGACTGTGCACTGTGCTACATGTGTGCCACATGCCAGTGATGGCCTGTGATTTTTCCCAATTTGTATTATTATTTAAATACCAAAAATCCCAAAAATAAATTAATTCAAAATTAATTATATTTTTGTTAAATCAAATAATTAATTAATTACACATAATTATATAATAATTATGTTTGATACATAGAAAAATATTTTACTTATCACATAAGTCCTTTTCGCCCATTTTTGTATTTACCTTTGTCAGTGATTGTTTGAGCCATTTTCGGGGACCATGGACCTATAACATTAATCTCCAATAAATAAACTAAATAATTAAACTCTTTAATTATAATAGTTAATTTATTAATTCTGATATTACTCCACTATAAATTCAGAATTGCACTCTTTATGTTATAGATATATTTTTACAGAAATCTTTTCTTAAGTCGTCCATTGATATAACCATCTTACAATAGTTCAACCCTCTAATTAATTAGTTCATAAATTATACTGGAAGAATTACCATTTTACCTTTTTAATTTACTTCGTATTCCTTAAGTACCATTAATTCACTAGTGAATAATTAATCTATAATATAATTATAGATTTGAGCTCAAAATCATTCAGTTCCAGAATTAACCCTTAAGGGAACTAATATACGATTCGTTAGGAAAGATTAGATTTTGTATTGTTGATACATGTTCCCAGCCATCCATGATATTAAATCTCCAAAACAAAATTCATTAGCCTCATTCTTTGAAGAGACCTTAACGAATGAATCAAAAGATTTAATAAACATGAACAAGAGTTCATGAACACTCAGGATTTAGGTTGATCTATAAATGATCATCAGTTATGATATGAATTACAAGTATTTATTGTTAAATGATTTTTGGATAAAGACTTTAATTCATATCGGTCCATGTCATATATAATCATATTATATAGAGCACCTTTGTCGATATATCTTTCCACATCAATAATCCGAATCTAGATTATTTGTATCATTGTGATACTCAGTAAACCGTACTTACAACTCCAATTAAAGAATTCTATAACTTTAATTTGTTATTGCTGACTATTTTTTTTCATTCATGTGATCTTAATTCTCTCGTACTAATACAAGATCACATCCTCAATAATGAATATGGAATTTTTCTGATATTTACAAAATTATTCAAACAATAATTTAACAATCTAAATATAACAATAATAATAAACCATTGTATTTATTTATTCACAGAAAAAACAAATGTCTTTTACATGCTTTTAGGACACACTCCTAACAATCTCCCACTTGTACTTAAATCAAGTGAGGCATTTCTCTCAATCCCATATTACGTACATGACCCTCGAATTGCTTTGCAGGAAGCATCTTCGTGAACGAGTCTGCCAGGATGTGTTCTAATACGACTTCAGAATGGACACATCTCCTCTATGTACTATTTCTCTATGACTAACTGGTATTTGCGCTCTATATGCTCTCCTTTCTTGTGGCTTCTTGGTTCTTTAGAATTAGACATTGCTCCACTGTTGTCACAGTAAAGAACAAATGGTTTCTCCACTTCTGGAACAACTTTCAGATCGAAGTAGAACCTTTTGAGTCACAGAGCCTCCTTAGCTGCTTCACAAGCCGCTATATACTTAGCTTCCATGGTGGAGTCTGCAATGCTAGTTTGCTTAATGCTTCTCCAGACTAACGCTCCTCCTCCAACAATAAACACTAATCTAGAAGTCGATTTCCGGCTATCTCTGTCTGATTGAAAATCAGAATCAATGTAACCAGTGGGGTTCAGGTCTCTACCTGAATATACAAGCATATAATCTCTAGTATTTCTAAGATACTTGAGAATATTCTTCACTGCAATCCAATGACTTAATCCAAGATTGGATTGATAATGGCTGACTATCCCTACTGCATAACAAATGTCAGGTCTTGTACACACATGGCGTACATCAGACTGCCTACTGCTGAGGCATAAGGATACTGTCTCATGTCTTCCTTTTCCTGAGGTGTTTTGAGACACTACTTCTTGGAAAGGAATACTCCAGAATGGATTGGCATATCACCCTTTTTGGAGTTTTGCTTATTAAAGCGTTTTAGCACCTTATCAATATAAGTTGCTTGAGACAGTGCCTAAGTTTTGTTCTATCTATCTCTAAGAATCTTAATGCCCAGAACATACTTGGCTCCTCCCAAATCTTACATTTGGAATTGTTCAGCTAACCAATTCTTTACCCTTGATAATGATGTTACGTCATTTCCAATCAGTAATATATCATCAACATAAAGAATGAGGAATACTACTAAACCATCTTTGATTTGTATATAGACACAAGGTTCATCAACATTTTGTTTAACAACCAAATGTTTTACTTGTGTCATCAAATCTAAGGTTCCAAGATTTTGAAGCTTGTTTGAGTCCATGAATGGACCTAAGAAGCTCACAAACATTTTGCTCTTGACC
This sequence comes from Humulus lupulus, assembly GCF_963169125.1. Classification (NCBI taxonomy): domain Eukaryota; kingdom Viridiplantae; phylum Streptophyta; class Magnoliopsida; order Rosales; family Cannabaceae; genus Humulus; species Humulus lupulus. The sequence continues at coordinate 163,681,827 of NC_084797.1, read as the reverse complement.
ATGTAATTCGAACACTTCTGGTTGAGACATGTAAATGGTTTCGTCAAGGTAGCCATTCAGAAAAGCTGTTTTGACATCCATTTGCCAGATCTCGTAATCCATGCACGCAGCTATGGACAAGAGTATTCAAATGGATTTTTAGCATGGCTAATGGAGAAAAGGTTTCTTCATAGCCAACCCCTTCTTTCTGTGTGTAACCTTTGGCTACAGGCCTTGCTTTGAAAGTCTCTACTTTCCCATCCGCTCCTCTTTTCTTCTTGAATATCCACTTGCAACCAATGGGTTTGATATTCTCAAGTGGATCTTTAAGAACCCAAACATAATTGGAATACATCGATTCCATTTCTTGGTTCATGGCTTCTTGCCATTTTTCCTTGTCAGAATGATTCATTGCATCTTCAAATGTCAATGAATCGTCTTTGTTTGTGTCAAGCATAAGCATTTGAACTTCGTGTTCATAGTGCGTGGGTTGCTTACTAACCCTCCCACTACGACAAAGTTCTCTACTATTCTGACTAGAATTAGCAGTTTCCTCTTGCCGTTTTTCATTGGTTATTGCTGGTGACTTTGCAACTTCATTTGAGAACATCTCCTCCAGTACAACCTTACTGCGAGGTTTGCAGTTATTAACATAGTCATATACAAGAAAAGTTGCATTTGTCAATACAAATGTTTTATTTTCTTTTGGACTATTGAAAAATCCACCTCTTGTCTCTTTGGAATATCCCACAAACATGCATACTTCATAGCGTGTTTCCAACTTCCCGGTCTTTCCTTTAAGCACATGTGCAGGACACCCCTAAATTTGAAAATGGTGTAAACTAGGTTTATAACTATTCCAAAATTCTATGGGTGTCTTTTGGATAGACTTAGATGGAACATCATTCAATATGTATAGAACACATTGAATCGAATAGCCCCTGAATGACAGTGGTAATGATGAGAAACTCATCATTCAACTAACCATATCTAATAACGTTCTATTCTGTCTTTCTGAAACACCATTATACTGTGGCGTTTTAGGCGTAGTGAGTTGGAATTGAATGCCATGCTCACATTGATGGTTCTTGAATTCACAGTCCAAGTACTCTCTTCCTCGATCAGATCGAAGTGCTTTTTAGTGACTTACCTAGTTGCTTTTCAGCCTCTGCTTGAAATTATTTGAACTTACCAAAAGTTTCAGATTTTCTTTGCATTAAGTATAGGTAACCATATCTTGAATAATCGTCAATGAAAGTGACAAAATATTCATAACCTCCTCTTGCTTGTACATTAAGTGGACTGCTAACATCCATATGTACTAGCTGAAGTGGTTCTGTGGCTCTTGAACCTTTAGCAGAGAAAGGTCTCTTGGTCATTTTGTTTTCTAGACAGGATTTACAAACAGGGAGAGATCCAATAGATATTTCTCTTAAAGGACTATCCTTTACAAGCCTATTTATTCTGTCTAGATCAATATGGTCCAATCTCAAGTGCCACAGATATGTCTCACTATTGGAATCAGTTAAATAGATCTAG